>NC_045571.1:18983619-19732011 GCF_009819795.1 Aythya fuligula | reverse complement strand
CTTCCCTTGTTTTCTCTAGCACTGGCCCCATTTCCCCTTGCCTCCCCCGCACTGGTGCTTCCAGCTCGTAATCTCTGATCTTCTGAAGTGGAAAGTAAATTAGGGCTAAATGTCAGATTGTCTCGTTGTGCTCAAATAAAGGCTTTCCCATCCTGACTCAACAAGCTCATCACAGCAGTCAGTAGTTTCTCACTCTGGGGCATCTGCTGAGGCAGAGCTCAAGTGGGAAGGGCCCTAAGTACCCACAGCAAGTTGTGGAACTGGCCCAAAAGGGCCGATTATATTTCCCCTATCAAAGAAGAGTTTGAACCCACCTGGTAAACGCAGGCACCTTCTTGCAGGTTAAGGAGAAAAGCAGTGCAAAGGGTGCATATTTCGCGCAGCAGTCGGTGTGGAGTCGGAGGAAGATGGATCACAGCATGGTGGGCAGCACGGGAAGCAGCCACAAGAAGTCAAACAGCTCCAGCTGACGTCCTCAGAATTTGTGCTGCATGGCAGGGAGCTCCGGCAGAACCCATGCTGGCTTAACTCTGGCAACCAAAGCGTTCTGCCACCTGTGTTGGGGGTTAGAATTCAGGTAGATGCTGGACATGGTGACTGCAACATGTATAAGGCTATCCTTTGGGCTTCTCCCCACACATTTTCTGAGAAATGTTTGTAATATTTTAGGAGATTTGGGAGGCTGCAAGGGCAGGAAGCAGCGGATAGAAGACATTCGCCTTCTCCCTTGTTTGTAAAGCAGGCAAACACAGAGCCTAGATCACCAGGGGCTGTCCCAAGCCCTGCCTGACCTCACAAAAAAGGGCTCAAGAAACGGCAGTTTGGTGCCCAGACATCTCTTAGAAATGAGAGGACAGCATTGTGCTAAAAACCTACCTTGCAGAGCCTCATCAGAAATTGTTTCTGGAGCAGACTGGGGGCACAGGTGGTAAGGGGTAAAGGTGTGCATCTTTCCCTGATTTTCAAGGCACCAAAACCCTCTGGGACACCTGCCTGGCGCACCTTCCTCACCCACAGACGAAATGCAGGCAACCAGACAGGTTTCAGTTGTGCACTTCAAACAACTTTTCATCCAGAATGATTGTTTTAAAGACAGCTCTTCGTGATGCTCAGTAACCACGCTAAACATGTTTCTTCAGCTTAAATTACAGGCTGTACGAATGACTGAATAAAGTCAAAATCCACAAAAACACGCAACCCGGTAGTCAAATTTGAATACATTTGTATTATTTATTGGCTGTATTAAATATATTATCTATTTGATAGTTACAATTTAGTAATACAATGCATGGCAGCTTTAACATAAGTTTGAGATACCTCAAAATTACAATACAAGAAAAATGAAGATACCTAATACATTAATGCCACTAGGGTATATCGTTCTGGAATGGATAATAGCTGACGTGACATCGGTATTACGGCAGGCTGCCCAGTACACTTCCTGGAAACACGAGTATTTTGTGGCAATTGCAGAGGAACTTTATTTTACCTTTTAGGAGTCGTGACTTGTTAGTATTTACTTTGCGATTCTAATTTATCTTTTAAAATCACCAGAAAAAGTATTGCCAAATAAATCCCTACAAACTTCGTTCTAAGAGTTAAAGAAGTAACCCTTTGGCAATAGAGATTTGCTGAAGGCAGTCGTATTTGCTAAAAGTAGACTATGAAGAGAAAGACAGATTGTAAACCCTTCTGCGAACTAAAGACACTAATATCTGTATAAATCTCTTTCGAACAGTGGAGGGAGAGATTTCTATGATATAATAAATGATTAACTTAAAGTTCTGCTACAAGTAGAACAATACATTCAAACATACATTTTCCAGGACTTTTAATCAAAATAAATAGAGTACAAAATGAAGAGTACATTTTGAAAAGATTAATTTCAGATTGCACCATAAATCTACTTTTAAGAGTATTAAGCGATACTATGTCATAATTTAGGTTTTCCACATCTGAAATACAACACAATGCCTCAAACTATAACGCAACATTATTCATCAACTGCCATAGGAGAAAGACCCTTAAAGTGATTAATTACGGGAAATACTTAGCCTGTAGCACTAGCACATCCAACATTCCACATACAGGTGCATCGCTCTGATGTATATAGTGTAGTCTTTGCAAAATAACGCTGAATCTGCCTTTGTAGGGCATCTCTCAATGCTATCAGGAAGACCCATTCTGAAACTTTTTCTAAACTTGCGAGTTCCAGCTTTCAAAATCTTTGATAAAAAGAAGAGAGCCGTCGGGCTCGCCTTTAGATACTCGTAAGCAGATTTAACAAGAACAGTCATATGTAGTGCACAGTGTCCACGAAAAAATCCCCCCCAGACAAACAGGACGCGTTTCAGAAAAGTTCATAGCAGGCTGAACATTCCCATCTAGAAAACAATGGAATGTGAAGCTGCTACCACTGGGATAGCAAGTCATTTAAAACATTGTATAAATGTTATCTAAAAAGAGTTCTTTCATGTACAATTTGATAATTCAGATCAAGATAGAAGGGCATCCAAAAGCAGTTTGAACTTTCATTTTTAGGTTAATAATAGTACAAAAACATTTGCTCAGTTTGAGCCAAATAGTGTAACATTTATCATAAATGCACTCTTTCTCCTTAAAGACAATACCTGTGCTTTTCTGAAAACACTGCAAAGATTTAATCAGAAGCACAGGAAATTACTTTTCTCTCAGGCACTGAGAGTGAAATGTGGATTGGGCCAACAACTGCTCACCAACAGCAGAAAGCATTTCATTCAGAAATGTACAATACAAAAGGGGCCTTTTCTGCAACGTTACATACGAATGCAATTGCAGCATGTACATTACATCCTGCTAACATTTTGTCGAGCATTTTGATTAAAATTCTAAAAATGCTGGCACCCTCTACTATAACGCTTGAAATGATTATTACTGAATCCAAAATATTAAAATAACTGTAAAGTAGTAATATCGCTAAGTCAAAGTCAATATTCTGCTTTCCTTCTACAGTATATTAAATGTGGTATGCTCTAGTAATGTCTTGCAATACAGTACTGCTCTAAGCTTAAGCATTTGTGCTGCTGTATCTCATGTATACCAAACTACAACGATACCTGATTAAACATTGCTGATCGGCTACCACTGGTCTAGTTGTACTTGAAAAGGACTTGCTCTAGGAACGCCTTCTCTCTCTAACTGGCCAAAGGCCCCGCTTGAATTCGGAGAGAGGAAGAATGTGCACACACACCCGTGTGCACGATAAGGCAGTTTTTGCTGTTTTATTAACAGCTAACCCTGATTACAGAGGACCCAGGATTACCCTTTCTACAAGAAATCTGTGTTCAGTATTTGGAAAGGATCTGCCAACCCAGCCTCACTGTTAGCCAGCAGCAAAAGTGGAAATGCACGTATCGATACATTCCCACCTAGGATTTTAATTAGAACTAACCATAAATACCCGAAATAGCTTCTGTACAAAAAGCTGAGTACTGAATAGACTCTCATTTACTTGATTACAAAGTACTGAATAACAACAGCAAATAAAATAGCAACCACTGCAAACCCACAGAGAAGAACGATAGCAATGAAGCGCTCTTCACGCAACGTCTTCTTACTCTCTGCCAGCTCTGTTGTCAAATCAGCACACTGCGGAACCAGCTCCTGTTTCTGAGATGAGAATACTGTACTGGGACTGTAAGGTCCATACAGTTCTTGGGATCCAGTAGAGTCTTGGGACTGACGGCCAGCGCAGACTCTGATCCGATATTCACAGTTTGTCTGCAGGCTTGTGAGACGGAAGGAAGTCTCTGGTCCCTTGTATACCTAGGCAGAAGAAGAAGAAAAAGAAAGCACTTTAATTGGGATTCATCAACAAACATGAAGTTATACTTCCCATTCTGCTTTACGAGCACAGGCAGCACTGGACGTGGCCTGAAGTCATTCTCCTCAAGCCAACTTAATGAAATCTCAGCTTTTATTTCTTATGAATTTATGATCCATTTTCTAGTGAATAATCCAAAGCTGCTTACAGTGCTCCACACTGATGGACCTGGATTTCAAAACTTAGAAAAAAAAAATCTATATAGTTCTGCAGAACCACGGGTCTGTATAATTCCCCTGCAAATGTGGGGCAAGTGATGTCCACTACTAACAAAGACAGTGATGCCACAGACTGTATGGTTTAAGGATCAAAAGAACCACAGGAAGCACTGAGAAGATTGGATAATAACAGTGGTAACCCCCCAAGCAATTCTCCCAGTGACTCTCAAACCTGCCTTTGTAGTCATTTTCTTCCACAGCACAAGCCAAAGGGCCAAAACAGACCTGAACCATTATGATCTGTGCCTTATAGATTATTTCCAGTTAAGTGCTTCTACTTCAAAGAAAGAGCAGAAGCAGCAGCAATTTGCCTGCTAATGAAAAGGACAAGTTGAAGAAAGCGCAGAATTGTGTAAACTAAGCTAGTCTTAAGAACAACACTCTCAAAAGACTGCCCACCCGTATTTGCCTGAACATACAGTCTGTAGTGACATTCCCCTGTGGGGGTGATTAAAAATGCACAACAACATGAAGAGAGGCAAAAGTGCTCCTTTGAACAGATCTCCAAAGTGAGCTAAACAAAGGAGACTGTATCTGCAATGTACTTGGGAATAACTTATTTACATTTGGTTAAGAAAAAAACCCAAAACAATCCTTAGAGGAGTTTTTTTTCCTTAAGTAAAACGCCTCAAGTTCATTTTGTTAAATAAAAGGTACCTGATCAAACTCTCTCCCAGCAGCAAGCTGAAGGATGTAAACAATGGAATCTCCTTTCATCGGCTGTAAAGGTTCCCATGTGATTTCATAAGTGTTTTCTTCCAGCTGATTTGCTTTGGGTGCTAGAAAAAAAGTGATTTCTTGTTATTTTAGAAAAAGAGAATAAAGGTCTCTACCAATGTAGAAAATCTCTATGTAAGATAGCCGGCTTCTGTTCAGTCCCACAATGGCCACGGAGAGGTCTCACTGGGAAAAGAGTCGGGTTTTAGCATTCTACCTACTAAAAAAACAGCTTGCAGAGGTTTCTAGAGCAGTGTAAGCTCACCTTTAAGAGATGCGGGTGGAGACTTAGTTGTAGTGAAAGCGTAAACTTCAGAAAACTCTCCCTCTCCGGCATCATTATATGCCTGGATTTTAAAATAGTACGTAGTGGATTCACTGAGTCTCTGCACCTTGTAGGTATGACAAGGACCGCTATAAACAGTAACAAACCTGGAAAACAAAACAAAACAATATATACGAATTAGAGTTACTCAGTAACCACAAATTTGTGCATCAATATCGTAAGTTAGCTTGGTGAATATTTTTCTATCTAACTTTAGTACAAAAGTAGTGGAAATACTATACTAAAATTACTATTTACAAGTAAATACTAGCTAACAGTGATTAACAGCACTTCTGGTTGAAAGACAGGATACAAAAATGCACACAAAGTGGCAAACTTCGGGATGCCCAAATAACTTACTGGTGCAGACAGAGGTGAGAATACTTAAAATGGTCTTAAAAAACTTGACACGAAGTTTTAATGCAGCTGTAGCATTCTTAGTGTTCTGATTATTTTACCTGCCAAACCTGTCCTCCATCTGCAAGTTGAATTGTGTCGGGTTGGTAATTAAAGCTCTGCTGGGACCTTCACCCCATTTCAGTTTAAGGCTCTGGTAGCTGAAGACCACACATTCAAGATGAGGAGGGTCAGGAGGTAGTGGTTTCGTTTTGGCTTTAATGGAATGACTGAAAGGACCAACTCCAAAGCTGTTTATGGCCTGTATTCTAATTCTAGAAATGGGAGAAAAGCGATATGGTTAATTTACTGAGGCCACGAAAAATACTGATGAGGCAAGAGTTAAAGTTTGTAAAGAATATGACTACAAACAATAAAGCAATTAAAATGCAGTCAGAAATTAACTTTACAAATTATCTATTTCAAAACAGGTCAAAATAATTACATTGTTTTCGACACAATGAAACTTCAGTGTTTCTCAGAATTGTTCAGGTTTATTCTGCGCAGCGAGCAAGTGCCCAGGCGCTCTAAGCTCCCATTTACTTGTACCGTTTGCCTCCTGGTGACACCGAAGATCCATAATCTGAACTAAACTTTAGTCAAACCAAACATTTTGAGATACTGACCACATCACTGTATGCACTGCTTCTGAATAAAAAGTCATAAACCCAGAAAATTTAGAAGAAAGACTTGGCAATTTTATTTTTTTCAGAGTTGTAGAGTGAATCAAGCAAATATTCTGTAAGCTGAATGAAATTGCTATAAAGTTTAAAAACACTACCTTCAAAGCTAGTGACTGTAGGTTCTACAAACGTGGTTTCTGAATAAAATGATTATTATTACCTGTACAGAGTATCAGGCAGCAGATTCTCAAGAACATGGCTTGTATTTCTTCCAACAGTTACAAGCTGCTTCTCCCCATATTCTATATTATATCCAGTGATCTCTGACCCATGACAACACGGTTCTTCCCATTGAATTGCAAGGCACGTTGATAAAGGAAGAGAAATTTCCATTTGATCTTCCTCAAGTAAATGCAGTACTGACACTGCTGCAGGCACTGATGCAGGGGTTGTCACCACACCAGTCTCACCAAACAACCCAACTCCAGAGATATTTACAGCCTGAAAGATAGACTATGTGTTGTTTACTGAATCCACTTTTTTTCTAATCAGTCATATCTGTCATGCTTTCTTTTGCATGTCATTAAAAGGAACTTGGAAGAGCATGGGAAATTTCCCAGGCAACACACAAACATAGCAAAATGTTTGCTATTTAATAAAACACTTGACCTAAACCTCATTTTTAGATACATGCAGTTAGGAGGGACTTGGGGAGAAGGGAAAGGGAGAGTGATTTTTTAAAGCAATATTGTCTTAGCAAGTGACAGCATGTAGTTGTCATCTCTAGCTGATTTTTTCCTGCAAACTATGTGCGCTTCCTCATTTGTTCAGTAACACATAATAAAAGGCTTTTCATACCTGTACTCTGCAGTAATATGTGGTTGCAGGTGTGAGACCCTTCACTTCATAGCTCTGGCAAGGGCCAGTGTAAATGACATGCATTGCTCCTTCCATCTGACCCCAGTCCAGTCTGTATTCACTGATTTCTGCACCATTGCATGCGGGACTCTAAAGGTTTAAGTGACAAATTATCTTCACTATTGCACATACATACGTGTTCAACATGCAAGATCTTTCATTACATCACACAAAGACATCAAAACAGAAGCACTGGGATTGAAAAATTGAGTTCTTTTTAGAGAACAAACTTAATTCTCAGATATGATACTCGGGCTCTTTGCTACCATTAAAACAATGCCAGTACAACGTACCCATACGCTTGAAGCTGCTACTGCTGTAGCATACTGCATGATTTCTTACAACCACACTGGAAATTTAAACTCAAACTTTCAGCAATATTCAAAAAAATGACTTAAAGGTCGACTTCTTAAAATGCTTCCAAGTATTAACAGCAAAACACTAGTTGCCATACCGTGAGGAGAATTTAAATGGCACTCCCATTTATTCAGTTTAAAATGGAAACTGGTAGCAGACAAAATCTGCACGAACAACGTATGGCTCTCTAGAGAAATGTTTAAAATATTACACCCATACCTTTGCCATTTCTTCCATTTCTGTATATTACACATTACTATTATTCTAAAAGCCAAATATTAATTTGTGTATTACTGAAAAACATTAAAACTTACCTCCCATGAAACTATAACAGAAGTTGCATTTTTACAAGTTATTACAGGTTTGCAGCATTGATCAGGAGGCCCGGGAGCAGTAGAGATTTCTGCTTTGTCCGAATGAGGACCGAACTGAAAAAAAATAAAAATACAACTGCATGAATATAGCAATAATAGTAAAGCAAAACTGATGTGCAAGTGCACAAGCCAAAGAAAACAAATTATTTTTAACTTGATAGGGAAGCAAATAGAAGATTTCAGTGCTCAGTTTCATAGCGCCATTTGAAATTCCTTCCAGGGAGTTTACTCTGTAAATTGGCCCCATGCCTACAGGATATCTGTGATCCTCCCACTAACTCACACTCTCCTATAGTCTTGTAACTCCTCCTTCCCCTGTAGTCAGGATTCTGCTTCCACAAGCAATGGTAATGCTTCAGAAAGACTTTTATGCAACCACCATTTGTCCTAACCTAACCTTGTTCAAACGTGGCACTGTTTGACCCCACCTCTCTACACAAGACTATTCCCACACCACCAATCTGTAAAAGTCGACACTAACTGTGAAACTATAAAACTGTCCTTCCTTCAGCCCCACCTCAGTGAATCCACATGAAAAATCCTGCTCCTTCAATGAAAATCTAACAAGCCACAAAATACGATCAGGCTCCTAACGTGATAGTACCACCACTATCCCTTGCATAAAAATATCTGCTCTCATGAGCAGAGCGCTTACCCCAACTTTGTTTGCTGCTCGTATCCAGAAGCAGTATGTTCTCCCAGGAAGCAGGTTGTTCACTGCGTATTCCGATGCTGGACCCTGATACACTTGTCTGCGCTCATCTTGTTCCGAGTTTGCCATCTCTACAATGTATTCTGTTATGTCGGAACCTCCATCGACAGACGGCGGGCCTACGAAATAAGAAGGGATTTTTTCTATTCATTTCACAAACCACTTTTTTCTTTAGCTTGTTTCTAATTAGCCTTCTCAAGCTGCATGTCAAGCCAGATGAATTCTAAAAATCACAGAATCCCAGTGCAGGCATTCATCATATCTGAGCAGAAACATTTCACAATGCTCCCCCTCCCTCCCTCCCTGATACTGTTATATAATTTTAAGATAGCCTTTATCAGGTTCTTCCGTATATTTTTCAAACATTGCCTTCAAAAAACAATGTATCTTCTTTACTGTTTATTACCTTCACTAAGATAAAAATTAAAAAAAAAACAAACAAACAAAAAAGAGGGGTGATTCTCAAATTGCCCATAACACATCAGTAACAAGGCAGTCAGTCATCAAGCTTTCCTCAAGACCTTTATTTCTGTTTAACTGTCTCCATATTGTTACACATATATGTATCACCAAATCTTAGCTGGTTAGCATGCTTTGTTTTTTTTTTTTTTGTTTGTTTTGTTTTTTTGTTTTAAATTAAACTAGTAACCTGGGCTATATGACTTACATTATTTTTATATGAAAATACTTAAACATATAAGAAAACGTTTTAAAGAGTTCTACAGATTTTTAATTTTTGTTCTGATGTTTAAAAATGAGAAAAATATTTTGCTGGAGCTTACCCCACTGTAAAGTGATTTCCTTGGGCTTAGCTTTGCCTGCCAGGCACGGAGCATGACACGGTCCAGGAGGAACAGCCGATGTTGTAACAGTCATAACATCAGAAGCCTAGCAGTAATACACATGGTTGTAGCATGAAAACACAAAATATTTCACTAAACAGAATGAAATGACTTTCAGATCCAAATTTATTCTCCTTTTTCTCACCTGGCTTTCGCCACCTTTACTGACACAATAAACTCTCAATCTGTATGAAGTACCAGGCTTGAGATGATCACATGTGTGCTCTCTCTGGGAACCACTGTATATGGTATCCCACTTACTCCCTGGGGTAAAAAGAAAATACTTTATACTTCAAAGTTTTTGCAAAAATCAACCTTGAAAATTTTCACACAATTTTGTATGAAGATAATCAAGGCACAGAATCCAATCTGAAGTATCAGTTACACAAAGAACATGTACAACAAAAACAGACATGAAAAAAGAACAGTAATTACTAGAGCAAGGAGTAGTGAATCACAAGCTGAATTAGTACTTAATGAGAATGGCTTACCAATTAATGCTTCTGAGATTTCCAAAAAGTATTTAGAAATGTCTGATCCTCCATTATCTTTGGGTGGCTCTGAAAGAAAACAGTATCTTGCAATAAATTATTGAAGCTTTAAAGACAATGCATTAATTTGCTATCAACTATTTTCAGAGAACATTTTCATCTGTTACAGAATTCATTCAAGTAGAAAACGCAATAAAAAACTGTGAACACACACTCAAAATACATTTTACAGAACAATAGTTTTTCTATTATTAATTGTGATTATGTGAGGAAGAAGTGCAACTAAGAAAATACTGCTAATTTCAGAGGCAAACTTTTAAGAGTATGTAAAAATTATGTAAGCATCATGGTAAATTTGGTGCTATTAAAGCATATCTAAAATGAATACTGCTGGCTACAGCCCCCAAACCAGAGCAAGGTGCATTTTTTTAATGCTATGTATTCCTTCTGCAATAACATTCTCTACAGAGACAAGTAATTAGCCTGAGTTTGCCTCTGTTTTTTGATCCGTGTTGCATACACAAATGTATGAGAAGCACTCAAATACAGCACTAATGAAAGGTAACCTACCCCATGCAACTTTCACACTGTGCGAATGGATCTTTCCCTTTACAGTTGGTTTACTTGGCGGGCCAGGTTTGTCAGGATTGGTGCTGTGTTCTACTACCTCACTAGGACTACTTTTTCCTTCACTGTTGTAGGCAAAGAGCTGTTTCAGGAATGAAGAGAACATATAAGCAATTGATTTAATGACAGGTAATACACAGCTAGCTGATTTGCAAAATTCTTCCATGCAAACAAAACCAAACACACGAGAATTGCAGGTTAATTTCTCCAGTCTCCACAGAAAGTGTCTTAGCTACACAGAAGTGCTAACCCCCCTGAAATGCCGTCAAAATTAAATTAGAAATAAAATATAGTACAAACCCTAAACTTATAGGATGTACTCCTCCTAAGATTTCTTAAAGTGCATGAGAGTTCATCTCCATTATACTGTGGTTGGAAACCATAACCCTGTAAAGGAGGAAAAAAAAAAAAAAAAGAACAAATGCAGACACTAATTTTCCATGAGAAAACAAAATAAAGACTTTTAGACTTCTTTTTTTAGCTGGAACTTCATCTTTCTTTGATAAATACATACAGTACTTGCCAACTGTTGCACTATTTTGCATCATTTTACTGAGAAGTAACATACAGGGTTAAATTGTTATTTATGCACTACTGCATATCAAGCTTTTACCCATGCCATAAAAAACAGCACTTACAGAACCTTCTTCCTCCATGTCTAAACTGTAAGTGAGAGAGTCATCTGAAGACACCCCATTAGGTGGGCTCCACTTCAATGACAGCCAGGTCACTCCTGCTTCAACGAGCACTGGGGGCGCTGGGGGTGGCGGGACAATTCCTGCTGTGTAGTATGTCACTGTCTCACTAAACCCACTGGAAAAGTATTTTTTAGAAAGTTAATGACGGCAGATGTAGCTGCAGAGAAAATGAATGATATTATAAATTGCGTTCATTACCTCATTCCAATATCGTTTTTAGCAGCTAGTCTAAGTGAGTATTTTGTAGAAGGAGAGAGTTTGGTAAGTTTATACTGCTTCAGATGCCCGTAGTAGCATTCTTTGAAGGGTCCATTCTTCCCCTTTAAAAAAGTGAGAACAACCTGAGCAACTTTTTGCACTGGGACTGTATGCTCTCTGCTAAGGTCAGTTTCTTCACCTCTAACTTTTCCTAAATTTTGTTTCACAAATTTAGTAACAACAACAAAAAAAAAAAGGAAGCCTTAAGAATGTAAAAAAATAATGTCACCAGGGTCATACTGAGTATTACTGATAGCAATCCTGAGTATTCCAGATAATAAGACAACATGTTGATTGAGATGTGATGATTTTTTAGTGCTGGAGTTGTGACAAAATGGTCATAAATAAAACTGCAATTGAAAACAAAACACACTTTTGATTTTTTTAATCACTTCAGAATTACGTTTATGTAATAAGTTCAAAATTTGAGTGAAAATTTGAAGATACAAGCCAAAAACACTCAGCCATTTAAAGAAAGCATAGGAATTAATACTCTGAATGACAAGAACCAAATGAGGAAGCTTTGCACTATCCTCTCAGAGGATCTAAAAGGATTATCTACTTGAATTGCTGCAATACTGGTAATTTGATTTAAGCTTTTTAATTGGCTAGTGACTTTAAAACTGTCTCGGCAGTTGCACCAAAATAGTAGATGTACCTAAGCAGAAAGTATTTTTAGGTATAATTGGCCTAAAGATGTCATTATGACTTTTTTTTTCCACTAGAAAAGGGCTTACCTCATCCCATTCTAAAAGAAAATTAGTTATTTTGGAACCATTGTCATTTGAGGACTGAAAATAAAGAAACAATGAAAAAAGTTAAAATCAAATGATGGAACTTCACACATATATATTGCATGCTAAAACAAAGCATTTTAAGAATTGAATATATATATTCCAACCACCTTTTAAAACATAACTGTTTAGTGTACAGCTGAAAGGAATCTGCAGTAGGCATACAGAATAGCCCTCTTTTTCCACAAAGATACTTCTGATAACCTGGAGCTCTATTGTGGGCATAGACACATGTATTCAGTGAAGTGTGTTAGTCAGGGTAAGCACTAGCAGCTATTTCAATTCCTTGTTCCTGGTGGCCCTCTGAACTGTTACACTAACTTTATTAATTTTGATAGTTTATAATATGAACCCACAAGCAGTTTCATTTTCTGAACAATGAAAACAGTCTTAAAGTTTTTCTTTGCATCCTCATGCTGTGTGTTTGCCAACTGGCTGTTTGAGCAACGTAAGCATTCAGACAAGCAACATTTCTGTTTTCTATGGCACACAAATGGGAACTCTATCCTTCCTCAGAATAGATACAAATAATTTAACTGATGTTATTCATTTATAAACCATTAGTTCCAGGTATAAGCATAGTCATAAGAAAAACATGAAATGTCAATAAAAAACAGATACCAAAGATACCAAATCTTCACAGATTATAATGTATATATTCAAAAATTAGATTCAAAAGTAAATGTACAAACTAGACAAAGATATTCACTACAAGTTAGTTCGAGTAACTAACATTGTAATTCCCAAATTCTTTTAAGTCACATCTATCTATGAACTCCGCGCAAAACGTCGATTCTCCATTCTTTCTTATGTTGCCATTTAAGAATAAAACTTTCCTGTTAAACAACTGTTCATACTTAGAGAGACCTGCTACAAGTGATCATGATTTCAGCCTTCAGTCTTAACCAAGCAACTTAAAAGCCAACACCTAATATACCCAAGCTACTGACAGAGCTAATGTAAACATGCCATATATGACTACATTAGTCTACTTACCTTCCACTGCAAACTCAGGCTGTTTTTGGTTCTGTTAATTAGCTTCGGGGCAGCTGGACAATCCGGCTCACAACTTTCTGTAGTGAAGCTCACTAATTCTGAAACGGATTCTTTGATCGAACTGCTGGTTGCTGAAACTCTGAACAGAGGACAATTAATTACGTTATTGCGTTAGCAACTGAAAATTTAAGGAGAAGTTGGCAGCTTGAGAAATTTACTTAATTGCAAATTGTGGTTACAGCAGCAAAACCAGAATGCCCACGCTCTTGGAAAAAAGTACCCAAAGACGCTGATTCCTAAAGACAACAGTATCATGCCTTTTCAGTCAAGACTGAAAAAGCCAAGTCTGAGTTTATGATCTTATTCTAGGTTCCAGGAACTGATGTCCCCATCAGAAATTCTATTGACCATACCACGCTCACCAGGGACACGGGTGTGTACTGACAACAGCGTGATGGAGCTTGCATGTGGACACTCACCACACGGAGCCTTCTAGATCAATATCCTTAATTTACAATTATTTTGAACTAATAATTAGTGAGGAATCCTTTCTATTGTTCATATTTTGACAGAAACAATGTGCCAATCTGCGTGTCTGTTGACAAAAAACAAGTCTATTTAGATGTTTGTAGGCCCCTGGTCTCCAAGAAACATGACCAAGATCATTCACACAAGTGTTCTTTTCTAATCATCACAGTGAGAGGGCGGACTGCATTTTACTCTATCACAGTGGAGATATTTTAGTGATGAAATACTCATGGGAGGCATGATGAAAACTACAGCAAGCGTTACCAAATGGTAACAGAATACCTGACTTGAAATGAACCTTTTCACTGAAAAACCTTGAGATCGAATGTGGACTACACTTACCACAACATTTCAGTGTAATTGTTCAAATGGGACAGGATCTCTGGGACAGTTTTACTCACTTATGTTTGTTTTTCAAGAGCAATGGATTGCCTTATTTTTCAGAAAGGTGAAAAATTGTCCATCTTCCAGTACCCTACGCTGTGCACATGGAGCTCTGCTTCATTTCCAAGAGAACATCTTGTTCCCTTGTAACACAGCATCTACTGTCTCCCTATTTCAACTAGTTTCAGCTCTTCTTGCAGGGCTACGGAAGCTTGCGGTTCAGAGAAGCAACTTTACAAATCAAGCTGACACATCAAACTTCCAAATCCACACTGAAGTTTAAGTTATTTTATCTGCTACTGCCTTCAGCCCACATCAATCTCTTTCACTAAGTGCAAACTTGTCATTCTAGAAAAGATGCCACAGAGGATAACTTGATGTTTATATTTCGGAGAAACAAGAAGAGAGAGAAGACAGTAGGGAAGAAAACTGAAGAAAGTGAGGCGACACTTCAATGGAGTTAGAAGAAAAGAAGGAATTAGATAGCAACAGTAATGTCCGCAGCTCTGTTATTCTATGCTTAATATTCCTCAAATGTGGTCTGTGACCACATCCTTTTCATGAAGCTAGAATGATTTCGTAATTAACATCTGAAAAACAACATTAAGTATTCCAACAACATACCTGACATGGTAATCAGTTGCTGGTCTGAGATCAGGAAGTGTAATTGTTAATTCTTCCCCACTATGGAAAGGGAGAAAAAAAAAGTTACAGCTCTTCCTTATACATTATTGGATAAAAGCTTATTGAAAAGCAAAACCATCTAGCACACATTTAATTTTCAAGTTTTCCATTGTCCACGTAACTCATACTGACATTACTTAAAATTTATTTCACGTGAAGTATGTAGGTCTGCAAGTCAACAAACAGCTCCTGATAAAGAGATTGCTGATTGGTTAATGTTTTTAAACATCGGTATTGTGCTTAAATGAAGAAACTAAACTTACACATAGACAGATTTAAATTTTCCATTTTTACCACTGTTGGATATTGCTACTTCAAATGTAAATGCTGCTGGACTATGACTATGGCTCTCTCCATTCTGTGAACTAACTGGGAGATTCCAGGACAGAACGGCTGATCTTGCTTGTATATCAGAAACCTATTAAAAGCATAAATAATGCAAGTAAGTTTGCTTTCTGTAATAAAAGGTCAATTAGTTAATAACATGGTGTTGCTAGCTTGCCCATGAAGTTCCTCACTGGAGGAATTCTTTACCTTCGTAATGGAAACACTGAGTAATTATTTGAGTTTACATTATTCTGTTTTCATTTCAATTATCAAACTAAAGGATTTCCTTTCAGAGACTGTATAACCTTACTTATAGGCACGTTACGTTGTCTCAGTGTACGAAGAGAAAATCTGTTATTTCACTTGCACTGTTTGCATCATTCATTTGGAGCAAATTTTCAGATCTGGAGTCTTCAACACTGGCACCAGATGTACCTTTAGGCACAGTCAGATGACGTAACTTTCTAACTCTATTACAACTCCATTAATCGACCTTAACACGTAAGCACTAATCTGGATGATAACAAGATTTGGTCTAAGCAAGTTTCTCTAACAAAAATCAACATAGCCTTCTGATGGCATTAAGTACAGATGTCAGAGGCAGCAGTGAAAAATATGACCGTAAGAATGCCTGAAAGGCTAGAAAAAAATAAAATAAAATAAAAAAATAATAACCCATGCTCAACACATAGATAATGCAAAGAAGAGTTTCATTAAACATGCTTGAGATCAAAAATTGGTGCTACTTCAGCCTTTAGACATTTCAATGTCTGTCATCAGATTCCAATGTCCTAAATAGTCTGTAAACACTCAAATATTTGCTCCAATTTCTAAACATAACATAAAAAGATGAGCTGTTTTTGTAAACTGTATTCCCAGTATCTGAAATCATCTATGCTGAATGAAGAATGGTTCAAAGAGCAAATAGGCTTCCATTAGTTCAGCGGGCCCTTTGCTTGCCAGGTACTAAAGTCCTTATATACACACACAACAACATCAACAGTAGATACTGCCTTGGCTTACAGACTGGGAAAACGAGCCAAACTGTTTCAGAAAGATGAGAAAAAGTAGGTTTCTATATGATGGTTGCCCTTTCCCAGATACAAACTCTTACAACGAAAATACATTGTTTCTATTAAAAAAATAAACCATTAAAGAAAAGAACATGTGATCAATGAGAAAGATGCATCTTGTTTAATAGAAAATATATCCACAAAAATAATGGTGTTAAAGGATAATACTTACTACTGGCTTGCCAATGCTTAAGTGAGTATCGTATTTCTTGGATTCTGTGTCAGATTCTGAAATTTCAAATACAAAACAGATTAGAGAAAACCTCAAGAGTAAAAAACAGTCTGTTACAAAAATGCCACCACAAGATGGAGTTCGCTTCATTAAGAGCTTAACAATAGTACTTATTGTGCAAAGAGTTAGTTTCCTCTGTTTGTTTTGGCTGCAGGATGGTTAGAAACATGAACTATCCAAAACTAACAGTGTTACAAAAACCCTTTTAGTACATCCTGCACAAAGGGTATATTTTCCTAATCTGAGCATTAGTGGATTTTCTTTGATAACACAAACACATTCCTCTAAAAACGAAAGGTGTTTAAAAATGACAATAAGATCTTATCTTGCTATTGTATGTGCTGTTCCCTGAACTTCCATTGTAAACCACTTGCTTTGGGTATAATTTGGAAGAAGCCTGATCAAAACTGTATTAGAAATACCCACAGGTATCAAAAGGTTGACACCTACAAACTGAATCCTATCTTTAAGTTGTCCATGTTGAACAACTTGGGATTTTTTTCAAAGCAAGTTTGTATTGAGACAAATCTTTAATCAAGAATGTCTTTAGTCCCTGAAACAAGCTGGATAAAAGCTTTCACCTCTATTTACTTCCCCTGACAAAGTCAGATATTTGCTTTATGTCTACAACTGAAGAGTTAAATACAATAGTGACAGAGATGAGAACTATACCTTACAGCCTAAAAAGACCATTTACTTTAAGACACACACAGCACTAAGAGGTGCACAAATTATTTACAGAATCATGATAAGAAACCATTTGTATATCGGAGAAAAAGTTTCAAACCAAAATGAAAGACATTTACACAAAGTATTTTACTGTATGCAAATCAAAAGCCATAAGTTATTAAAAAGCTCAAACATTTATATCAGCAAAAACAATGAACTAAAATTACAACTGCTCAAACAGCAACCAGGGAAGACAGTTGCTCAAACCTTCATATTTCTCCAAGGCTTAAGTAGCTCGTTATCCAAAATGTTATGACAAAGAGCAACACCAAAGGTCACGGTAAGGTATGTAAGTACCAACAGTTCATTCTCACTTGGAATACCGATCAGAGTTCCAGGTCAGAAAAGACAGAGCCCTAAGAAGTTTAGAAGTAAATCTTCTTAAATACCTTATTTGATAAACCTCAAATGATAAAACTTGACATTACTTTAATGTCTTGAGGAAAAAAATCCAAACATAACAAAAAGTATATCAGGCTTTTTCTAATCCCAAGTAGAGAAAAAACCTTACAAATTCAATTTTTGCAGAAATCATTTTACAGTAAACTTATCACATCTTCTGTTACAAAATAATCTAGTATTTTTTATTTATTAATTTATTTTTAAGCCCTTTCAATACAACTTACCTCCCATCTCTGCATCTGGACTGCCCTTTGTTTTTCCTATCTGCTTCTGCTTTAGTGGTCCTCCTGTCCCTGGCTGTCCCTTTCCATTTCCATTCTGAATTGCTGCATTGGAAGAATTATTAACTTTATGTGGTGAAGATGGAGGACTGTTAAGTTTATTGTTAGTGTGACCACTAGCTTGTCTGTCTTTTAGTCTTTTCTTCAGGTGTTCTTGCATTTTGAGACTCCTTTCATCTCGCTGAATGAAGTTTGTCCTTCCATGAGAACGAGGTTCTACAAAGCAAAGGAGAACTTATTTCATTGTTCTGTACAACTCATTTGACAACAGAGAAAGGCTCTAAAATCAGAAGAATAACTACAGCACAACTGGAACCTGAAAAAACACGCAACTTGACCGGGCTTGCTTTTGTAAGTCTGACGACACATGGAGCTGCATGGCTCACAGCTGCACCGAGCCCCAGCTGATGCTCAGATGGCTTTGGGCAGCAGAGCAGCTGATGAGAAACATGCACATTTTACACTGCTGAGTGGCACAGCTTCACTAGACTGAAGGAACTTCACTAATAAAGAGTTTCTGGACTGCACTCAAATTAGCATATGAGTATAAAGATCAGGTAGGAGGAGAAGAATAGCAGCTGGAAGTTTAATTCTTGTCTTGAAATGTCATGTTCATTAAATGCTACAATAAAACACACAAAAATATCTGCAGGCAAATTTCCATTTCGTCTGTTTAACCCAGATTCAAATTATTGAATCTATTCTTTCTTAATATTTTTGATCACAAACTGAGTTTAGATTTTTTTTTTCTTGTTGTTTCCAATTCAATTCTTCAGACAACTATCTTTTGTTAGTTGCTCGAGATTAGGCCTCAGAGTTGCCTTTCTTCCCCTGATGCAGCCCTATATTCATACTTTCAAAAAAGCATAAGCAAGTTTAGGACCCAAACTAACATTTTAAAACGTAGCTTAGGTGCTACTATTTTACCCTAGACATTAGCTGAAACAGGTTAATTAACAATTTGAGCTTGACAGAGAGAGAATGATCTTCCCCAGCCTAATTTCTTTCTATGTTAAATGCTTGTTTATATAATCAGGCTTATAGCCTGTTTCAAGTCAGCAGTGATCCCAGTCCTCCAGTGAAATATTGCTTCATTCAATTTTTAGATACAGTGTGAACTTGCATTTCATTCTCCTATGAGATGACTATGATATTTGGTCTATGTATGTTATTGCTTTTTATTTTCTTTTCAGTCAAATTTGGACAAAGGGGGACATTTAAAAATATCTAGAGTATCGTAACATTTCTAAGCTATCCCTTTTGCATTCAATCCTTAAACAGAACAGCAGAAAGTTTAAACTTTATACAATGATACCTGCAGAGTGCCTCTCCAAGACCCTTTATAAACAAGAGTACCTTAAGGCACCTCAAGAGGTGCCTAAGGTTCAGGGAGGCTAATAACTAGCACCAAAATTATGGGAAATGTGTGAAGGAGCTACCAACAGAACTTGGTGCCTCAATCCAGAAAAAAAAAAAAGTGAAATCACTTCTCATGTATTTAAACATCACCTGCACTCTCACCTTGTTCTTGAAAAACATGCGGTGGTGGATGCTGGTGGATGAACTGTGGCGGCAGCTCTCCTGTGCCAGGAACCGGAGGGTACACCGGGTGAGGTGGGTGGGGAAGCAGAGCATGGTGATGGTGCATGTAATGTGGCACGTGGGGAGGAGGAGGAGGAGGATGCATGGAAGGATGGAATTCAGCCGAGTGTGGCAACACCACCACTTTACGAACTCCATTTTCTTCCACCACCTGTCAAGCAATGTAAGAAATGAAATCTCAGTGCAGAAACAACCTTGTAAATCTTGTGCATTTAATCAAGAATCTCCATGCCCAGGTTTGCACCTGCCATCTGACAGTCGAGGACATACAAGCAGAAACGAACCCCCGTGGTTTTTTTTATATACCCAGCATGTATCACTGGAAGAAACTGAAGTTGAAGGCAGTCAGTTTTAAGAAGCTGAGCCTCACACATCAAAGTGCTAAGTGAGATTTGAATAACGTATACATTCCTTTGAACAAGTAATGTGAATCGATCAGGGTGCAATTCCTATTCTCCTTGCAGTTGCAGCCAGAAGACCTGCTTTACACCAGATGCAGCCTGCCAGCACTATCACACGTACAAGTTGCTGCACGTCACCCATTTGTGGTCCATGTCTGCATGCATGTTCCTAGCCTGTGGCAAGTACAAAGTAGTACAAGTCAGCTCTGCTGTCTTGCACTGCGATCAAACCCAACTCAAATGTCAAAATATTTCATGTTTGCCACAGGCGAAGAGAATTCAGACAAGGAACCTGTCTGCGTGTCTGAACTCTAGGATAAAAAGCTGCTAATGGTCTAACGCATGGAAGAGCTGCCCTGTGTATGCACACACACACACTTCTGAGCACGTCCTAAGCTGGCAACACATAGGCTCCTTTCAGAGTCTAATTCAGCCAGAGTTAAATATATTAACAGCTATCTCAGTGTATTCCTTTTCCTACAGTAAACTTGAAATACATTGAATTTTATACAGTAATTCCCCTCTAAATCTTAAGCTGAGGAAGGGATTCAGACAGAGCTCAGGTTTTAGAAGACAAAGTCAAGCACTAACACCAGAACAGGATTCACAGAAAGAAATATCAAACAATGATGACATTGAAGTAAAGCTATGCTGCCCAGTTTAGCCTCATCTAAAAGACATCTGGAAAAGACAACCAGAGGGTGAAGTTTACAGGGTCCTTTCTTCAGCTGTCATTCAGAGCTGTTTCCATCTGTGCTGCTTTGTTGTCACCCAGAGGTGAACACGTTCGGATTCTGTGGTTACTACCCATTTTTGCTATCTGAGGGACCAAGTTTTTAGCAGCTACACTTCTGATGGGGTCAAAGGCCTTTGTCCATCAGAGAGATGACCTGGCTGTATTTCAGTTTGCTTCCGTCCCCATACAGAAGTGCACTGGCACAACATTCACACTAACGAACGAGGAAGTCTGACTCAGAAGCAACAAGATTGGATTAACTCCTGTTAAAGGCAGGCAACAAACTGAGCACGTTCTGGTCTATTCTCCCTTGCACAGAAAAATTAATCAGGTATCAACAATGTAATTTGGAAAAAAAAAAAAGTCAATAATAGAAAAATATTCAATCTTAACGGCAAACTGACAATCCAAAATTAATCGAGGCATTTTTCTTAATTGGTTTCAGAATTAGTCTGCAGCTTTGTGCTTCCTTCCCTCTACATCTGCCTTCTCCTCCGAGTTGCACTTAAAAATACAAATCACAGATGCTATTAGGAAAGGCCTTACGATGTTTTAGTATTAATACAGCGAGGGACCACATAGCCCAAATTGCTGCCTGCAGATGCAAGCAGGGACCTGTGGCAAGAAGGGCCAGTCCAGATGCAGGCTGGCAAGCAAAACTGAGATGCAAAACTATTTTTTTTCTTATGAAATCTGTAAAATAAATCATACAAAATCGAATCTGCTCCTAGAAGATCTCAAGTTATTTACACAGATATCTGTTACTAAAAAAAAAAAACACAACAAAACTTACATTTTCAGGCATTTAATGAAAGCATTTTTATGAAAGCAGACCATATGTTTTATCCTTTTAGTTCCTTCAAGATCCTCTCTTAAAGTATGTTTAGTTTGGCTATAAGAAATCACTCCAGCATTTCCTAGTTGGCAAAGAAGGCATTACGGATGTTGAAATATTGCTTATGCCAAAAGTACATTTTGAAAAGCTCCTCAGCAGAAGATAGAGCAAACTAACCAGAAAGTATTCTTCGTAAAGGAAACAGAATGCGGCCACTCACAAACTGCCCTGACAAAGTTCAGCTGTAATATGACCTCAGAGCCAGCTGTATTGCTCGCAATTCTTAACAGACTCGAAAGAGGAAAAAAAAACATTGTAAGAAGTCACTGAAGACCAAGTTTCTGCTACACTGAATACAATTTGTTCTTGGAGCAACGTGGGGGGCTTTTTGGTTTATCAACAGAACTAAATACACCATTTCAAGCATATTACTGTGCATAATACTATAACACACGCTTTAATGTATGTAAGCCAAAGCTCAGAGCAAATTTTGACAGTTATATTAACTCTGCTCTGCGTATATAGTAAACAAGCGAGCTCATTAGGCCCACTTTCTGGCAGAAGGGATGTGTTACTGTACTAAGGCTTGTACAGGATTTTACAGTCTGAACCTGCTATGTCGCCGTTATCCACTACTGAATCTCTTCACCTCACTTTGGGAGAAACCAAAATTACTACTTCTGGGTTTCTTCAGTTTCTGGAACAGAAAGTTGAAGTCTCATCTGCTGAGAAGCATGTCACAAATAACTGATTAAACCTGGCTTCAAACTTGTCTATCACTGTCATAGTGACCAAGGGAATTAAAACAACAGAAAGAAAAAAACAACAACAAAACAACAAAACCTTATTTTCACGTGACAGCTAACACAGAACAAATGTATTTTTCAGTTTGTACACTTCAGCATTTGCCAGTGCTCTGCAGACTGTTTGCACTGAAGACCCAATTTTGTACTGAAGCATAAATTATCTGGGGGGATCTTTCTTCAAGGTCTGCATGAAAATGCCTATTTATAACAGCAGAAGCACAAACTGCTGAGGCAGCTGTCTGCAGAAAGACAAGGGCCTGGGGAACACAAGAACAAGGGGTTAACAAGGCTCTCAAGCCTGCTTGGAAACTGTACATTTGGAACATTACTAGAAATCAAGAAACCTGTTCTATCCTGTTGGAAAAAAAAAAAAAAAAAGAAAACGAAAAAGAAAGATGTTTTTAATTACTTTCCTTTAAAAAATTAATAATTTAAAAGTCAATTAAACTGAACTTCAAATATGCCTGATAATAGTTCAAACACCACACACCGCTCTGATTTGCCTCGACTTAACAGTGCAGAAGAGTGGAAAACCAGTGAGAATGGAAAAGTAAAGCTAGGAGAGAAGCCCAGAGTCCTGCTGTTTCCACAGGCACATGTCAGTAGCATTAACACTCCTGTTCACGGGTCTGCTGTAATGGCAGAGATTTTACTGATTGTTGGGGAGATCAGCACTGGTAGAGGAAGGGGAAACTTCAATAAATAGGAGTTATATTTGAATAGAAAAATCTAAATTATCAGAAGATATGAAAAAGAAATAACTTATGCACTCTGGAAAAAAAAAAAAACAACAAAAAACACAAAAACAAAAAGACCTGAGGGATGACAGAGAGAATGGTACTGGTATGTGATCCGTATAACCTCAGTCTGAGAAAGCCACGTCTCATATCCATAGCAGGAACAAGACAAGTTCAGCTGCTGCCACCAGCTATGTTCTCACCAGGCTGCTTCTAGCACAGCCAAGCACGATCTGTACTCACCAGTCCCCTGGTACTTAGCATGCTACAATTCACAGGCATTGCTCTCGTGCCCTAAGCACTTACTTTCACCCTGAGAACAGGGCTGAAGGCAAATCAGGATGTGCATCCTGCTAATGGAACTCAACAGCCAGCCAATTCAGGGCCACCTACTGCCTTACTGGAAGTAACCTTTATGGCCTAGTAACTGAAATACTAATAAAAGAAAGAAAACTAGATCAAGGTGAGAGCGCGTACAACGAAGTTAAATATTTGATAAGTTCAATGGAAAAAATGAGAGCTGCTTTTACCAGCTGTTATAGATAAAATAATCAATAGCTTTATTGTTAAGAAGCCACACCCACAAACATACTTAAATATGAGAATAAATTAACATTTACCTGAGATACGTAACCGGGAGGCACAAAAATAGGCGGCATAGAACCATTTGGTGACATCATAGGAACATGTGCTGGACCTGAGAAGTAATAAAGTGCCACTTTTAAACAAACAAGGCTTTTACAGGCGCGAGACACCTGCTTTCGAAAGCTGTGGATGGTGTCTCAAAAGCCAGCAACTAGACCCAGCTCCACAGATATGGAACTTCCTTCAGACAGACAGGTTTAGAGGCAAGGCTTCAACAACCCAGTGAAAAACCATTCAGGAGAGAGACTTAAATAACAAGACTGAGCATTAAGGAAAAAAAAAAAATCTGCACCAAATTTTCATCAAGAAAAATAATACAATGTGTCTCACCAAGGATAACTTAATGCCTGTTTTGAATGTGCAATTAAGTAGGATTTACTAACTTTCTGGAAGCATCCATCATTTCAGTGTAAGTGTGGCTGTGCAATCATTTTTACAAAAAGCACAGATTGGACATATCCCAACCACCATGCTTGTACAGCCAACAGTAATTCTGTAACTGTGCAACCATGAGCAAAGATCAATTTCAGTTCTCATATTGTAACACAATTGCTACAGTAACACTGACAGCTATTTGACAATTTTTTACTTTTTTTAACATAAAGATACGTTATTTTTCACTTCAAGCTGAAAGGTTTTACTCATCTCTGGGATTTGATCAAAGCAGAATGGACATGTTTTATATAATATGATTTGAAATGGTGAAAAGTATCCCTAAAATGGAAGTACTGATAAATTCAAGTTGACTTATAGGAGAGATTTTGAACCAGCCTCAGATTTGCGGTCGTGTCACTTACCCAGCAGCTAAAAAGCACTTTGAGGCCACACACAGGCGGTAGTGATGCTTCCCTCAATGTTAACAAACTGCTAATGCTGCTACCTGACCTCAAAGTGAGATCACACGGCACGTATTACATTTGTTTAGAGAAGTCTGGATTAAATCTCACAAATTCATGTGTTAAGAGCCTAAGAAGGATCATTACAGGATCTTATCTATATCCTGTAGATATTCAATCATTAAAAGAGCTGTTGAAATGCCAACCTTTTAAGAGTTATTAGCAAGGTCTGCAGAGATGCAAGGAAGCCTGGCAATTTCTCAGTGCTGTCTTATTTTTGCTTAAGTACAAACTGAAAAAATCTGATTTATTACATCATGGAACACATAAAAACACATCTGACATTACAGAAAAATTCTAGTAGCAATTTTAAGACATTTGCAGAGAGTAAGAATATTTGTATTGGGTACTGCAGTGTTTCCTTTACCTTGAATACACTGAATGTGTCCATCTTCAGTTGTAATTGTAAATGTTTCACCCGGGTTTACCTGCACAAGAATAACCTGCAAAAAGCAAAATACAGAGTAGCTGTTTTTTTGTTTATTCATCTTTTTTTTTTTAATTTTAGAGATTAATTAGAGGAAAAATACAACCATTTTATTTATACCTACACGTTTGATTAGAATGAAAGAGGTTCTGGCAGCCTTAAGAGATTAAAAGGCAAACTGAGGAAGAATGAAATTTCCTCCCACTTTGATATAAATTACTACCTGCAGTGCTTCCATTGATACACCTGAAATAATCAAGTATTTATTTTCTCTGTTTTCCACACTGCTGTATATCCTTCTTTTTGAATCAATAAATGACCTGTTCTTCACTTGGCTTTCTGAGTTTTGCCTTCAGTTCCAGACCTAAACTGGCAAAAATCAAGACTACAGAAAAAGAAAAAGCTGCTTTGTGCAAAAAGCAGCCACATTTTCTCATTGATGGCATATTGGTAGGCATTTTGACAACATATTTCCTCATGTTATCAGCTAATTTAACAGAAGCATAAGGTCCTTTGGGAGTGAAGGAAGAGGGAATGAGGTGGTAAAGCAGATCATGCCGACCACCTCTGCTCTACAGCTCCTGAAAGATCAGATGTGTTTTCTCATATCTGTGTGATCCTGTAGCTAATGACACGCTCCCAGTGAGGGTCACTGAGTCAATTTGAACAAGAGCATATTCACTGTCACCCAAATCAGGGCGGACAGCTGCCAGAATGATTCCTCTGGCAGTCCAGATTACCAATTCACTTGTGCTGCACAGGGCAAACTATCGCCTCATTCTAGCACTAGCACAGAATTATAACATTTTGGCAACCATGCTTCAGTTTTACCCTAACATTGAGAACTTCACTACAAGAACTTTACAGTGAGATTCTACTAAATCGCAGGTCTAATTCTTTAGTACAACGGGGGGGTGGCCATGTAAGAACAGCAAAGTTACAGTCCAAATTCCACCCTGGTGATGGTGAGCACAAAGACATTCGATCTAAAAACTGAAATTAAAGACATTTGGAAATGTATTTTAGAACACCAAAGAACACCAACCCCACGCCGGTGAGTTCACAGTATGAGAAATAATTCTACTCTGGGTAGGTAGCTTGCTTCTGGACAAAAGTAGGACACCCCTGAAACAGTCATTTAGCCAGCCAGTTATATTTATTATGGCTCCACAAGGAGGACAGAAGAAGGTGATATTTTTTAAAAAGCCATAATTGAAACACTGAAACGTAAGCAGATCTGTCATTTCAGTGTATTAGCAAATACGAAACTTTACTAAAATTCTAGAAGTAAAGAAAGAGATGCAATGTTACTTTTATTTTTTTTTTAAGGAAACAAAACTGGCAATAAGGGGCTGGGAATTTGCCAGAGCACAAAGAAGAAGAAAAAACAAGGTCTGCGTTAAAGTACAGCTGCTGGGGAAGGACATACTAGCAGGGGACAGGACTCCCCAGGCAGATATTAAAGCTCACAGCTAGTCTCATCTCCACAGACAGGAAAATTCAGAGGCAGGAAAGGAATCCTTTTAGAAATTCAGAGCCTCTGCACAGGTCAGAGCTTGGGAAGAAGTTCAGCGAACTGCAGTTCAGGAAGCTATTAGCTGAACTCAGTGAAAAGAATCACAAGTGGTGTAATCACAGGACTGCAGAGCAGCTCCGAGACTGGAATTTCAGGAATGCACGGGGGCAGTGTCTTGGAGGAATGACTCACTCTAATTAATGAAGCAAAAGCAGTTCCATCTACCTTCCATCAAGGAAAATTTCCAGGAAGCTCGAGTGTTTCGATAGCCGGCCTAAGCCAAGCTGGAGGCCAGACTAGTGCCAGCAGTCCCAGTAATGTCAACACCCTCAGGTGTCCCACATACCCATTTCAGAACTAATGGGATCAACACAGTTTGAGAGCTCTTTCAAAGCACTGGTCAGGGTTTTGCTTTTAGCTATTTTTCACTTCCACTGCTGAAGTTTTCTTTCAGAACAAGAAATCCTTCCAGAAAATTTCCAAGTTACTTGCACTTCATGTGAAACGAAACTGATGAATTGGATGCAGCATCTGACTGCAGTGTCTTGTGGAATGGCACAAATTTTATTTCTGAAGAGAAAAACACTGTGCAATACTTTGTAATTAGCCTGCCCTCTGTGGCTCTGGCAACAAATAATTAAAAATCTGCATTAATAAATTAATACTCTACTTGAAAGCGAGTTTGTGGCTCAGCAGTCTCTCCTCCACAAGAAAATGCAGCAAATGAGCATCAGGCCTGTTTGTTAAGTGACAGAAGGGTGGCAATATGATGTAGCTGTTTATATGCAGATGTGCTAGAATGAGACACGCTGGCACACTCAATGAAATGGCATTCCCACCCCTGAAGACAGATGCACCTATGTTCAGTTGACAGACTTACTCATTACTTTCAAAGCAACTCAATTGTAAGTCTTGGAGGCTCTCGGTTTTCAAGTCTACTCTTCAAATACCCTTTTCCTGTGCATCCCCAAATTTTAATTTTATTTTTTTAAACTGCACCCAATTGCAAACGGCCTCCACTAGGTTCTCAAGACTTCACCGAGGGTCACCTTTTGGGTCATCCACTGCACACTAGTATTGTACACACTGATCTACACAAAGACATGCTGTACAAAAACAGCTATGGAGCCGGTCTCCAATCAGTCCTACTTGATCTATTTTCCTTGTGCAACATGAAACATCAGCTACTGAATAATCTCACAGCTGGTCAGTGTCTAAAATTTCACGTTGCTAATGCTAGAACTTCAGAACTAGTTTAGATATTTTATAGCTGTGCTTATTTCAAGACACAGTCATTACTGCCAGATACTTAAAGTTATATATTGATCAGAATAAAGCAATGGACAATTTTATCCCCTGCTTCAACAAGTTGATTGTTTAACTCCAGCTAAATAAAGCCTTCAAATTTATGTTTTCTTTTGTTGTTCCTGCCAACAAATAGACAGTCAGCTA
Source organism: Aythya fuligula (assembly GCF_009819795.1). Lineage (NCBI taxonomy): Eukaryota > Metazoa > Chordata > Aves > Anseriformes > Anatidae > Aythya > Aythya fuligula. The sequence goes on along the minus strand of NC_045571.1, from coordinate 19,704,110 downwards.
TTTAAACAAACAAACAAAACCCCCCCTCTTCTCTCCTACAATGTTTGTAGCTGCTGGAGCTGGGGAAAGATGCTTCTTAAATCAAGATCCAGTGTTAAAACATCAGGATGTCTGTAATATTTCTGAACACACACTGAAAATCAACCTCCAAAAAAGGGGAAGACAACGCGGCACTTGTAGGACAAGGCAATTAACTTTTATCTCCAAGCAGTAAATTCACTTCAAGTTTACTAATAACTTGAACAAGCTTGTACTTCAGTCAAATAATTTTGCTTTCAATTTGCCTGTATTTCTACTCATAGCAGGTACTTCTGAAGGCTTGTGTCCAATAAAATTCTAAAGTTTCAGCAAAGTATACTCAGGTTTCACCACTGCACTGTAATTATTAATGAAGGTTCTTAGTATCAGGAAACCAGAGGTCTTCTTTCCTCTCCTCTACATTTCCCTGCAACAGACTTCTCTGTTTAGAGCACTGCAGCCACTTTCTAATATTTATAACTTTACCTGAGCTTTAAGAAGCCTTCACAGCCTTAGTTTTATTAAATATGAAATCCAGATAATAGATTTTCCTTTTATTCTTTTTATTTTTTAGTTTAATTTTAAAGCACTTCCATGTGTATAAAACATTCCTTTCAATTCACAATCTTTTCATACTTCCACTGCAGTAGCATTGAATGGTTTTCTTCCTCTGCATAGTTAGCACTTCGAGTTTACTGCCAACATCAGTGCTGAGCACCACATGTTTTTCACAGAATCCTAGAATGGTTCGGGACCTTAAAGACCATCCAGTTCCAACCCCCTGTGTGGGTAGGGGCACCTCCCACTAGATCAGGTTGCTCAAGGTCCCATCCCAACATGGCCTTGAACACTTGCAGGGAGGGGGCTACTTTGTAAATTCGTACCACAGTTGCTTAATTTTGCCTCTTCTTCTTTCAAGCATCAGTTTTCTACAGTGTGCTTGAATGTCAGCCTCCCTACCAACACCGCAGGCACAATATGACATGAGCTGTATGGAAATGCAACAGATTTACTTGCCTGCTGTATGCTGTCCCCATTAACCATATGAGGTAGAAGCGGCACTTCGTTCAGTATGGGCGTAGCTTCCAGTGGAGGCGGCTGGTCGGCCATCATGTCTGAAAACCATTCATTGACAATCGCTCACGTTAACCACCTGCTGAAACAAAAGACAGTGCCAATATTAGATTTAAACCTTCCCCCTCTCCCGAATAATTGTCCTTTTCAAATACTGTGTTTAAGCAATGCGTATCTTTCTTCTAAAAACAAATTCTTTAAATACATATCATGCACAGCTCGTTCAGCACTGCCACAAGCGATGAAATCAGCACATAGGTGACACAACTATACAGCAGCATAGCTTACACTTACGGAGCACATTATTCTTAAAATTTGGAGTTACAATTTCTGAACTGGTTACAACTCAAGGTTTAGGCCACATAATTCACATACTACACATACGTTTCAGTCCCTGTGCTGATGAGAAAACCTGCAGTTTCTCCAACGTTGCAACATGTCATTAATACAGAATTCTGACACGGTGAAAGCAAAGCTTAAGGTAATACAAGAGAGACTAGAGTACTTTGTACAAAAGTCTTTAAGTCATGGAGAAATGCAAATGGAAAAGTGCTGCACAGTTTTGGGCTTCTAGTGAATAAACCATAATTGCAATAAGGCAAAATATAATGCAAATGTTAATGAATTTTTGGTGTATAGGTAATTCAGCGTCCATAAAAAGCACAAGATAACAGACTACAGGAAATGCTGACATTTCTTTCTTCCTCCCCATTACCTCCCATAACCCAGACAGAAGACCAAAATGCATTTAGGATAGTCCAATTGAATTAAAAAGCAAAACATATGAACAAAACGGAAAAACACCATCCCACCTGTGCACGAACCAAGCCATTCTAGATACTACTGCTACGTCCTTGTTCAGTTCTCTATAGCCAGTATGGAAATGAAAGTATTTGGAAAAAAAAAAAAAAAGCCACAAAGCTGATTAATTCTGTATTTGTGGTCTGTATCTTCAGCAGACTAGCAACAGTGGGAAAAATACAGCTGGACTTTCATAATTTCTGCTGGTGTTAACTCATGTTATCCAGAAAGGATCTGTGACAAAGGTGGCACTGCAAGATTTCCCCTGCATTAGCATTGCAAGGTAAAGAGGCTGGAAGCATGCAATAGCAAAACCACACTGCTGCTTGTTTGCAAGAGCATCTCAAAATAACTGATACAATCGCACAGCCACATAATAAAATACCCACCACTGCCAAGGAAACTAGCTGAATTCTGCATACCAACTGCTTTCGGGGCTGCTCCAGTAACACAATTTCAAGGGACCAAAGAGCCAGGTGCAAGGGCTAGACGTGACTTCCAAGGTTTAAATTTGTATCAGGTTTGTCCTAAATATACCTAACTACCTTAGCGTGTTATTTACTTCCTGAACAGAATAATCTTCTGCCTTATTTGCCAGATTTTGAATTACCACTGCCAAGGAAACAAGCTCATCTGACTGTATGCAACTATTTCACTTAAAAATATCTGTACAGTAACGCTGCCAGTCAGTATGCTAAAATTATGGCAGTAGTTTCTTCTTCTACAGCTCTTCTATTTTTAGAGGTTTATAGTTAAGCCTTAAGAGAAATTGCTTCCATAATAGGAATTCAGTATACACAAGCAGACTGAAAATACGTTGTTTTATTTTATGTTAGATATATAAAATACATGCGCGTGTGCGCACAGTATCCATTTCCTTCATTTAAAAACCTCAAAGACGACAGAAATTAGCACTTAATATAAAGGGGAAAACCCTTCATCAAAAAGCAACTAAACCTGCATTCAGCTGTTCAGCTAACCAAAACAACCAGCTGTAGGAAGACGTGTTCTGAAAGGAGCCCCAGTGCCACCTGCAGCTCTAAATAACCCCGCTGCTCCTGCCCGTGTCTCCCACCTGGCTGGGTGCACTTCTCTGCGTGCGCCGTCCAACACCCAGGTGCCTTTCAGCATCCCGGACTGCACAGGTAGCAGGCACATTTCACCTCCACACACACACACACACCCCTCCTGCTTGCTTCATGCTCTACCTTGGGATGTTTCACACCAAGAACTTCCTCTTGAAGTCTTTCAAACAAGTGTTCTCATAGGGTTACCGACAGGCTCCAAAAACACTGAATGCTATTTCACGGCAAGTAGTAATCTCCATATGTTAAGAGAAAATGGAAGTGCTAGCGTAAATGAAACCATTTCAGTAACCCCTGGGCAGTTTCAGCTGACTCAGAAAGCCAACACTTTACAGCTGGGCTCAGATGGCTGCAAGTGACAGCACCCGAACAGCAAAGAGGCACAGCCCGCTGCACACCGCTTTTTATTATCATTTTTTATTTGCAAAGTACCTCGTTTTTTTTTCTTGTTTCGTTTTCTTTTCTTCTTTAAGAGCACAGCTTCATTACATTGAGAATACTGATAAAGGAGCAGCAAAACACAGGGCTGCTCTCAAAGGTACCGCTTCTGCTGTTTAGAAGGAACAGGACTCAACCCCTGCATGTTTGACAGCCCAAACTTTTCGATGGAAACAAAGCACACCCAAGCATGGTATCAACAGGTTCACCTCCCATGTCTCCACTTCATTCAAGGAAGCAGGTGGTATTTGGTAAAAGAGAATCCCTGAGAAGTTATTACACAGCACAATTTTCTGAAAAACAACCCAAAGAAGTAGAAATGTATCTTGAAAAGCCGTTACCCGCACCTCCGCTACTGCTAGCCTAGGAGCAAGGCATCCGGCCCTGCTGTCTAGGAAGGGAGCGTCCAAAGGAGGGCTGTGAAGCTGGTGAAGGGTCTGGAGGGGACGATGTATGAGGACCAGCTGAAATCCCTGGGTTTGCTCAGTCCCGAGCAGAGCAGGCCGAGGGGAGGCCTCATGGCGGCCTGCAGCTCCCTCACAGGGAGCGGAGGGGCAGGCGCTGAGCTCTGGGGACAGTGACAGGACCCGAGGGGACAGCACGGAGCTGGGACAGGGGAGGGTCAGGCTGGGGGTGAGGGAAAGGGTCTGCACCCAGAGGGTGGTCGGGCACTGGGACAGGCTGCCCAGGGCAGTGGGCACAGCGCTGAGCCTGCTGGAGCTCAAGAAGTGTTTGGCCAACGCCCTCAAACACAGGGGCTGATTTTTGGGTGGTGCTGCGTGGAGCCAGGAGTTGGACTCAATGGTCCTCGTTGGACCCTTCCAACTCGGGATATTCAGTGACTAGCTCAGCCCCCTGAGCCTTAACAGAAAAGCAGCAGCAGGGTCAGTAATGCTCAGGAGGGCAAGCGGTGCAGGTGGAGGACAAGCAGCGCGTGGGCACAACGGCAGAGCTGAGAACCAAGAACTGATCTCCAGCCACAACTCCCCCGGTCAAAGCGTTACCAAATGAAGACTCACAGTTCCCCTCAAGCTCTGCCCCTGCCCCCAGGCATTCTCTGAACTCTTGGTTTTACCCAGAACCCAAGACAAGTCAGCTCGGGCAGCCAAACGCAGCTGGTGAGCTGTGGGTGGCCCGAAGAAGGAAGAGCCGCCTGCAGGTAGAGCTGAACCCAAAACCACCTCAGGCCGCCTCTCAGGGCTGGTCACTTCTACCTTGGTAAGAAAGGCTCAGACAGCTATTTTCCAGGGTCTGTTCTTGGCCCTGAGACATTTTAAGTCTATCATCACTACCAGCTATCCACGTGGGCAGCGAGAAGAAAACACAGAAGCATCTGCACTAAAACTGCAGTCAGTGCTAACAGGCAAAATCTAAAGTTATGGATTAAAAAACAAAAATCCCTTCTGGAGGTATCAGGGACTAGACAAATTTTGTCATTTTCCACATTTCAAAGAATACACTGATAGGGAATGGTTATGTAAGAATCAAGAGCAGAATTTGGAGATGTATCTTCTGGAGCTCTGTCACCCTGCCCTGGATGTTTTTTGAGTCAGCATGGAGCTAAACAGATTAATTTTTAGAAAGGTTATGTTTTGTAAGGGTACTTCTTGCCTGCTTCATTTACTTACAGTGGTTTCTAGCATGCATCAGCTAAAGGTCATTCCCCACCCTTGTTTGGCCTGGAGGATGGATTAAAGCCCATACAGCACAACAGTCATTAAAAAGCAGCAGCAGGACTAACCAGCTCAGAAACACCCCTCCAAGAGAGGTAGCTCAAGAAAAATACATTTAAAATGCTGAAATATTTTAATTTTACAAAGCTAATAGAATATAGATTAAAATTTAACATACAGCAGGGTGTACATTCAGCATCTTGCCTGAATTCATTCTGATGTCTCAGTTTGGAATACAAATAAGTGAAAAAATGATTATGTCATATAAATGATTATGTCAATATATAAATTGAATTTGCTTCTATAACCTGTAGTGCTCATTGACACAAAGTTAACTAAGTGTAATCAGTTTGTTACACTGAGGACTCACATTTGTTTCCGTATTAATTGGATTTTTGCTGGATCTCGCAGCCAGAGTTGCAGATGATGGCTCTGTGTCAAGGTGGAAGCTGGTGACAAGTGGTGGCCCTCTGGGCTCTTGGGAGGTGTTTTGCCTGTGGCAGGGGGTGGCACTGGGTGGGCTTTGAGGTCCCTTCCAACTCTCTGCCATTCTGTGATCCTAAAACAAATGTTACTTTGTTCTAATACCTACAAATTTTATCAGACTTCCAGGAAAATTAGCTCATATGAAAGTCTTGAAAGGTGCATTTCACATTACTTATTGCTAACAGACTTTAAAAGTAATGTTTTGCTATATCTGGGTATGACAAAGTAGGATATTAAGGCTTTTTAAACCAAATAAAACCAGCTCGTATTTTAGAAGTAAACTCTGAGAAGCTCTGAGTAATCCAACACCGTTAATGTAATATGGTTAATCATGTTAACCATATTAAAAAAAAACGCAGTATTTTCCACTGACAGCCTCGCACTACAAAGGCTTCTAAGAAAAACAGAAAATCTTAATGACTAGCCTTCCAGAAAACAATTACAGTATACAGCGGCTGTGCCTGACCTCACTTCCTGACATAGTAAAAACGCAGAGGCTCTGCAGGACTGAAACATCGGCCTTCCCTTTTCTCCAGCCCAAATTCTTCTCCACCAGTGCTGCAGTCATCCTGGAGCCCGTCCAGCTGCTGAGGATCCGCGCTGAACTCAGCGTTCATTGATTCCTGCCTACTCCCATCTGAAGTCACCGCCTCTGTGATAAAGCAGGGCCCTTATTTACATAAAAATAACTCGTGCTCGCCACACAGCCAAAGCACAGGTAGCTAGCTGGGCTTTAGGAGGTGAGATTCGTACCTTAAGCCTGGGAAACATCAGGGATTTTCACGAGACATTTCGAAAATGAAATCTCAAATAGTTGCCATCAGAACGGGAAAGAAACGTGCAATGTCAGTACAGTGGGGTAGCTAATAACAAAAGTTATGTATACAGGGGTGGCGATTAACAAAAGCTTACTAAACCCAATAGAAATAATGCTTACTGCGTATTAGGAAATTTTGCAAAAATTACAAAAGCTCGTTTAGCCATTTGTCATCGCGCAGCTCGGAATGAGGTGCCACCTTCAGCTCCCAGCATCACCTCCATCTGAACGATGCAACAGAAAACTTCCCAACTGGAACAGCAAGTGGAAACATTTTCCTCTGCAAAGGCACCACTTCCATCTCAGCACAAATTTTGGAGCAGATACCAGGAAACACCAACAGCACATCTACAACTTTACAGGCTTTTTTTTTTTAAGCAGTAACAATGAACTTGCAGTTATTATGTACAGGGTTCATAAAAACGAAGAAAAGGTTGGGTATTTATTGTTTTTTATAACATTGCACAAAAGAAAAACTTCACATATCGAAAAATATTTTTATTGGCATTATATCCTTAAATCACCCTCACAGAATGAGGTTTATTGTGCAAATGTGTAGCAGTGTTATATGCTTATCAAGTTTTAGAAATCCCATTATTTCATGTTAAAATGTTATCCTAGTATTTTAAAAATTTCTTTCCAGAAAGGCCTCGTACATACACTGATGTACACGAAATGCAGAAAGAGAACACTGTGGGAAGAAATGGGTCAGCTTCATTCCACTTCCCAGAGAAGAAACTGAACAGATTTAATAAACAGTAGGAAAGCTTCTAAGCCCACACATAAGGTATCACAAAGACTGAATTTTTATCATAGCAAGTGGTGGATTTAATATGAGAAAGTTTCCTATTTCAAGGACCTTATTAATTAAATGGAGCTTTTTTTTGTTTAATACAGTAGGCCTGAAGTAGAACAATGTAGCCGAGACCAAAGAGGAAGTCTGACGGTCAGCAAGAAATTTAGCTCAGACTTCCTGATTTCTAGGTTCGCTGCCTTATGCAACCTCCTGGTCTGAGCAAAAGTTTGTGTTACTGCAGGAAGTCAACTACTATTATATTGCTATTTATTTAAAACACTACTGTATCAAACCCCAAACCCTTAATTATACTTCTCTGTATTAATATAATTATTATTGTTTTATATCTATTTATTATACTGTGTTACATCACGTATATTATTTTCTCTAAGTAGGGGAAAAATCCTCTTTCCAAGCAACGTACTTTGTTACTTTTACATTTGGAAAATATCATTGTATAGAACCAGATCTGTGGTCATGCCCTCTGATACAAAGCAAATGCTGAGCTGCTTCCATGCCTCACACTGCCAATTCTTGCAAACGGAGAGTTCTGGAGGTTTTAAATACTCTCCAACCTGTCAGTTAAAAGTTTGCATCCACGATCTCCAAAGGTTGTTAAAAAGAACAAAATACACAAACAAACAAAGTCCCCAACCTCAGGCGAAGGAATAGCCTCGTCAGAAAGATCAAACCTGATTTATGAATTGTAAAACTCACCCCTCCAGATCTGAAATGCATGCCCCATGCAAATTTGAGGTAGGAAACATTTAGGAAAAAAAAAAAAAAACGATACAAGCTACCTTCTCCCACCCAAGTTTTTCAAATAAACAGTACTAACAAGGTGTTTAAGATATCATCCCGATCCCAAAATAGTTCTCCTCTGCCACAGGACCACACATGAGACGTTCTAGGTGGATCGGTTTACTTTCAGCAAGATTAAGGGAGTGAGAGACCTAACAGAATCGGGCTTAACAGAAGCTCAGTTACAATTTTAGCTCTGAAGAGACCACCATCGCTCCAGAACAGTCATCTGTTCACAACTAAATATACGTTTTGATTAAAATGTTGGAAATAATTTATAACGACACCCCAGTGAATTTGTCTGCACCATCCTGCGTGAAGTCTGGCTCCCGTCCAGGAGGGCACCACAACTTTGATACTGAAAACGCTCTTCATGACTTACCCTACAGACGTGCTCAGTCAAACATTGTAAATACTCAAGGCAGGGAAAAAACGATGTAATTTCGCCCTAGGTAAGGCTGTTTTGTTGTAGAACAGTAAGAACCCCAACAAAACACCCACCCAGCTCCACAGTACGTGGTTTCAGCACGCTGCATCGAATGTTTTCTTCTAGAAAGCCTTTTCAAATCTTTTTCTACGTTGACAGCGACATCACCTAAACTGCTGCAGATGCCGTGGTGGGGAACTACTTGCTTTACATGTGGAAAGAGATGCGAATCCCCGAACCTCAGCATTTCACTGCCCTCACCCAAGAAGCATTTCTGCTTAGGATCGCATCCAAAGTGACAACTGCAAGAATTGCACTGCTGGAAAGCTTTCAAAGGCAGGGCAGGGACTACCTGAAGAGGCCACAGATATGTAGAGGTAACTCTACAGAGACCTGTGTTTTCTGTGTTTTCCAGGAAGCTTCACTGTTCCTTAAATGCTTATTCCCAAGCAGTGCTAATAGTTTCCATGGTAAAATACAGAAGTGACTATAAACCATGCACCAGCCCGGCTAGTCCTCCAGCCCTCTGAAGCCATCTGAGGATCAATACACAAGTCCAGTTGCCAGAAGGACCGCAAGCAGCATCCTAAAAGCTGCAGAAAGCTGGCTGGTTTCTGCGACCACTGGCAAGAAGGCCCCACAGAATTACCACTGAAGGAATATTAAGATTGAGATGAGGAGTCCTCGTGTCACAGCCACCAAAAAAACCCCTCCCTAAAACCAGAGAACCAGCAGATACAGCAGACCAAGACACGTGGGATCTCTGCCACGAGTGACAGGATCAATTTTCATCCTCCCTTAACAATCCGGATCAGGTTCCTGATGCAACAGTGCCAGGAAAGCAATAAAAAAAATTGCTTCCCTCCACCCTCTAATAAAAACTATACAACCAGCTGCCCTTAGCACTTACAGACTGCTTTGTAGTCATGCCTGAAGATTTCAGAGCTCTCTGTTCCACGAAGGAAAAGAGGCAAAAGCACCTGAAGGGCAGCGCTCACCCTACAGGGCCTCAGCCCCGTCCGTGGGCAGAGCCCCGCGCTGCTCTCCAGCACACAAACCCCACCATTAGGAGCTGCCACCCCAGGAGAAAGTACCTGCCAACACCCCCTGTGCATTAGATTTGACTTGATTTGACTGTAATTTAACAGTGTGCTCATTGATCGCGCTATAATTTTCCCAATTATTGATTTTTGAGGCCTATCGAGTTTGTGTTTACAGTTTCTATGCAGCAAACACTGCGCTGCTTTTAGGTCTTTTCCTTTACCGTTTTAGCCAGTTTACATTTTCTATCTTATCGCCAGCAAAGCAGGCTCATATCCTAAGCACTTTTGTGCTGCTTCCGAAGTGCCCAGCCCCGTCAAACGAAAGCCAGGAGTTCCTGAAAGGTCCCGCTCCTGCTCCCAGAAGCGCTCAAGGACAGAGCCCTTAAAACGTTTCATTCTTATTTCAACTTACAGAAAGGACCGGGATTCAGGTATTTTTCAGCTGTATTGGTGTAGTTAAAGAAACAAACAAGTCAGAAGCAAGCCTGACTGCTTCTTTCCACTGGCCGGGAAGATGAGATGCTCTGGCATACGCCAAGCTGCGCGCTTTAACGCCCTGAAGCCGAACAAAGCCTGACATTTGCAGGATTATGTGAAAAAGCCTCGAATAGCTGCAACGTAATAACATAATTTTCTAAATGTGACACCGTGTCCCCTCAATTTCAAAACATTGTTCAGGTTGTTCGGGCCTTGATGCAAACCAGTTTGTTTACCCATTAGCAACCCACCACTGAAACGCTACACCCAAATGTCTGACTAAATGGCCGAAGAGGTAGGGAAGCAGCACACATCATGGTCCACTGAAAAACAGATGCACGAGCCAGGAAAACTTCTGATCAGAGGCACAAGAAGTAGAGCATGTCTTTGAAACGAAAATTTGATTTAAAAAAGAAAGAAACACGAGAAAAGAAAACCCCACAAAGAGAACAGAAGTAATGACAGCATCCTTACAGGACTCGTGGTGCAGTCATAATGTTACCAGTGGTAAAGAACAGCTGGAAAATGAATAGGGCACTTCTCTGAAAAAAAAAAAATACACACAGCTGTAGAAAGACAACAGTACGCTCTTAAAAGCACAGGCCCTATTATGTACCTGAAAATAGGAGGAACTCTTCCACACCTTGGTGATAAGCAGTAAGAGCCACAGAGAAACCACCAGTCCCCCCCCAGGTAGCTGTGTTTACAGCTTTAAGTAACTGCAGAACTGAACAGATGAAGCAAAATGTTTAAAATGGTGCCAAGATTTACAAGATGGGAAATGCAAGTTTCTACAGGAGCTGCATATGCTCTGAGATTCTGAAATTCAGGTTATGTATCTGGATAACCAGGCACGATTCTTCCTCGTGGGACAGATTCGGTCTTGAGGTTGAAAATGAAGTTGAATCCCTTTTTACAGAAACTTTCTCCCCTTCAAAAGAAACATATTTACCAATCTCCTTCATTTTCATGGGAAAAACTGTTGTTTCAAAGAGCAGAAAAAACCTAAAGCAATAGCTACTGTACGTACAGACAGCTCTGCCACAAGAGGAACAGAAATATCGCACAGCACCTTGCTCACCTGAGCCTCCTCTGATCAGGGAGGAATCCCTAGCTCACAGCAAGGAATAAATACCCAGGTACATCTAAATGCTTTTCTTTAATCTGCAAACGAGAGCTGGCGGAGGACCAGCTAGCAAAGCGCACCCTGAGCACGGCTGACCTACTTGGTCCCATACAACAGATTCCCAGACATCAAACACGCCACGCCGTGCTGCATGCAGCCAGGGAAGTCAGCGTCCCGAGCCAACGAAACCTCCTGTGGTTACAGCACCAAAGCTCGGGCCCTTCCAGTGCCTGACCCACGTAATGCCCCTCCTGAACTAACCTAGAGAGCACTATGGGATGGCAGACACACAGAGTTGTTATGGCCGGCGTGATACAAACACAATCCAAACCTTGAACTTTTTTTAACTCGACTGAGAGGAAGCAATCATTCAGATTATTAAAAACAACAGCAACAACCCCATTTCCAGGAAAGGCTCTCTACCATGAGACTGCTCGGATCGGTCAGCTGGTGTCTAATGCAAGAGAATTGAAATCAGGACTTCACGAGACTAACACAAGCAGGTTCCCGTAGGCACTAAGGAGAGCACGGGGTAGTTTTCCACTAGCTCTGCTTCAATCTGCTTCTGGGAATCAGAAATGTTCCTGATGCAACTTATCGATGGATTGATACAAACAAACTTACAAACAAGTTTTTTACATGTAAGAGCTCTTACAAAATATGTCTTCAAGACCAATGATGCAGTGAAAACAAAGCATTTTTACAGCTTTAAGATTATGCAACCTTCAAGCAAGGAAAACTTATTTTGATAGACAAACTGAAGACCTACTTGCACAACATGAGAAGAGGTTCAGGATGTAATGCTTTAGCTGCCCAGCAGATCGAATTAGCCTAGTTAAAACAGATTATACTTAAACCAAGGGCTAAAAACACACCAATAAATTACTTAAATTACCAGATCTGAGCAGTCTCATGGTAACAGAATATGTGCATTTTTTTAAGCTCAGAGAAAATGAAGGCAAAACACGAGTATGAGATCATACACCAGTCTTAAGCAACACTTCACCCAGCATTCATGACAGGCCAGGAGCATGCATAAAATAATCTAACAGTTCACCTCTTGCATGGTAATACATTAAAATCATCTGCTTCTGTACCTGGATTTATTGGTAAATCAGTTGAACTGCAATAAGTGTGGAGGTGCAATCAAATATGATTTTTTTATATAAATATTTGCAAATCTATGCAAGTATTAAAAGGCTGCCTTTATTCCTGCAGCTAACTGTAGTATGATCATCCTAAATGAAGTTGTATATTAAGGGCACAGGACACTGCCCCTCATTTGGGAGACTAAGACCCCACAAAGCAGAACTGAGAGCAACTGATCCCCATTGAAGATGTATCAGTGTTGAAGATATTTACCAGAAGATTTTAAACAGCTGAGAAAAACGCTTATAAATTGAGATGAAGCATGTATTTCACTGGTTAGACTGTTTTCTCCCCAAATACGCATTCAACTCCAGAAGACTATAAGGTAATATGAAAAAAAGCAACCATGTTATTTTATCACATCTTGTGAAAAAATTCCATTTGCTCACAAGGCACTTAACTTTTCGCCAAAGATGTGTTTTGTATTTAATGATGCATTTGCTATCACGCTCTCTTCTACATTGATTTCATGCAACACAAAAATACAATTTCACCCTGTTGTAAGCTATATGGCAGCCAACATCACAAACCCAATCAAAAGCTTTTTGAAGGATATGGCTAATTAATGACTATGTGATGGTTGTGCAGTATGGATGGATAGCCATGCTGACAAACAGTAACAAATGCTCTCTTCTAATTTGCAAATAGATAGTGATACGTGAATTCATATACATGACTTAAAGGTCAGGCCTTCACCCTTCCAACAGGCACTTCATGGATTATAAGCAGAAGTTCCTTTTAGAAAAACGTGATCATGGCCTTTAGGATTATGGCCTTCAGGACATACTTAAATTCTTTACAAAATTAAAAAACTACTTTGCGTCTTTACATTAAAAAGGTGAATTTTTTCAACCCATAAGTATTTTGTACGGGAGCTGCTTATTCTCTTTCCACGTAAAATACATTGTTTAGCCAACAGTTTCTAAAACTTTTCTTTTAAAAAAAGAAAAAAAAAAAAGCCAAAAGTAAAGACAGCAACTGGCATGGTTTAGTAGGGGCCTTACCGTTTTGTATGACACAACATAATTCACAGGAACCTTCATTCAAAAAATAAGCAAGTTGTAGAGTTCTTGGTCTCAAGAAAAAAACATGCACATCATACTGATGGCAGTTTTCTGCCTTTTTTTTTTTTTTTTTTTTTTTTTAAAATACATCAATTCCAGGACTTGATCTATTCCATGAGCAAAGAGCTCAACTTCACGAGCTCCAACTAAACTCAATGTATCTAAGTAATGCCATCCAGTTGGTCACTTATCAGTAAGCAACCATTCATCTGAACTGTTTTCTATACAGGAAATGCCTTTTGCTAAAAACAGAATTTACTTTCTTTATACAAAAGCCAATTATGCAAGTCTCATTAAGACAAAAATTCCATCTGGGGGAAGGAGTGTGAGATTAATGCCAAAATAAAGATAAGGTTGCTACATTATAAAATCAATAATGCTTATGTGGAAATAACGAGTCTCTTCTTACCTCAAGAACTCTATCAGCTCTTCCTTCCCTAACTCATTTTTTCTTTGATAATGTTAGCCAGTAATTAAAAAAAAAAAAAAAAAAAAAAAAGAGGGGGGACCAAAGAAGGAAAAAAAAAAAGAGTTCTAAGCCTCTAGGCCTAAAAGTCCATCCAATACTCGTACATTGTTTCACCTTAAAATGACTTACATAAAAAAAAAAAAAAGCCTCATAAAATCTGGGAGAATAATAAATGATGTCTAATTACCGTTGTCACTCTCCTGACTTGAAATTGCTCCTGCTGATGAATGGTGCACGGTCAGTGCCTGCTGTAGTATGAGCAAGGTGCTGTACTGTCCTTCAGTCTTCTTTCTGTAGACAAGAAAAAACGTTAATAGTAATTTTCTTTTTAGTGACTGGCAAGCACAAAGTCTTAGGGAGAGAAAAGAAAACCATGCAGAAAACAACTTAAGATTGAACAAAAGAGCAGAAGCTATCAGAGAACAGCCAGTGATCAACTCCACTATATTCTGCAAATAAAACTCAAGGAAAACTCTGCTGTGAATGACTCAAAAGACCTTTCACAGCCTTTCTGTGTACAGAATGCAAAATCTGACAACTGTGTAAACATATTGCACATACATTTAATGCCATATTGGCCAAAGACACTCCACTGCTTACGCTATGATCTAATCCGTGAGAAGGAACTTGAACGTGATGATGATGGTTCCCGCATGAAGTGCATTTTGTGGCCAGTGAGTGTATTTACCGAGCTGTCTGCTCAGTGCTCTGTTCCTCTACATGACAATAATGTGTGTGTGTGGGGAATCAATTTCCAAACAGTATGCAAAGGTGTCCGAATTGAAATTACCAGGAGCATATTTACCCTCTGATAGGGTACACTGAAAACAGATTAATTGTACAATCCAGAAAACATGGGTAGAGTTTACTGTTACGGGGCAGCATGGCTTTATTCTGGAACTGTTCCACTACAGATGTGCCACCATGAGCAGGTAACGGATGGCTTCAGCAGTCAAAGCCATTCAGGATTTTACATTTAATGGTGTAAACTCTCTTGTGGTGCTGGGTTGAGTACCAAACTCCAGTTCCTAAACCGTTTGCACACTGAGGAACACGAATTGCACTGCTTTGGGTCTCCAGACTTAACAAGTCTGACAAATATTTGTTGATTCACGGTATGTTTTTTTCTAAAGCTATGGCACAGGCCTGTACATCCTGCAGCTTTACTGGACCACAGTAAGAAATCAGCACCCCTGGAGCTTGTTGAGGTAGTTTAGACTATGCTGGCTAACTTTGCACCGAGCCAGCCACGGCTCCCGCAGCTCCCTCCTGCAAACACAGCACATCCATTGTTGCTCCCACCAGAAAGGTGATACCGTCACGAAGCCACAGATGTTGCCCAAGTCGCAGCCTCAGCATGTCCTCCTGAACTACTTTTAACGAGACATGGACAAAAAGATAGAAAGCATCAGGCCCCGGTGCTGGAAAGTGAATCCTGTGCAAACGGAGGCATTTTTGCACATCAATCAGGATACTCGGAACAATAGCAGATTTACATTAAGATTGAAACGGGCTAAGGGCGCTGAGCCAGTGGTCTGTCTTTGCTGGTCAATACACAGAAAGGATTGTGTTAGCACCACTGAAAGAATAAATTATCGCTGCTTTTACAATAAGCTCTTCAAGAATGCAATAAAGGGTTCAGTGTGTGCTCCTCACTCAGGAATCCAAAACTTTTCAGTTAAGGTCTGGCTTGCAGCAAAGATAACAGCTGAAAACTAACCATCTTGACCTTGGTAAGCTTCATGACAACTTGCTAAAAACAGGTGAAAAAATGAAAAGGTTACTTCTCTGATATTCACCAGCCTTGAAACTGGAGCAGCGAGCAACCACAATTTTGAATACCAATAGTTCAGGCTGGATCATTTTGAGACGTACCAAAGTTAGAAGCGAGAAATACTATTTTTTACCTCCAGCCTCCTGACCGTTGCAGCACGGCTAACGGTGGGGTTTTCTCATCTGCTTTCAGAGGTAAATTTAAAATTCTTCTCCGTCCGTATAAAATGATGACAGGCAAAGAAGACAATATATAACTGGGGAAGGCATTCTTACAACTCTCCGCATCAAAGTCGTGAAATATCGCAGGAATGCCTTCCCAGCTGTATGTTTTCTTAAAAGCCACAAGTGTACTTCTATGGTTTGACAAGAAGTCTTCAAAGCTGGCGAAATGGCAGGTCATCAAATAAAAGCACTGGCTTCAGTCTTCCAACCTTGAACGCGTATTTAAATTTGCATGAAGTTCATCCAAAGGGATTCCAAAACATTTTTAACAGCGGGTGTACAAATGGGTCTGCAAATACCCACGCAGCCCCAGCGTACCAGACTCTGGGGGGTGCCAAGGGCAGGCGCTCTCGCGAGCACAGCACTAGAATTTGTACTGTCTGCACAGCAAACACCAAATCCTGTTTTTTAAGGACCCACTAGACCTTTTCTAAAAATAAATCTAAAAGATGAAAGAGCGCTGGTATGGGTGCGACAGCCCACACTGTCAACATGATGCAAATGCTAGCCTCCGAAAAACACCCAAACAAAAGACCGTTAAAAGTGTTATATAGAGCATTTATATTCAGCTTTGTTGCAAATTTGGTTTCTGTACAACATCAAAGAAAGATGCAGTTTGTGATCAAGGGCTGTGGCAGGAAACAGATTTGTGTAGGCAAAGTTATCTTTATTCTCTCTGAAGGTGAGCACGCCAGGAATTACGGTTTTAAACCATTCTAGCATTCAATTCTTCAAAACTGTTGGCAACTAAAATGCTCCAGTGAAATTAGGGAACTTTACAAACAAAAGTAAGTGATCCTTACATAACGGGAATGAAAACAGCTCCTAGGATGTATCTGTGCAGATATGGAACCTGAGAAGCTGAAATTAAGCAGCACTCTGACAACGAAATGGAATAATTACAGTTAAGGCCAAGTTTTTCAGCAGCACCGAGCCTACAAGTGAACGAACGACTTGTAATAGCTTGCTCCAGGAGACGTCTAAGACAGTCAACACAAGCTCTGTTTATTCAGGGACTGCTGCGTTAAAAATCACAAGCTCTGATCCAACGAACGGCAGATTGCTTTCAACTCAGCTGTACGGACTGAGATTTGATTCTAGCTAACAATAAATTATTCCCAGACAACAACAGCATTCCAAGACTTTCAGGGATTTGGAACACGGTGAGGTACCAAGACCTAAAGGAGAGGACGGCGTAATAGCTGGCTGGTTTTCAGCATGCACGATTGCACAGTCTTGAGAGGTCAACTTCTCTCCTATTCTACCGCCTTAGCCTTTTTCACATACAAGTTACATAAAACAGGAAAAAGGAATGCAAGTGTGGGAAGCCACCTGGATTTTGCTTTTTGCTCACAAAGATACCGCGCAAGACACAGAGTACTCCCTTCCATGCGGGATATTAACTCTAAGGACAATTTACTGGCTTAAAGCACAGAGAGGATGCTTCCTTGGTCAAAATACTAATCTGAGTCTCAGGAAATCTAGATTCAATTCCCTGCCTCACCACATACTTCCTGTGTGACCTTGGGCCATAAATATTCCTGTGCCTCAGTCTTTCCATCCGTGACCGAGATAGTCTTTCCCTATCGGACCAGGTTTTGTAGCGATAAATACATTAAAGATGCAGCAGGAATCGCAGGCGACAGGCGCGTGGCCATCAGCACGCCAGCAGGCACAGCCCACCATCCAAGAACTTGGCTGCACCGTGTCCATGCTCACAATTCGGCACCAGGTGAAGCACGGGATGACAGACAACACCGAAGACCTCACCGCCACGGGACAGATGAGAGAGAAATTATTCCAGGAATCAACAGAAACTGCAACTTACGGTAGCGGGGGCTGCAGAAGCACCTACGGAAAAGCTCCCATCGCTCCAACGCGAGGGCTGAGCAGCAAGGTTCAAACACCAGGCGCAAAAGCGAGGGAATAGCTGGGGAAGGACGCAGATCCACCTGCCAGCGAGGCGTCAGGGCTCGGCAAACGGGGTTTTTGCAGCGCGTGGACAACAGCAGAGGGGCTGCAGGGGCTGGGGGGCTGCGAAACCCTACGGCTTCCCCCAATCCTCAGCAGGAAGGCGGCCGTGGAGGGCCGCAGCACAGCAGGCACCAAACGGGGCGAGCAGAGAGCGGCCTCAGCGGGGTCCCCCCAGCTCCGCCGTGCCCCAGGGAGGGTCGGGGGGCAGCGGGGGACCCCAAAAGCCGTGCCAGCATCCCAGCCCCAACCCGGCAGGAGCAAGGGGGGAGGCGTCTGGAGCCGGCTCGCTGAAGGGGAACAGGCAGCTGAGGCAGAAGGCGACGTGGCATTCGCAGGCAGCGGGGAGAACGGCGGGGGGGGGGGGGGGCGGCGGGGCTGGGAATGGGGAATGGGGGGGGGAAAGGGAACGGGAATGGGAACGGGGGCGGCTCGCGGCCCCCTCAGCCCCCCGGCAGCGAGCGGGGCGCACGGGGAGGGCGGGCGGGGGGCTGCGGGCGCTGAGGGAGGAGGGAAGGGGGAGAAAGAGGAGCCGGGAGCCCACCGGGAGCCCACCGGGTGCCCACCGGGAGCCCACCGGGAGCCCACTGCACCCGGGGGCACCGCGAGCAGCGCCCGCAGCCCCCCTCAGCCCAGCCCCTGCCTCACGCTGCCCCCGCACCGCCGCCGCCACCACCACCCCGGGCGGGGAGCTACCGCCACCGCTCTGCTCTGCACCCTCCCGTCCCGTTACATCCTGCCCCGTCCCGTCTCATCCCGTCCCGTCCCGTCCCGGAGAACCCAGCTCGGAGCCGCCGAGCCCCGGGGCGGCACTGACCGTGCGCGGCGCCGCTGCCCCCGCCTCAGGCGCGGCGCTGCCGCCCGCCAACGGAGCGCTCCGCCATGATGGAATGCGGCCACTGCGCCTGCGCCGCCGGCCGGCCGGACAGGGCAGGGGCGGGAGCGGCAGCGGCAGAGGGAGCGGGGCGGGCGGGCGCGGCAACCCACGGGCCGCCAAACAAGGCTGGGACGCGGCCGCTCGCTGCCGCACAAAGTGGCGCGGGAGGGCGGAGGTTGAGTGCAGGTGGCCTGGGGGCTGTGGGGGGATACGGGAGGGGAGTGGGGGGGACCCGGGAGACTGGGTGGGGGTGGGGATGGAGATGGGATAGGGATGGGGTTGGGGACTGGGATGGGATGGGGATGGGGATGGGATAGGGATCATGTTTGGGACTGGGATGGGGTTGGGGTTGTGATGGGGATGGAGTTAGGGATGAGATGGGGATGGGGTTGGGGATGGAGACAGGATAGGGATGGGGTTAGGGACTGGGATGGGATGGGGATGGGATAGGGATCATGTTTGGGACTGGGATGAGGTTGGGGTTAGGGTTGGGATGGGGATGGAGTTAGGGATGGGAAGGGGATGGAATTAGGGATGGGGTAGGGATCATGTTTGGGACTGGGATCACGTTAGGACTGGGATGGGGTTGGGGTTGCGATGGGGATGGAGTTAGGGATGGGATGAGGATGGGGATGGGGTTGGGGTACGGATGGGGCTTCACACCTCACACCCCTCATGTAGACGAGCAGCACCATGAAACATTTAAATCCCCGTTGGCATTTTACAGCCGAACCGCAGGTCAAGGAACGCTTGCATGCAGCCTGGACCCAGTTTCTGTGTGGGTGCAAAATAAAATTTGTTGGCCGTGTTCGTACAGGACCCCCAAGTAAATCGCCGGTCACGCCAGCGTTGAAGAAAAGTTAGGCTCAAGGCTGTGATGCAAATTGTATAACATACAAAAAAACTGGCCTTTCAAAATGAGCTGCCACGTACTTACCCCTGGGTGGATCTCAGATACGTTTTTAATGAGTATAGGAAGTTTTGTAATGAATAGAAGAAATTGTTCCTTTATGCCAGAGAATTTCTCTCTCGAGACTAGTGGAAGTGGTTAATGTGACATACTGGATGGCCCGTGCTGAACAGGCCCAAAATAAACTCCCATCCATCTTGTAAATAAGCAAGCAGTGTTAAGGAAGGCCAGAGGTGGCGGCTTCTGCTCAATTTCTAGATAACTAATAACTTACATTGGTAAATAAATGCCACAAAACAATCGGCATAACTTCACAATTAATTCTACTTAAAATAGTGAGTATGTTCTCTGCAAATAAAGCAAGCAAAGAACAGGTCAAATCATCGTCAGGTTGTGTCCTGTGCTGGGCCCTTGCTGCAGTGTTAGCCCTTTCCTTCTCTTTTGTTGCATTTGATTTTCAGTAAAACTCCACTAAACATTTTGAACAAAGCTCCTTTACACTTGTTTGGGGAAGAAGAGAGGCCAATGCTGTCACTGTGCAGCACTGAAAGTGTAGATACGGTGTGCGGTAACACCACGGGCACATTAAAAGATGGCTCTTGCAAGGAGCCCGCTACCTTTTCATTGCAGTCTGTGCTCTCACCCCTGTTTATTTAAGCTCAGAAGATGTACAAGAGCTTCTTTATCTGAGCAGCTCATTGCGCTATCCTTTTTGATCTGAAAAGCAACATTTGGTAGCTGGGTCGATGGCCAGTTCCAGGTGGAGAAGAGGGGCAGCCTTTTCCTCCTGACGAGATCATTGGCAAAAGCTCTGTCATGGTCTATGCCTTGAATTTTCTTCTTTCTACGGCTTCCAAAACATTTAATGCTCACCTGTGACCACTGGCCTGATTCTGGTACAGAAAAGGAGCAAGGCTTTTGCCCTGTGGAGTAGTGTGGATCAGCACATCTCAATTATTATTATTGTCAAAGATACATTAATAATTCTTTATGCCCATAAAATAGATTGAAATCTCCAGAAAAAAAGATTCAGCAGAAAAATAAGCTGCTGCTCTAACTCATGTCTTACTTTCATCACTAAAATTCAGCTTCTGATTTCACTAATAATTCTGAAAAGAGATTCTTTAATTCCAGCTCAGATTTAAGGCTTGTGAACACTTCAGATATGGTAGAAGATAAGTCTAGCACAGGAGTCAGTGAATGCAGACCTGCTTTCTGCATTGTTGTGCTCTGGGAACAAAAGAAAGGTTGGTTAATCATTTCACCTTTGAGAGAATTCCTGGAATCTTCAGCACTCCATCTCAGGAATCTTATAACTCCACAGGCTCTAGCTAATCTGCAGCGAAGCGTGTCTAGTGCCCCGGGGATTTCATTTCTGAAGTGAAATATTTGTACTTTGGGGAGATCTCTGAAAAAGACCCATCGGGATGTGGTTTGGAAGTTTGAATTCGAGGCAGTAATTCAAGGGCTATTTTGAATTTGCAGGCTCAGTATTTATTCGTTGCCAGCTAAACCTTAGAAGTTACGACTACTGGTGTTGTGTGATATACGGAGGTCTGATTCCCCATCACGAGCACACTGTGTCTGATATCCAGAATAAAGAAGGTCTTTGGGGGTGAATGCTGAGCATTCTTTGCACTGAAGGCTATTGGACCTCCCTGCTTTGGTTATTACAAGAATTCCTTTGTAGGTAATAATGCAGTATTTTAGCACTCAGAAAAATCCTTTTCCTTTCCTGCCTGCCTTTCATTAAAATCATTTTTCCCCCTTAATTTTCCCTTCTAAATATATTTTTTGTAATAGCAAGGTATTCACTGGCAATTCCAGCAAATAGGATGTCTGGTGGAAAAGCATACAGAAACCGTAGCCAGTTGCTAGTGAGACTTAGGATGAAAGATCTAAAAACTGCCCACATTCCACAAGCTCCAGGGCTCCTTTAAAACTGAAATTGCTTCAAGTACGAGAACTATTCCCACACCGCAGAAAATAAATGACTGAATGTTTGCTGCCTACATCCGACATTCAGATTGCTATGGGATGACAGTAAAGGAAAATTCTTTTCAGCTGAAACTAGAAACTATATGGCCAGTCGGCGAGGCTGAAGGCATGCAGGCTGTTCCAGATGGCAAAGCTGTACAGAAGAAATATTTGGCATGGGTAGTAGAGTGACCAAACTGCCTGGAAAGAAGGCCATGGTTAGACGGGTCAAAAATTACAGGACAGAATGGATCGAGTCAAGGGGAGGGAGATTGAGCTATATTTTCCTGGAAATTCCTGGAGAGCCATAAGGACTGTACAAGGACAGTGGTGACGCCACCTTTCACACACAAAGGCAACCACTGCTCATCTCGAGTCACTAGGGGATTAGAAAAAGCTGGAATTTGAGGAAATGATTGCCCAGGCCTCCTTTCCGTCTAGAGAAGAAGGCAGAGAGGCACAGACGCTAACGCTGCTGGGTCTGGGGTGGATCCGGGCCTGGGAAGAAGGAATTAAAAATAGCAGAATATAAGATCTGAAAACATTTGGAGGAAGGAAAAGGAAAGAGAAAAGAAACAGCCAGAATGGGAAGTGGAAATGAGTCAGGAGGGAGGGAAGAGAGTACAAATGGGAAGAAATCTGGGCTTATAAAGGAAGGGCAGTCTCTGGGATGGAAAAGGAGAGTTAAGGAGAGTCGGTCTTAACAAAACAATGGCAAGAAGCAGTGCCAAAAACATGCCCATTCTTCCATTAGAAAATTTGGAACTGTAATCTATTTTTTCTTTGCTAATTCAGCTGCTGTAGGTGAGTTAAGAAAGAGAGAAACAAACAAAAAAAAAGTGGAGGAAGAAAGTAAAGAAATGGAAAAGGGAAGCCTTCAACAAGAAAGGGGAGAAAAGTGAGGTGAGAGGAAAATTACAATTACAGTGTATTCTGTACTGCACATCAGGGGGACTTGGGGGGCCTGTTGAGAGGTTACCAAGAGGCCTGGGTAACAAAAAACTCTGCTTGCAGTCGGGTACAGTAAATACCCGGATACACACACACAAAAAAACACCAACTCCAAGCCAACAACTCACTTATCATGATGATTAGCAGCTGCTCTGGGTTTCTAGTTCCAGCCCGTAATAAAAACTTCTTTTTTCCATACTTGCATGGTAATAATAATTATGATTGTGGTTATTTTAGCTAGTGTCTAGCAAAGCCGCCCATCTCTTGAGTTCGTTAGGACCTGCAAACAAGGTCTTGGAACACATTCACTTCATTTTCTCTTATTATATACAAAATACTGTTGTGTACACTTTCAGGAGGGACCGAGGCAAGGCAACCTGGCAAACAAACTTTTATCAAACAGAACTTTGTTGGAAGCGTGTGTGCTTAGATCCTCAAAAGTAAACAGTATATAATGGAGCAGGTTTTCAGCCAGTGTATGTTGGCACGGCTCCATCCACCCCAATGCAATTAGGAGTGTTTTCTCCAGCTGAGGATCTGGTCTATCAAGAGCAAAACAGCACTCCATGCTGTATATTTGGGAAAAAAAGCACAATGGGAAAAGTCTGTAGGGCACTGGGAGCAGGAGTTTCCCTTACAGGTATATGAAACATGCCTCCTATTCTACATGCACAGGTGCAGGCATCTCTCGTCCAGAGAATTTGCCATTTCTTTGCCATAGAACCCCAGAAGCAAGTCATCACCAGCAGAGGTGATTTAACATTAACTGATGCTATCTAAGCAAATAGAAGATACCATCAGAGGCTCTGAATTATTCCAGCACTCCACTCCATGCTCTGTAGATACGTACACTCTATCATTACCAAATAATGCAATTTTAAGTGAAGAAATTAAGCTTGGATTTTTTTTTTTTTCGGTCCAATTACGTTTGCTGTATTTCTTGCTATTTCAGCGGGCGCTGTGATGTGGTAGAGCTGGAACCAGCGGTCTCCTTATAGAAAGAAAAGGACGCATGTGAAAAAGAAGACAGTTCTTGTTATCAGTACAGACTGGCCAGGCTGAATTGGCAGAAAAATCTGGCAGGTGATGCAGATGGACTCTGTGTTTTGCTGTTTGTGCTTCTTTCTCCAAGCAGAACATAGAAACTCCCCCATGGTGCCTTCCCCACCGCTGCAGACCAGAAACATCTTGCAAAGAAGTTCTCCAGAAAACTCACACATGAAGTCCTGGAATATTATTTTTATATCAACATTGCTATTGTTACAAAGTCAAAGATAAAGGTGCAAAACAAAAAGCAAACCCCGTTGCAACCCACAATAAACATACCATGCATTTATGGGTGTTTTAAGTGGAAAGGAATGAAGTTCAGCGCCTGGGTAATTTGCACTTTGCACAGAACATCTGTTTTATGATTCTTTCTCTCACTTATTATATGGAGCAGACTGTGTGTAAACACTGTGTGTCCTGGCCCCAGGCTACACCCTGCATCTTCATTCGTCCCAGTCTTCAGATTTGACCGAGTTCCTTGGAAACCCAGCAGGGCCTGCTAGGAGAAGCGAGTTAAACCCTGGCTCCTTGCTGCATCCCTGCTGCTGACCTCTCCACGTGTGAGGAGGAGAAGCCACGCTCACCCTCGCCACCCTCTCTAGCTGCTGGGACCTGGGGAGCGGGGACGGCTGTGAATAATGCCAGCGATGCCCGGGAGTGCAGAAAGGCAGCACGACTCCTCTGAAGCTCGACACAGGCTGCTGGTCAGCTGTGGCCAACTAATTGTGCCCCGGCAGCTTTTGAAATGATGGGGGAAAGCAGCTGAAAGGGCCTCTTCAAAGCCGGCCGAGTCCCTGGAGGCTGAAGGTGCAGCACGGTGTTTGTTTGTGAAAGTCGGGCGCGTCTGGCTGCCCGGCCGTGTTCAGCCGAATGGCTGGCTGCGTATATTTAGTAGCAGCTCTGACTCCTCACTGAACTCGGCCCCTGTAATTAACACATTCGCTCCTGCTATTTGCTTCAGGGAGCCAGGAGGACCCAGGGAAAAACACCATTTGTGAGCGGGCTCGGAGCAGCCGGCCCCGCTGGCCCTGCAGAGCCTCGGAGCAGCCTGGCTGAGGGTACCTCGAGCTTTGGGGTGCCAGCCCCAAGCACTGCCCTGCCACAGGTGTTGTCCTCACGGGAAGCCAGGCAGCTCTTGCTTGTTTCTTTGTCCCCGGGTTGGGGATGCTGCTGCTGCACAGCACCGCTAGGCGAGGAGCTGGACGTGGGACACCTGCCCAGCCTCACCCGCACCTTCCCCACCTTCTGCAGGCTCTCTCTGCTTAGTTCCTCCCCTGATTGTTCAGCCAGGGCCCAGATAGGAATCAAATATCCCGATTCAGTCTAATTCCAAACACTAGCTGTGTTTACCCCTAATTTTATAACTCTTCCCCCAAGCCAAGAGCCAAACCAAAAAAAAAACAAAACAACAAAAAACAGTGAAGAGCGCCGTGCTGCAACAAAGCATTGGCAACAGGCAGGCCCAAGCAAATACTGGGGTAAGTGAACGTAACGTGGCACTTTTACCTTTTGCTTCAGCACAAAAGCACCCAGCTGAGCAAACCCAGCTTCTCCACGTGGGAGGGAGCCAGTGCCAGCCTTGCAGCCCAGTGGCACCGGGCACACAGGAGACGCAGAGGGTGCTGCAGGGGTGGGAAGAGTCAGGCCCGGGGAGCTGGACCGGAGTCATTGCTCCCGGGGTAAATACGCAGGCAGTTCTGCAGCTGACCTGGTAGCAGCGCCAGTGAAGCTAAATCAGGTCTGCTTGCCTGGCCCGACATGAATGTGGTCATATTTCTAAGAAATCCGAGTAGCTGGATCCTCAGAAATGCTCAAAACACCCATAATTTAAACATGTTAGAGCTGGAGGATGCTTGTCCATGCGCTAGCGAGAAAAGGAGCAAGCCAAAATGAGTTCAGCACCAATTTTTATAAACTAGACTGGAAAATGTTTTAAGACAACTCAGGAACATGCTTTACTGCTGCTTTACATAAAGATAAAATTTGCAAGATGCTGAATACAGCAAGGGTCCCGCATTTTTGTCCTGTTTTGTGGGATTTTGGAAGGGCAGGTTTGCTCCCTGGGCCGGGCAGGGCAGAGGCTCATTTCCTGCTGCATGAACCACAGCTGCAAAGGGGCTTTGGAGAGCAAGAAGATTGCATCAGAGCCAATTTCGGAAGAACAGAGAGGAGGAAAAAGACAAAAAGGAAAGCAAGCAAGCAGAATAAATCTGAATGTAACAAAATTATAGTCTGTATTGAAAACTCAACATTTGGAATCGATTTTTTCCATCAGACAAAAGGCTGAGGGCTTCACTGTTGAAATATTGGCCTCTTTTTAAACTCGTGCTAAATGTCATAGCTAGACAAGCTGCAGGTGAAACACCAGGAAGAAAGAACTGATGCAATCCGACAATATTTTACTGTCAGGTGTAATGTGATGCTCTTGCTTTGCTTGCTTTGTTTTCTTGTTTCCTGCCCCGTATTTGGTGCAAGTTTCCTATGTTCCATCAGGTGGCTCAGGTTCCCTTAATTTTCTGGCTGCCTCCCATTTCTATCACCCCCTCCCTTCACTTTTAGGGAGCAAAAGCCTGTCTCCCTTGTGGCATAATGTTAACACCAAAGTTTCAGCTTAATTATGTGTGCAGGGGAAAAGAGTTTTATTTGCATGCCGTAAATGTGCACGAAGCTGGAAATGAACAAAGCTGCAGCACCTCTGTGAAAACAGCTTGCCTGTGATCAGAGCTCCTTCTGCTCCGTTTTAACATGGGCTTTCAATTGTTTCACTCTAGTTCTCCTTTCTCCATTGTCTTTCTTCAGAGCACTATTGCTTTCCTATCTGGCATTTTCCTCACTGTCCCCAAGCAACCTCTTTTACTTGCTCTCTCCTACAATAACCCCATTCCTCATTATTGTTTCCATTCCCTTTTTTTGTTCTTTCGCTTGATCGAGGCCTGGGGGCCCCAGCTCGGTGCTGGGGGCTCCACGTTCAGCCTCAGCACTCAGCCGACACCTCGGAGCTGGAGCACTGTCCCCAGCGTGTCAGCTCACACTGTGTGCCATCGCAGGAGAGGCTCGCCATGCTCTCCGACGAGCATTGTATATCTGCTTTGCAGGAGCAGACGTAATCTATCAAAGTGCAGAGCAGCAATGAATCAGGTCTTTGATGCAAATAAGAAGCAGCCACATGGCACGAAGCATTTGGGAGCACTTCAGGCTAAAAAGGAAAAAAAAAAAAAGAAAAAACAGAAAAAGTTGCAGCTGTGAAGAATACAAATATTGGCTCCTCGAGGAACCCTCCATATTGTATCCATTATTACAATCTACTTATTTGTTCAGGGCTAATGCTCTCCATTTTGAGATTGTCATGGATCTGCTTTCCCATCCTCAGGGAAGGTCTATGTGGCAGTCATCCGCAGGAGGTGGCTGCAGAAGGAGCCCTTCTCCCCTTGTCTGGCTGGCAGAGCTGATTGCTGTGTGAGAGAACCTGCTATTAAAATGAATAAGGACCCTTTTGTGCATGAGAAAGAAGAAAAAAAAATTGGCTTGTTCCCACCTTTCCCATCTTCTCTTGCTATGAAAAAATCTGAGCTGCCTTTCTCGTTGCAGCTATTGTGAGTGCCTTGTAATGGAAGCTGCTGGAGGTGCGGGCTGTTATATCCCTTATGAAAGCTTCTCTGCAGAAACGTGAAGTGCTGGCTTTGCTTAGTTCCCTGTACATTTGGTGCTCTGGCAAGGGCTGCCCACGTGCCTCTGCAGGCTGCGAGCAAGGCCCCGAGCAGCTGAGAACTGAGGTTATCTCCTGCAGCCCAGTGTGGGTTTGTCACTGAGATGCCAGCTGAGAGTTTTCCCATCATCTATGGGAAAAGCAGAAGAGAGAAGGCAAAGCTCGAAGCTGCGGCCATGCACGGAGTCACTGTGGTGCTCCGTGTGCTCGGCCCCCAGGTCCGCTCCCCTGGATTCAGGAGAAACATTTCAATCTTTGTGTCCTGCCTGAAACGAGCCACCTGAACAATGCTTTGGCAAAATAAAGGGATTATTAAGGAGCAGTGTGAGGGTGTCATTGAGGATGGACAGGGCTGGGAGCAGCCTGGTGCCCTGGCGTGTCACTGCCTCATGTCCTCTTTCACACACTGGGAACAGCGGTCACTCCCTGTGACAGGGAAGTGACCGGCCCAGGCCCGTTAGAGGTTACTCTTTTCTTGCGATATTGGGGGCGAGATAAACCCCAGTGGCAGCAGAGGACGGTTTTCTGTTAGCGTGGTAAGAAAGGGGCTGATAAGCTGCCAGGAGCTGTGCCAGACCCGCTGTGGCAGAGGAGCGGGCCCACGAGTGAGCAGCGCAGCCAGGGCCCGGGGCAGCATCATGGCACTGCCTGAGCCACCGCAGCACCAGCAGCAAGTGCCCAGTGGCCTTCTTGTGTAGGGTCACAGAATGGCTTGGGCTGGAAGGGGGCTCAGAGCCCACCCAGAGCCACCTCCTGTCAGCACAGCACCTCCTGCCAGTTCAATCTTTGCTTGCGTTTATCCTAATAATTTCAAATGGAGCTGAGCGGAAGCCTCCGAAAATGAAATATGTGTACCTGTGGCTAACCTGGTATGGCAGGCACCCAAGGAAGGCCGCCTGTATCAGAATCCCGAATCCTACCCCAGCCTGAACATGTCCTCAGCACCTGTGCCGGCCACCTGGCTAAAAACAAAAGCATGGGGCACGCATTTTGGACAAATACGGCGCTCTCATTCTGCACGGGGTCTGTGGGCAGGAGCCAGCCCCTCTGCTGTGACAATGAGTGCCAACCTTGTGTGTCTTTGGGAGGAGAAAGGAGCTTTTCGGCATTGCTGCCCACTGTTCACGTGCCGTGTAGCTGCCTTTTCAGCACCCTCCTCGGATAAGCAGGCTGGTATTTATAGAGAGAGTTCTGCAGCAAAAACAATCATAAAAGCCACAATTATTTAAATATAGATCCCTTCATCCAGGCAGAACCTAAGCTGTGTTTATGCAAGCAGGGACTGTAAAGGCAGCGCTGTTCTGCAGAGTTTACATGCAGAAATAAAGAAGAGCTCCCAAAGTTTAACATAAACTAAAAAGAAACAAGCAAATCCCCCAATTTAAAATTTTCTCAAACAGCCCCAAATCTCCTCCCTCTCCCAGCAAGCCCAGGGGCTGTGGCCCAAAAGGTTTGTACTGACACGAGCTTTGCAATTGGGATTAGAGCCTGCACAGATCTCAGCTATCCAGGGAAACCAGGGGATGAAGCATTTCCATGCCTCTTGCATAATCAAATTAAATTTGGGATTGAAACTTCAGCCGTTGGGCTTCTCTGGGCTGAGTGCTTGATTAATTCTCAACTTTAACATTTTATTATCACAGTTCTTGGTTTTTTTTTTTTTTTTTTTTTTTTTGGGGGGGGGGGGGGAGTGATGTGGAGGAGGGGCTGAGCAGCTTCTCCTGCTTGCAGCCCAAGGAGTACTGCAGTTAGACAAAGCAAGAGAGATACGTGCACCAGACCCAGGTGGCTCCTCGCACATGGTGTGGTCACAGTTACGACATTTTGCTCCATGACATCTGCTTTGGTGCAGGAGCACTATTATAGAGAAACTTGTCCCAGCCTTGATGCCTAATATCTTATATTTCTATGATTTTTCCCTTGCAACGACATTAACTCTCAAAACTCACTCTAAGAGTCACTTCACCAACAAAATGTGCCCTGCACAAGCATGAAGTGTTACCGGCATGTGTCTCTACAGCACCACTCGTTGTTTTAGAGGAACATCCAGTAGCAATACACAGCAGAAAACCAAAATACATAACATGCTGCAGGTCTGGCTGTGGCAGGGGCCACAAGACCAGGCACCTCTTGCTGGGAGCTGCAGAAGGCGGTGAGGTTCTGTGCCTTTACATTCATGCCAGCTCAGTGTAACACTGAAAGCGTGCAAGGAGCAGGGGTTATTTCATCAGAAGGACTTCCCACCACAGGAGAGTTACTGTACTTAGAAATTTGATTTGGAAGGGTGCAATCGCTGAGCCATCAGTGCCAATTTCTGTTGCTGCTCCTTCCCCTGCCCAACGCTGACCCACTACAATCTCCTCTGCCACGGACAGAGATGCCCCAAAAACCCTGGGGCATTTGCTGGACCTTGGAAAACTCCCAGCTCATAGAGTTTCATTTTAGCTTTAATTGCAATGACATCAAACCCTAGCTCAGCTAGATCAGCTTGGTATTAGCAGTGCAATTCAGACCTGAAGAGGTTCCGGGTAGGCTAGGAGATGAAAGTCCCCAGGACGTCAGGACGTGCAGAAGTCCCCCAGGGCCTTGGCAGCCATCCTGCAGTGCCTCTGCTTTATTAGTTCACATCCCTGAGGTCTGTTTTTCCTACCACAGGATATGATTAACCCTGAGAGGAGTCATCATGCTGCACCCGAAGCAGAAAACCACCTGAATTCAACGCAGGGCTGCTGCCCCCTCCAATCCTGCACAGCACAGGTGAGTGCAGGCAGACTCCATGCATGGATTGCAGCACTTCTTCATGGCAGGTCGGGGCCAGCTCTAAAAAGCGACCCACTGTCCTCCTGTCAGCACCAGCTCTGCCCTGCCAACCCCTCTGGGATGCTCAGAGGCTTGTGGCTCTCCTTGGCCCAGGCAGCTGGGGACCACGAGCTGTCCCACAGAGGCAAGGATGCTGCTGACACAGCCAGGAGCTGCAGGGATGCCTGTCCCACCTGAGCACACAGCAAAGGGAGAGGAGGAACGTGAACCTACTCAGGAGGCCTGGGAACCCCTGACATAGTAAGTCGGGGTGGTGAAGGACATGGAGGTGGTGGGAGGAGGTGCTGCTGACAGCAGGCAGAGACTCAAGGCCGATTATGGGGAGCTTTCAATTTCCATTTTTCTTGAAGAATGATGGTAACATTTCTCAGCCCTCACTCACGTAAGCAGTACATGCTCACCATTCCAGAGGCTTCCTGTTGTGAGTAACGTGGAGAGAGAAAAGGTCAGAAAACGAGGGCTGTTTCATTTCAGAGTTACTCAGAAAGGAAATAGAACCCAGGTTGACTCCTGGGATATGTGCAATTCGTGCATGAGGCATGCTATTAAACTGGTTGAGACTTAAATACGAGAGCAGGGAGCAAGATTTGATCCTGGTCCCTCTCCAGGCACGGTGCCAGGCCCAGCCCACCCCCTCAGGAGACCCCTGCCAACCGAGGAGACACTTTTTGGGATTTCCAAGGGGCTGCTGCCACATCTGGTGTGATCTGCTGAAACCCAAGCATGTCTGCGTGCCGTACCACCTGTACTCCCTATCCTGAACCCAGGGACAAGAGCGTAAGATGGCTTTCAGCACATTTCCATGCATGACGGCAGGATCTGGCCCTGGCCAGGAGATGCCAAGTGGATCTGCGGGGTCTTCCTCCCCGTGCAGGCAGAGCCAGGCATGCAGACCCAGGTCCTGTGCTCACATTTTGCACTAACTGCTGGTTAGTGCAAGCAGAACGAGCTGCTTGTGGCACACACAGCACTGCTAGACAAAATATGCTGCCTTGCACCAAAAGCCAACCCGAAACTCAGTGCCCTTTGCTCTTGATCTCACAAGGCTTTATCTGGACGGCTGTGTGGAGCCGTCTTGAGGTTAAAGGTGTTTAGGCCAAAAACCCATGCGGAGCATCACAGAGATGTGCTCTGCACAAATGAAAGAGATTCCAGCAGGCTAAACCAAAAACAAGCTCTGTTTAGTCTTCAGCATCCCTCGCAGGGACATGCAACAGCATTCCTGGAAGGAGAGTTTTCATTAATGATCAAAAGAGGGTATTTTTGCTACCTCCTTCCCTCCCCCTCCCCCCCATATCTGGTGAATATCCATCTGGAATATATTTATTAAACTAACACCGGGTCCTCGCTCTGCTCCAAGAGCAGCCTTGCTTCCTCTGAAGCGTAAGAAGCTGCATTGACAGGAAAGAAACAGGCACATTTCCCCCTCCAGTAATGTTTGCAAATACTCGGAATATTTGTTTGTGCATGTGGCCACTCGCAGGGCCGAAATTAATGGTTTCAGCGAACTGAAGCTCAGTTCCCAAAGTTTCTGGTCCGTGTGCCAGGGCGCGGCACACTGAGCTGCCCATCCCCTAGGTTTGCTTTCTGCACCGTTTTTAAGAAATGTGTAAGAAAATGGTGTGATCACTTTATTCCAAGTGCACTCCTAGCAAAATCGCTTACTCTGACGGCATTTTAAAGCCTGATGTACTTTCCTTCATTTTTCCTGCTCGTTTTTTTCCTAGCAATCAGATCATACCCTCCGTTGCCACGAGTGGAGGATAAAGAGCCCAGTGTTCTCCCTCCAGCCACATGGAAGAAGTCCCTCTGCTAATGTCAGGCTGCAGTGGATCCAGCGGAAACGTTACATTGGGATCCAGCACAAGCATTAGCTCCTGCATGTGGACCTGTGCCTGCAGCCCCTCACTGTGCAGCCCCCGGGCACAAGTGTGTCCTGCAGAGCAGGAAACGTCTCCTTATTGCAAGGGCTTGGAGCTTATTGCTTGTTAAACTGAGGGCTTACTTGCCTCTCGCATCCTGTGAGTGTTTTATTTGAAGGCACTCCATGACGACAGAGTAAGGGTGATTGCATCCTGTGTGGAGTTTCTGGATATCCCAGTGTGTGGCACTGGAATTTGGCCCTATAGCAAGCAAAAATAGGATGGAGTTAAAACATCCAAATGCCAACTTGCTGTAGGGTTAGATAAGGAAATATACTTATGGAATGAGAGGAATAAAAGACCTCAGAAGGCCTGTAAACAAGATAGAAGTGCCACCAAGTATTAGAAATATGAATCCATCTTCTTGGACTTATGTCACAGGTGGCACCCCACAGCTCTCACAGCAGCTTGGAGGTAGCGGAGGCGAGGAGGAGGACGGAGCCATCAAGGCCAGGATTTACTGGAAACAGATTTGTAGTGCTTTCTTAGAAACAGAAAGATCACGTTGTTTTTGCAAACAGAAATCTAGTCTGTGGTTAGTTTCTGGCAGCAGGTGGCTGCTTTGGACCCTCTCTGAAAATGAGCACAAATAAAAACATGCTTTAGGCCCCTTTGAAGACAAAACAGCGCCCATATGGTGCTCTTTGTTCCAACAGAAATTCATCCCAAAAACCGTGCTCCAGGAGGTAAAAGGGAGAGGTTTTAGTCTGTCAGGGATGCACAGTGCCCTCCCTGGGCATCTGCTAGACCCAGATTTCTCACCCTCCACTTCTTCCCATGAAAATATTGCATGTTATCTGCTATGTTGCACTAAAAAAAGATTACTGCCTTGACCAACACATCACACAGACTGTTCTTTCTTGTATTTGACCTTTTTGTTCCACTTTAAGAAATTCCTGGTGGAAGGGAGACGTTTGTGTCCTCCCAGGAGGCAGTGGTGATCCCAGTGGGTCTGGTGCCTGCTGTGAGCACTGCGTTAGCACAGGCTTTTCCCACATTATTTACTGGGAGAGGGAAGCACCCATCCACCTCACTGCAAAAAGAACTGGAGCCCCCTATTTTTTCAAAAGAGACTACATCATCACCATTATATTCTTGTACTTATGCTTTGCATGCTGAAACTGAAAGGGGAATAAGGTGTCCGTGCCTCCTTCCTCCCAGCCTCAGCCCTTGTGTATGCTCACACCTGCAGGTTATATATACCATTACACAGAACAGGCTTCAGCTGAGAGCTGCCTTTTTAAAAATATATACTATATATATGTTTTTGCTTCTTTTTTCCCCTCCACAAATGGGTAACCAAGGGCTGTTGGGAGGGGAGTGAGCACTGTCTGACTCGAAGCACCCTTTGTTTGTGCATGGTGAGGCAGCACGCTCTGAGCGCTGCTCAGGAGATGCTCCACACACTTACAGGCACCCAGCAGTAAGAAAAGTGGCTCAGGGCACCTAATTATTAATATTTAACCATTAATACACTTTTAATCTCTTCACACTTTAGTGTACAGAATGTAGTGACTGCACTGCCTGAGCCCCATGTGTAATTTAAATGGACACACACTTTCTCTGAGTGGCTTGACTTGAGCTGGCTAAAACCAGAGGTGTGGAGCAGACATTGCCACCAACGCAGGTGTTTCCAGCAGTGGTTACTATTGCTAAGTCAGCCTAACTCTGCGTCCTGCTCTTTGCATTAAGGGTCTCTGCAGCTCTCTTCCCTCTGTGTCTCTGAGCCTGAGAAGTACAATTATCTCTCTGACCGGTTAAGCTACGCCTCTACATACAATGATGCTTCAGCAAATAATTCATGGGAATTTAAACTGAGAGGCTGATGCTTCAGTTTCCCACAACTTTTAAACCCAAACTCCTGAAGGAGACTGTTTAGAATGAGTCTCAGTTTGCTTTAAGAAAAAAATATAATAATAATAATAAAAAAACATATCCCAAGCTGCAGCTGTTGCAGAGTGGAGCCCAAAGATGTTACCTGCTTGCACCCTACAGGCACAGGCACAGAACAGCAAACAAAAAGCGATCCAAAACAGCATTAGGGCAGCTGGGATTTGCAAGGCTTGAGCCAAGGTTTCTGAGTGCTTAGGGCTGGCAACGTGTCCCCAGCAAGTCGCAACCAGAAACGACAAGGCAGCTGGCCAGGAGTCTGTACGATGCTCCAGTTCTTTTTCCATCTTGGAGCAAACAGAAATGGTGCAGCATGACGTGTACCAGCACAGGTGCCTGATGTACCTGCTGAGCCTTGTGTTAGCTCAGGGATTACTGCTGTTTGCCAGACCAGCCACGGAAAGGTCAGTGCACCAGGGAAAGGCTGGACCATTCCCTTTGCTAAGAGGTAGGCAAGGGCAATTTACTGCCGAATGCCAAGGTTGGAGTGCCCGTGCCATGGGGACTTGGCACCGTGTGGCTCCACGCTGCATAGATGCAAAATGCTCCCATCCCCACGTTAAAGGCAGTTATTCCTCTTCCTGCAGGCAATGTCCCACTCCGAGCCTGCCCTGCCCAACCAGCCCTCCAGGAAGCCCAGGAAAAACAGGACGGAGGTTGAGAGGGGAAACCCCAGGATTATTCAATAAAATGTGGGAATGGGTGGGAAGGGGGGAATTGAAGATGATTAACACCAGAGGAAAACAGGAACAGAGGCAGCCAGACAGGTGAGGAGCTGCCTTGCGTGTCAGAACCAAAGAGAAACCGCATGAGGCAGCAGGCAGCAGCCGCAGGGATGACGAAGCACTAGGTGACACTATTGCTCCACGAATTGCAGCATATGCAACAGAAAAAAAAAAAAAAAAAAAAGTCCAGTTTCAAGCAAGAAGCTCACCACCGCACTTTCCCTTCACAGGCATTTCTGACCCGGACCCCAGACTGGGACGGCTCAGCTCCAGTTGCTCTTCCCAGTTCCACCACTGGTGCCTGGGCCATGGGCAGCAGAGGACAGCGGCCGCGCATCTCTCCCAGAGCAAAGCTGCCCCCTTAACAGGACGAGCTGCCAGAGCCGGCACGTACATTGGGAAATCCTAAACCGAAAACATCCTTCTCACTGGGCTTTTTTTGCACAGAAACATGCCAGGCTCCCAGCTACATCGTCCTCACCAAAGCTTCGCTTCCCTCCTGTGGTTCCAGCACCCCGACAGCCGGGGCCACGAGCCCCCAGCTTCTCAGCAGGCTCCAGGCACTGCTCCACCAGCTTCTGTGCTGCTACGGCTTTATTGCATCATTACTAATGATTATTGTGGGAATATTGCTCCCTAGTGCTGTGAACTGATAGAAACCTTCTGTAGGGGAGATGGATCTGCATGCAGCGGGTTTAAAACAAGACACGGAAAACAGAAGTTCTTCAAGTTTAACTTGCAACATTTCCATTTAATTTTCAGCAGCCCTCTTTAAAATACAGTCTTTCCTATTATACAAAAACAAACAAACAAAAAAACTAACAACCAACACTGTCATTTCTCTGGTCATACTCGTTGTTTCATAAAAAAATAAAAACAATGAAAAAAAAAGATCTCTGGCATAATAAAAATGCTTTGCAACATATATATATATATAGCTTTACTGTACACAATACTTTAAAACTGGCGAAGGTACATGTTATTTCTACATATTCCAAAACTCAGTTTATCACGGTGATTTCTATTCACAGTTACACAATGCCTTCAGGGATTTGGGACCCAGCTATCGTGCTCGGTGCTGCCCTTAAAACAGAAGTGTTTGCTGATGCGGGTCTCCCCCAGCAGTCTGTGGCTCCACCAGTGCAGTGGGAGCTGTGCCCTCCAGGGGGGCTCGGGGGAGCTGTAGCTCCTCCACAAGAACTGTTTCACGTTTTGTAGATCTTGAACATTTTCTGAAGATATTTCTGGTCTTGTTGAAACTTCCCATCCATGAATTGCTCTGCAGGTGAATTTTCTTTTTTTTTTTTTTCAAATGTCTTTTGCAGACCCGGGGATTTGCAGTCTGTGGTGTGCAGAGCAAACACCTACTCCTCCCTGTAGGTGTAACAATAATCTCAAGCAGCCCCCTCCTTTCCCAGTCCAAAGCCTTCTGCTCACTCTTATTTTACAGTATTGAAACAATTTGCTTTATTTAAGACATCAAGGAGCTTCACAAATGCCACAACACTAAAACATATTTCCTATTTGTTATGAGCCATGTTTTCCAGCTACAGAATTCTGCTAGGATTAAGACACTATTTCTGTCCTCACGTATCACGCATCCTGGGCTGAACTTTGCTCCACTAAAAGAAAGGCGGAACTGGCTTCACTTACAGTGGATTTACTGGAAAACCACAGGA
The DNA here is from genome assembly GCF_009819795.1 of Aythya fuligula. Classification (NCBI taxonomy): domain Eukaryota; kingdom Metazoa; phylum Chordata; class Aves; order Anseriformes; family Anatidae; genus Aythya; species Aythya fuligula. The sequence continues at coordinate 19,667,893 of NC_045571.1, read as the reverse complement.
ACGCTTCCTTATGGACAGGATTTGGAAATTTCTCATTACAAATGAAACCGAGTCCTATCTGGTTTTTCATCACGCCGTACTCAAGCTGACACCATGTCAAGCCTCATCTGGGCTCCTGACTGACACCCGGCACTCAGGCTCTTCATGTCCACGTCTCCTCAGATCCCTCCAAGTGCCTTGGCTTGCATCTCTTCTGCACGGTGTCAGCAAGATGAACACTCCCGAATGGGACCACCTTTCAGTCATATTTGGCTATTTTTAAAGTATGATTTCTACTTTTTTTTTTTTTTTTTTAACTTAGTCAATATTTCCAAAAGGAAAAAAAAAATTAAATAGTAATAGGCTATTTTTAGGTAAAACTCCTGAAGAATTGGAGTGATAACCTGCATCCTGCAGCTATCACTTACAGTACCAGTCCTACTGAAATAAATTTCAAACACATGTTAGGCTACCATAATTTTAAAGCTACTCCCACAAAGAGCATTTTTCTAGGGATTCAGAGATGCTCTCCCCCCAGGCAGAGCCCAAGGGGGTGCAGCAACACCGAGACATGCTGCCTTGGCTGCCTTCACTGGAGCCTTGCAGAAACAGCCCCTGCTCAGCAGCAGCGAGGCACAGCCAAGACACAGGAGATGTATCCAAGCCTAACATCACAGCCAATTCTGCCAAGGAGCTTGGCTGCACACCCCGCTGCTCAACCCCCTTGCAGATCTGCTGCAAACCAGAGCGTGCCCAGGTTGCTGCTTGTCTGGATGGGACTGCTGGGCTCACAGACCCAGGCACCTATCCTGCAAGCCTCACACATGTACTTCTCTTGGAAACCTGAAGTCCAAAGCCGAAGCAGCTGGGAGCAGGGCAGGAATTATCTTGACCTCTGCTGTGTAAATAATTTAGCGTCTGTTTGAAGATTCAATGAAAACTCTGCCCTCCTCATGTGTCAGCAGCTCCCGTGTGCGGCGTCCAGCAAATGTTGTGTTTACATTTCCCACTGACTCAGAGAATTAGCGCTCTTTGCAGACTTGTGAAACGAAGCGAATTCCCAAACACGATACAGGCTTTGAAAAGTGTGTTTACATGAACTTATCATCGGATCAACAGTTTACTGCTGCTGGCCGGTGCCTCCTCCATGTGAGGTGGCTGCGCGTGCCCAAGCAGCGGCGCAGGGGCCATCAGCTCCACCGCACTGCAGCAGAACAGCATAAATCAGAGACTGTTCACCATTATTACTACAAATATAATTGTGAAAAAGGCCTGTGGGCCTTGATTGTGTCTCCTGGAACAGTTTTGAGATCACCATTGCCCATCCGAGATCCTACCCGAAGGCGTCGCCCTTCTACGACGTGGCCACGGAGGCGTTCCCATTCTCCCTTTGGCTTTCCCCGAAGGGTTCATCATCCTTCTCTTTTATGGAGAACTTTTTCCTGAAGGCTTGTGTAATGCTGGAGGAGGAAGCCTTCCTGAACGTGGTCAGCCTCTTCCGAAAGTTGCCCCCCGAGAAGAAGTAGAGAAGTGGGTCGAAGCAGCAGTTGGAAGCGGCCAAGGGGAGCGTCACCACCACCGACTTCTGGAGGTACACGGTGTCCTCGCAGCTGGCGCTCTTCAGCCGCAGCACGTGGAGGTGCACGGTCCGCAGGATGTGGTACGGGGTGAAGCTGACCAGGAAGGTGGCTGTCACGATGATGATCATCCAGATGGCCTTCTTGCGGTTGGCCTGGTTCTTCTTCAAGGAATTTTTCAGCAGGGTCCTTATGATCATGGTGTAGCAGATGGTTATGACAATAAAGGGAAAAACGAAACCCAAAAAGAGGGCAATAAAATCCAGGATCACAACCAGCTCTGTCTTGTTAGAGTCTTCTGGGGGTTCGAAGCACTTGGTCTTGTTGCCATGTTGATAGGTCCCATTTTGCAGGAAAGGAGCGCTTGTCAGGGTAACAAAAATCCAGATGCCGACGCACACAAATTTCGCCTTTTTCTCCGTGACCAAGTTGATATTCTGGACTGGAAAAACGATGGCTATGCAGCGGAAGAAGCTCATTGCAGTCATGAAGAAAATGCTGCAGTACAGGTTGACATACAAGGCGTAGGAACTGACCCTGCAGAGGAAGTCACTGAAGAACCAGTTCCCCTTGTGGACGTAGTAGACCACGCGCAGGGGCAGGGTGCACACGCAGAGGAAGTCGGACACGGCGAGGTTGAGCATGTACACCTGGAAGGCCGTCTTCTGCCGGTACGTCCTTATGAGGACGTACAGCACCACGCCGTTGCCAACGAAGCCCATGATGCTGATCATGGAGTACAGCGTGGAGTACACGCGGTTTCGGAAGTCGTCAATGGAGTGATGGCACGACAAGTTGTCAAAGAGCACGGTCATCTTTACGGGGGGAGGCAGTGGCTGGCTGGCGATGAATTTCAGGCCTATAGATGAAAAAAATCAGTCACTTATCATTATATTAGAGTTAGCTGTACTACAGTTGGAGTCAGTTATGTTAGAGCAGCACACAAAAATAAAATATTATGAAATAGGAGAAAAAACCTATCATCTCTCTCTTAAAGGACAGAACAGCTAGGAATGGATGTGGCTCTGCACAGACCAACGTTACACAATTAATTACACATAATTATAATGATCCAGCACAGCCGCTGCTCCACAGCTGGCACCTACAGCTGGTGGCATAAAGGTGGGTGTCACATTTTCATACGTCCTCAGTACTGGCTGCATCCTCCTTCCACCAAAATACCGAGAGGTTCCAACTGCCTGCAAACTAAAGCAGCAGAAAAACAACAGAAAGGGGCAACAAAGGTGGCCATGGCACTTTCTGATAAGAGATGCTTGTCAGCTCCCCAAATTCTGCATTGCTCTCCTCTGCTCACAGGTAGCACTATTTTTAAAACTTGCTACGGTAATAAGTAAGTGTAGTTATTGGCTTTGGAAAAGGCATTGCCTGTTACATCTGACAAACACAGATGATCAGTGGCAGCCAGGACACACCAGGGCTCACTGGCGTGCAGAGCAGGGGGCTGTGGCAAGGCTCCTTGCTTCTGAAGGCAGGACAGCCTGCTTGGTCTGCAGACATCAGTACCCTTGGGATTCTTCTTGGGTTTGCTTTTCACATTGCTCCAACAGCCATTAGCAGGACTGGGGCTCCCCAGCACAGCTGACCCTATGGCTAGGGCTCTGTTTTCAAATGGCATCAGCCATTCTTTTGTGAAAATTTTACCATTTCCTTCAGATATTCATTTGGGCACAGCGAGACAAGGCGTTCTTAACTTGGGGTGTCTTAAAGTACAGCAAGAGGGAGCAAGAGGTGTTTCACCCCTGCGTAATTTTCCCATTCCTTTTCAATTTCTGATGTCTCAGACACACAACCTCACTTTCAGCTGGAGACATCTAAAACCCCAGTGATCAGCACTGCGAGACACCTGCCGACCGAAATACCATGACTTGAAGAAAAACAATGAAGACAACAGCCAGGACAATATCACTTACGAGAACCCACACTATGTCTGTGCTCAAAACTGATTTTCAGTGGTACGTATTTTCATCCTTGAAAATAGCCAGGCAGCATTAGTGCAGATGGATGCCCTCAGCCTCTCCCCCTCTCCCTGGGATACTCTGGGAATCCAGAACCACTCTGGGGTGCTTGAGGCTTCCAGCTTTCAGACAGGTTTCAGCTATTTGGGAGATGATGCACTTAAAACAATCCTCTGATTATCTCCAACGTGCAAAACACATTAAAGCTCAAAAATGCCATCAAGGTTGCAGAGATGGGAGCAGAGGCAAAATCTGGCACAAGAGAGCACATTTTTTTTTCCCCTTGGTCTGTTCGTGGACACTTATGGGGACACAAGTGAGCGACCATGCAGCTGCACAAAGGTGTTTGGGCAGGAGAGGCAGCCAAGGCTCAGTGCAGCTCCATCAGAAGTCACAGATCATTACACCTCATCATTCACAGTTCACCTTAGATTGCATAGACGAAGTTTATCTGGCAGTGCTCATTACAAAGGACCTGTTAATCTGAGAGGCAGCCAGTTTGCAGCCTCTCCTCCCTGAACTCTCACAGCCCGGTGTGGCAGTGGCAGGATTCAGACCTCAGCCCAGACCTCTGCCATCCTCCCTCTCCTGGGAGGCTTGGGGCTCAGGTTATGACAAGAGCATCACTCCAATCATTTTTTAAAATCTCCAAGATAGGGCTGAAATTAAGTTTGTGGTAACATTTGTGTAATTTTAACCAATTATTTGGGAGTGGCAGGTAGTTTATTCTCTGAAAAAAAGCTGCACGATCCCTATTGCATGTTTTCATCTGCCAGAATCATCTGGACAGGTATTCAAGCTCTTACTGCCACTGCCCTTGCCCTGCTTTAATGCCTAGGAAGCAGACCCGCCGAGCAAAACCCTGCTGTGCTGTGCACTGCAGGAACACATTAGCCTCAATTAGCTCATGAAAACCCATATAGATAAAATCTCTGCACTTACTGAGGCATCACATATCAGTTCTTTCTCAGACACAGAAAACTATTCAAGATATTTGAGATTAAGAGGCTGGGATGATCTTTTTGCACTTTACAGGTTTTTCATCTCCACGCAGTTAAGATTATTTTGAAGAAAGAGCAGAAAATGGGACAAAGCAGGCTGCGTGGACAGCCCAGTGGATAAGCCGAGCCGTTTCCCATCCCTGCAAGTGTCACACAAAGCTCAGAGGAGGGGGAGAGCCCTGCTAGGAAACGCAGAGGAGCACCGGGGGGACTGGGCAGCGAGGGACCTGGGTCTCCCCAGGGCACTTTTAGGGTCAGGTCCCCCCTGCCTGCCGGGACAGCACCGGGGCTGATGCCTACAAAAGTTTGGGCTCGCAGCAGCCGCCCCTGGGGCTGCCGGCACAGCCCTGCCGTCTGAGCGATAATCAGGAGATCTCTGCCACCATCTGCTCCTTAGATGAACCGTCTTATATAATCTCCGTGCCACATTTGTGATCACTCCTTCAGCGGGGCCGAGCTGCTTGATGAACTTTTACTTCCTCCGGGGACTAAAGCTGAGTCTCGCAGGAGCCGCTCCTGGAGGCTGCAGAGCGCAAGCAGCCCTGCTGCGGATCGCACTCCCCAACACCATTTGGAGCGTCTGCCTAACCTGGCTTAAAATTCAGGATTACAACACCGCTGTGGGCTGCTAGGGGACACCTAGAAGCACTCCTAAAACCAAAAAGCACCCCCAGCTGAGCCTCCGGGTCGGGTTTGCATCTCGCTGTGCAAATATCCATTCACCGCTTTAGCACAGCAGCAGATCACCGAAGCGCTCACCTCCCCGCGGCTATTTCCCAATCAGTATTTCCCTCCTGCACACAGCCCAGGGGCTGCTGCAACCCAACGAGCGACCCCCCCCAAAAAAAACCAACAAAACGACCCCATCCCCGCACGGGGGGCACCTCTCAAAGCAGCCCCCCGTCCCCTGCAGCCCCCATCTCACCCCACCGACCCTCACCCCCCTCGGTGTAGCTCCGGTGCCGGCAGCCCCCGGGACCCCCTCGCCCACCGGAGCCCCCCCAGCCCCGCTCACCGCCGCCCGGCTCCGCTCGGCTCCGCCGCCCTGCGCTGCCCCGCGGCCGCCCTTCAAGCGGGGCGAGCCCGGCCCCGGCCCCCCCCCCCGCCCCGGGGAGGAGCCCGGCCCCGCTCCCCGCCGCCTTCCCCCCCCCCTGGAGCCCAGGAAGGGCTCCGAAAGCCAGCTGGGACCCGGGAGGATGGTTTTCATCCATGAGATCCCCAAGGTCCGCTGGTATTAATGTCACCGGTTTAGCAGCGAGCTGCAGCCTCTCGTGGGAAATGAAGCATCGGGTAAATTGCTTCCCCGGAATTAAGGATTCCCTTCAAAAATCACAGGCATAAAATACGGACAAAGACCAAGCAATCCCATACAAGCTGCCCCCTGCTCTCAGCAATCGCATCCCTCTAGGTCTACCTGTTCCCCTGACAGCTCCATGGGGGTCGCGCAAGGGGAACCCCTCCCTGCATTTGTGTCCCCTCGCTGGGGTCCCCAGGACGGCTCCTGCCCTTTCCTGCTCAAAGGGCTTCCCATCCTAATTTAGCTGTGCTCGGCATGGGAAGGAAACCTTGCTGCGAGCCTGGCACGGGTGGCATTTGGGCTGGGGAGCGATGGGGAGGAAGGTGAGCGGGGGCTGAACAGGGACTTGCAGCCCCCGCTGCCCCCACGCGTGGGTCAGCACCAGCCCCTGCTGTTCCCACGCTGAAGCCCGGTGCCAGCACTGCTCCCAGCTTTCCGCCAGCTCCTTGCCTCTTGCGAGCTGCAAACGGCAAGTTTCGGTTTTGTACTCAGGTGTTTAAGTGCCACAGCACTCCATCACTGCACGCTGCTATTCACCGTGCTCGTATTCTCCGTTCTTCACTGTTTTACTTCATGTAGACAAATCAGAAGCTTGCAGGTGGGCTGATGGAAAAGGCAAAGCCCTCTTCCACCTGGTGCTGGAATTAGAGACCCATCCCTGCCTGGACACTGTGCAGCACCAAGCCCTGCAGCTGTGCCCACTTCCCCCAGCTGCGATGCCACGTCTCCTTCCCATTTTTCTGCTTGTATCTCTTCCCCCCGACACGTCCCAGAAGGATTTCCTGCTGTTGAATCAGAGATTTGCATGTTTGCTGTGGGTCCTTGGCACCTCTGGCTGTGCACACCCAGGGCAGGCCAGGACACCGCAGGAAGGCACTCCTCGTCCGCACCACACCGAGGGGGTGAGCAGGAGGCTCGCCTCCCCCACAGCCTTCCCTCCCTTCCTTGTGCACTGGAAAGCCCAAACTATGAGACCATGAGATAATTCAGGTTGGAAGGGATCCAGGGAGGTCTCCAGTCCAACTTTCTGCTCCAGCTGTGTCAGACCAGCGTGCTCGGGGCTGTGTCCCACCTGCTCTTGGGCACGTCCCAGGACGGAGGTCCCAGAGCCTCCAAGGCGAGGCGACCCATCGCCTGCTGTCTCCTGCTGCGAAGCCACTTCTGTAGCTTGCTTTGGTTGTGGTGCGTAGTTTGGTATTACTCCGCTCTGCCATTCCTTCTGCTTTTCTTGCTACTTCTTTTTGCTATTCCTTCTGCTTTTTACTACTCAGTTTTTGCTATTTCTTCTCCTTTTATTTTTATTTATTTATTTATTTATTTATTTTATTTTTCTCTTTGATCTCCTTTTCTTTTTTCTCCCTTCCTTTCAAGAACTGGAAGGTTGGAGATAGGAGGGAAGAGAGTCGTAGGGCATTTTGGGAGAGGGATGGAGGTCAGCGAGGGAAGGAGGGCGGCACTGCAGGAGTCGGGATGAACAACGGTAGCTATACCCTGTCGTTTCACTGCTAACATGGCATACGGTGATTTCTTAGCTCTCCTTCAAAGTCGATGGATGTTTGATCCAACTAAGTGACAATATGGATTCTGGCCTCGGAGCATTTTGGAGAGCCGAGTGATGCTGCAGACGTTCCCAGCAGCCTTGGTGAGGCTAAGTGCTCGCGTTTCTTCTAAAGTCAGCGGATCTCTGTGCAAGTGGTGGCTGCATCTGGGGAATCAGCTCCGTCAGCATTTCACCCAAAGGACTTGCCTAGATATGACAAATTTTACCTGTGGGAAAGATTTTTACTGATATAACGATGACTATTAATTAACAACAACAGAAATTTACACAGTCCATCTTCACAGGGCTGTGGGATCAGGCACAGCTGAGGGGTACGAGCTTTGTGCATCTGTCCTGAGAACAACCCGATGCAGGAGCAGCCCAGTCACACTTCAGTATCAAGGTGAGCTGGCACTTGGCACAAACTGTACCCACCTTGCCTTCTCCTCCTGGACCCTGAATGCTCCCAGTTCTGGGCAGGCACCAGACTCCTTCCCAGCATCGCAACGAAGATGCTCAGCCCTTGATTATTTTACAAAAAATGTCAGATAGTAAATAGTTTGCAGCCTGCTTGAAAAGCTCTTCAGCTTTGGAAACTGTTTTCACACTGGCTATTTAAGAAGGAGAAATTGGAAAGACAGTATTTTGTGATAAAGCAAAAATCTTTTTAGCAGCTTCTTTCCTCCCCTGGGACTTCCCAAAAGCAGTGACTTCTCTCTGAATCTTGCACAAAGAGGGCACCAAGCTCCGCTCCGCTTTGGACTTGTTTCTCCTGGGGACCATCTCTTACTGGGGCTAGACCCGATAGAATGTGACTCAGATCATGAAGCTGTTGATTGTATCCTATTGCAAATAAAAGCTTTTTTAACCACTTGTTCATAGAAAGAGGGCTGAGAGTAGGCAAAGCCAAGACAATAGGATGACTTCAGCACTGCCTGTAGTTAAAATTTTTTTGGAATAATGCGCTTGCTTCAAGATCCTTGTGGGCTTTCCCGAGGCAAATAAAATAAATTACAGTCAGCAAGAACCGCAAGGACAGCATTCAGAGAATCCCATCATTGTTAACCTAAATATTTGGAGAATTGTGTTACTACTTCGTGCACGCGAAGCTCTTCTCAGGAGGAGGCAGGGATGGGGATGTCTGGCTGCTCGGCGGAATGGCAGAAGGGGAAGCCAGGGAAGAAGGCTATTTCTGCTTCATTGACGACGACAGGGTTCACACAGTTTCCATTCAAAATGCAAACCAGAAGGCTTTCTCTGTGCCAAACGCCTCCGAGTCTCACTGCCTTTGATGGCAGGTGGCGGCATCTCGCAGGTAGTGCCCCAAGCCCTTTTTGTGGTTAACCACCTCGACAAGGTGGGAACTTACAGGAGGCACGAAGACTCTTGGACTGCACGTTTGAAAAAGAGGGTTTCCTTTTTGTTTGTTCATTGCATTTTGTGCCTTTTTTCTTTCTTTTTTTTTTTTTTTTTTTTTTTTTTTGTAATGGTTCCAATTTGTCAACCTGTAACAAACAGAATAGCCACGCTTTGAAGAGAAGCTGTCCTGGCAGAGCCAATTGCTACTTCCTCTTCCTGTTTTGCACATGCAGCGAGTGAGTGCTTTAGTAGATGGGGGAGATAGTTTTCTCTAAGCAGTGTCTCCATCATTCCCCAAGTCACACTGCAGACATACCATTCACGAAACAATAACTATTCAGCACTCATTTGTGAATGATGGTTGCATGCAAAAGCAGCAGGAAGTGTTTCCGTTGGCTCGTCAGGAGCTGGGAAATTATTTTAATTCTCCTGGCTTTGCCAGAACTAATGCAAAATTTCAATTATACACAGATCTGCCCCCAAAAATATTCTATCATTTAATTTTTTATTTTTTTTCCCCTCCAGAATGGAACAGACCTAAGGTGCACTTACTGCCCCATAGTGTGGAGCTGGGTGTCAGAGTCTCTGCAGGTCAGCAGCGATTTAGGCTTTGTAGTCTGGGTTAGTGGAGGTCTGCCCAGGTAAATTTAATTATCATTTACTTTCAAACTGACAGAAAGTTGTGCTTTGATTTGCTAGTTTTGTTTCAGGTAGGGTCATTAGAGTTATTGCTTCTTAACTTTTTATTTGTATTTATTTATTTATTTATTCTGTGAAAAAAGTTATTTTAACATGCAAACTTTTAAGAATAAAATAGTCTGTCAGAGATTTTTTATTATACTTTTTCTCACCTGCAATGTTGAGGCGACGGGAATCCTCTGATGTTCATTTTTCAATAGCGGGGTTTTCAGATTACATGAACTACCGGAATTGTTTTGTTCAGAAAGGTGAGAAAACAGACTGATCCCTGGGAAATTCAACTGTACGCTGGAAAACAGATCTCATGGGGAAATTTTGCTTTACTCTTATTTTAGAAAGTAATCCAAAAAGCCAGAAATAGTACATGCAATTTGGCTTTCTCTTTTTGGAAAGGGAATGTTAAAAACAGCATAAAAATAAGTGAATTTTTGGCACCAAGAATCTTTTTGGGCTTGCCTCACTTGCAAATTTTAAAAACTATAATTCAAAAGGCAAATTTATGAGCATTATTAAATCTTAACATTGATAAGAGGCACTTCACACATAATGAAAACTGTATTTATCTCGTACTTCTATTGATACACGCTATTGTTACGTATTTGAAGATGGCCAGATAATTACCCATGACACACTACAAGTCAAGTAAATTACCACAGAGTCCCAGAGACCGTGTTCATCAGTTCACATTTGAATGACATTTTAGGCCCCGCCATCTGGCTTCAATTTCAGTTGGCTTGCAGCAGAGGCTTTTCTTAGGAAAAATATCAACCGGTCCAAAATAATCTGCCTTTCAAAAGCCCACTGAAGGTCCAGGGGAATGGAGAAGCATGCTGCAAGCCGTGCTGATGGTCAAGCACACACCTCCGAGCCTGCTGATGGACACGTGCAAAGGAGTTTGTTGACCGGTGAAGCTATCAGGGGAGCTCAAGCCAACCCAAGCAGAAAAGGACTGAAACAATCAGCTTTGAATCAAAATATACGGTGGTATTTAATGGAAACATAGCAACAGATAAATATTTTTTCTCAACTAATGCGAGGATATGTGATTGCATTTTGAGAATTTAAGTCAACAGAAATTGAGACACCCAACATGAGAAAGATGAGCGCAGATAAACAGATATGCAAAGTAATTTTGTTAAAATCACCAGGGGAAATGATATTAGAAATTTCCGTTCTTTGAACATTCAAGCGCTCAACCTTTTTTTTCTTGTTTAAAAGGAAAAATTAAAAAGAAAAGCCTCTGAAAAATGATGACATAGTTATGTAGGCTGTTTGTTTTGATCTGAGATTCAGATAAAGGGACATATAATGCAGGAATTAATTAAAAGATGGTCTTGCAGCTAACTGGTGTCCATCTACAACACCTGTATTTCTGCTTCTAGAGCAGCTGTTTGATTACTTATCATGGAAGATATCCTAGGGAAGTTTCATGAAATAGTAGCAGCTTGGGCCTTAATAGTTACCTCTTCTCATCTCCTGGATGTCACTGGTGGAACTGGCTGAAAATAATTCACGTTCTTGGTCAGAGAGATGAGCTGTGCAGCACCACAAGGATCTGCTTTTGCTCGGATTTGGTTGTTACCCACTGCTGCGGATCTTCCCGTATGTCTGCCTTACATTCTCCTTGTGGATTTCATTTGACGTGGGCTCAGTCCCCTGGCAATGAGCCCTGCTCAGCCCTGCCACGAGCTCCTGGTGCGTGCCTTCCCCAGGCTGCGACCTGAGCCCCCCAGTTACACAACACGATGCTCCTTGTGGTGTTCTTATCTGATGTGCTGAGAAGACAGGGCTCTTTTTTTTTTTAGTTAGTAAAAAAAAAAAAAAACAAACAACCCTCACCAGAGAAGGATGTGACTCTTTCTGCCACAATTCAATTTCTTTGTGCCTTGCCACTCTCTGCAGGATTAAAATTTGGTTTAAAAGTTTTACCGAGTGAACTATCATACAAGCCATATTTTTGTAGATTTTAGAATCTACCTAAAAAAGGAAATAAATGGACTGCAGAGGATCATACTTTGCCGTTCCTCATCCTCCCTCCTTGCTCAGCTCCATGAATAACTAAGTCCATGGTGAAAAGTCTTGTTCTCTGCTGATCTTCTTCTAACTTAAAACCAGGCAATTTTACCGTAGGCTAAAACGAGCCCTTGCCAATGGGCAGTTGCAGTTTTCATCAACGCGGATTTGCTCTAGATTAGCTGAAAAGTGATGTGCATTTTGATGCCCACCCACAAGGAATAAATCTTACCAATCTCTTACATCGGTGCTGGGGAGGCACAGAGGGCAGCAGTGGTGGGCTGCTCCCACTCCATGGGTGTGCTGGGAATGTTCCATGGGGCACAACCACATGACAGTGGTGCGATGCGAGCCTTCATGGTAAATGGGAGCCACAGAAAGGAAAAAGGAAAAACACTTAAAATGATGCCTTTCAGCTGCAGGGCTTATCTAAAGCAAAAAAGCAGAGGCGACCACATTACGTCCTGGCTGTTACATGCCTGGTCCTGGGACCGACAGCTGCAGCCTGAAAAAGTGCCCATCAAGAATCTTCTACACATTAATTTCACACCATGGACAGACTCCCTACCTGGACAGACACCGTCAGACAGCTTCCCATTGACCTTAACATCACGTCTTGCTGCGGCGAGGAGCATCCTTCTTCCAACCGAGCATAAGACTTGCACACATCCTCAGCTCATCCTCTGCAGACCATGCAAGCAAAATATCATGACCATGCCTGAACCACCAGGACTCTTCCTTGGCTTGGTCAGGAGATTTCCCATACTTTCGGAGTGGAGGGCCTCGACTCATCCCATTAGATACCAAGTCACTTTGCCCCTGAGGTGAATTAGTTACAAACCTCACACGACTTTGCTGGTATAGACCAGTATTATTTTTCATTCACCAACATTTTTAGTATCTGGATATTTCCACTAATCACTTTATTCATACTGATCTAATCCCATTGTTAAAATGCTTAATCACAGGCTCTTGTCGATTTATGACTAATCATTTCTTGTCAAACCAGTGTTGAAATATACTTCCAAAAACTATGTTTTTTTTTTTTTTTTTCTCTTCATTATTTCTTGTAATAGTCAATATTTTGAAATGCACTTTCAGCTTTTGCGTTTTCATATTCTTTCCCTGTGGTTGTACAGAATTAATGTATTTATCAATTGTAGTTCTGTTCACATTCAAAAATCATTGTCAGGCAGACAAGAGAGGACAATGGACAGACAAAATCTTTATGATTAGAAATTAAGAAGTGCTCCAAAAGCTCCAAAAGCTGCCTTAATAACATCCAAGAACATTAGTAAAGTTAATGAGCTAATGAAGATGATTTTTAACAGATGACACTGGAGACAGAGAGCGGTACATTAGCATGCTTCGCTGTATTTGATGCTATGAAGCACACACAGGAAATAAATCACTTCTATTGCTATGCCTGTCAAATCAAGTTCTGCAAGAAGTAATGCTCCTGGTTGCTTCTGAGATGGGTGCAGGACTGGAGCAGCCAGCAGGACGTCTCTGTACAGACACAGGAGTAAAACCACAGTCTGTGCACGCTGCAGGCGGGCTGAGGATGCAGCTTTACTGGGGGGGGCTGTTTCCTGACACCATGTCAGAGTTTACTCAGTCCTGGATTTACTTTTCCTTCAGTTTACAAGGCAGAATATTTTGGCAAGTGCAGACTGTGAATACTGAAAAGCAATAAAAACAGTCCTCAGAAATGCTGCTCTGGTTCTCGAGAATAAAGCTATCTGCCTGAGTCAGAGCAAAACTATCAGAATCATTTTTCTCCCAAGATAATTCCCTGAAGTACACTGAAGAAGCAGCCCTGGGAAAAGACATTTCTCCCTTAAAAACTGGCAAACTTCACCCACCAGATTCAAGCACAGAAACATGTTATATATATTAATGGTCTCTATCTAAATTCTGCAGAACTGAAACTCAACTGGGACCTCTATCAAGAAGTTATTAAAATGTTTATTCTCAAGTAACCACTTTTTTTTTTTTTTTTTTTTTTTTTAAATTTTGTTATTATTTCCAGTCCTAACCTGAAGCATCATTTCCAATAATTATTCTCTCTTCGTGCTCTTAGTGGTGTTAATTATCACTGCATGTTGCCCGTTTCCTCTTTCTTTCCCTTGCCCGGGCATTTCTAAGTCACATTGCAAACCTCGGGCTGCTGGGGTCACTGAGTTGTTCCAGTATCAAATGCCTCTGGTTTGCTCTAAACGCCTTCAGCTATTTAATTGCTTTTGAGTGTGGTCCAACATCTTGGCTCTTCAAGGCCTTGCCTCAGGCTCTCACTACTTTTCTGCCTGTCGCTTGCATCCCTCCCCCTGCCCATCCCCTGAGAAGGCCCGAGGCTGTGCCCACGGACGGGCTGCCCCCCAGTCACCCACGCTAAGAGCAGAGGATTGTTGCCTTCCTGTTTACCAGCACGTTCAGATCATTCGGGCCATCTCCTGCTCACGTCAGGCTGATTTACAGCCCACAGCCACCCATTCCTGGAGCCCTGCTCTTGCATGCCAAGGCGACCGCAGCATCTCTTCAGCCCGCGGTCTGAGGCACTCATCTGCCAGATCTCCCTGGGTGGGGAGGAAAAGCATCGCTGACGAGGGACCTGCTGTCTCCAGAGCCCCTGCAGGTATCAGGGGAGACCTGGCTTTTGCAAAACTATGATGCCCTGATGTTATGATCAATGACTGAAGGGATTTTTGCAACCCTTACTACCCACAGATAGATATAACCGTGCTGGTGTAGCTCATGCTTACCTCTGTGGCTGCAGGTGCACCAAGACCATATTGGTTGGCTTTTTGGGATCAGGCTGAGGAGCAATTTCTGAGCTGGCCATGGTTTGTGTGTTAGCCCCAACACCAGCCTCTCTTTGAGAAAGTTCAGACTTCTGAGACAACTGTCCACACATATCTGAGATTTCTGGCTGACTTTCCACCCCCGAAGATCATCCTACATCATGAAAATTGCCCTTTTTAGGCATTCCAAGTGCTGCAAGATAAATCAGCTATGCTTGTTTTTAATTTATATGCTCAGACTGGCAAGAAATCCCTATTAAAGGACGTTTGTTCAGATACTTGTTCTTAATATGGGTTACAAAGGAACTGAAGGACTTCCCTCTATCTTGCCACCTTTTCAGCTCTTCTTCCAGGGCCTTTCCCAATGGCACCATCACATTTCAGACAAATGCAACTCAAGCAGACTTACTATGTACTTTGTACATGCCAGTCCTCCCTGAAAGTACTTTATTGGAACAGTATAAAGCGTATCAAGCTAGTATTTTCCATATCCCAGATTTTCACTGCAGGAACCACGAGCACTGGGTTTGGCTGAAGTCTTGGCCTGATCCATTATTTATTTAGCTGTACTCACGTGTTATTTCTATGTTGTGCATGTTTTCCTTCAAAGTTTTCCCACAATGTTTTTTTCCTCTTGGTCACTATGGGATTCCTTAGAATAGGACCATCATTATGTTAGCTTTATCTTTGTTCTACAAAGATCGGGAATTTGGGAAAGAGCAAATCCAAAGGGCCATGCAAGGACAGAAATCAGCACGAGTACCTGCTGCGTCTCCCTGCCAGGGACCAGCTCTCGGCCCTTCTGTATCTTCACAACCCCACTGACTACTGTAGCAGTAGTAATGTCCTGTCAGACTTTTTTTTTTCTCCTATTTTTTTTCCTTTTTTTTCCTTCCTAGAGTTTCTTGGTCCAAGGAAACATCAAGAGGACCCCAGAAACAAGATGCAGAACCAGCCTTCCCATGCAAAATATTTCACACATCCCAGCCCTCTCCTCAAGAGGAGGAAAAAAGCAAATCACGATGAAACAAAAGCTGTCTGCGCAGCCCATGGTGACAGCCACGGCACTGATTCCCGCTCATGCTGGCTGTGTTTTGAGGGCAGGCAGCAACACCACCCAGTTTCAGCTGGCAGTGAAAGTCATTTTCTTCTGAAAACCACTGCTGTGGCCTTAAAAAAAAAAATAAAAAAGAAACCTGTGGTAATTCCCCAGTGTAGCAGATCTGTTACTCCATGCCTCGGACTCTCTCCAGTTCTTTCATCTTATCAGCTTCAACAGGCTGATGATCTGCTGAGCGACAAGCCCTGGAAAACTCGATACCAGCTTGCTCTGATCTTGCGACCAGAATTTCTCTGAGCAGATAAAAAACATTTTCCTTTCTGATGCCCTCGCTGACAACAGCTACAGCTGTCCCAGCTCGCCCACAGCCCAGTTGCACCAGCACCGGGTAGCGATGCTCTGGTCCCCTCCCTCCTGCAGAGAGGTGACATCAGGAAGGCCACAAAGTAAACTCTGGAGCCAAACTCACCTTTGTGGGTTGTGTTTGTAAACCCAGACGAGTTCTGTGGGTAACCCGAGGGATCCCGTGCATGGCCCAGCAGCAAGGAGTGCCAGCACAGCCAAGGGGAGGAACGGCAGCCGGCTGAGACCTGGATGCGTGGGGGAGAAGCCATAGAGGAGGATGAGACCTCTGGTCCAGACTTACCTTCCTCCCCTATTTCGACCACTGCCTTCCCGTGCCGTTAATGCACTACCTGTCTCAAGCTATTTGCCCCAAACTCTGTCTTTGACACACAAAAAAAAAATTAAGTAAGCTTGGCTGTGAATTAAGGATTTCCATGGGAATCAAATCAAGCCTTTCCTGCTTTCCTCTACAAGGAAAGCAAAACAGCAGCCCGGGAAATGGACTGGGGTGTTCCAGCCCCTGCCCATTCTTGGATTCTGTGCACCCAGCAGTGGGGCTGGCCAGGCCCCGTAACCTGTCCACAATGCCTCTGCCTGGTCAGCCACAGCGCCCGGCCAAAGCAGGCTCTCCAGAGAGGATGTGGTAAGCGTTGTCAGCCAAAAACGAACATTTTACATTTATCTTCTCAGTATTTCTACTAAACAGGAGGGCTCAGCAGGAAAAGCATCCTGTGTGCAACCCTGCTTTGTAGGACATAGCTCAAATCTGAAGCTCACCAAAACGTATTTTTACAGTAGTGATTCAGGTCTGCTATGACTTCTGCAAACCAAACCTGTGCAATAGCCACACAGGTGCAGAAGAGATATGACAGCTGTTGCTGTAAAATAGTTGTTTAAGCTGCATCCACACCTTTTCTCAGCTACAGCACCACTGCTGCAGACAAGAAGCAAAGGAACAGCGAGGGCTCGTGCAAGAACCTGCAACGCCACTGCTACAGTGCCCTGGCACGAGCTGCAGTGTCAGGGACAGCTGGTCTGCAGCAGCGAGCATCACTTGGGCACTACCAGATTTCTTGGGTCATCTGGCACGATGCAAATCTAAGTCAAAGACCAGATTGATCTGCCTCATACAAAGCAGAACACTGAGATGTGGAAACAGATTAGAAACCTTAAATACATGACAGCTATTTTGCTAACTGCATCCAAACCAAAGCCAACGACACTCAGTTGTCCTGACCCTACACTTATATTTATAGGGTATGAGATGGCCACCTGAGGGTTCGGATTTGTGTTTTTGCCTGCATCACTGTGCTGGCTCTGGCAGGTTCCCCAGAGCTGGATGTGGGCCCCGCTCAGCTCCTGGGGATTTATCAGCTCATCCACTGGGCACTGCTTTGGGCAGCCTGTCTGTGGTGGGATTGAAAGATCCTCTGAGCCACAAGCAGCCCTCCAGTGAAAAGAAACACAGGAGATGCTCAAAATCTTCGTGGCAAACATCAGAGTGCAGGGCGGGCATGGCCAGCCAGGTCTCTGGCATGCAGAAGGGGACAGGGGATCAAGGACAGTGTCACCGCTGCAGTCACTTGTGTGCAGCATTAAAAACACTTGTAGCATTGAGAATTTCTGGTCAGACAAATGTGCTTCTGCATCATGAGTCTTGCGTTTTTCAAGTTTGTGACTGTCTATCAAAATAAGGGTGAAGTGTTTGTGGGAAAGATGCGAGGGCGCACACGAGGGCAGAAGGTGGCTATGGGCACAGTTAGGAATTTCCTGGCTTGGGGTTTACCCTCTCTGCATGCTCACAGGTGGCTGTGGGCTGCCAGGTTAAACCTGCCTACCCATAATTATACTACTGATGTAAAAAACATCAAATGGGAACACAAAGAAATCTTAACAATGAGGGACAATGGCCAACTTTTTTAATGTTTAAGCAATCTGAGCATTAAGTAGGCCTAAGTAACTCCCTTAGGACAACCGGGCTTCCCAAAAATATTTATAAGGTTGCCAGTGGGTTTAACTACTGTGCAATTAGGTTGCTCTCTTAATTAACTGTTTTTCTATCAAAGTTATTTTTTCCATCTGTGTGGTCTCACAAGAAACATTTTACTAATGTCTGTCATCTATCCAAGCAAAATACATCTACTAATATGGGAATTGCATGGAGTAGCACAGAATTGCTTCCTCCTTCCATTCTTTTCGGCAAGAATAACACTCTAAATAGCTCCTCAGATCTTTTATTAAAGGAACAATAAATTATTCTGACTGTCAAGTGACTTTCCCCCATGCCAGCTGGAGATAACCAATGTCAATCTTTAATACTGAGAAGGCAGATTCCTGGCAAACAACGACGGCAGTGCCGGTAATTCATTTTGCTCTTTTTTTTTTCAGCTTCCTTCGGCAGCAGCAGGGTGGTTCCAGGTAGTGGTTGTACGTACAATGATCAGGATGGGGTCAAATTGTGGCACTAGTTCTGGTGCCTGCAGTGGGTCGGGGTTTCCTGCTTTGGTGGAGCTGTCAGAGGGCACTGCCCAGCACGGGCTCCCCCGGCCATGCCTCCACGTGTGAGCTGAACTCTTGCAACCTCAAATATTCCTGTGGGTTTTTCTGGTGGTTCTGTGTTTACCGCCCACCAACACAACAAGCTTTTGCCCTGCTATCGTTTGCCACTGTCGTGGTTTAACCCGGCTGGCAGCTAAACACCACGCAGCCGTTCGCTCACCCTCCCCCCTCCCTCTCTGGGACGGGGGAGAGAAATGGAAAGTGAAGCCCGTGAGTTGAGATAAAGACAGTTTAATAAGACAGGAAAATAATAATAATAATAATAATAATAATAATAATACAATGATGATAATAGTACTACTAATAATAATATGTACAAACAAGTGATGCACAATGCAATTGCTCACCACCCGCTGACCGATGCCCAGCTTAACCCCGAGCAGTCCGGCCCCCTCCCCCCGGCTAGCCACCCCTATATATTGTTTAGCATGACGTCAGATGGTATGGAATACCCCTTTGGCTAGTTCGGGTCACCTGTCCTGGGTCTGTCCCCTCCCAGCTCTTACTGCACCCCCAGCCTGCCTGTTGGCAGGACAGAGCAAAAGTCTGAGGTGTCCTTGGCTTGGTATAAGCACTGCTCTGCAACAATGAAAACATCGGGGTGTTATCAGCACTCTTCTCATTCTAAGCCAAAACACAGCATTCCACCAGCTACTAGGAAGAAAATTAATTCTGTTCTAACTGAAACCAGGACAGCCACATAGGTGTAGAAGTTGGAGAGCGCACACTGCGGGTCAATACGCAGTTGATGGGACGTGGGACAAGGCTGGGACAATGTTGCTCCCTGTACCAGTACGTGACCTGCCATGAGGGTGGTTGGTATGAGATTAGAGAAACAGGCTGCTGCCCAGACTGACGCCTCTCACACCAGGACAGACGTCGCCTTTCCGTGCTGGCAGGAGGGCAGCGGGTTGCCAAAGACGGGGCCAGGTGTTGGCAGCAAACAGGATTTCTTATTATTCCATATCCCACAGGATTAGCCTTTGTCACTGCAGGCTGTCTGCCTTTGTAAGAGTAATTTTTGGAGGGGAAATATTGATGTTTGCATAGGAAATCTTCGGGCACATTTTTAGGACTAATTCAATTGAAGCCCAGCAGGACTGAGCAAATCGTCCATTTCTTGCTGCTGTTAGGAAACAGAAATCTCACTCTAATGAACTCAGCCATTCGCAATATGTCCAGACCTTGAGGGATGTTTTCAGTTAACAACTGAGTTTTCAGTAGCAGGGGATCTTCATTCTTTACTTAATGATAATTCACTATTCCAGTTCATGAGCCTGAACAAAACACAATTTTATTTAAAAAGTAAGCAAAGCAAAACAACCCCCAGATATCAGGAAAAGCAAACAGAAAATCTCAGCCTCAAACCAACGTAGACTTGGGAAACTGACAAACATAGTTGCAAATATTTTCTTCTACTGTAGCCTCAGTCACTGGAAAATAACTTCCTTTTCCCTCAAGGGAAAACTGAAGTAGGATTCATATTCAAGGGAAGCACCACAAGTGTTTTTGGAGGAACCGATTCCCAAAGGAAGTCTGGAGGAGCAACACGTTTGTCGTCCTGGCACTTGAGGACAGCAGAGGACACGTTTCTGGGAAATGACATTGAACACACTCCAGAGCAGTAGCAGCAACCACACGTCCACATGAGAGCCTCCCCGTCAGCTCCCTGGATGTCCTGCCCCGTGGGAGCCCACCGGTGTCTGAAGATGCCCAGTATGCACTGGTGCCAGTGCTGCAAGGGACTGGGATGGAAGGGGAACCACCCAAGTGTGTCCCAAGTCTCACCAGTCCTGGAGATAACTGGATTTGTGCACATCTCTTTGCCTGTACCAGGGCAGGTGATGGGATGCCCATTGCTGGTACCAGCTCCTCCCCTGCCTGGTGGCGCCACACAGAGCTGCAATTGGACCAAAGCTGGCTGTGCAGCAGCCCCGTGATGCCTGGTTATACCAAAACTAAGGCTAGCAGAGCAGAGCAGAGAGAGCAGGAGCTTGAGGGAGTGTGGAATTAGGGTGAGCATCACACACAGAGACTAGAAGAGCAGTGCCTTCCTGGAAGAGAAGCAGGCTTAGTTTCCAGCGTGACTCAAAATTCAGGCATCCTTCGACCACTTGGAAACACACAGCAGTGCTGCTGTGGCACGTGAATATTACTTGGGTGCAGTTTCATTTACTGTGAAGCAAAGCTCAATTCCTGGCTATGTTACTACAGAAATGTTAGCAAAATAAATTCACGGAGTATGGAACAAGAAGCACGTGTGTTACACACTGAGAAACAGACAGAAGTGGTGCATTGGGTCTCTCTCTGTACATGTATAGCAAATGTTATCTTCTTGCACTCAGAAGGACCTAGTTGAAATGCAAAAGACTTTATCAAATATGGAAATAGTGTTGCTCTGCCCCAGAGGGGAAGAGCACCCAGCGCCCAGCCAGGCAGCAGGGAAGGCCTTGGGCACGCACAGAGGGAGTTCCTTTCATTGCCCTGAGACTGGTGCTCGGATTTCTGGGGTGAAGCAAGGCAGGGAGCAGACCAGTGGCTCCCAGTGACACAGCTCTCTCCCATTTCCCTCTGTGAGGGAGGACTGGGGGCAGAGCAGCTCTTGTGGCCGTGTGTGCTTCCAAGGGGCACCTCAGTGCTGCTCCAGTGCTTTGGCTGGCCATTAGGAACAACAATAAATGCATATAGGATGCATATAGGGCGCAGCTTCAAACCCATGAACACAATTCTTACTGGAAGACCGCAGACATGAGCTCACCACCCTCTTTTGTGGCAAGCTGGGGGATGTGGATGTGGTTTTCTGTGTTGTCACGTGCTTCACACTCCGTATCTCTTCTCAGGTGTGAGGAGCTGGATAATCCCACACCATCTGGGCAGCATTTAGTTTTCTACAGAAAACAAAGAGCACAGCCTGAAAAACAAGCCACCAACAAGAAAACAGGGCCAGCAAAGTCCTGGGACAGGGTCATGAGGAAAGAAAGGTATCGGAACAGTCTGGAAGGAAACTGGAGGTCTTAGACTTTTGGTCAGATTATTTATGAAATGTAGGAAGTATGAGAAAAGTAAAAGTTTGCGTATCTTCACCTGAGGTTGAAAAGGAGACTTCCTTATCCATTCTTGTAGATGATTATGGTTTTTGCTTTTGTTTACCTGGAAAATCTGGTAAAAATTCACCATACAGCCTTCCTGATTTTCCTATGCATCTCATCCTAGGTAACAAGGTGGAAACATTTGGCCCTATTTATGGTATATGTGAGACTCAAAGAGTAAGCCTAGAAATCTTTATGTATGTGGTAGGTACAAAAAAACAAGAAAGTTAAAAATAAAGGGAGAACATAGAATAAGAATAAATGATACTTCAGATAAATGAAGGCAAGTAACAAGGGGACACTTAACAAGCAAAAATGCCATTTCCAGTATGAAGATCTGGACCGGGCCTCAAGGAAATGAGGAGAAGTCATTAGGGGACATTAAAATCTAATCAAGACAAAGTACTGGATGAGTAACAGCAGTGAAAAAGAACCTTCTGCGTTGATGGGATGTAGTAAGTTCCTTTAAAGTCAAATATAATTTTACGATTCGATAAGCTGAGTAGCAATGCTATGCTGTGGTGTATTAAAGGTGTAAAGAAGACTGCTAATCAATGTCCGGAGCTGGCCAGAGCTCTCAAACAGGGGTGTAACACAAAAAAAAACAGTTTATGGAAAAATGCTGGGAACCATCTCCTACCAGTGCACAAATCGTCGCGAGCTGGCTTATCGGGGTAGCTGCACACCTTCTGGTCACCTCAGGGGGATGGAGGGGAGCTCAGAGGGGAGCCCCGTGAGCGAGCGCTCCTCAGGAGCAATTAGTAAGGCAGGTGGGGATTACCTGGGGGAGCTGCCTACAGCTTCCCCGTGGTGGGTCCGTCTCCTCCGAACCCTGAAGCAGTGGATGGAGAGGGGCACAGCTCAGCCCTGGAGTGCTCATCTCACCTCGGGACCGTACCGGGGTTTTGCAGGGTGGGCACAGGCGGGGGAAGCACTCTGATGAAACGGGTTGTGCCCCGGCGAAGCAGAGGGTTTTGCTTTATCTTTTCCGGGGGTGGGTAATATTATGAAATTTCAAGCTGCTGAGAAAGCATGTGACTCTCACAGAATTTATGCTCTCGCAGCTGGCAATTTTGTTTTATCATCCTGACAAGCAAAATAACCAAGTATCATAGAAAAGGTAGATGTAAAAAAATTAAAAAGCATTCTGGCAAAAGCTAACTCATTCTTATTAAAATCAAATACAAAAATAAATATAAATCAAAATGTATATAATCTAATCATAAGTCAAATTCCTTTTTTTGGGGGGCACTTTCTGTGGCTTTGGTGAATGCCCTCTCCCCAGGACTCTGTCGCAAACCCACAGCTGCAGCTGCCTGTGAGCACGCAGGTGAATGCAGGGCCCTGTTCTGGTCAGGTCTGGGCTGTAATTCTTGGGATTTCAGCCACTTTATCCTCCCTCCCACAGCTTTCTGTCACTTGGAGGAGTGGTGAGGGGAAGGGTGCCGCCAGCAGAGGTGGTACCAGGCTGGCAAGCTCAGAAAACAAGGCAGATTTCATTTCTGCCTTTAATTCCCTGCCTTGATGTGATGACTCTGAGCAGGAGATGGGTATTCGAGATCAGGTCGGGAGCTATGGTGTTGTGCTCATGTGTGTAGAAACGTGTGGGTCTGCTATTCCTCAGGGTATCTGTGGGACTCCTCTGCTCTCCCACCGCAGCGAGACCCCGTGGGAAGCCTGCCTGGCGCTGAAACACCGACAAGCTCAGCTCCACGTCACCCCTGGAGAACAATTGGGGAAGGCTGTGCCAACGTCATCAGCACCAAACCCGGGTATCCCCAGCAACACCAACACAAACACCTGCCAGGATGGTCCGGTCCTGCTCTGCATGCCAGAGGACACCGCTTCTGTACTCAGGATAAACTTAATTTTTTTTTACTCATGGATAATCTGTGATAGCTCATGCGACACCCAGACAAGCCCAAGCTCTCCCCGTAATCTGCTCCAGCTGTTGCCATGTATTTAAGGAAGTGTCTGGGACTCCTCTGCCGAACAGAACATCAGTTTTTCCAGACAATTGAAAGTTAGTAACTGTCATGATTCAAGCAAGCAGTTCTTGTGTAACCAGCTCTGGGGATGGTGCCTAGCCAAACAAATCCTGTTGGCGTAGCCCAGCGCTCTGACGTGGTGCACTATGCACGGGGCTATATATAAAAACCAGGAAGCAATCCAAAGGAAACGGCACACTTAGCTCTGCTGCAGACCATACACAGCATACAGTGATGGAGAAAGCTATTTCTGGCTGCTTTTTCCAGCAAATGTAAGTATTTTTGCTTTTAAACTAAGTGAAAGCTAACATGCTTCATTACAGTCAGGGTATTCGGTGGTAATTTGGGTTTCAACGTTGTTCTCCTGTACATGTATGTTCTCTGACACGGTTCCAAGAAGAATTTTGGAAGGAATTATTTGTTTAAGAGTAGGAGATATTTTTATGTACCTCTCAGACTACAATGACATAACCAAGACCGCCGAGGAGCTATTGTTAACTGGAATTTGTAAATTGTCTCAGGAGAACAATGTTGGTACAGATAAAAACCAGCACAGATGAAAATGCTAATTCAGGAGACCTGCCATGGGTTTGAGCTGAGGCTGCTACCTGGAGCAGGACTAAAGAGAAGCTGTCTAAGTGTCACTGTCCACACGCAGCAAGCCGCCTGCGGATGACCTGCAACTAAAACCACAAGAGGCTGCTTTGAAAACCATAAATAAATAGATGACTTGGCTCAGGTTGCCTTCTTTGACGGTTCTGGCCATTGTGGCAGGATGGGGGCAGCCGTTTTGGAAGCAGCCCCATGCTTGTTCCCCCCCAGGGCCCCATCCCAGGCCTGATCCCACCTGCCTGGCATGGACAGAGGAGGACAGCGGAAGGTTTGGCGATGGAGAGTGGCTGCTCTGTGCTCCCCATGGTCCTTTGTGGGCTGGCAGGATTTGCCAGCTGGGGGAAGCTCTTTAATTTATATGAAGGCTGTGGCTGCCTACTGATAAGGACTAGACCAATCTTTGGCACTGAGGCTGGATGGAGCAATGAGGACTGCACCCAAATCTATCCCTGGTGCCTGTGGGCAGCGCTCTCTGCTTCCCCTAAAACCTAGCCCATGCCCACACAGCATTCAGAAGGGTGCACACCAGCAGGTGCCAAAATTGTGCTGAGGGCCATTGAAGCTCTAAATACAACTTAATGAAGGTCCAGTGCCAGGAATGTCTCCTAGCTCTGATTAATTTCCTGGAGCAGATGTATCCAGGTAGCGTTTGGAGCAAGTACTGGGACCTGGGATGCTCTTTTCCCTAGAACCCCCCCCCCCCCAGCTACCCATATGTGGTCCCCGACCCTTTCCTAAACCCTGCCCAGGCCCAGGGTGTCAGCTGTTTTCCTGTGCTGTGCCCAGATTCCTCAGGTGGTACGAAAAGCGTCCCCGCCTCAGGACAATCTGCAGCCTGCTGGTCGGGATGCTGCTGAGAGATAAATATCTCAATCCCCTGCGGCAAAGGAGGAAATCGAACCTAGTTCTGCTGCATTCTGGGTGGGAACTTTAACCACTAAATCATAGCATGAAAGGGGTGGAGGGAAGGAGCCACAACAATGATCCTATATCCTGAAGCAGCCGTTCCCTGAAAGGAAGGACACCACAGACATGTCTTGAACAGAAAGTGGGAAGGCATCAGCCTTTGGGAAACTCCAGTTCTTCTGCAAAGTGCCTTGTGACCTTACCTGAAATATTGGCAGTGTTACGTAAAGCTTTCAGGAAGGGAAGATGTGAAAAACCCTTTGAGCTCCTGAGCATCTGGACCGACTACTTCTGGGCATGTCCTCCGGCTGTACCGGCTGCTCAGCATCCTCTTCCAGCACTCATCATTGCGACAGCCTGGGGCTCGTCACCAAGACCTGGGGTGCAAGATAGGACCCAACGCCCAGAAGCTCCAAATTAAAATGTTCCACATGGCCGTGATGAAGAGCTGTTGTAAATCCAAACATTGGTGTCTTCTTCATTTTGAACTTACATGAAAGAGAGAGAGAGAAAGAGCGAGAGAGAGAGGGAGAAAGAAAGAAAGAAAGAAAGAAAGAAAGAAAGAAAGAAAGAAAGAGAGAGAGAGAGAGAAGGATGGAGGAAATACATGAATGGGCAAGCTCACTGGAGAAATCTGGTTTTATCAACATGGCAAACTTCCTCTGGATTCAGTTTATTTTCCAGTGAAGTTTTATTTCCACATTTTACGGAGATGTAAAAGCCCGAAGTTAATGAATTGCACATTTTCCTCACTCTTTCAGCTGCTCATACCAGTTTAGATCTGTTTACTAATCTTCATCTGGCAATCACAGCCTTGAATTTAGCTGAAGTCTTGTGGCCAGCTACGTCGACCTTAAGGACGCAGCAGCCTGGGTGAGGTTATGTGTACTTTCCACCATGTGACAACTCATGGCAGTGACCAGTTGTCTTAAAATGAGCTAAGTTGTCTTAAAATGAGCTAAGACCTTCCAGGGAAATCATTTATATGCTAAAAAATCTACTTAATATTAAAATATACAAAAAAATTGGCTGCAATCCAAAAAAGCGGAAAATGTTCTTAATAATACCTGTTCAAACAAGGAGCAGTGTGCTTGAATAACAAGATAAATCAGAGTTCAGCTACACATACCACAGCTTGGTTTTCCTCCACTCCTAGCCAGGGAGAGGTACAAGCTTTCCCACTGTGGATTGGGATGGTTTGTTCCAATAGTAGATCCTCGTTTCATTAATGTTCTCTATCCAAACAAATGGCCAAACCAGTGCTCAGAGATTAACCTTTCTCTTCACCACCTCTTTCATCAGCAGTGAAACAAAGCTTCTTTGTAAGTTAGTTTACAGTAAAGGGACTGCACTGTCAAGGGACTTTGTTTTAATGGAAAGAACACCGAATTACAGAAAGGTTTTGCTTTTTACAGAAATTGAAGCATCATTTTTTTCTAGTTAATCACTGTGGCAAACTAGGGCAAGATGAACTGTACCACAATTCAGATGTAGTAAAGGGCTAAATTTTTCCTACTTCTTTGGAAAAAGGATTCCACTAACAAGTTGGTTCAGACATATAAAAGAAGAGAAAAGGTGCATATGAATTTTGGATGAGTCAACCTGGTATAAACCGAGCCTCAACAAGCAACGGGAATCCCACCCTCAAAAAAGTTGGCTCGAATAGTACCTTTCATAGGATTTACACAGAATTATCACTTTTGCATCATCTCACCAAAACAAAAAAACAGGCAGGAACTAAATCAACCACCCGGACCTGTTAGGTAACTCTACAGGAAAAGCTCTGTAGTATGAGCTCCAGGGTGCTCATATTAGGAATACCAGGAACTTACACAAGGAGATTGGTGCTAAAGTATAGAAGAAATGGTGTTGTTACATTTAGCTAAATCTGTGCTCACCTCACCAATGACCTAAATTTAGAGTCACCACTCAAAATAAAAGGGAATAACTGTCAAAGTTTAGTTAGAACAGAGTCTGGATAAAGATGGGTTTGGAAGTGTTACAGCAAACAACTGAGGCACAACTAAATGATGAACTCAAAACACAACACAAACAGCCTTGTAGATGACTCAAACAAAATTGTTAGTGTAACTATAACAGCCATCTTATTTTAATGATTGGAAATGGTGCTTTCTGAGCAAAGAGTACATTGCTGTGTCCCAGGGTGTCCTGAACAAACATTCAGGTGTGACATGAGCCGTAACTTAAATATTATCTGAATAGATGGTTTTTGACAAAATCGACAATATTTCATTTGTGGGTAGGGATTATAAACATTTGGTAATCTAAATGCTTTTCAGGGATGTGAGAAATAGGGTTGAGAGGCAGCTGAAGTCCATCAGCCTCCCAGCAGATGATGTCTGTTCCTCCCTGTACTCCTAATGCCCACCCTGAACACTCCCTGTAATGGAGGGTCCACGATTTCTCATGACAAGCTATTCCAGTGGTCGATCACCCTTCCTGTTAATGCTCTCCTTACTTGTGATCTGAATTATCTTAATGTAAATTAAACAAATGAGCGTCTCCTCTAATCCAGACTGCGCAACCCCAGCTCCCTTCCCTCTGTATCATGTCTTATCTCTCTCTCATCACTGTCTTCAATCTCCTTGAAACACCTTCAGCAATCAATACTCTGAACTGCTGACCTCAAAACTGGTTTCAGTGCTTCAGTCAAGACTGAACTTGTGCCAAGCAAAACTGAAGACTCATCCCATGTATTTCCAGACACCATTCCTGCCTGTGCATCACAGGACGGTCCCTGCCTTTTCCTAGTGCAAGCGTTGCTGACACGAGCTGGGGGTGTTGCAACCACCGCAAGGTGCAGGCTGTATCAATAACCGTGTGCGTTGGCACTGCCGCCTACGGCAGCCGTCCTCCTCCCTGGGCTTCTTCCCTCTCCCTCCCACACCTCCGTTCCTTTTCTCACTCATCACTTCGCAGGTATCAGCTGTTGTCTAGATCTGACACTACTTGCAGATTCGTGGTAACAAACTTAATGAGCAAACTTAATAGGCACAAACTCTGATACCTGTTGTAGTTAATGAGAACGCACAAAAGGACAGATGTCTGCAAGATCTTCTGATACAGCATTCCTTCCATCTCTGATAATTAGCCTCTTCTTCTTTTCCCACCTAGCTATGCATGACTTAATTGTTGTTTCATCTAGTCCACATTCCCTTAGCTTGTTCCTTTGTAGGAATGTTTTGTGAAGAAATATTGGAAGTCTTCATAAAATTCAAGACATATGATGCTTGCTGATTGTTTTCCCCCCCATGAGATCTATTATCCTTCTACTGAAGCAAGCTGAGCTCATTTAACAGGCTTTATCTGTGAGAAAACCACATTATTCTTCCTTATGTCCACTCTATTTCTTAGATAGCAATGTGTTTGATTATTTCAGTCATTTTCTGGGAACTGCCTACTCTTGCTCTTCCCTTTGAAAGACAGAGCCCACCTTTGCTATTTCATGTTTTCTGGAACTTCTTTCATTTTACTTTTAAGATTTCCCAGTGATATTTGATATTATGTTGAATTATTGACCCACAAAGGCAAACAGAAAAAAAAAAAAAAAAAAAAAAAGGAAAGAAAAGAAAAAAAGCTTTCATAATGAAAGTAGCCCTATTCCGACCTTAATTTTCCCAGTAATAGTCAAGTCATTCCAGTTCCCTGAAATGACCCCTGCAGTAATTACAAGAAAATGTTATAATTCTTGGGTTTTATATGCAATTTATTTAATAATTGATGAGCTGTGAGGATTTCACATACTGAATGACTCTGAAGCTGGGTAACTGACCAAAGCCACAATGATGCTGGAGTGTGCAGGATGCCAGCCAGTGCCTGTACAAAAGCAGGTAATATAATGCTAATTTTCTGCAACGTATCCCACTCATCTTACATGTAATCAACTTTTTTATATGCATTCCAGATATTCTTCCCTGACTAGTATTTCTATGGAGAGAGACCACATGAAAGATCTCAGAAGATACCTGGTACTTAAATATATCCAATACCTTGTCCTGTCTTCTTCAAACGCTGTCAGCACCCTTCTGGGCTTGCTGGGCAGCTTGTACGTGACAATCATCCTGCAGTCTGCAAAGGTTTCGTCCAAGTCCACCGCAGTTCTCATCGCGAGTCTAGCAAAAGCAGACATCCTGGTTTCTGTTAGCGTTGCTGCTGAGATGGTCGCGTGGACCTTTGATGTTGCTATCTCATCTCCAGCATTCTCCTCGGCCCTGCTGCAGAACCTGCTCACTGCAAACGCACACATCAGCGCCTTGCTGCTGAGCTGCGTTGCCCTCGAAGCTTACTTGATCACCTTCTTCCCTACAGAGTCTCGCCACCTGCGGACAGTGAAAAATGCCCGATGGACTTCCAGGATCATCTGGCTCTTGGTAGCCGCCGAGTGCATCCTGTTCCAGATGGATGACCTCCTGAAGGCCGGCATTACTCCTGCTCCCATCTGCAGCCCCTTGGTGTTTTATTTCTCCATCAGGGCCGCAGCCCTCCTTAGGTCCCTCAGTTACTTCCTGGGCATTCTTCTAAGGATTGTCAATGTGTACTTCTACTACAAAATATTTTTTAGCATGTCCAACAGATCCACACTAAAAACAAAGTAATGCATATTGCCAGAGAGGGCATTGCTGTGACACCAAAGACAGTTCAATGCAAGCTCCAGGTATTGGTTTGAAAACCATTCAACAACAACAACAGCAGCATTTTGCTGTGGCTGTTTGTGCTAGCAGCCTGAGCACAATGCGGTCCTGCCTTGCATGTTCTCAATCTAGAGTTTGTTCACTGTGCAGGTGAAACAAACAACATTTCATTCAGGGTTGGGAAAAAAATCCAAGTATTTTTATATAAAAAGGGTGCTTAGAGGCTTACTCAGGGATCTGTTGAGCCAAGAGCTGTATATTTGTACACTAAGGACACTGCCTATGACCTAAAATCTTGCTAACCCAGACAAACCACTGGGACCAGCAGGCAGGATCAAGAGATAAGGTGAATCCATGGGCTGAGCTCATGGGCTGGTCCCGTGGCCAGCATCAGCCCCACCATGGGAGTCCCCGTGACAGAGCGAGGCAGAGCTGCCACCTCGGTGTGCCCATGGAGCTGCTCCTGGGAGGTGCCCACAGCAGGGTAGTGTCTGGCACATCCCCAGCCAGAAAAGCCAGAATGCAATCATTTGCTGCAGCCCTACAAGTGGAGAGAGGCCTTGAGACAAGCCCCATGCCAAGGGCTCCATGTCCTGTACCCAGGGAGAGCTGTGGTTTTGGTGGCCGTGGTTTCTGAGGCAGGGGAGGACACACAGGGGTTAGTGGAGGTGTTCCAGGCCCTGTGGGGGTGTGGAAGGCAGAGCCATGGGTGCTCCTCCGACCACGCTGAAGCTCAGGTGGATGTGTGACGGAGCTGTTACCCAGCTGTGGTGATTCGTGGGGTCCCCTCGAGGTACTGGGGGGTTATCAGCAAACATAAAGTATCCCAGCTCCCTCAGATGCTCCCTGACGCACAGAAGCACACAGCTATGTCCTCCTGCACCATGTGGGAGATGGCCTCCAGCTTCAGAAAGGTTTTAAATCATCTGAGAACACCTCCTGGTGTTGCCCTGCCTTCAAGATCTGCACCTCAGTTTCCTTGTCTGTGTGGCGGGGATGGGGATAACTGCATTTTGTCCCACCACAGAGGGGCTGAGATTAAACTTCTGCGGCACGTTCTGCAACTCAGGGATCATAAAAGATGGAAAGAAAAGTGAAATAAGCCCAAATTAACGTATTAATAGCCCAAATGCTGTATACAGACTCCCTCTGTCATGTTTCCAGACATTCACCTTGCCTGCTTGAACACAGCAATAAAACTCTGACTACTTGAGAAGGAAAACACCGTGGGGCACAAAGCCCAAGTGTGACTGATTTGGCTCCAAGCTGCTCCCCTCCAGGCTGCGTTAGGTCCTCACACACAAAACTGTATCTGCGAATACCTGACGTGCCCCACCAGCACCAGCTCCTGGGCAATTAGACTGTTAGGGCTGAAAATTGGATCTGTGGGCACTTCTCTGAGTGGGCTGTGACCCAAGGTGACAGGAGGCCCAGGAGCTGTCAATTAGAGATGAGACTTCAGAGAGACAAAGCAAGCAGTGAGCGCGGAGGAATTTCCTGCTCTGCTCCTATCACCAGCTAGTTTCTGAATTTCGCAATTACATTTTTTGTACTTGGTCTCAGAAATGTTTTTTTTTTTTTTTTTTTTTTTTTTTTTCCCTCCTTCACCACAATAAACTTGATCCTCCCTGTTTCCTTTCCTCCTTCTCTCTGCATTTCTTCATGATTCCTGTTACACTCCCTGAGAAAGGGCTGGATAGTTGCTTCTACGTCAAAAAACAAGCAGTAATAATGTGGATGTACTTGGCTGGCTCTACGAGGTGAAAAGTAAGGAGCTCTTACCTACAACTGCTAAAATCTTTTAAAATTGTCTAATCTGTTTGGCTGCAGTAAGACTTAAAAAAACACACACACACACACACACAAACTATGATTATTATAATTACGGAAATTCACAGAAGCTAGCTGTGTACAAGCAGTTATTTATGATAAATATTGGTGGTGTCAGAGCTCCTGTCCACAGAAATGTGGACAATACAGGGCCAGAAGCAAGTGAAGAGTGCCTGACACGTTTCTCAGAGGGCTCAAAGAAAGCACTGCTGAGGGCTGGCTATCGAGCAGAAGCAGAACAGAAACATAATCAGGTCACTTAAAAAACTTTGACGCAATCCCTTAAACTAGGATGTTGCCCAACAAAATTGATTTCTTCTGCAAGAAGGACATACTAACAATCAGAGGTACTGCGACGTGTTTGTATTTTGAAAGCCTGAAGCACTACTTTCATGAGAAACTAAATGCTACCTGAAGTGCCGTAATAAAATAAGTTCTGTTTGTTAAAACATACGCAGTATTTATTACAAACATGCATTCTTTCCAAGGACCTTTCACCACTACACTTCCGGTTTTTCCTACAAAAGCCCAAGCAGATAGCAGATGCCTGACCAATCACCAGCGGACTGGAGCTTTTTTTTGCTGTATAAGGCGTACAGTTTTTTTAATCTTTGAATTCACCACTTGGCTCAAGACTTCTTTTTTTTTTTTTTTTTTTTTTTTTTTTTTTTTTTTCTTGGCTTTTGTGACAAGTGCCTTTGCCCTCAGGACAATCTTTTTTCTTAAGAAGTTAATGAAAGCAAATACTGAGCATGACTTGGCTTAGACAGCATGTAAAAACAAGGTAGCCTACAGTAAAACACATCAGATATCTTTTTGGCATCTGGGAATTGGGATTCCAGGATCAAGCTGCACGTACACAAGCGTTTGCAGTGCTTGGCCCTTTCTTTTGCTCTTGCCAGGGGGACATGGGGACACGGAGCTTTTAGCAGCCCTATTACTGAAGCAGCTTTAGCTCAGTGCTGTTTTCCCTGAGCAGGAGGAAAATGGGCAATAGGAAACCATGCTGCCTGCCTGCTTTACTGTCCTTTGGCTCTAGGCTGTGGCCCTCTGAGGCTGCACAGTTCACTTATCAGGCTGTAACTCAGTGTCTTTGGCCACAGACCATTCCCTCTCCTTGGCCAGGTGCTTGGTTGCCCTGTCTGGATGCCTGCAGCTCTCCAGCCTTGTCCAGATGCTCCGTCAGAAGAGAGGTGATTATGGCAAGGGGAAGCCCTTTTCTGATCACTGTAATATATATATTTTTTTTATATATATTTTTTTCTTAATAGTTCTTTTTATATCTAGACATATTGGTAATGGTTAATAAAACAGTTATCGCAGTAGGTTCATCTCCTGGATGTCTACTCTGCATCTGATACATTCAGTATCAGTCATAGCAGTGTTCAAATGACAGCAAAAGGAAGCTGTCCTCACTAACCACCCATCTCCCCGTCTGCCACGGCAAGGGAATGACCAGCAGCTGGCACTCCTGGCAGCTTTAGAAAAGGAGAGAACAAAATGGAAGTGCTTGTGGGCGCAGACAAGAGCCAGGACCCCCTTAGGGAGGTCTGCTGTGCTGTGCTGTGCCTTTCCTATTTGTCTTCTCAGTCTTGCCTCAAGATCTTCTGCATAGGAAACACCTAGGCAACGAGTTTATCCTAGCGGCTCAAGCACCAGGATGTGCTTTTCATCTGACTGTGAGGTCAGGCTTTGAATAATACCGTCCACTTGTCTTTGTTGTGCTTTGAGCACCAAAGCAACTGTTATTCTAACATTCAGAAACGTCAAGAACTCACATGCTCTGGAAAAAGTGAATCATTTTATACAAGACAATCCACAAAATGGTGACTAAGCAGAGCTGAGGCTCTCACTGTGCAAAATGAGACTTCAAGAAATTTCTTCTCCCCCCCAAGTGACTCATTTCCAGCCATGAATGAGCATTTCACTAATCTAAAGTAAGCGAAAACCCAAAAGGATGTTAGCTGATGTTAATGCTACAGCACTGCCCTACAAAAGCAAAGGAATCACTAAGGGTTTTCATCTTTCTCCAGCATGTCTGAACGTGGTTTGTGTCCCAGAATATTGTGTTGGATACATCTTCAGGATGATTTCTAGTTTCTGGAGAGTTATTGATGGAGATCTGCCCACAAATACAAATAAACCCAGGTTATCTTTGGTAGAGCCTGAGTGATCCGTTATCCTGCTACCTGATCTTGTGCATATTAAGGAGCAGTGACCTATTTATTGATCCTTTGTGTTCAAAACCTGAGAAATATACACATAGAAACAAGTAATCCCATGGCTCTCACATCTTATTGCACTCTCTGCTAACCACACATCCCCCTCAAGGCAAATGAATCCTCAAATAGGGTTCAACAAGAGAAACCTATAAAGAAAAATGCAAATTCCTAGGGCTGTCGTCATTCTGCAGAAGTAACCTCAGGCCCCATAACCACGGCTGCTCCTCCTGCTCCGATTGCTGTGCCTCTGCCACAAGGGGTTCGCAAGAAAAAAAACCTGAGAGGTGAAGAACACATCACAGCCTGAGGGGATTTCCTCATCCATGGCGAAGTCCGAATCTGCTCACCAAAGCTGAGACGGGGTTACAATAAAATTTTGGGGCTTGAATTCACTTGGCTAAGATCTAAAGAAAAGTTGGTTACCTTACCGTGGTCAAATGTGGCAAGATTTTTATTAGTGAACCTTCAGACCACATCTGACACTTCATGAGGCAAATGGGGACACTGAGAAACACCAAAGGACAGAGAGACACTGCCACACTCCTATATCTCCTGTCCCAAATCTAAGCAACTGAAAGCAAATTCATGTTCTGCTGCTGCACGCTTACCAGCAGTCTGTCCACATCTCCTCCACTTCTGATCACCTTCTCAAGTGTAGAGGAAACAAACCTTACACAGGATGATAAAACTGATAAATAGAAAGCGTTTCCTTTCCCCTGTCAGCAGAAAGCCACCAGGGAGCTCGAGAATCCAGGGGCTACACGCAGGCTTGGTGCAAATTTGGCTGCTGGGTGAGAGAAGCCCCCTTCCTGTTACTGAAGGCTGAAGGGCCTGAAGTGCTGCTGTCTGCTTGCCCTTCAGCCCATGGTCTGAAGTGAGTCCTCAAGGGGATGAGGAGTCTGTAGCTTTTCCCTGTGTTGGTGTGCCCTTTGTGCCAGCAAGAGCCACCGTCAGTGTCCCTCCCGTGGGCTGGGCTTTATTTGCAGTGACCAGGTTGCAGCAGAGGGAGATGTTTCACAAGGAAACTGTCCTCTGGGGCAGCACTTTGGGCAGAGGACCAAATTACCCACAATTTTGCATGGCTGGATTCCCCAGATCGCTTTGTGGTTGATGACAGATCCTGCACTCCCTTTGCTTACATCTGCAGATGAAGTTTCTAAATCTTTACAAGAAAGGGGATTTCTCCACAGCCCTGCTAATAGACACGGCCCTTTTCTCCTTTGCACTTGAAGGACGATTCCCTTGGTGGCCTGAGCTGACGATTGGCCCCTCAGGTCACTCACACAGCAGTGTCAGCGAGGTCAGGGTGCTGTCTGCAGGTCTGTGCTTGTCAGGAGCTCGGGGCAATTTTCTGCAGTGAAAATCAACAGCATGCACTCTCCTGGCTTCATCAGCACCGCGGACACTGCTGTTCCCTTGGCAGCTGAGGAAATTCAGCTCATCCTCTCCTCTCCCCGACCGCAGAAGCCTTTTGTGAGATGCTGAGGAAGGAAAACCTTCCCCATACCAATGGGACAGGGAGGGCAGGATGCAGCCTGGTGCCAGACAGGCATTTACACGGGGTACTCATCCAGCTTGGATGTGCTGGATCTTAACACCAAATGCTCGCTGATGCAGCAGAAACCATTTTGGGCAGCCTGAAATCCTTTCAGAGCTCTAAAGAAGTGTTGCAGTGCTTTTAAGGGCTTTCCCAAATGATGTGTAGACCCAGGGTCCGTGGTGAATGGCAGGAAGTCCACGGTAGATCTTCTGGAAACTACGAAAAAAGTGGCCAGATGTGAAGATAGCAGTGGTCAGGGAAGGTGCTGTTAACAGCACGCCCCACAGGGTGAGGGTGAGCTGGTGGTGATGGAGGAAGCAGGGCAGGAAGGCCAAGAGCACGTCTGCAGCCTGTCTGTTGTTTAGGGGCTGGCAACCTTGGACAAATCTCTCCAAAGCTGGAAAAGAGCCTTGGCTACAAGCTAATGGGCCAACTGGGAAAACAAGGTGGGTTGCTGTCCATGAGGAGACCATCCTAAAAATGGGGTAAGGGTGAAAAAGAAATGCCAACAACCTGGGTTGTGCAAAGATCTTTGCATTTCTGTGTGAAGGTTGTGAACAGCTTAAGTGCTGTCTTTGGAGCAAGTTCTCTTTTTCAACACCTGCCAAGCAGCATAAAATAAATTGCAAAACACGTCAGCCCCAACGGGCAGGGGTGTGAAATCCTCAGAGAGCATATCATTATCTGCCATTCGAGCTCCTTGAAGTCTCGTGGATCTGTCTGGCTGTCTCGTAACCACGAGCAGATAAGCAACTCTAGCACACAGTTCCCAAGGGAGCCGTGCATAAGCAATGAGAGCATTGAGGAACGCAGCCCCCCTCCCTTCGCAGGGAGAAGAGATCAGCAAATATTGGGGCGAGTGGGCCTGGAGGACCCAGGGCAGGAGCAGACAGATGCAAACGATTCAGTGCTTCAGGTGTGGGTCAAGCAGGAACCGCATCGCTGCAGTGTTACTGTATGAGCAGGAAGCTGGAATAAAAGCAAATTTGGAATAGATATGTGATGGTGCACCAAGAGGGAAATTTCCAGGTCATGGGAATGACAGGAATGGTACTGTTAAAATATACTGTTGAGGGTAAACAGCATGTTTTCCTCACTTAATAATTGCAGCAAGAACTGAACCTTTCTCATGCCTTTGCTGAGACACCCCTTACAAATAAAGCTTGAAATTAATCCAAGGAGCCATTTCTGAGAAAGAGACAGTCAGACAGGAAAGTATTTTTCTATACATAGGTCATCTTTCAGAGATCTGTTTTCTCAAGCACTGAGGACCCAAACAAAGGACTTTCAGACCTCACACAACCCACACGAACAAGTCAAGCTGAAGAGATGCTTTTGCTCCCTGTAGTAATGTTCCTAGAAGACAAAGTGCTATCCTGGAAAACTGTGCTATTTTGACATCGGTGTCCAAGAAATTCTGGAAAATGAGCAATTATTTCCCTTCAAACAGATGTTAGCTCAATTTGCTTTAACTTACAGAATTTTCCCCTCAGTACATTTAAAATAGCTCTGAGAGTGTTTAATAATGAAACCGAGTGTCCTCTGAAGTGGAGAAGCTATTTGGGCAGCAGGGCTGCGGGCTGGGGAGCAGTGCCTGGAGGGGCAGCGAGACCCTCTGCAGGGTGCTGAGCAGCCCCTTGGGGACCCGGCACATCTTGCCCCCAGGTTTTTGGCTGCCCTCCTGCTTGTTTGTGCTGCGTCATTTCTGGAATTGCCTCTCTCGGTGCTGATCACCTTTCTCACTTGCACATCGTGCCCTCTGCTGGGAAAGCACTGGCTTAGGCCAGATGAAATGAAAACAGTCCTGGTTTGCTCTGGTGGATGCTATGACACAGCTGGACGATCGCATGCCCATTGTGATGCTGCCAGCACTGTCACCGCAGTGTCACCTGTGCCACCTTGCTCCTCTCCATGCCCGTCTGTTCACGGCTGCTTTGGGAGCCCTGCTCTGCATGCTGCAGCTATGTCAAATAAATCCCACCAGGGCTGAGTCCCCACTCCCTTGCCCCAGGGATTACTTGAGTGAGGTCAAGAAATTACACAGCTGCAAAGGCAGTGCTGAGGAATAAATCTGTCACGCTTATTTTGTGTTAAATAAACACTGATACTCATGGAAATTAATATTTACCAGGGAGAGATGGATAGTTTAGTCTAACACCATTCTTCTTTTTTAAACTGCTAGCCCAAATATGGGTTTGTTTTCTGCTTCTTGGATTTGCATTCTGACTTTTGGTATTTGTGAGCATTTTACTTCCAGTTCTCTGATAACAAAAGCAGAAGCAGAAAAATAGCACATCTTTCTTGGCTGCACACAGTGACCAGTTCCGGCCGTGCCTGGAGCGTGCTTCTGCTGCTCGGGGGTTTGTGAAGCCTCCAGCAGCTCCGGAAAGCTGGAGGTGCCAAACCCCTGGGACTGGGCATGTACAGGAGGGGGCTCCGAGGGACTTTTCTGAACACCAGGCAGGTGCTGACCCGTCTGCTCCAAGGAGCCTGTGCTCAAGTCAGTGTGGGGCCGTGCTTGCCTGATCACAGAGAGATAAATGGGAACATGCAGGGGGGGAGAGCAGCGTTTTCAAAATGAGACCTGTCTGTGCTCAGAGCAAATGTTGAAAACTTGATTTCCAGGAATAACCGCAGCAGAAACCTTTGAGGCAAGTGACCCTGGATCAGCTCCAGCACGAGCAGCACATGGAGGTGGCAGCGAGCTGCTCATCAGGGCAGCAGAAACCACCACCGGTCCGTCCAACTCATCAGTTCAATACACTAAAAGGCAGGGAAAAACCCTCCCTCTCATTGCCATCCGGTCTTGCAATCCTGCCTAATGACAGGTAAATGGAAAGAAACAGGCATTAGAGCTGAGCATGTTTCCCAAAACTATTCCAAATAAACAAGAAACAAACCACAATGATTCACTGCATTTCGTTTAAATCCAGCAGCACCATCGCTGTAACCTCAAGGGGAAATGAGGAAGGACAAGGAGTCACTTAAAGCTTTTATAGAAGGAAGATTTTTTTCAAGCAAAAATACTAGAAGTGAGCTTTTTAAGATCTGCATATTACGAAACACCTGTGCGGGTCATCTTGAGTGTGGCTCAGGGCTGCTCCAGCTTTCAGTCCTCCCCATGGCATTTACAGCCTAAGGCATAAATAGAAAAGTTTATTCCTGCCTCATTTCATGGTGCACGAGTGTATGCTTAACCATGAGCTCCTGCCCTGGCTGACTGACACCCTGCTTTGGAGCTTTCTTTTCAACAAAGAGTTGCATTTTTGGCTAGATAAATCCTTGCATGGATTAACAATTCAAGTTTTCATCCAGAAACTAAGAACAAAAGCTGTCTCCTAAAACAAACAAACAAACAAACAAAACAAGCAACCAAAAAAAACCCCAAACCCACACACTTTCCATTTTCTCCCCGCAGAGCTGAGCAGTGTTTGTGCTCTGCCCTGCTTGGCGCAGGCTCTGCAGCACTTTCAAGCAGCCTTCTGGTCAGGATGGTTCCTGCTTGGTGTGTCCAAGAGGGCACTGCTGTCCTGCGAGGGGTCCTGTGGCCCTGTCCTGGCTCTTTCTCGGGGACTTGGTGCTGCTCAGGACTGTGGAGCCTCGGCAGGAGTCCCAGAAGACATAAGGTGGGGAACGAGTGCCATCTACCTGCGCATTCATCACCACCTGCATCGCTCAGCCCAATCCCTCGCTAAGAGTCCTTCTGACTAAGAGACACAAACTGTTGCATCTAGACAAAAGAAAATCCTCTCTTTACTTATATATTTGTCGATGCATTGTGAGACTGGCCAAAGCTGGCAGCCTCGGTGACTGCTCAGCACTTACTGCGAGGTCTGAACGTGCCCCAAAGCAGCGCTGCTGGAACTTCTGGTGCCAACACAGCGCCTGCACGAACCCCCTGGCCCTACGACACGCCGAGCGGCAGCCAGCAGGACCCCAAACTAGCCCCCAAATCCCACAACAGAGGAACTGACAGAGGAACTTCCTTCACGTCTCCCAATCGCTTCTCCAGTTTTACTTCCCCGTGCTGCAGTGGGGTGGAGGAGGCTGAACGTGGGGAAACCTCAGCGAGAGATCCTACGTTTAATCATCCCCGTCAATGGCAAGAGTGAGGATGTACAAATCATGCCAGCTTCGTGCCTGTACATGTGCATTTAGGGAAGGAAGCACAGCTCAGCCATCTCCCCCACTGCCCTGGGGCTGGATGTGGCCCTGCTCGCAGTGTACTTGGCTCTCCTTGTTCGTGATGCCTCTGCTTGGAAATGAATGCTCTCCAACCCCATTCTGGGGATAATTTTTAAGGAAATGTATGTCACGATGCAACTCCTGCCAGCTGTCTCTTCTAACAGAAGTGTCAGAGCTATGAAGACGCTGGCTCTTGCCCTGCTCCTTTTTTCAGATGCCATTTCTCCAGGCGTTTCTCAGCCAGACAATCAGCGTGTCAGCAGCTCTGCTTAACATATTGCTCCATTTTTACCAGTTAGAGCAATGAGGACAACTATCCAGCAAAAGCCCCTGCACCAAGGGCCCATCAGAGCTGTCTGTGACACTTGTGCATCTCCTGGTCGAGGGCTCCAGGCTTCTGCTTCGCCCCCAGCTGCAGCGCTCGCCCCTTTGCTCGACGACGTCTCTTCTTCCTCGCCAGCTGGGCCAGGGTGGCATCACCCCGCTGGCATCTTGCAATGCCAGCACTTCTCTGCTTGCCATAGCAGAGCACAAACCATTTATAACACTTAAAGCTGGAGATGTGACAGATTGTGCAGTTTTATTCCTTCTTGCCCTTTCTCCCTCTGATCTACACGTTTTCCTGAAATTAGGCTAGACAGACACCCAAACCAGAGGCATCTGTTTCTCTTTTCAATGTCAGCAGTGTAAATAAAGCGTATTTGCGATGTTTTGCTTTCATAAACATATTGTTTTTGGCTTTTATTTGAGCACAGAGCCGCAGAGCTTTGCAGAGAGCTGGCCAGGCTGATTAGTGAGGCTCTGATCTTGTGCCAGGCACACAGAAGCCTGTTTACAGAGCGCGGCAGCGATCGGGAAGTGGGGGACCCTGCCTGCCATTTACAGGAACTGTCATTTACCGCGGCCACTTGCCGAAACAGCTCCTGCCAGAGATGCTGCTGAGCCCGGGGGGGCTGGCGTGGGGCTGGAGGTGCTGGTGTGGGGCTGGGGGTGCTGGCACCCCGCCGCCACCCACCGTGCGCCCACCTCGGCTGTGGCTGCGCCACTGCCACCGCCGCACGCCCAGCTCGTGCTCGCTGCCACGGTGGGGAGCCAGCATCCTTCTGTCTGTCCCTCCCAAGCCCTGCTGATAAATCCATCCTGGGCCACGCCAACTCGCCTTCTTCTTCCTGAAGAGCATTTTTAACGAGGCATGCCGTGGCCCTGAGAACACAGAAAACATGCATTTTTCTTGTAAACACAGCAGCACAGTGGTTTGCTGGAATTCACCCCAGAACAGAAAAAAAAGCCTCAGGTTAAGAGGTCACTCTATAAGCAGATACTTTACTATAGTTTACATTTCTGGATCTACCAGCACATAGAGACAAATCAGATTTTCCTGCATCAACTGAAGAAAACCAGTGGATGTGGATCCAGGCAGACCCCAACCCTGGGGCCAGATTTTGGGGCCTTGAGTGCTGCCCCATGGCTGCACCCAGACCCTGCCTGGCCCAGTTCTGCTCAGTGTTTCTGTCCCTGAAAACCCCATTTTAAACATGAGATGGAGCAGACGGTAGCTTTGTCCACAGCAGGTAGCTGAGATGGAGGTGCAGAGGGAGCCCTGGTGAGGAGAGGGCAAAGCAAACCCAGGCTGGAAGGGTGGATGGTGCTTAGGACTACCCCAAATCAGTCATGGGACTCAGTGGCTACCCTTGCTGCTGATAATTCATGTGATAAAGTGCAGCCTGGCCTGTTATGGGGCCGATTCAGGATGCGAGGGAAGCTCAGCCACAGGAATACAGAGGGACTGTGGCATGAAGAAGTGCTATCCAAAGGGCAAGCTTTGTCCAAGGAGATAAGTAACACAGAATGGGAAAAATGCCACATGGATTGGAATTTTCTGTAAAGAAAAAGGGTTTTTTCTTCGAGGAGGCTGTAGTGAATGTTGGAGGGAGGGGGCATCAGTGTGGCTCGTGGAGCTGCTGGCCTCCAGTCCAGGCAAAACTCTGCCCCTTGCTGAGGGCAAAAGTTGTATTTATTTATCCAGAAGTGCCTCAGAGCTTTGGCCTCTGTTATCCAAAAGCAACAACTCTGCATTTTTTTGGGGAGGGAGAGAGAAGCAAAGACAGCCACAATAGCTGTTTAAATACAGCCGTCCTGCATGTGCACATCCCGGTCACAGCTGGGCCAAGCCGAGCTGCAGAGACCCAGCTGTGGCAGGACAGGGCTGCAGCTCAGCAGCGTTTTCGTGCCAGTGGACAACAAAAAGCAAAGCATCAGCCACTGCTGCCAGCAGGGACAGCTGCCCAGCCAGAGGCCGCTGCTCACCCGATGCTCTGGAGCTGGACCCTGGGCTAAAATACGAGCCACGGCTTGGGTCCTGAGTACCCCAGGGACGAAGGGAGAGTTTGAGGATGGGAGAGCTGCTTCCAAGCTGCCAGGTAGGGGAAAAAAAAATAAAAAGGAAAAAGGAAAAAGGAGGGGAAAAGATCTCAGCTTGAAACTACCAAATGGGCTCACCTGAGGTTCAGGCTCCCGAGCAGTTTCAGGCTCATCTTGCTGTATTTTCCCACCTGCCTTTGCATGGAAGGCAGCTCAGATTACTACCTTTAATTATTTTTGGATAAAATTTGTAACAGCCTATTCTCAAAATGATTTTTGAACTCAATTATCCACACGTTTTGTTGGCAAGACAGGAGACACTTAAAGCAGCTGAAAGAAGGAAAGAAAGGCGTTTCTGAATA
This sequence comes from Aythya fuligula, assembly GCF_009819795.1. NCBI lineage: Eukaryota > Metazoa > Chordata > Aves > Anseriformes > Anatidae > Aythya > Aythya fuligula. The sequence goes on along the minus strand of NC_045571.1, from coordinate 19,625,940 downwards.
CCTACATAGACAAAGAGCAGAGATGAAAAGCAGATGCTGGAGGCAGCTGTGTAAAACAAATACTGAGCAGGCCAGAAAAGAGATCATAAAGAAATAACATCCCTAGCCCTGTGCTTCTCAGCACCACCTCTGTTGACAGCAGCTGGGCTTTTCGTTAGCCAGCTCTGTGGCCACCACCTCGTGCCCCCCCGCTAAAGCTGGGCAGTTGTAACCCTGCCAGTCCCCCTGGGCTGCACACAGCACCCGCAGGCGATGCCCCAGCATTCAACCATTTTATAAACCTTGTGCACCTCACCATCCCCTCTGCATTGTTTACTGCCTACAGAAATGCACGCTTGGAGGTGTAGATCCTGTAAAAGAAAATTGAGAGAGCCACAATGCGCCACCTCCAGACAACCACGGTCACCTTTAAATGCATCAGGTACATGAGCCTGGAACAGCTGAAGCTGTGAGGTTCAGAAAATTAAGACTGTACTCCACCGATTTCCAGTCTTAAGATTCATTTTTCAGTGCCTGAGGTGCAAGGCAAGGCTTCACACTTGCCCTCGTTGCTGAAATAAACACCGTCATGATCCGTTCTGCAGCAGCAAACGCTCCAGCAGGGGCTGTGTTCGTGCTGCTCGTGCACTGCGCTGGTTCAGAAACTTGGCTGAACAGAGAGGAATCACACGCGAATTTCCAAGTTTCCCTGCTTTGCCAGGACTCTTCCCCCCGCCCTCCATGGGATGTGCTTACTTGGATTACGGTCTACTTGAATTTTCATTAAGAGCAAGGAAGTAAAAGAGAAATGAATCAAAGCTTCGGCTCTTTTCTCCCCTTAAAAAATCACCTGTGATGAGAAAAGAAGGGGGATTAACCAGTTGGAAAACAAAAGTTGTTTCATTTACAAAAGTAAAAATGTCTTTTTCATGAAATCCCTCAAAACTACTGGTGGCTTCTCATTCCAGCTGTAAGACGTGTGAACCATCCAGCCCTGCCATGGGTCTGTAACGGGGCCAGCAGCCCAGTTTTTTGCAGGTACTGAGGAACCTCAGCATCAGCCAAGGCCAGAAATCCAAGCTACAGCATCGAAGGAAACCAAAATCACTGTGCTTTGTTCGGTCAAGCACGGGTTCATCTGTTTTCTGGCTTCGTTCTCACAGAAGGAAGACAAAAGCCAAGCCTGTTTGTAATCCTGCTTCAGAAAATTCTGCTTACTTCTTCCTTGGAGCACATACAAGTTCAGGGTCGGGCAAAAAACACATCAGTCATCTGAACATTTTGGGTCATCCTCACATACGGCGTGGCTGTGCTGTGCCTGACACCGGCTCCTTCGCTGCAGCCAATCTGCCCCATTTAAAACCCCTCAGCTCCTTCCCTACGGAAAGCAGTGGGGAAGAGTGGATCGCAGAAGGAGTTTAATTAGTTTGTTTCCACTGTAAATTCAGAAAACATTAAACCAAATGGTACGGCCAGGATAAGGCTCGCTCAGGTATTCCTCTGTAGATTCAGGTTTGATGCAAACCACGGAGGATTGTTCCCCATGCCTTATACAGGATTTCACTGGGAGTCAGCACAGCATGCTTGGGAACGAAGATCTGCAAAATCTCCCTTTCCTTTTGCTTTGGCTGCCCCCCCTGCTCGGTGCATGTTGCTGGAGAGTGGTCCAGTGCTGGGAGCAGAAATGCCAGCTCAGCCCCTCGCTGCATGCTGTCACCGGCCATGCATTGCTAAGAACCACCAAAGGCTTCAACCCAAATTTCTTACAAAGCCCATAAATAAGATCTCTTCCCATGATACATAAAAGCTGTAAGACTGCAGTAGAGAAGCCTCAGAGTCCCGGCAATTAAATATACCATGAAACTCCTTGTCCTAAAACATAAAACTTTAGTCGAGTTCCCGGGTTACAGAGCTGCTCGCCAGGGCAGCTTTCTCTTTGACACGAATGTGGAAGATGCCACATTTCATTGTCTGCAATAATTCTCCGAGGAGAGAAATTCAAGCAATGAAAATATTTTGGCATTCAACCAACTATTTCAAATATTTAACAATGACCTTGAGAATTATAAAGGGATCCATTTAAAGCCCTAGTTAAAAAAAAAAAAAAAAAAGGGCAAACCCATGTTTCCCTGCAGAATCTGGTACTTGTGCATGTTTACTGTAAAAATGCTTATCTCGGATGTGCTCCGTACACAATGAAAATGATTTTCAATACAAAAGAAAAGGAAACAAGTTTAACTCCCTGCCTTAAAATTACTCTGTGACCCTGTGTGCTTTTGGAAATTAATTGAATTTCCAGGACACCCCAATCACTCCATTCCAAAGCATTAAGCAGTTGCTTAGAGCAAGGAGAACAAGGACTAGAGCTTACGCTGATGCTTTAAGTGGAATTTCAGCTTGCACAAAGGGTGCTTGTGGCTCACTGCACTCGCGCCAGGTCCGGCTGGGGGTGTGAAGGGGCCAGGGCTCAAACTGCATCTCCTTCCCACTAGTTATTGTTTCTAAATACAAGCACGACTTTAAAGCTTACTTTGTACAAAGATTTCCGTGAAATAGGTGTGCAGCAGCCCGCAGGGTGCTGCGGTACGTTGGCTGTGGGTGACAGCAGCCCCTTTCCTCTGCTGGTAACCTGCAAAGCAGCCCCTGGAGCACCAGGTGCTGCGCTGTGCTTCTCGAGCACGGTTTTTGTGGTCCAACAGACAGGAAGAGGAGCTGTTTGGTGGGGAGACCCTATTTGTCCTCACAGGCCAGCCTAGCTGGCTACTTAACGGGTGCCCCCCCTGCAATGCTGTGAAGCTCTGGGACTTCTTTTTCCCATGTAACGGAGCCTGCCGCTTTTCCTCCTATTTCCTAGCAGGTGCAGCCCCACCGAGCTAACCCACATGGGGACACGGTGCACAGATGTGTTTTGGGACAAACTGCAAAGAAATGGGACTCCAGAAGGACATGTTTTATCCATGCTGCTACTGCAAGGCCTTGCACCCATGCTCAGTTTTTACAGCACTAGGGCCACCCTTTTTCCCAGGTACAGCTTAAGATGATTGTTTTATCTTGCCCCTAAATAGTCCTTTTGGGGAAATCAAACAAATCAAATAAACAAAACCCAACCAACCAACCAACCAAACAAACAAACAAACAAAAAAACCAACAACATGTTTGTCCTTATTTCAAAGATGTAAAACGTTCCTAAAGAATGATATTTTTATAGTGGATTGATCCACGCAGCACCATAAAGGGAAATAAAAGATAGCCCTTGTTCCTAGTGCACAAACAAACAAGCAAACATGAAGGAGAATGCCCCCAAAGAAGGAGAATGGCCCCAAAAGCCCAGCTGGCACTGCCCACAGCCAGGCTGGCTGCTGGCACTTCCTCGCTGCTCTGCTGCCCAGGAGGCCACAGAAGACCCCATCGTGGATGAGCACTTCCAAGTGTTATCCAAAGATCATAACGAGCACTCCAAACCCAAAGAGCACGGAGAAGGTTATGAAACCAAAGCCCAAAAGGATCTGGCAGTGCCACCAGCCTCGCAGGGCCTCCAGCAAGCCACAGTGTGCCTCCACGGGCAGAGGCAGCTTGTGAAAGTTTGGTCAGAAAGTCTCATGGTGAAAAGAGTGGGGAAAGTAATCACGGGTCTGAGGCAGCGAAGCAGAGAGGGGCTCACAACCTCTAGAACTGGCCATGTTATAAATAAAAAAATATTTTTTCTGCATATTTCCATTGCTTTTTAAAATAATTTGGTGAGTTGTCAGTAACATGCCTTCAAAACAATTTTTTGGATTTCTTTACGAACTGGTTGCCAGCTGGAGTGAATGTGGAACCCAGATCCAACTTTCTATTAAATGTTTTTCAAAGAAAACAAAATCTCTTTGGGGATATGGAAAGATTTTCTAAGATTTTAATTAATTTTTCCCTCTGACTTCGGTTTTGGCATCTGCCATGGACCCACCCAGACTGGCTGATTGATGGCAAGGACGTGGAGTGAGAAGGGTGTGCTAAAGATGGAGAAGAGAAACAAGGACTGCATCTGCATGGCACAGGGAAAGAAAAAGCTGGTCTTGAAAATCAAGGTCACAAATTCAAAAAGCATTTATTACCAGAATAAAATAAGTGATTCCCTCTGACAGCGAGGTCTGGGGAGAGCGCAGGGGGAGCTGACTGGCTGTGGCAGCACGACATCCTGCCAGGCTGGCAAAGTCCCTAACGTGAGAAATGCCAAATGCGCTCGCTTAGCCCTCAGAAGATAAATCACATGTTGAGGATTGCACAAACACCAAGGAACAGTCACACAAGGTTACGTTAATCACTTACATGTGCCTATTATTAGCTGAAAAGGCTCAAAGGAGGGAAACGATTGAACAAGGCTAGATCTCATGTCACGCTTTTGAGCAACAAGAGTGGATGTATTTTTGGAATTCCAGTGTGAGCAAGTGTGACCAGCCTTTTAGGTCAACCCTCTGCTGGGGGAAATGGGAGAAGGGAGCCCTCCTTTGGTGCTATTTCCCCCCATAGGGCTCAGACTCTCCCTCCCTACCCCAAAAGGCAGTGGTGAGTCCGTTCGTGTTTGCAGCGCTGTCTGCGCTGCTTGGTCCTGGAGAACTCGGAGCACAGCCTGCAGGAAGTCTGCAGGAAGACCTCATATCCTCTGAACCCACCGCTCTTCTGCACCCAGAGAGTTCTCCATTGTCCCAGATAACCCGCTGGGCTCCGGCAGTGTCCTTCAATGTGACAGGGACCAAGGCCAGGTCCCTGCCGTTAGGCACATCCCTCCCAAACGCCAGCACGGCGATGTCAGCAGTGTCCTGAGACCACCGTGGGGTTTCCAACACCGTGCACCCACTGTCTCAGCACAACGCTGCTCAGAAACCTGCTGGTGCTCACCAGGTCCCAGCACCCAGCTCTGTTTTTAAGTGCAGCCCTGTACGGAAGCGTGCCCAGGGCTGTGCAGACGAGAGGCGATGCTCGCTTCAAACCATTCCAGCAACTTATCCCCTAAGAAAAATCTATCACCCGGAAAGCAAACAGAGCATTTGGCATTAGCTGCAGCTGCGTGGTCGGCTGTGGGAAGCGTTTTCCAGGTCTGCCTAAACATTTGTGTTTCTGCTCTCTTGCACGTTTCCATCAGCCTTCTAGTCATCCTGTGAAAATATAAATTCCTCTTTTAAGGAGATAATTAACTAAGCCCAAGCAGCTGCAAGAAATCAAACATGGCAAAAGACATCGAACCCAGCAGTGCTTAAAGCCAGATGCATAACATTACTGTTTCCTACCAAAGTCTTTCCTTGACATTAAGCTAAAAAAAACAGGCAAATGAAAATAAATCAGGCAATGTCCATCTGCCCTTTTCCGATATAATTTTAACTTGCAGCATGGCTTGTGCAGTGTAACTTCTCAGAGCAGAGTCAAGCGAGGCCTCAGACCTGTGTTTTGAGTCGGGGGTTTGGATTTCACCCCATGTATTCACATCAGGATCGCATCCCCTGTATGGCTCCGTGCACATGAGCCGGAGCTCAGTGCACATCTTGCAGCCCTCAGCGCTGTCCCAGATGTGTCCTACAGCCACTGCCCAAAAGCACTGGTAAAAGAGAGGATGAAACCAGACCAAGGGGCATCCTGCCTGTGGCCATCTGCTGCGCTGTGTTACAAGCACCGAGAGGGAGGAATCGCTGTCTGACCACTGGATACCTTCCAGTGTTTTGTGTAAGCTCCTTTGCTTTATCTGCATCTTCTCTGCTGTTAGGCGACTGTTTCCCATTACTGACACACAGAGAACTGAGCCAGTGAGCACCCCGAGTACCAGAAAGCACAGGTAGGAATCAGCTTATCAGGAGGTGATCTGGAAAAAAGGTCTCATATTTAAAGCTGACCACGCTGACGGCTTGCCACGAGCAGCCTCTCCAAAGATCAGGACATCAAAGCATCCGGCTGTTTCATTTGTTTTGCTCTGGCTTCTGAGATAAATCATAACAATCTGCTGTGAGCACTCTGCACAGGTTGCTCATACTCTTCTTGGTTTAGGGGGAGATGAGTCTGCGAGAGCAAGCTGTACACATGCAGTGGAAAGGAGAAGCCCCCGAGCTAAAACGTAAAGAATAGTTAACGAGTTACACAAGCACAGCTCACTTTTCACTTTTATATGAGAAGCAGAAGGAGAACACATTTGCAGTGACCCTCAGAGACAGAAGTTGGCGAAGCACTAACTGCTCTTGGTGAAATAAAGCAGTTGGGGGAAAGACATGCCCTGCAATCCTTTTGCTTATGATATCAAGTATAATTTTCAAGGGTCTTCGGAGACTGAAAACTGCTCTGCTGGTTTTGGATTAAAATGAATTGATTCAACTGTAAATTAGCAGCAGATGACTTCTGGGAATGTATATTCCCATGTTTACAGATTTGGACTATTTTTCAGTTTTTTAAAAGCATCAAAACAGGAGGCAACTCAGCCAGGTCCACCTGGCGCTCAGGTACACAGCCAAAGTCACTGGTATCGGCACCGGGCTTTGCCCATCACTTGGCAATTCTGCTCCAACCCCCTCCAAGAAATACATAAGCATAAACTTCAAACCAAGCAGGCGCTTAACTTCTGTAATGGGCCGGAGTATGATGGAGCACGTGCTGAAATGCTCTGCCGACCCAGAGCCCGAGCTGTGCGCAGACAGAGAAGGGTGTGCATAGAGAACGGCTGAGCCCCAGCTGCAGCTGGAGCAGGGACACCTGAGCGGAGCAAAGCAGCTCAGCCCGGGGAGCAGTGCAGGGCTGGCGGCAGGCTGCTCCTCTCAGCGGGCACGTCTCATTCCTCAGCAGTTAATTAGCACGGGATGAGCTGCTGCTTCTGCCATACCTCAAATCTCTGCCTTAAAGGAGTCATCTGCTGACAGATCCAGGACATCACAGCAGTAAAAGCAGGTCTATCTGCAGTATTAGTTTTGAATACAAGGGCATGTTTGCAAGTGCATGCAAAACAGCTAGGAAAGCACCCCAGAAACACTCACTGAGATGCTTTAAAAGTTTGGGGCTCTGACAAAAGGGCACCCGCAGCCTCCTGATGAGTATCCTTGGTGTTGATTTCAGGCCATCAACCTTCAAAATCCAAATACACAACTGAATGGTCCCTGACACTGCTGCTTGTCTGTAAGAGGGAGCAATCAGGCAGGGAAACGCGCAGTATCACGTTACTCATTTTATCTCATTAGAGGCAGGAGGAAGACTCTGCTGTGTGACAGCACATATATGCAGGGTCACAGAGAAAGCAGCAATAGCACCCTAATAACTGAATGTCAGCCACGCTGGATCTTACATTTGGGGGAATAATCAGAGTTGAAGAGGAGACCAGGAACATCTGGATCAGTCCTCTCAGGGAGATGGCATTTGCTGCCTCTAGGGCTGAGGAGTCAGCAACAGCAGAGAGAGAAAGGCTGTGGGCACATCTCTGATGAGATTCTTTGATTGTGAAAGGGAGAAAAACAATGCTTTTTATGGATTTTTAATTTTATTTTTATTCTGGAGCAGCTGGACAACCTGCATGTTAGAGATGAGCCCAGGAGCATGAGTAGCCTGCAGGCATGGCCGTGCCCGTGCCTCCACCTCCATCTCCACTGCTTCCCCTTGCTCGGGCAGGCTGGGTGGTGGTGGCTGCGGGTCCCCACGGGAGTTAGAGCCAGCCAGGATATGTATACACTGTCCTGCAGTCATCTCAGGGCCATAAAACTCAGTGGTGAGCTTCCTCCAAATGCATGGCTTTGGACATCATGCTCTCACTCAGGCTACATCTCTTAATTCCTATTATTTATACCCACTTGTGCTTGGCACCAGTTTCAGGTGCCTTTTCCCAGTGTGCTTGGGTTTAGGAAAAAAAATCTCTCAGCTTTACATCAGGCTCACAGAAAGGCAGTAGCTCTGCCCAACATCCAGCAGCTTAATTGGGTCCACTGGAAACTGGGAAATGTAGACATCTTCTTGCTGAACTAACAGACTGCCTCCTTGGTAATTAAAGCCTCCTTAAATAAGTCACTGGAGACACCGACCGAGCACTGGGAGGGGTGGGCAGTGGCTGGGGAGCACAGAGGAAACCCAGCAGGCTGCAAACTCCCCCACAGCTCTCCTGGCAGCTTTCTGCCCTGTAGAAAATCCCCTTCCAATCCACAGATACCTGCTGCTTCGGGGCAGAGGTGGCTCCCTCGCCCAGACGTTGACACTGTGGTTTATTCTCTCCCAGCTATCTGCAGAACTGCTGGTAGCCAACACACTGACACTGTTGTGAGGCTGTAAGAATGTGTTATCTGCTTGCACTAACATGGGGAACCAGGGGAAAAAAAAAGCTTGTGAAGAAGTCTAAGTTTACCCGAAAATGAAGCCAAACGAGTTTTTCTCTTCTCCTTCTGTGTGCTGCGGTAATGGAGTGAGTTCGAATCTGGAGGTATCAAATTCATTGCAGCTTAAATGTTTCATGTGGGCTGGAAGAGCAGAGCTTTTAAAAAGGTTTCATTGAATGTTGTTTCTCCTCGCGCAGTCTCCCTGCTTGTGCAAATTGCACCAAGCCCTGCCACAAGCAGCCCATTCACAGTGACGCTGGTGACCGGATTCCCCTCCGCTCACCAAGCTGCCCTTCCATTGAGGGGTTTGTGTTTTGCGGACACGCTGTGGGCTCCTTTCATCTCTCAGCCTCTGCTGGGGCTATTTTTGACTGTCAGGTTCAAGCAGAGCTGACGTGGGAACTGTTGCACCCTGCGTGTTTGCAGCCAGAGGGACCTGGGTGCTGAGCGCAGCGCCCTCGGTACGCAGCTCAGAATAGATGCAGCTCAGGAAATCCTCCCAGGTAGACTGATAAAAAAAAGAACCCCAAACAAACAAAAACGAGTGTCGAGTGCCCCACCGACTAGAGAAAACCCTCAGGACACTGCAGAGAAAGCTGGATTCCTGCCTGCTCCCCGGCTGAGCTGGAGATCACACGCATGTTGCGGCCCAGGGAGGTTGGTGAGCTGAGATTTTGCTCTGTCTATGTCCCAGGGCTTGTTTTGTGGCAGTTGATGGATTTTTTTTTTCATCTTGTTTGTCCTGGTTTAGTGTAGCAGGGCTGCCAGGGACCCAGAGCACTCGCAGATGGCCATTCCTGCTGCACTGGCTTGGTTTCCTTCTGCTCGTTCCCCGGGAGCTTCTCCCTTGGGGAGAAGGGACCAGACACCTTCCTTCCTTCCTCCCTTCCCAACTTGAAACCTCCCTTTAGAGGGGGTTACAGGCTTCGTGTGCTCTGCCAGACCGAGCACGGCGCTGCGTGCAGCCAGGAAAAGCAGCATCACGCTGTCCGTGCTTCGCTGCACCCGACGTGTTGCTCTCTGGCTGCACTTTTGCTGGGTTCTGGCCCTGCTTTCGCACACGGAGCTGCACCAGGCTCCGTGCCAGTTGCTGTTTCGCCTGTGGCTCTCCAGATCAAAGGAGAGATGCACGCAGCCCCTGCCAGCAGCACAGGTTGAGGTTTTCCAGCTGAGGTGCTGGGTCCAGCCAGCCTGCAGGGGAGGCTGAGGCTGGGCTGCTCGCAGGGCTTCCCTGGGGAAGAGAGATCAGCGGGTGCTTTGTGCTTGGACGCATGCAGAGTAACCAAAACAGGACTAAAACAAATTGTCATTTCAGGCAGTTCATTACCAGCTAGCGCCCACATTTCAAATCTCTTTTTCTCTGCACTATAAAGGCACATTATAATCGCTTCCAAATCCTACTTTAAAATTTTCTCAGCAAATGTCCCCAAGAATCTCCCTTGCTGGCATTGTTTGAGGAAGCCTTTGAAATCTGGCAAGGAAAAAAAGGCTCTGAGCTAGGCAAACCCTTTGTAAAGATTTAAGACAATTTTTCAAGTCCTGAAACCTGCTGTTTATCATCCAGTTCACTACAGCAGAGTGGCAGCGCATGAAGAAAGCAGCATACTACCTGTTGCAAAAACTGTGCAGACAACTGAAACAGAGGTGTTACTGCTCCTCCACACCTGTCTGAGTGTGAGCCACAAGATCGGAGGCAAATCCTGAATGACAACATGTGTGAAATTGGTTTTGTTTTCAAAAAATGCAACAAAAATGGTCCCCAAACACTGCCTATGTCCATGCTGCCAGGGCAGTCCTGCAAAACAATTAATTTTTACAGTAAACCTTTCCTCATCCCTTACTGAGGAGCTCCTACCATAATTAATACTCTTTCTGGAAAGACTTTAATATTGTAATTCTGAAAGTCATGGCTCAAAACACGTAACATTTTTTCAGTGTAAGATTAATGCAGAACTGTTGATTTGTCTCATAAACGGCACAAATATTTTCCAGTTGTCCTTACCCAGTGTGCCTAGCCCATGGATGCTGGTACAAATCCAGCCATGGAGTCTGCTGACAGAGCTGAGCAACACGCAGCCAGCAAGGAAGCGTCTGAGAGTTATCCCACGCTTTGTCCCACGTGAACCCAAACCTCTGCACAGGAATGACAACATCTGAAATAAGTCACGACGGCTCCAGGGTATGCTCTTTCTTCAGAGCTGTCACTCAGAACGTAACTAATGCATAAATCAAAGTGAATTGCAGAAAATGTTCAGGAATCTCACACAATGTGACAGACACCTTCAGAGGCAGGTTTTCCCTTATTTCCTTTAAGCCAATGTATGCTTTCAGAAAAATTTCTTGAAACTATCCAGTTGCTTCCATCAAGACCCCTCGGCTTTTTGACCAGCTGGCACTGGGGATTCCAGCAGCCCATTTTTGGGGAGCTGACTGCTGGATGTGTAAAACACGGCTTGTACCTCCTTGCCCCAGCACTGTAGGTTTGGTAGAAGTGGTAAATGAGGGCAGCTGGGCTGCTCCTGCCCAGGAAGCCGTGGGTTTGTGGGAGGGCTGCGCTGTCCCCAGGTCCCCACCCCATGTCGGATGACAGACCGCCTCGCCAAACACAGCAGTGGGGGCTTGGGTAGAAAAAAAGAAAACATCCATAAATGTTAGAGACCAGCAGCTGGCAAATCTATACGTACGAAAACAAATAAGCACGAGCTTTGATTGTTCGAGTTCACAGCAGAGATTACTTACCTTGGCAGATACATATTCAAGACATACGGCTTGTAATTCCTTAGCTAGTGCTAAGCAAAACCATGTGTTCTTCTAAAATAAGGGGAAAGTTTAACTCCGGCGCTGCAAGGACACAGGAATGGTCATAGCTCGTGCTCGCAGCAAAACTAAACCAAGAAGGGGTCCAGAGAGGAGAGCAAAACTGAGCAGCAGCTTGGAAGAGAAGCCAGAGGCAGGTTACAGCCCCTCGCAGGGATGGAGAAAGTCTGATACATGGCTGCGTGGGGGTGAAGAACAGGGTATATGATCACAAACTTCTCAAGTGGTGAGAAGTTATGGTGATTTCCAGGATTCTGTGTGTGCAATATTCTCCCCAAAGCAGTAAGGGGCCATTTCGGTGGCTCCTTTCCCCTCCTCTCCTTAGGAAGGTGAGCCACAGCCATGAGGCTGCTTGCCTACCTCCCCTCTCCACAGCCTGCAACAAACATTTAAGAAACTGAAAGCTCTGTTGCCTGCAAAGGGCTCAGAGGATGAAAAAACCCAGGCTCTTAAAGTTAGCTTGCTCTCACTTTACCCTTAAGGAACCCAAACCAACCACAGTGGTGGCGAAGTTGAGCTCATGCACTGGGTACGTTGACTCCTTCCAGCAGAAGGAGAATCTTGATTATTCTGCCTCCCTTCTTCTCCAAATAAAAGACCATTACTGAAAATAGTTGTAGAGCTGCTGCTGCCACTGCAGCAAAAGACCCAAAAAGGCCTCGATTCTGGTTCATTTCTGGTTCATCTATTTCATGAATGGTATTTTTTTAGTGCTGTTGAAAGTTAAGATTGAACAGTCATTTGACAACACTGTCCTCATTAAAAGATAGCACGATAAAAAAAAAATAAATAAAAAAATTAAAAAATGAAAGCACGTTAAAAAGAATGAGATTGTGAAACACAGGCAGTCTGTTTAACCCCGGGCTGAGCTCACACCAGCAGGGCCAGCAGCTGCTGCTCTGCCTTGGCCACAGCTCTCCGAGCACGGGCACACGGCAGAGCCAGCAGCTGCCAGCGGTACGTGCAAAGTGCTCCTGGGATTAAAGGTGCATCCGTCATCGTTATGAATTAGCAGAGGCCAAGTTTGTGTGTGAAGAATTAACATGAAGGGAAAAAAAAGAAAAAAGAAAAAAGGCAAAAGGCTATAGTTTTATATTGCTCACATTGCAAACAGATGTCCTACCAGTACTGGAGCAGGGCACCCCAGCCAAAGAGGTGAAATCATACTTCTCAAGGGATGCTTAGAAAGAAGTCATTCACTCCGAGGTGAGCCAGAGGACCATGTGCTTGGCAGTTGGGGGCAGCTTGTACCAAAAGGCTGTGTTGAGAAAGGGGGGTGATGAGCAATTTGGAAGCGATTCAGCAGGATCTTGGAGACGGTAGGAAAGGTGGTTTGGGAAGGCTAAGGAAAACAAAAGGGGAGGAAAAATGTTCACAGAAGAGGTGTAACAAAGACTTGACAGAGAGGGGAGAGCCTCTGGCAACTGTTTTTGCTCCAAAAAATGTTAGTAGGATCAAAGTTGTGCTTAGGGAGGCTCTGCTCCTTTTCAAACTGCTTTGGAAGAGCTGTGCTCAGTGAAAGTGATTGCGGTAAACCCTTTAAACAGGGAGCTTGTAACGTAACCTGTGCTATTTAAAGATGTGTTGGTAGTAGGATAAACATAGTATTTGCTAGCAATGATTGGAAAAGTTGCTCACAATTTTCGTGAGGACACCTACGTGTATCACAAGGCCCAGCAGAGCCCAGCTGTGCCACTCCCCAGGGAGAGCTCCCAAAGCACGACTGCCCTGAGCCGCTGCCGTGCCCACCCGTGCCGCTCACACCACTGGGGACACGAGGAGCCACGTGTGGCTGTCAGTGTGCTGTAGGACATGGGGTGACAACCCCAAGGTCCTGGCCAAATGCCAGGGTATTTAATTGCTTTTTGTCTCCCCGAATTCCTCCGGTGCTTCCCTTTGGGCGTGCTGGTTTCTGCTTCCTGTCCTGAATTGCAGCGCAGTGCAGCTGGAGCCACGTTCCCCCAGGCACAGAGCTGGGAGATGGTGGCTTGATTGAAAACTCATTGTTTTCCAGTCCTGCGAGGAAACTGCATCCACAACTCATGCAGAAGAGCTGCCTAGCTGTGGGGCTGGGGGTCCTGCCTGGGGCCCTGCCTTTGCCATGGAAAGCACGCCGAGGTGACGGCACCGTGCTGCTGGCAAGCATGCACAGCTGCAGCTCGCCTGTCAGCAGCCAAATCCCCGGACAGACAGAGCTGCCCTCGAAGGCCAGGGTTCAAAAAGGGCAATTTGCAGGAGCAGGGAGGTTCCTCTGCCAAGGGGGAGGCAATCCGGCCGCACGCCACGCTCGCTGTGGGTAGGCGCATCGCCGCGGCCTCGGCACGCTGTCGGGCTCTGAACGTGCGCTGCAGTCAGAGCGGGTATCACAGCCTGCTGCTCCCCGACCTCCCCAGCCCTCCCTGGGGAATGCAGCATGCAGTCAGGCCCAGCAGCGAAGGAGTTGGGAAGCTGGGTCATTTGGAAGCTTTTTGGTTGCACGAGGTTAATAGAAACCGTTTCCAAGACACACAGAACAGCTCCAGCAAAGCAGGCCTGCGGGCTGTGAACTGTATCACTCGCTCGCTGGGTTCAGTGAGAATCTTCCTGGCTTTCTTTTCGCTGATCAAATTCTTAGCTCTGACAAAGGCAGCAGTGGCAGGGAATGGCCGGGATAATCCTGCAGGCGATGGCAGTGCTCAGCGACCAGCACTCAGGTGGGACCGGGACCATGAGCGAAGCCCCAGCACTGCTCCTGGTCCACCTGCACGCTCAGCTCTGGAGAGGAAGAGAACTGGGGCTCCAGGTCAGTGACGTGAAGTGTAGAAGGGAAATTAGGGCCCACGCCCTCTGTAACTTTCTGCAATGTGCAAAGAAATCTAGAAAATTAATTAATTTTTTAGTTTTCTTTAGCTGTTTTACACAAAAAGCATCCCATCTTCACCCATTTCATAGCTGCTTTGCTTCTGAGGAGTCTATGATAACAAATTTGTGAAATTACATCACGAGAAACAAGAAGCTTCTCAGTAATCAGCAGGAAAGGCCTTTAGTCTGTCTATTTAAAACTTCAGGGGTTCGCTCCAGCCTGTCACGCTGAGGGGAGAGGCTTTGTGTCAAACATTTGGTAAAATCCTTCCATGGAGCACGTCCTTTCCCACTTGACAAGAGCGACAGCAAAAGAGGGAAGACAGGAATCCGGCAGTAAATCCTGCTCCAAGTCACAGGAAATACGTCTGTCCTTCTCCGCTCATTTAGTGATGCTAAATTAGGAAGCCCACGAGTTAGGAGTGGGGCTGCCGTGGGTAAAGCTCCTCAGAGCCTGGCTCTCACGCTGTGCCCATCGAGCCAAGCCTGCAGCACACAAATTAACTAACATCTAGGTGCCTTCAGCAAAAAAAAAAAGACTCAGTGCCCTGAAAGCAGACGGAAGAGCCTGCGAGGTGGCCGCGGTGTTGGGAAGCAAAGACATGAGGTGAGGGTGCTGCACCCTGGGCATGCAGGCTCAGGCCAGGGAGAGAGGAGAGCAGGAAAACCCAAACCTCTGGATCAGATCAGACCAAACCTCTGGATCAGATCAGATCAAACCTCTCCCAGATCAGACGAGTTGCAACAGGAACTGCTCGCATCCGAAGAGAGCAGCAGGAGAGCCCACGGGGGCAGAGAAGGGACAGCAGTGTCAGATGGTTTGCAGGCTCAGCCTGGAAGGACATCACTGGTGTCAGCCAGTCAACAGAGAAAAGGTTAAAGAAAAAAGTCACTGCTCCGCTGCTGTTGCTTTCCTCTGGAAAAAAAACAATGCTTTCTGAAATGTTTCTTCCCCTCTGATATGGAAAATGTTACAAAAGGATTTCCATTCTTATCTAGGGGGCTCCTAGACAGAGTGACCTTTCCCGTGGCGGGGCCGACTGCTTCTCCACGCCCCTCCTCCTTTCAGGAGCACAGACATTTTAAGACAAGCAGCTTTTTCTCCATTTTTTTTTTTTGTCTTTATGCTCTTTTTCAACCTGACGGCACCACAGCAATGCCCTTATCCTCTAAAAAGACTGGATCTCAGCCTCTCTGTGGAGCAGCCGAGAGCTGCAAATGTCTCACAGAAAGTCATCGTTGTTGGAACAAATACTCCCCCGGTGCCCCGTGGCAGCCTTGCTACCAGAAACGAATATGCATCATGACAGGCACACCAGGGTACCGCTGTACCCGGACCTCCGAGCACGGCAGGGGGACATCTGTCCTCACCGCACCACGACCTGTTGGCAGCAACCGAGCGGGGCCCAGGTGTCACACGCTGAGCCTCCCTGCAGCCCCCAACTTAGCACCTTGGGCACTCCGAGGAAGCGAGCAGAGGCCATCTGCTGCTGCTGACAGCACCCGTGTTTGCTGTAAAACCACAGCAGTGGCACTGAGAGGTGTTGCAGTGCTCGGCCCGTTAACAGCTCTCCAGGTGACCCCACGGAAACCTGGCTGATTCCCCTCCCGGAGCCACGCAGCACACAGCTCACCTTCCCCTGCCACGTTTCCTCAGCACCAGCATGGGCATGGATCTGGGGCTGTGAATTTAAAGCCTGGGGATTAACTTGTAATTCCAGGCTGAACTCCCACTGGGTGCCAAGTGTCTGCCAGGAGCTGCAGGAGGGACCTTTTCTCACATCGGGGGAACCTTCGGATTCCAACTTGCAGTGAACTACTGCAAGATGCTTCTAAGTTAACAGAGAAGGAAATTGGCCAGGGCTTGTAGTGGCAAACCCAATGTTACTTTCACATTGCTTTAGCACAGATGCAAATAGCGGTTCACAAAGTTAGGCAAAATACTGTTCTTTTACACGTAACATCCTACTTTCCGTAGGAACACTGGCACCTTTTTGGAGTCTCTGGGAAAAAAAAAAATAATTAAAAAAAAAAGTGAGAACCTCTTTTGCTGGTAGGAAAAAATGCACTACCCTAGGGCATTAAATCCATATTTTTATCTCCTCAGAAACCGTGTTTCAATCAGAAAAACAAACCAGCTGTTACCAAAATAGAAAAAAAAAATAATAAAAAATCAAATCTATCAAACAAGGGCATTACCGATGCGGCTGGGAGCATATTACTCTGAGCATCCGTTGTGGAGAACCTTTCAGAGCACAAACAATTAAAACCCGCGCAGCCAGCCTTGAACGATGCTTTGTAAAAAGCTTAATTGCAATCAGATTGACGTGATGCCAAAATGCTACCAACAATGGGCTGGTAGAGAGCAGGAGTTAAGTGGTGGTGCGACGTGGATAATGCTGCTTTGGTTTGCATAGCGCTGCCCAGCTCTAAGTTTGTGCAACAGAAAAGCGCACGGCTTGGCGAGATTAGCCCCGTTAATGCGCTTTACTAACAGCACTCGGGGGTGAAGGGCTGGGTCTGGGTGCAGCCCTGCACACCAGCACGCCTCGCTGCAAGGCCAGGAGGTGGTCGTGGGCTGTGCCATGCCCAGAGCAGGCACCTTCTGTGCTAAGATGCACTCCAGGGTCATCTGCTGAGAAGGCATTGGGAAAGCACCAGCTATACCCACTCCTAGCTATTGCAGTGGCTGGGATACCACTGAGAATTGGAAGTATTTAATTTCTAGTCCTTTCTAGCCTATTTTTTGTTGCACTAACAAATCCTCTGATAACAGCCGTGCTGTTACATGTGGTGATGCTGTGAGAGCCGCCCTGGCCAGTGATGGAGCTCACTGATTGAGCTCCGTTTCCGTCCCCCGGGGGTGACGCAGCCACACAGGGGGTGATGTTTCCTCAGCCCACGGGGCTGTGAATCACAGG
Organism: Aythya fuligula; assembly: GCF_009819795.1. Classification (NCBI taxonomy): domain Eukaryota; kingdom Metazoa; phylum Chordata; class Aves; order Anseriformes; family Anatidae; genus Aythya; species Aythya fuligula. The sequence goes on along the minus strand of NC_045571.1, from coordinate 19,609,073 downwards.
GCTTCATCCTGCCTTCCTAGGCACAGCCGAAATCCTGCGAGCACCCAAAACTCATTGCACGGAAAGCGAAACCCAGAAAACGCCGGTGGGGAGATCATTCTCCCAAGCCATTTTAAGGGAAGCAGCTGCCCTCTAGAGGGAGCAGGACCAGGATTAATAGAGACTCCTTAAGAAAATGCAGAAAACAGGCTTCCTCTAGAGGACAAGGGCAGCTGGGATGACTGCCTTGCATTGCTGGCATGGTGCAGAGGTGCTGCGGGCTGGGGTGGGCAGCACATCCCCAGCCCCTCTCCCTTCCTCACCCCCTGCCTCGCAGGGAGAGAAGCCCCCCACAGAGCTCACGGCTTCCCCGTCTGTAACAACTCTTCCAAATCCGTGTCAGAAAATGCATCTTGAGGATGCTATTAGTAATAGCAGTGTCATGCTCACTCGGTATTGTGAACTGTATGTCACTGAGCTGAAGGGTTTCTTTCCAGTGTATGTGTGCTACGGTTTTGTCTGGTTTTCCATTATTCAGCCCACACGGGCTTTTCCCGCTTCCCTCGGGAGCCTCCGCTGAAGCCTAACAGTCCGCATTGTTAGGAAACGTTTCCTGATATTCAGCTGCTTCTTCCTTCTATTCATGCACAGCAGAATTGCCAGCTCCTGCCTGGTTGTGCCTTCAATTGTTCGAGGTGCTCCAGCCTCCTTTCCAACTGACTTTTTGCCATCAGAACCCAGCGCTTCACCAGCTTCTCATGTCCTTTGGGCTCGTGTTGCTGAACCCAAATATCCCCCGGTATCCCCCGCTGTCCCCTGCTGGCTCAGCTAGATGCTCTGCAGTGTCCCCACCGCGGCACAGCCCCGAAAGCCGGCTGCTCCCAGCAGGTGCTGGCAGGGGCTCGCACCGGCAGCCGAGCAGCTTTGCTGGAAACCACCTGCTCCTTTTCCAGGGGATAAGATTTCGGCATCGCCAGTGCCTCTTGTCAAAACAACGGTATACATTACCTCCTGTTTATTAATGCCGGGATCCTGAAGCATGCAAAACTGAAAGCCGGTCCCTTTGAACTGGGTAAAGAGAGTTGGTGAACCCAGATCCCACCCCAAATTGGGACAGTTTCTGAACTAGTTCTGGAGGAGGGAACAATCAGGCATTTTGTTCTTGCCTGAAGCATCTTTTGTGTGCTAAACCTGTCCTGGATGCAGTTTCTGAAGTGAGACATCATGGGTTAGATTTGGTCATGCACAACTGGAAATTGCTTCGTGTTATGGGGAAAAATGACTAACGAGTAGGGAGGCTGCAGAAAGAACCTGTTGACAAGGAAAATTAAAGACTCTGAAGCTACCGAGACACACTTGGAAGAGCCTGGTTAAGTTACTGTGAAACATGGAAAGCAAAGAGAGGTGTGCCTCGAGGCATGGTGAGGACACCATCCAAAAGACTGACGCTCCTAGCTTATTGATGATGCTGCCTGGCAAAGAAAAGCAGAGGTTTAGGAAAAAAAACACCTGGTTTGGAGGGATATTCAGGTTCAGGGACTTGGTGCCACAGGAGGTTTCTGTTTGACCAAGCAAACAGTATGGATTTCTGTTTTACTTTTTGCTCAGTGAAACACATTTCAGCAGCTCATATTCTAATGCCTTCCCTTCAAGTTAATTGCACTTAATAAAGGCAGGCCCTCAGGACTCATGAAGGAAAATAGCTGCTATTTGATGGGCCTAAAACCGAGGGAAATAAATCACGGATTAATCAGTTAATCCAGCACTTCAGTGGATGGAGTAAACCTGTGTGTGAGGAGGCCGGGTTCACCAGGAGCCTGCCAGCTCTGGCAGCGCTGGGGGCTTGCTGGGCGTTCAGTCACAGTGCTGGCACCAGCAGCACCTGCCCCCTGCCCCAAAGGGCTTTGACTTCAATAAACAGCTGGAAAAGAAATATGCTGTCCTTATTAGCAAAAAGCCCTGCTGGAGAGGGAAGTAATGGAGCTCTGAGTGCAGGCAAGTTAACAAAACAGGGTTTACAAATGAAGGCTTCTTAAAGTTGCACGGATACTGATTCAAGTGAGCACTTGCTTTTTTTTTTGTCACCTATCTGCAGCATTTAAAATGATTTTTAAATGCCCTTCTATATGCACATTTAAAAACAAATAGACAGGATGAGGCTTTGCATTTTCATTTGATTCCAAAACAATTTTTATAGCCTTTTTATAAAACTCTTCAAAAAGTATTTCAAGTGGAAACACTGACAAACCATTAAGCGTTAGTGAACACTGCAGCGTTAGTGAGCTCCTGATGGGTTCTGCTACATCTGCTCAGGAATTTTCCTTCAAAGTCTTTTCCAGCAGAGATTGTGGTTTCAGTAAAGTGACATTTTTTTCCCAGGAAAATATCAGTGTTACTAATTTTTTCCTTAATTTTCCTGGAGAACATCTGAAGGAAATTCTCTGTTCAAACTGAGTTGAACCTTTTTTTTTTAATCATCCAAATGTTTCCTTTGGGGTCACCCCAGCATTAACCTCATTCCACAGGAGCTGCTGTCCTAAGGCTGCTGCTTTAAAAGCCTGAGACCTTAGGAAGCTGTGAGCCTCGCAGGCTGAGGAAATGATACAGGACATCATAAGGACGCAATGCACACAGGCAACATTTTTCAATACATCACTTTGAAAGCTCAAAGGGCAGATATTATGGCAACATGTGGTTACTTGTTTCACTAAGCTGGGTCCCTGTGCTGCTCTGATGCTGGGAAGCCACCCATGGATGGTCCATTTTAACCACTGCAGCTTAACAGCAGGTTGGGCACAGGCTTTTCTACAGCAGGGAGGGCTCCCCAGTGCCTCCCATCATCTGGGATGTGCTGCCGTACCCAGATGAACTAAAGCCCTGCAATATTTAGCTACCAAATGACAAATTAAGTCTGCAGCTGTAAGAAAGCAAAGAGAGGAAATAAGTCTTGCCAATGAACAGGGGAGGAAGGGGAAAAGCTAATGTCTATATCATATATATTCCAGTGGCCTTTAAAATGCAATTTTGATTTAGTTTCTGCTCTTTGGCTCCTCTGAGAGCTTGTAAGTGCCCTGAAGTAGGAGTCTGGGCACAATAAAGCATCGATTGACTGAAATTGTTTGACAGCATAAGAGTTAACCATTAATCGTCCAGAAATGCCGTATGCTACTGTTCTGGGTACATTTTTTCCGAAGTTCAGGTATTCCTGCCTGGCTCATATCAACAGGAATTTCGTATGCCAGTCCAACAGCCCCCGGACCATGAACACAACAGGCAACCAGAAACACAAGAGAAGAAAAACATCAGTAAAACAAGCAGAAAATCAGAGTACTACAAACAGGGGGTAAAACTTGTGCTTAAACATGTTATGCCTTCTCAGCAGCCATGGTTTCCAATGAGACAACAGTCCAGTTTGCCTTGTTTTCCAAAATAACGAGAGATTATTGATGTACTGCCAATGTTTTAACAAGGAGAGCTTGCTACATCTCACCCTATCCCAAATCTAAGATGAACACCATGAGATCAGGGTGGGGACAGCAGCTGAGTGGTGCAGAGAGGGGAGATGAAGAGCCACGAAGTCTACTCATTGTTTTTCCATTTTAAAGAAAACACTCGCCTGTAACTGTAACCCAGAAGAGAGGCAGCCACCTCCGTTTTTCATGTTTGGCAAACAAACCTATGTTAAGGGTACTTTGCTGGAAATGTTTGTACTTTATTCGTTTAAAAAAATATACAGAGCACATTGATAGCACAGCATTTGGCCTATTTAAACTGGTGTGGCAAGAGGGCAAAAGCATGTTGTGCATTGCTTTGCGAAATGTCCCGTGGATGGGACCAGGAAGATATTGCTCTGGGGACCTTTTCTTTCTCTTTAATACAAAAAACTTTTTATGTTCCATAGGGGAAAAAATATATATATATACATGGGCCATCCCAGAGGTTCTACTACATACCATCTAGTTTTGGTTATAGCTAGCAGAAAAAGATGCTCCTTTTTAAAGAACAAAAAGAAAAGGCAAGGTGACTGAATACCCTGTTCACTAGAGATGCTTTGAGTTCAGTAGTAACCCTGGATGGAGAGCAGGTTGTAACCACTGCAGTGGATTAGAATGACGAATTCCATGAAGGACAAAAATACCATCCCCAATCTCCTGTTTAGTTAGCGGTAACATTATAAGGAGGAGTTCCTGAGAGCCCTTGAAGTTCACAACAGCTGAAGACTTTTGTTAAGAGTGTTTAATTGAACCAATTTATCTAGAGAGAAAGCAAACATGCCAGATAGGTACAGCTGCTTGGTTCAAATCCAAAAGCATCAAAGTTGGCATAATTGCTACGTTCTGGCCAAATACTGAATGAAGCACAGAAGGTTTTTTAAAAATAAATAAATAAATAAATAAATGTCCTGTATTTATTCTTCAAGGAGTAATTTGGCCCTCTTCCAGCTTCAGCAGAACTACAGCAAGCCTCCCTAACGGGTTTGCCCAGGGACCGGTACCTCTGAAGGCTCAGCCATGAGACATCCATCCACAAAGGTATCAATGTGCTCACCCTACTCTGCATCACTGCTTGCAGCACACCCAGCCCCAAACCATCCAAACCATGCTTCTTTCCCCAAACAGAGGGATTTGAAATGCAGACTCGTTGTTTAATCAGTCCCCACCCACCAAGGGTATTCGCACTCGCATAAGAATGGTGCCAGGGGCTGAAAAGCTGCAGCATTATACCCGAGCAATCAGCCTTGCCACGAAAGCATGAGCATGCCCACAAGCCAGAAAAGCTGACTGCTGGTCACACATTTTGGGAAGGATGGAGGAAAGTTGGTAATTCCTGACTGTGAAGGCTTTACCTGCTGCAGTACAGCAAGCCAGCGGGCTGGCCTGCTGCACCGAGGGGCAGCCCACGGGCATCCTACTGGCTCTGTGCCCAGCCACAGCACGCGAGCCAACTGCTTATACTGGTGGGTTTTGCATCTTAAGCCCTCCCCAGCCCCTATTTTCATCCCTGCACTTGTGCACCAGTGATGTGTGGCGATGGCCGTCCCTTTACAATTTACCCAGATTATCTCTCATCTTTACGTGCCAGCTGAAAAAGGGAAAAAATGGCCCTTTGACCAGCAGGAATAGGAAACATCTGCACCTTCAGCGTTTTCAATTTAAATCCACACTTGCGTTTTACAGTCGATGTAAACTGCGAGCCCTCAGAGGATGAGGTTTTGCAGACTGGAGCGAGGCTGTTACATGAGATATTCAGGAAGTTATTTGAATCGACTGGATAAAAGCCGGTGGCAGCTGGGCGTGCTGCAGAAGCGAGACAGAGACCGCTGCATCAGCCACCAGCCCAAGGAATAACATTAGTTCCAGCTCCACAATGAGTTGTTTACTGGCCTTGGCTGCCTGTGGGAACAGCCAAGAGGAGCAGAGGAAAAGGACAGACGAGCACAATGCGAGCGAGACACATTAGGTGGGAGGCTGGGCTTTGAAAGCACACTCAGGATTTCAAACCTATGGAACTGCAGAGGGCTGAAAAAAGAAATAAAAGGGCACTGGCTGCTGCACGGCGTAAACAGGCTGAGACAAATAAGCCGGCTGCTGCATTTCTCCTCCCTGCTGCCTGAAGATCCTCTGTCCTAGCTGGAGGGCTGATATGAAAGGTAAGAGATAAAAACACAGCTTGCAGCTACAGGCTCTGCTGGAGGGCAGATTCACCCAAAGGCAGCAGCAGCTCTCAGGGCAGGCTGCACAGGCAAGAGTCAGAAGGCAGTGTTTAGAGTTGTGCCCCTACATTTTTCTGAGAGCTTACAGGTTTTCCAGCAGGAACTTTCAGGCTTTCAGAGCAAACTGCTGGGGAGAAAGAGTCCAGGCAGCTCTAGGCAACCCCTTTGAGAATTTTTCCCAAACAAAAAGCAAGCAAACAAAAAATCTTTCTAAACAGATTTGGAAAGCTATTCTGTTTGTACAGAAGGCTTTGCTTTGCAGCTCCCTGGCGCTACCCAATGCCTCCCTGTCTCCCACCCCCTCCTCACTTTTAATTTTTCAATCGGAAGGACAAAAAACAACAGCCACGCAAAGGAAAATCCGAGCTTTTTAGAGTTTTTGCCTGGCGTGGGCACTCCTGCGGGCTGTGTCCGGGTGCTGTCACCCCAGCCTCGGTGCTCCCCATCGCCAGCTGCCCCTGAGCTGCTCACCCTCACCCAGAGCCAGGCGATGCTCAACGAGGGAGAGAACCCAGCCAGAGGGACCCAGCACAGAGCCAGGCGCGGGGCGGGCTCTGGCTCCAATAATACATCCCTGCCCAATGGAAAGCGTTTCCTACAGAGACCCCCAAGGGTTCCCCCTGCCCACAGCCCCTGCACAGACATTGGGCCCATTCTTGCGTCCCGTTTCCCAAGACACGATGGCTGCAGCCTTCAGCAGTTTTGTTCCCTCCCCGAACAAAGGAACGGAGAGAGCTGCCGGGAGCTTTGCGCTTTAAAGATGAACGGCAAACTTTTAGGAGCGAGAGCCTGCAGATCTTCCGTGTGGGACTAGCTCGGCGTTGGCTCCGTGCACAAGAAAAGGATAAATGGGGGCTGTCAGGGGGGAATCGGTCCGAAATCCGCCGAGCGGCTCGGTGCCACGGGCGTGATCTCAGCCCCGGCTGCTCTGCCCCGGTAAGTGCCTGCTTCTTCGCTAACGCAGCAGAAAAGCCTCCAAGATTTCATGTCAACCCTGAAAAAAAAATGATTTTAGCGTTTCCTAAAAGCTGCCAGCTCAGACAAAGCTGGGGTATAAATCTAGGCGGCTGGGCTCGAGTTGTGCATTTCAATGGAGATTAGCAGTGTTTTTTCTGCACAGGCAGATCTCATTCCTCTTACTTGAGCTGTGCTGTGATTTGGATGGAGGAGGTGAATGTTTCTGTTTAAAGGGAAAAAGATGATCTCTCCAACTTTTTGGAAAGTAGTTACTGGATAAGCTGCTTGTCCCAACTGTTGCTGTGGAAATCGTCATAATTCACATCATAATTCTCATTGTGTTGCTGCAGATGACACGTTAAGGACTTTTCCATCCCTGTTGTTTGTTGCAGATTTGTGAAAAATATGCCTGGCTGAGGGCTTTTTTTTTTTTTGTACTTGAAGTCAGTATTGTAAAAACACTTTAATAGGAGCTTAAGAAAGGATTCTATATAAATAAATGCGGCTTAAACTTAATGATTTTACAGTGATACATGCCTTCTGCTTCATGTACTGTGAGATCTGGTTTCTATAGGCTACATTAAAATTAGGAAATGTTGCATTTTTTGTACTGCAGAAGTGTAGCATTTTGCTTATCTTTTTGACTTCCATTTATGGCCAGAATGCACTCCTTTTAATCTCAGTAGTAAAATTCCACTGGAAAAAAAAAATCCTATAGAGCGCTAAGCAGACAAAACTAACGTTGTCAGAAGTAAAATGAACGATGAACAACATACTGAAAACAATTTGAAGATGCAGCCATTTGGAAGAAATAAGACAATACAGTATAAAATCACTGCAGAAATTTTGCAAGAAAAGATTTTTTTTTTTTTTTAATGATTGTCCTTAATCTTTCTTTGAGAGGAGACAACTGTGTGATTTAGCACTGCTCCCCTATATGAACAGAATAGTAAAACCAAGATGATGGGAAGTGCAAAGTTCACAGGTCGGTGATAAGGATATTGCCCCCTCGTAGCAGTTTTTCATCTTCTTTCCCTTACTAGCATTCTGAAAGCCAAAATAAATCAGGCAGGAAACTAACCTTGCAACTTCAGGGGGTTCAAAGCCTATTCATTTTGAAAGAAGGTCCTGAAAAACATGGGAGGGAGGAAGGGTGGGGGAAGCTGAGCATGCATTTCACTTTAATCCTCTGAGACTAAAAATGAGACTCCTGCTTGGCTGGGGCTAGGTCAGTTGATAAAAATCTGGAGTGAGGAGCTGAGCTTGTATGCAGAGAGACAAACGGAACCAATGCCTGAACGTGATTACCCGCTCGCTTTCATTGCAGAGTATTGCAATGAGACAGAAAATGTGAAAAACTGCACCTTCCAGTTTTCTGAGCGACAGCAGCGGTAACATTAGCTGCGCCTGAGCTCTGCAGCCCGCACCGGAGAGAGGACGCACCCCCAGCTGTAAGATGGTTGCCCTCCTCCAGCCTGTCACCTCACGGCTGGAGCACAAGAGGAGGAATTAAGGCAATTTTACCCAAACCTTCAGCCAGATCCTGGGGACAGGGAGCAGGATAGGAAGGTAGGTAACTTCTGTGCTTGGCACGGGAACAGAGCGAGAGGAGGTTGCTCCTTGAGGAGCGCGGTTCATGGCAAAGCCATTTGGGAAGTCCCAGCCGAGGACTCTGTTCCTGTGGCACTGCTTTAGCACTTGGGACACGGCTGCTTGCAGCAGACAGAGCTCAAGCCCCTGCTGGGTGCTGCCTGGGTGCCCCATAAAGGGGTGCCAGAGCTCCTCTGCCCCGTGACCTGCTCACCCAGGCAGCAGTGGCCTGCTGTGTCTTCTGGTGCATCAGGAGGAATGGTAAATGCCTACATGTAAGATAACCTCAAACTGCCATTGATATTTTATTAATCACATAAGATTTGCTGAATCGATGAACTAGAGTCTGCTCGGTCTCTCCAGGGCCACACATCTACCTATGGCAATGTTTGCGATGCACCTGGGCAGGCTGCAGCAAACTCCAGCTAAAGCCGTGGTGTCAGGGCTTCCATTTACTGGTGTCTGACTGTTGTGTACATGGATGATGTGCTGACCCCTGTCTGATGGCCCATAGTCACAAATGACTATTTGGGTGGCTGGTAAGCCACCCCATCCATGGACTGAGATGGGTGAGGATGGCTCCCAGAGCTCGCATCCATTCCTCAGGAGGTCTTTCCAGGTCAAGTGTGTGTGCAGAAGCTCTGCTCCTTCACACACTGCACCTCCTCCATAAATAAGGACCTGATTTAGTCTCAGGGAAGGGGAGCTCACTGCCTTTCACAAAAGGCAAATTCTCTCCTTGAAAAGAGGAGCTCTTTATTCCCCAAAATAGACAGTGCACCATCTTCTGAGCTCAGTCCCATAAGAGGGGATAAAGATGCATATGGCATCGGAGCCAAAGTAGCCTGAGCTGACCCTAGCTGCAAGGAAAGTTTTCTGAACCATTTGTAACAGTTTGGCTTGGTTTTGTAGAAAACACAGGCTCTTTACCTTGGCAAATGAAAATGAGGGGCATTCACTGGTCCCTAAGTCCTGAGACAAAGGCGGGTGCTAACAACATGGCAGATTGCTTTCTCTGTATGTCACTGTCACAATATCTTAAGTCCCTAATATACGCCCATAAACAGATAGCCACAAATGAAGCTCTTTTTTTTTTTTATCAAATATTATTCCTATTTTCATTTTTGAACCCACAGATAACATCATCTTCTTCCCCAGCAGGCATTTGCTTTTACATGGGAAAGAGAAATTATATGCCCCAGTGAAAGCAGGGGGCCTTATATCATGCCAAAGTATCACTCCCCTAAAAAAAATTTCTAAGCAACTTCAGGAACTGCCCTCACTGGCTGAGATTTGGTGTTTTTGCATTGTGGAGTCATTTTATGTTTATTTTAACGCCCTGCTGCAATGCGTTACCCTGTAGCTCTTACAGAAAAATAGTGTAGCTGCACGCTGTGCTTCCCCACACGTGCTTCCATTATACACCAGTGAATATTTTTCAAGGCCCTGCTGCTTTCCCCAGAGGGGTGGGGAGGGTGGTACGGTGTGGGACGGCACATCTCCAGTGCTCCCAAGGCCAGATGAGACTACAGCTGCCCACATCACCCACCCCGTCCACACTCCTGTCAGAAGGGAGCACTCAGACCTTCCCCTCTGCACCCAGAATAAAGCATTTAGAGAGAACAAAGCCCTGTTTTATCTACTCCAGACAGTAAATGAATGCAGGGCACAGATCCTTCAAGGTCCTGAGCGCTGGAGTGAAATACAGGTTGTCTTCTGTCCTGCTAATTTCCACGGATGTGGACCCACAAGGAAACCAGCTGTCCTCCCCTGTACTGAGGTTTAGCTTGCAAAAGCTGAAATAGGCATCTGTGCTGTGGTGCTGGCAGCTGGATGGAAGCTTGTTGATGCTAATATATGCAAAGAAAAAAAAAAAGCCTATAATTTTTGGATAAACAGAGGTGAAAGTTCAGCTCTCCTGCTTCAGCAAAGGGACTGAAAAGGAACCATGGCTGTGGGAGCGATGCTCAGGTGAAAGGAGGGCTTCATGCGGCTGCAGGCGCCTCACGAGGAGCAGGGTAAAGGCAACAAGAAGCCCAAAAGCCAAGCAATCACCAAGGAACCACTGGAAATTGTGTCAGAGAAGGCAAAGAAAGGAAGCTTTTTGGGCAGAACGCTGGCTGGAAAGAGTTTTGGAAGCATAAGCAAATAAACCAAGTTCTGTTGTTGGATTCCCAAGCGGTTCAGGGAAACAGGACTCTCTTATTTTTTTCTTCTTAAACATGCTTTGTAAATAAACAGGGCTACATCAAAGGCACAGCTACCTCCATCACCAGTTTCTACTCCTGAGCGAAAACAACCTGTAAATCTTCAAGAATTGGGCCAAACAGTGCAATGATGCTTTTCCTCAATCATTTTTTTTTTTTTTTTAATTTGCATCTAAATCTTGTTACCATGTTCTCTATTGAATCTAGCAATAGTATTATAAAGTGATCTCTATTTAGAAAGAAACTCGAGAGTGAGAAGAGCAGCATTCCTACAGTCCTCCATCATCAGACTGATGGTTCCTTTGCAAGCAAAAGTGTCCCCCTTACAGGAATAAGATAATGCAGACTTCGCTGGGAAGTTTGGGGTGATTTCCACAGCTTCTGGGCTGTGGGCCAGGCCTTCTGAAAGCAGTCGTGGATGTTGAGGCCAAAGCACTGCAAGGGTTAAGGGGGTGATGTAAATGGAGAGAGACATTCTCAGTGAAAACAAAAAGAGAGTCATGCCCTGAGGATCAGTGTCTGAATATGGGGTAAGTCAGTTCACTATTCTCTTCAGAAGGAAACATTTTAATTAGCTCAATACAAAACAGATACAGCACAGAGAAGTCACCATGAGCAGGAAATGCTTTGTGGGTCTCAAAGGACAGTTAGGAGACAACTGGCAGTGCTGACCAATTAACAACAACAAAAAAAAAAGAGGCACCATTAGGTTTGGGTCCGATAGGCTCAGGTTTCCACTTCCCAGCTCCATCTTTGAGAGGAATGAAACCGGGGCCTTGCTACAACTCTCATCCTGGCTCCCAGGCAGGAGAAGGGGGTCATGAAGGCTCCCAGAGAGCCAGAGCCACCAGGGCGGTGGCAGGAGGACAGGAGGGGCTGGCACAATTTTGCCAGTTTGTTCTTCCTCTGCCCAAGACTGGGAAAGCCGCCGGTGAAACCTGATGGACTGAAACAACCAAGCATAACTTGTGGGATCACCTTCCCAGCAGGTGTGAGAGATGTCATTACGCTGGTGGCAAATCCTGGGGAATCGAGGTACCGCTGGCATTGAAGGCCCTGCCACAATAAGTGTCAAAGTCATGAATAAGAGCCTTTCTGCTGCCTTTTATGCTAATCGCCAGAAACCATCCCCTCCTGCCCTGCACAGCCTAGGCATTCTCTCCGATAAAACACAGGGAAGAATGGCCCTTTGAAGCGACAGAAACCTTCGCTGGACTTCAAAGTCACCCTTCTGTCTGCTTCTTTCCTACTGTTCTCAGCTACATCACTTCGGATTAGTAAATGAAAGGGATTAAAGCACTTGTACTTTCCATCCCTTCGGATAGTCAGCAGTGCTTTGTTTCCAGGCAGCTGCTTCGCTTCCCATCACCTAACCCTTCCTGCTCCCACCCTGCTGGGAGGAAACACATGCACAGGTTACCTTAAGGCTGCAAAAGGTGCTAGGGAAGATGGAGAGCTCAAAGCAGTCAGTTTAACAGCCAAACCCAGACTTGGTGTCCCATGAAAAATTCAGTTGGTGCTGCAAGCACCCCTTCCCTGCAGCAGGAGGTCCATCAGCACTGGCTGTGCCTCAGCCCCTGCCATGGGTCACCGGGAGAACGGAGCCAGCGTGTGACAGCAACTGCCCTGCCAGCCTCAGAGAGGGAAAAGCCAGCAGCCAGATTCCCCCAAACTGGAGAGTTGTTCTTAAAACTGCTTCTGCTTCATGTTGTCAGAGTGCTCCTTGCAACCAAAAATACAAAATAGCAAAGCTCTTACTGAAGAGAGACACTTGGTGAGCTGAAATCCCGTTGTGGTTACAGATATTGCAGGAGTAGCAACGCAGTTTGGGCTCAGGGAGAGGCTGCATTGCTGCATCTCCATTGTTGCTTTGCTTTCTTTGATTTTACATTGTGTGGTTTTCAAATGAGTATCTGTAAGCATTTACAAATGATCATTTTGGTTTTATGATTGCCCACTAGCAGTGCCATAGGATTATCAAAAACATTCACTTTTACAGCTAGAAAATAGCTGTTTCTGTCTATAAAATCTATATTTGAACAGTTACAGTACATCTCACCTTACCCTGTAGTGCTTACAACTGTCTGGAAGAATCCAAGTCATAGAGCTTTATGCAGAATTATCTAAACAAAAGTCTTCAAAACAAACAAGCAAGAAAAAGAAAACAAAAACAAACCAAAGTCCCAACAATAACAAAAGCTTTTTTGGGCCTTCTGCATAATTACAGTGGAATGAAGGAGAGAAATAAACACCAAGATATTGAAGACAAGATAGTTTGCAGGAGTAAGACCATCACACACAGTCTCACTGGTGGGTGCAAAGTGCACATCATGCAGTTGTTGTACCTCCTGGGTAACAGGGAAGTGAAAACCCCTTAATGAAAGGAGTTCTTGTTGAGCCAAGGCTTAAAGCACGTGCTAGGCCCAAGGAAAATATTTATTTACAAGGTCAGGGTCTGAGTCTGTCAAAACACAAGTCCTGCTATAACCTAGAGAGATTTCAGGACAAAACCTACTGAAAACACCCCAGAAATGATATTCCCACCTTTTGATCTCTCAGTTTTTGGCTTCAGGTCCTATAAAGCCTGTATCTCACAAGATTAGAGAGAACTAACATTTTAAAAAAGCATTGCTAGGTTGTTGGGCTTTTTTTCCCCCAGCAAAGCAACAGAGGTGAGCGCGATATAGATGAAGAGCATCCTGCTGCTTTAATCCTGAGTGAAAAGAAGGAAAGGGAGTCTTGCATCCAGCAAACTAAATCTGCAGAATGATGCTGCAGAATTTAAAGCACATGCCACAGTTTGAAAGCAGCTTGTCACCCTGTTTAAACATCTCTGTGTTAGATAGGTGAACAGCACAGGCTTGTATTTTCAAGACTGTAACCTGGCTAGACAACTGCTGGGAGGCAGTTCGCAGATTTATACACCAGAAAAACTGATGTTGGCCCCTGCAGTTGTCTGATACAGAGCAGGAAAAGGATCCAATAATCAAGCACCTTTCCTCCTGCATAACAAGCACCTGGGTCAGGCTGCTGGCAAAGACCACTTATGGCAGTAGTAAAGGTAGGAATTTCAAAGTCTTAAGCCTGCCATGTCAAGTCTTGCTTTGAGGAATAACTGAAACCCTGAGCTACGTGCACAGATTGGGAAGTGGGGTTTCCATCTGCCTCCCATGAATAAAATGGGAAAAACACAGATGAGCAAAAAAGCCCAAAGAGGCCTAAGGAACATTTTGCTCCCCCACATAGCCCTTTCCCACACTGTCCACCCCCAGCCCTGTACGACACATAACGAATCATCTGCCCACAGCTGCTCTGGAGACAGCCCGAACCTGGGCTTTGATCTCATTTGCCATTGCCACACAATCAACAGTAATCAGATAAGGGCACATCTATTTCTGATCTGAATATTTGCTAATGCAGGATATCGTTATCACAAACATGCAGTGCAAAAGGCAAGGAGGAGTTCGCTAATTCGGGTTAAGAGCTTGTGTCAGTCATCTGTGGTAGTTGATGCACACACAGCAGATCCACCCAGGACAGCAAACCAGCTCAAAGCACTGCTTTGATGCCCCAGACCTGATACTATCCCTGCAGAGGGCAAGAAACCTCCCTGACAGGATACACGCAATAGTATCAAGACATCTTTTTGAATGTCAAAAAAGTTAAAAATCATCTGACAAGTGAGATCTGGGGATCCTCCCTTCCCGTTCTGCTTCAAACCCAGCCGATCTACGATGGGCAGAGAACCATCTGGGTGACAGCGCTGCCTTCAGGGGCACACAGTGAGCCTGCTGCTGCCTGGGCTCTCCCAGAGGTGAGCAGAACTGGCACCTTCCACGTAGCAAAACTGTGGCTGCTGTGTCTTCCTCAGCACTTGACATTTTACCAGCAGACTCACTGCCAGAATGTAACAATAACTGTCAGCGTGAGTTTTTCCCAGTAGGAAAACATTTGATTCTGATCAGTTTGCATCTTAGGTTGTCTTGATTCCATGCTTTCTGACCCAGTTTGTTTGTTTACGTGTTGCCGTTTCAGTCTCTAACACAAACACATTCAATTACGTGTTTGCTGTTGTAACCATGTTGTCAGAGAATCACTTTCTGGAACAGATCCTACTCTTCACAGCGGTTTCATCTCTAAATTACTCTGCAGTTGTAGTTACTAAGATGTTCCTTAGATTACAAACTACAAAAGAATTTACAAACTTCGCTTTGTATTTGGTTTGCTTTGTTTAAAGAGGCAAAGTTCTCTGCCCAAGTTACCCAACTTTGCTGCACAGCTCCAAAATGTCCCACTGCCATGCCCACTTCCAGCTCACAAACCCAGTCGGTGAGACTCTCCCTTCGCTTCTGCTCACAGGCTGATACAAGAACATCAGGACAGTTCATACAACACTTATTGTTCATAAAGCACTTATCTCAAACAAACACCATTGTTTACTTAAAGTCTATACCTCTCTAAAGCTTACTGAATTGGACAAAGTCTTACAAGAGCGTAGTTCATGAATTTTTAAAAATTTCAAGTTCTCAAACTGGACAAAGAGGAGAAATAAGAAAATTGTCAGTGCAACTTAGAGAGGTGATTCTGCAAATCATTTTACATCTGAAAACCATCCCTTCAGTAAACAATACACGTAGTTTCTGTGAAAACAGTGAAACGATACACTTAGTTTCTGTGAAAAACGCAAATCTTTCAAAGTGGCAAGCATAAATTTGGAAAGCATTTTAGAAAGACTTCTGAAATATATTTTACACTTCGGAAAACATAAGGATGTTCCTATTTTCAAGCAGAAAAAAAAAAAAAAAAAAAGACAAAATAGCAATATGTCAATGATTTTATTGCTTTTATTGTTTTTTCATTAAGTTGTAAATTCATAAGTTTAATTCCTGCACTTTTCAAAATAAACATGAAAACTTTCAGCTCTTGTCACAAGTTTAGGTGAAGATTTCAGACCTAATTCCACACCTGGGCAATATCATGGGTCTGTGATTTAATTTCTGCCCAAGCACACTGGGCCAATTCCATCTCAAATTTTAAAGAAAAACCTTTCCAAGTGGAAAGCTGGAATTAGCTACCATTCTCCTTCCAATCGGAGGACAAGAGAGCAAAGGGGGAAGCAAGAGAAAAAGCCATGTCTTAACTGCTGTGTTCAACTTTGAAAAATCCCAGTTATGGTGAAATTTATGAAGAGTACTTGGTAAATTAATTACTGGCCTTGTTTGCACACCCATTCATGTGGAGGAGTATGTGCACTCAGACAATTTATATGATAGGAGGTTGCAAAACTGACGGCTTTATTTCTTTCTTCTTTAGGATGAAAGGACTTGCACTGAAGACATGGTAGCAGGGTGTCAAGCAACCTTCCTGGAATGCATTTCTTCAGGAAGAAAAGAGATCCCTGCCTTGTTTTATGGACGGCACTGAAGTAGACTTTGAAGTTCTTTGGAAGCACATCACAAACTTGGCATGGGAAACCACAGCAACAATCATACCTGTTTGACAGATGATTCCTTCAAGTACAACTTGTATGGAGCTGTGTACAGTGTGGTCTTCATCCTTGGTTTAATTACCAACTGTGCCTCCCTCTTTGTTTTCTGCTGTCGGATGAAAATGCGAAGCGAAACAGCCATTTTCATGACAAACCTGGCAGTTTCAGATCTGCTGTTTGTGTTCACTTTGCCTTTTAAGATCTTTTACAATTTCAACAGGCACTGGCCTTTTGGAGATAGCCTGTGCAAGATTTCTGGTACAGCATTTCTCACCAACATCTACGGTAGCATGCTGTTTCTCACTTGCATTAGTGTTGACCGTTTCCTCGCTATCGTCTATCCATTCCGGTCTCGTACCATAAGGACCAGAAGAAACTCAGCCATAGTCTGTGCAGGTGTTTGGATATTGGTCCTCAGTGGTGGGATTTCAGCTTCATTGTTTTCCACAACCAACATCTCCAACTCCAGCACAACTTGTTTTGAAGGTTTTTCCAAACGTATCTGGAAAACCTATTTGTCTAAGATCACTATATTTATTGAAGTGGTAGGATTCATAATTCCTTTGCTACTCAACCTTACGTGCTCTTCTTTAGTTCTCAGGACTCTCCGGAAACCTGCCACCTTGTCTCAGATCGGGACAAACAAAGAGAGAGTATTGAAAATGATCATTGTGCATGTGGCCATTTTTGTCGTGTGCTTTGTGCCTTACAATTCCATACTCTTCTTGTATGCCCTCGTGCGGTCCCAAGCAATAGCAAATTGCTCCTTGGAGAGGTTTGCGAGGACAATGTACCCAATCACATTGTGCATTGCAACAATGAACTGCTGCTTTGACCCGTTCATCTATTACTTCACATCAGAATCTTTCCAGAAATCTTTCAACATAAAGACCCAGATAAAAATGGATTCTCTTTTCAAGACTGAGACCCCTCTCACAAAGACTGCGCTACCAGCCCCACAGGATGAAATAAGTGACCAAGCTATTACAAATGGGGGAGATCCAACATCTGAATCCCATTTCTAGTGCCATGTTTACACATGGAGTTATCCCCCATTACTTTTTGATTAACACCATGTGTGAACTAGTTCTTTCAGAGCATATGGGTTCTTGCATGGCGTTAATGAAGAAAAGCTACTTGGGGATAACTACACAGGTAGACAAATTGTTATACCGGGATTGCCCCACCAGATGTGACAGGCAAGCATTACATAAAACTCCTGGTGGACCTCTTCGAAGAGCATGGATCGCTGACAAATGCACCAGCTAAGAAAGGAACAGAACAGATTCTTTAACCTAATATGCCAACATTTGGCATTTTTTCCCCCTAGTGGTTAACATAGGACCTGCTGGGAAACAATTTTTTTTTTTCTTAAGAGATCTGTCAATATTTCATGCCTTCTGGAAATGCATCATCATATGTTAACTCAGTAACTTCACACAATATGTATGTTTGCTTAAAAAAGGCATAATAAAAGCTTTTGGCTTTTCCTTGACTACAAGAGTATATAGATCCTGGCTTCACTAGGTACCTGCATATTAAGTTTATTGTATGGAAAGGCTTGGAATGTAAATAATTGTTTTGAAAGTAAGCAGATCGGTTACTTGATATAAAAAAAGTAATAATGATGCAGTTTTGAAATAAGTTTCATTTTTGTAAGATTAACATGTCTTGTAATTTATTTTAAATGACATCTCTAGGGAGAATTAAAGAGCACATTACTGCTCTGTTGCACCTGGGTTTTTACATCCCAGGAGATTATGGGACTTAACCCATAAAGTCAGCTAAAGGAAAGGGCCTGAAACCCCAGAGTTCTTGCCAGGCCAAGTCTCTTATGTGGAAATCACATACATCTGAAAGGCTGAAGAACCTTGGAGTACTGACCTCGCAAAAAAGCATGTTTGGATACAGAAAATTGATGTCAGTGCATCCAATTAACAGAAGATCTTGTGATTGCTTGGTTTGCTTTTTTTTTTTTTTTTTTTTTTTTTGTAAACAATCAACTAATTAAACTAGGTCTCAAAATAATTCCAAAAAAAAAAAAAAAAAGTAAAAATAAGTCACACTCTTCCTAGTTGCAATGTTTTCTTGTTTTGCAATTAATTTATTGCATAGCCTGCATTTCCTTTTACAGATATAGATTATATAAATGTGGAAAGTTAACTATCTGTATGTTGTTGCATTTTACTACATGGTTCATTTCTCCAGCTGTTGTTCCGCATTTCAAGCTGTACTGACCTTACCAGGCCAATTCATTCTTAAGTGTAAGACACATAAATGAGGAAACCAAGTAAACTTGAAAAAGTATGAAGTTTTACTTGTTAGATCAGTAATCTACATTTTCCACAGTACACCGTAATGCTACTTCTAGGGCTATATTGCCAAAAAAGACAAAATATTAATTGAACAGATGTTTTCCACTCAGCCATTTGTCTTACTTCCCTCAGATCAAGTCTCATGAGATATCAAGCTACACAAGCATGATTACTTCTTAAAGCAATCAGTTTTTTTGAAGTGTGAAAAGAATTCAGTGGCAAAGAAAAATGTTATGCTATAAAGGGAGTATTTATTAATACATTCACTTTGAATTAAAAAAATAATCTTCCCAAACTAGCTTACCAAGCCTAAAACAAACCCTAGAGGTCACTATTTAACCCCTAAATGGCGGCCACTTATCTACTGCCCCTGTCTGTTGGCTCTTACTGCAGAAAAGTATATGATTAACTCATTATGTGCAGAGTACTACAGCACCCAAACTATTCCACCTCAGCTTTGAGTTATGGCCATATTCACTAGAAACTTGCACACAAGGCTGGCTTAGGAGCTTTTTGCTGCATATCAAACTTAAACATCACTTTAGAGAAGAGAAAAAGGTGAAAAGCATTCAAACCCATTGGTGGAATAAAATTGATGTGGCAGGACAATGGCACAGTTACAATAAATTAATTACAATAAATTTGTCAGCAGTTGGGAAAAGTTTACCACAACTAGAAGCAGTGAGCTGTGTTTAATGAAGCTTTTAAGAAGCATTAATATCTGCTGAACACCTCTGCTCATCCCTTTACACTGAAAACACAAGACCCCAACATCTGATTTTAACTAGCATAGCTCTCACCTGCCACCTCCCAATGTTCCTCCCTAAATCCACCAACGTGGCCCTGTAATTCAGCACAGTCACTTAACCATACACTAAGTGAAAGTCCGTGCCATGCCCCTTTCCTTCCCATACAGGCCTGAACTATTTTAAACTTTTAAAGTTTCGTATTTCCTTTGGCTGATGAGCCTGTTTCAACACTTGCCATAAGATGTATACATTTCAGAGAAGCTGTTTCCATAACTTCAGATCAAAACGCAGAGCGAGGCGAGAGGCAGGGTTTTCCATGCACGACACTGCCTCTGAGGGCTGGGAGACATCTCAAGCTGGGCGAGAGGGATGGGGAACCCAGCCCCACTACTCTGCCATTAATGGGTTATTGAAAATAGCATTGGGTGAGATGAGTGCTGTATTCACAGGGATGGGAGAGAGAAGGGAAAAAAGAATACACTAAAAAGCTGAGGTTACAGTACTGAAGATTCATTTCAGCCTGTTAGAAAAATATATGGCACGTGAGTACATGGTCTTGTACGTGGTATAAAAAGCCTTCTTTCTTCAGCTTTACAAAGACTAGAAACTTGTTTATAGGCTAGCTTGCTCGCAATGAGCAACCTTTAACTGTCAGCTTGTAAACCTTACTTTAAAGCTGCTGCTTCCCACTCGCAAACAAGGAGCAGAAAGCCAGCATGCCCACGTCACACAGGGGTTAGGAGCTCTGAGGGATGAGGCTGTTCTCACCTGGTCACTCCGGTCTGAGCAGGGCAGAACCAGGCTCAGCACCAGGCCAACATCTTGTCTGCAAGGATCCTGGAAGACCTGCTCTGTGCTCCGCAGACCTTCCTCTAGCTAAAGCCAGGGGAAAAAACATCTAACCTAGAAACCACTGTCTAGCCTTCTTAAGGAAATGTTAAAAGAGAGGGGGAAAGAACTGTGTGTGACTGGACAACCTCCAGGCTGTACATACATAGCTTGACTGTAATCCGAGCATAATGGTTGTCTTTTTCTAAGTGAAACGAGTGCCAATGCTTACAAATTTCTGTTTGCAGTTTTATGGGGCAAGAGCTGCGGTCGATATTCTCACATAAAATGTAATACTATCATCATGTGCCAAAATGCTAACTGAAAAGATTCATTATTTTGTAATTTAATACCTTATAAATTATATGGAGATCATATGTTGACTGACACTCACATCTGGTAGGATAGTTCTTGACTAATCTTTTTTCTAGGTCAGGTACACCAAGTAAATGCTCTACGGTTTGTGTATAAATAACCAATTATGCATTCAGGAAGAAGAAAAGTAATTTTTCAGATGCTGGTAAAGCCAGGCTGGGAGGAATGATGGTGGTAAATGAAGAGTGGATTCACAGTTTTTCTGGCTAACACGCAGCAGAGTTCCTTCTGCCTAACAAAGGGCTATTGTCAGCAAACAGCACGCACCAGAACTAGGGGTTTAGAAGCAAAAATCAAATTAGAAGCTAATGCCTTTATCTAGCTAAAGCTAGGAGACAGGATGTGGCAGTGCTCTCAGATGCTAAACATACAGTGTTATTCAAGGGTTTCACTGCTCCCAGCCAGCTCACTTTTCCTATTCCCCATCCCTCCCTATGCGATTCACTCACTGTAAGCTCACCACAGCACTTTGCAGTGCTTTCCCTGCTGGCACGCCAGAGCTCTGAAAAGCAGCCTCTGCCCAACTGCCTCTGCATATGCACAGCTGTGCAATGTGCCGTGCCAGCCCGAGTTCCCAGGGTAGGTGTCATGATGTGAGGAAGCACAGCCTTGAACAACAGCCACCCCAAAAGCCCCTCCTCTCACAGGAGGATTTTTTTTTGGTAACACAGCAGACTCTACATCAGATGAAAGGCGCCAAGTGTTTGTGTGACAGCACAAATCTTCCCCATCTTCACAGAACCAGTGCAAATTACCCAGGCTCCAATGTATGAAGCACAAGGGCAAGGAGGCAGTGAAAGTCATATAAAAGTCATGCCCTGGTCCTTGCACAAGTTACAATGAGAAGTTCCTGTGCTGCCCATGCAAATACACAGCTGTTCCTCAGAGAGCAAAGCTGTTCCCCCCACCCTCATCCATCACAGCCCTGCTGTGTGGATTCAGCCTCTAAAGACACCCCCAGGATGGTTTTTGGAAGGCCTCCCTGTGGCGCTGCAGGGATGACAGGGAGACCCAGTCCTGCTCTGCTCTCTATGCTGTATAGACCAGAGGTCTTTCCTCTGGGAAACAGTAGGTAAAGAAGAACGGGACCAATCATGCTGATGAACTCTTACAGCACCTTCAGTGATCTTCTTGAAGGCTGGTGTCCCTACACAACTCCCCAGCACCACTCCGCGTCCCTCCCAGCGGGTGGATTTGCTGCAAAATGGGCAGGAAATGACTGTCTTGGAAATGCTGCCTCAGAACAGCAGCAGACAACAACAGTCCCTGTGAAGGAGCATTTACACAGGGCTCTGTCTGGAGAAAGAAAACAGGAGGCACATGGTAACAGGGAGGAACTGGGCCATGCACGCAGCAGCTGAGGCTGTTTCCACAGCACACTGTGGAGATGCTCAAACTGTCATCAACCCAGGCCAACAAATCCAAGTAAAACAGGCCAGAGCAGCACGGGGGCAGCCGTCCTGCAGAGCCGCCCCGTGCTGCTCCGCTGGGTGGGACACCAGAGCCAGGCCGCGCCTGCAGAGCGAGCATAACCCCAAATCCCCACTGCTGCCAAAAATACGGGCTGCAAGGGGTTCTTTGGGTGTGAGGTGAGGGCACCAACAAAACAGTCCTTGTTGCAGTAAGCAGATTATGTTGCTCAGCATTAAGAGGCATTGTTATTGTTCACAAGGCTAAAAAGTCCAAACCCTGTTTCTCCCCCAACTAATGCTCGAAGGGAGGTATTTTAACTCTGTATGACCTCAAGCTTACCTGAGAATCCTGCCTGGGTGTGAGCAGTGTATCAGGCCTCTGACACAGCTCGAACCACCACGAGGTGCTGTGCCACAGAGGTGCTGAATTTGCAAAGCAAGACTTGTGGTAGGTTCATGGTGATGTGCTCAAACAGCCTTGAAAGGGAGAACGATCCACACAGGACACATTTCTTACTTCCCATAGATGTTACAGATCCTCTTATCCATGTACTGATTCCAGCTGCTGGAATCTTTCATTGTTTGTCCTGCTCATACCCATATAAATTAACATGGGGCGGTTCTGCCCCTTGCTGTGCTTTTTGCAGGGTGAGGGAGCTGCCTGGGGTTGGGTAAAGGCAGGACAAAACAGACTGGCAGTCTTAAGCCCATCACTTAGTGCAGTGATTTTACCCCCATTTCACAGCAAAGAAAGAAAAACAGTGCTATTCCTGTTTTTCTATGGAAAATGTCACTTCACTTAAAAATAATATTTAACAGTGCTGGCTGTTCTCTCAGTTCTTAGATTTCATCTCTTCCATGGAAAAACAACAGGACTCATGAGCACACCTAAAACACCAGGACAAGAAAGGAGTCGGGTAGTTTTCTCTTTAGGATCACTGAATGCATGTTTTTCCAAAATATTTAACTGTCAAGTACCTAAGAAAACCCTACACTGGCTGTTCTCTGCCTGTGGGATTTAAACCAATGTAAATATTGTACAGAAATTAACAACGTGCATGTTTTGCACTGCTTGCTCTTTTCTAAATCCATGTGTGTGCACGTGTGTGCGTGCGCATAATGAAAAAGTTTTTTCCGGGAAAACAGCATGTGTGAGTATGCTCATTTATTCCTGACTTCTATAAATATACACATTAACTGGAATAATATTTAAATGGAAGGTTTTCTGTAGAGCTCTTGAGAAATGCTGGCTACATCCGTCATGCAATTTCCTGGAAGCCACGAGCATGGGAAACTGGTTGTTTTAACTTTTTGTTATACAACCCACCCTGACTGCATCTGAGGCACTGCATCACCACCTCAGTTGTCCCTGCAGTCGTGCCATGCTTCCTTCAAACTCATTCACCGTGGCACTTCTGAAAGTCAGCATCCTAGGACCACAACTGACAAATGAGGCCAGAACAGCTGCCAGAGAACCTATTTTTAATAAATTTACTTCCCTGACATCCCATCTCCCTTCACCAGCACCAGACAACAAAGGCAGAGCCTGGGCTGCCAAAATCCCCTTCTGCTTGTGCCTCCTGCAGCTGCCCTCCTTTTGGCAAGGACATCTGTAGTTCCTCTCTCACCCTCCCATTCCCTATTCCTCCTCCATGGGAGGAGTTTGCTGGCGAGCAGGTTACTGGAACAGCACACTGAGCCCAAAAGGAAAACGAGGGCAGACGTCTTCTCTAAGGGAAAAGGAAAGCATCCATCTCTAGGGCTGGTGTTTTGGCTTTTACATCAACTTCAAGCTCAACCTTGGCACAAAGCTCGTGTCCTCATACTAACAGAATAAAGTTAATCCAGAATGTCTCCTGCCCACTGGGCTGTGCCACTTCCAAAGCTAGCATCAGGCTGCGCTGTCCCTGCAAGTGACCTGGCAGAAAAGTGATCTTGGCAAAAGTGAATATTGAGATCCAACCCAAGGTGTCTGAACTGCACTGCACACCTGAACATCTGACTGAGGAGCTGACAGGCAGCAGAGGTATTATTTCATTTGCTAATCCAGGGACCTTGCTTTCTACAGCATGGATGTAGGACTATCTCCCATCCCATGACTCTACAACTTTCACATAGCTCACACAAGTAAAAAAAAGTCAACTTATGTTCTAATAATAAATCCTGTCATTATTAACGTTATAAACTCTAGCCTGCTCTGTAACTGTACATTACAGCCCTATGCAAAAAAAAATCACAGACAAAATACCAGAAAAATCTTGTGTAAGCATAGAGATTTAGCAAACTCAGGTGCTGACTGTGCTGCTCTAGGTAAGGCTGTAAAGGCATCTTAGCATGAGAATATTTTCTGGCAAAAATAGCATCATCAGTGCCCCTCGTATCAGGCTTGAAGCAACAATAGAATTGAGATCCACTCGTGCAACTGCAGAGCTATCAGAAACAAGATTCCCTGCATATGAAACAATATCAAGTAAGCAAAGTAACTTAAAAACAGTCTAAAGCCACGTACATAACTACTTTACTCTGCAGCCCAACCAGAAGGTAATTTGAGGAAACCATGATTCATTTTCAGATTTGTGAGGAAAAACAGTTCTAATTTATTAAAGGACAAGCTTCAGCCTCAGGTCCAACAATCACATCCTGCTAAATGTTCTTCTTGCAGTAAGATCTGTCTGGAGGTGATTTCTGGTGCCACACTAAGCAGGGTAGCTCCTCACTGCGGTCACTTAGTACGTGCACAGCTCGGAAGCCACAGATCAAGGGGCAAAAAACAACTTCGAATTCATCCACAAACCTAAAGATTTTCCATTGCAGATTGATCATTTGAATTGCATCTGTTCTCAGTATTGCTCATAGGAATATTTATTTGTAGGCAGGAAAAAAAAAGTGAACAGGCTCCCCAATCCCGCTCCCACTGGTGTGTATGGAAGAGGACGTACCTGTGTGACGGAGCCATCCCACCCAAGAGAAAGGGGGCTGGAGGTCAGAGCTGTTTGTCACTGTGCTGGTACAGCCACAGTGTGGTTGACCTTTGACAGTTCTGATACCCATCTTGTTCCCGTACATTATCTCACCATCAGAAACCAGCATTGCAGCCAGGGACCCCAGATAGAGATGAGGATGTGGGAGGTACATGAGACATTTCACTGTCATGCAGCACTTGCTAAATTCACAGAGTATATTTTCTAAAATAACTCCCCCCTTCAAATACAAGCAGTGATGATTAATACTCTGATACCGGGGCTCACAATTCAATCCTTTCTTTTTTGGGGGCAGGTGGTGTGGTGACAAATGAAGCCAGTCTCAGAGGCAGCTACCCACCCTTCTCACACCTCTCTAGCTCTTCCACCACCTCAAGCTCTGCATCAACTGACCGGGAGATCACCGCAACAAGACGTGTTAAATATAACCCTTATTTCCCCTCCCCTCTCCCTCAAAAGGCTGAGGGTCAGTATTTTTAACACGGATTGTTTATCACAGTTCCTGTTACCAGCTCCAGCCCCTCAGTGTCTGTCCTGGCATAATTGGTGGGGGGGGAAATGGGTGTAGGATAACAGCAAATTTTAAAGCCAGCTTTGCAGCTCAGGACAGTGCATCACAGAGCCATGCTCCCTGGTTAAATGCTGGGCATATAATAAAGTTTATTTTTATTTTTATTTATTTATTTATTTTAATTATTTATTTCCTTTACCTTTAAACTACCTGGCTGATAAGGTTAGTACCTGACCAAAGCCAGTCTCACCCATAGAGGTCACTGCAAAGCAACATACCTGGAACACTGCTCATAATTATCAAGGGTGATTGAAAGACTATTTCACAGTTCATAACCCACATGATTCCCACTGCATAACCTAGCTGCTGCATACATCCCCCAGCAGCCACCTTCCTTGCTTCCAGAGCTTGACATAATCTCCTGCTTTTACATGGTTATCTTAACCTGTCTGGGTTTGCACACCAGCTCCTGTATCAAAGTACATTCTGCTGATAGAGCAGCATGTCCTTGGACAAGAAATAAGCATTACCATTAAATGCAGGCTTTAAAGTTATGAGCAAGCTTGCAGCTGAGGAGGGACAGCTATCACCTTATCCCTGTTAGACACAGCAGGACAGTTAGAGCACACAGATCAGTTACAAGGCCAAAGAGGGAAAAAAGAGCTGGATAATCACTGTCAGGCTGTGAGTACAATTGCAGAGTCCTTGCGTGTGACAGACTGCCATGGCCTTGGGCCAGACTGACAGAAAAATTGCAGGACTGGACATAGTCCATTTAGGGTTATTAAATCATACGTGGATTTGTCCAACACCACAACCTCAGGCTGTGTGATCTAACACTTCAGTGATGGGCTTGAGGACGTGCTACAGTAAAACTCACAATAAGCAAATTTCCTTAAAAGTAAAACAAACAAAAAAACTCATTTAGTCACCAAACTATGAACTCATAACAGAGCCCTCAGTACCTAAGTCAGTAAAGTTAAACCAACATAAGCCTGTGATAAGCAAAAATGCCATACTGTAGTAGGCCGACTAATTTTTAATTGCACCTTTTGCTAAGGCCATCTGTTTTCTTCCCATTGACAATGCCTACAGAACACCTAGTGGTGCATTAGAGGAAGAGTTTGGTCTCCATTTTAAGGAGCATGCTCAAGTGCAATTCAACTTTGACAAAATTCCAGCTCCTCAGTGCCTGAAGAGCTGCCAAACAGCAATGCCCTCTGCACTGTAACCCAGAGGAGGAAGCTCACGTGCAGGGGACCAGGGCTCTGGACAACATGCCCACTAGGCAAGGTGACAAGTCATTAGGTCCAAATGCCTCTTGGTGACTGGGACAACAGGACAAAAAATGCTCTAATGCTGGTTCCCCATCAGTAACTTCCAAGTGAATTGGCGAGACCTTTGCAAAGTGCTGTGAGCCCACAGAAACGCCCTTTGTTCATGGCTTAAAGCCTGTCAGGCGTGCTGCCTTCCAGCTTGGTACACACAGACTGACCAACCCACAACCCCTGCTGCTTTGGAGCACACAGCAAGACCAACCAGAAGTGCCATGAGGGTTTTTCACCCCTATGGGCAATGGCCTGAAAGCTGCTCTCCACGTATCCAAGCCAGCATTCGATTGCACTCAAGGTTTTAAAGAGCCTTAAAGGCAGAAAAGCAAGAAGTGAGCACATTAAGAAGTCCAGGGTAATCCTATGTTTACATATCTCAATGAATTTAGTGATTTCTTGGAGTAGTTTGTACTATAGACAACGATAAGGATTTGGGAGGAGCAGGGCTCAGGGAGAAGAGAAGAGAGGCTGTGCTCTGAAGCTAGAACTTGAGTTTCCCCAAACAACGTACGGACTCGAGCCTTTGGATTTACATCCACTTGCCAGGCTGGCCGGACGCCAGCCAGCTCCCACCTGAAAGCCCCGTCCCAGCCTCAGTACAGCACTGTGCTCCTGGCCCAATAAATCCCAGCTCTCGGCAGGGGCTGCTGGCCAAGGATCAGCGCTGAGCAAACACGGCCCCCTTGTTTCCCTTTGGGTCTTGGCTTGCACCTGGCCAGCCCTGAGCATGAGCAGAGGCAGCCCACATCCACCCACAAGAGCACCAAACCTCAACACATCAGGTGCTTCTCAAACAACTTTTGCAGTCCGATTGCTTTTTCATTACAAACAGGGATTTTTAAACCAGAGCAAGCTGGAAACTCGCTCCCCAAAACAAGTTTTTATCTATTGCACATCTTTGACTGGAGGAGGGAAGAAAATCACAGCCTATTGCCAAAGCGATTCCTCCTTGCAGTGAGTCACCAGTTTGACTCAGCCTGGTGGGACGTGAGCCATCTGACAACAATAGAAATCTGGCAGTTCGCATCTGCAAGTTAAACAAGCTCACGCGCCCTAAAAATAAAGCCTGCTAAGCTGCTGAAGTCGTATTTTCCTACCAAATTTCCTGCTGAGCAGTTCCAACCAGCGTTTGACCACATACTGCCTCATTGATAGACCTTCTTGGTTTATTGTAGGCAGAGAGATTTAATTAGTAAGTAAGGAAGCGAGGAATTCCTGTTGGTGTTTTTCTGAGGGGGGAGTCGGAGGGAAGAACAAATGAGAAAAATTATGAGCGATGTGCACATTTTCCTGGCATCAGAGCCACTTCAGAATAAATGTGATACTGTGAAACACACCTCCTTCCTCTGCGTGTCTCCTTTCCTTCCCTTCGTAAAGTATGGTTTAAATAAAGAAACATCTGCAGAAACTCCACAGCAGATGAGCCCAAATCAGGCAAAGATAAATACAAGTATCAGGGGCATGTATGGAGGTGTAGGATACCAAGGGTCTCTGTGAGAAGTGGGTGCCAAGTCACTTGAGCTGCAGAGTGGAATTGGCAGGGGCTTCAGGGAGCCAAGCGCCTGGCCCTGACAGGGAAAACGTGCTGCAGTTCAGATACAGCAGTGGAGAGTGCCTGCAGGAAAGTACATACCAAACTATCCCAGTATGGAATAAAAAGGGAACATACAGACATCTCGGTAAGAAGGAAATGCTACGAGCAAATCTACACAGCAGACGTGTGGAACAAGCTGCTGATAATGGAAAGATGTCTGTGGCATGGAGCTAACAGCGAGAGCTGGAATTACCCATCAGTTCCAGAATGACTTCTCTCCTGCGTGGGAACTCTCAGAAGCAGGCCTTGGCTATCTCCACATCTTCCTGTTTGTATTTAGGGACAATCCAGGGCAAGAGAGTCCCGGTCCCAGACAGAGGTCTGTTTGGGAAATGAGAACAGCCATGGGCCCAGTCTCACACGAAGGTCTCCTCTGGAGGCTTTCAAGGAGGACACAGCCTCTGCTAACGGGTGTGATTAATGGTCACCATTAAAGAACCAGCCCCTGTACAAACAGTACAACCACCCTAATTTACACAGGGCTTCTTAGCTACGCCGTCACCATTAGAAGCGATCTTTATCTGGTAAAGGATCAGCACCACAGTTGTCTGCGCTTCAAACAGGAAATTAAGAAAACACCACGCCGGGCTCTATGAACATGCAGTGACATCTTCAGCAGCCGCTGCTGGTGGTGCTTTCACACCTCCCCTGGACTGCTCTTTCCCTTGCTATTCTGCTGAATATTTCACCTGGGGGAGATGGGTAGCACAGGAGATTTGAAACAGTTCCTCATAAAAACCACTCAGTTGTGTAACCCCTGCTCCAGCAGGGAAATTTCATCTGGTAGGGCTGAACAGACAGTTGCAGCTGGAGCTGAGTGAGACCAATGACTCCAACTGGATATATTTTTACTGGCTTTGTCTCACTTGACTGCTACAGAAAGAAACCTAAGGGCTCTAGGCAAGGACCAAAGATCAAGTTTACTTCCCTTTCTTGCAGGGTTTAAAGCAAAAGAACATGTTTCAATGCTCTCTCATGAAAACATATCAAGCATATTTTTATTTCTTTTTCTTTTTTTTCTTTTTGTATTAGCCATGCATGACTGCTCTGGATAAAGACCAGAGTCAGGGCCTGGTATCTGTCTGCATCATTGACATTACACGGGATGGGCTGAGCCGCATCACAAAGTCCCAGAGATACATTAGAGGACACGTTCGCAGGAAAAATTTAACCAGCTCATTTTTAATGTGCTTGGCCAGGGACCCTGAGAGGCCTCTAGGCCCCTTACAGAGCTGATGAAAGCTGCGTGTCCTGGCTTTATAACAGAGCCAGAACTCCGAGGTGCTTATCAAAGCAGTCAGATTGTGCAGCTCAAGGTCACAACTTTGCACAGAGCAGCAGTCAGGTTGCAACCCCACACTATGGAAAGAGACCTCCCCTGCCTCAGTTATTTCACAGGACTAAGGGAAATAATCCTTTCAAAACCTCTATCTCCCCAGTCAATATTGCAGCAATGAAGCTCAGCCTGCCACATCATTTCACACAATTCCAGACCCCAAAAAGCTAAAAACAAGTGATTGAGATTGCCAGGTTGTCACTTCTCACGGAAAAACCTGGTTGTAGGACGCTGAGTTGATTTGTGCTACTCTTCACACTGGAAACATGCAAAGCAAGCAAGAAAAAAATACCATGTTAAAATATTTTCTATATGGGCATAAGGGAAGTTGAACTACA
Organism: Aythya fuligula; assembly: GCF_009819795.1. Taxonomy (NCBI): domain Eukaryota; kingdom Metazoa; phylum Chordata; class Aves; order Anseriformes; family Anatidae; genus Aythya; species Aythya fuligula. The sequence continues at coordinate 19,579,369 of NC_045571.1, read as the reverse complement.
AAGGGATGCAGATAATCCAGAAATTGAATCGTTAGCTAGCAAGCTCCATCCTAAAAATAAGGCTATTTATTCCCAGTACTATAGCAATGGAAAATTAGTTCATGTTAGCTCTTCTTGCACTGCAGCCACACTTGCTGTTTTGTGCCTCGAGCAGAAAAATCAGGGAAGGAATTTTGATTACAAGTGATCACTGCTGAAGATGTGTATTTGGATAAAGAGACTTTTCATCCAGTTCCTTTTGTTTCTTGATTCATAGTCAAGCTCTAATCCCATGCATATGGCCTGGCAAAGTTGAATTTCCATAGCAACTCCTTTTAAGCTAGCTTCAGGACAGCAGAGAAAGCTGGCAAAGGGAAAAGGTTGTTATTTAAATACCTTGTTACTGCTGCTACTACTACAAGAAATCTGATGCCAAATGCGCAAAACCAACTGGATTTATTTTTTAAGATCAAACTATTTAAAAATAAGAACTCCTCTAGCATGAAAAACCTTTTAGGATCTGCACATTCCTGGTCTGCTCTCACTCTGTGAGAAACATTTCCATACATCACTTAAAATACTCTGTTTCCTGATGGAAGAGGCAAGCGTTCTGCTGAAAGTATAGGGCAAGAGAGCAAAGCTGGCTTTATTTTCAGTGGTGAGAAATCATGCAGGAACATTTTAGCTTGTTAACTGTGCTGTAGCAGTTGTTTTATGGTCACACCAATCCACAGAGGAAGAGGCAGGACAGATGGCTGACACAGAAACTAATCTCCCTTTGATCGGCCCAGACTTTCTTCATCAGCTGGAGAACCAACATTTACGCTGTTTAGAAATAGACAGAAAACTTGCCCAGCATGCTACACACCTTCAATTATTTGCTTTTGAAAAAGCACAGCCCTATGAGATGCTCCAGCTAAGATCTAACTGGGACATAGGTAGGACTGAAGCAGGCCCCAAACAAAATTTCACACCCCTTCATCCCAAAATCAAAGGGAAAAATCAGCTCTAGAGAGCTCCCTGCTCTCTAGCAGGCTTTTACAGCTATTACAGGCTTGAAAGATGTGAGCTTTAGTTCAGGGGTCATGCAGAGATGCCTGTTCCTTGCACACTATGTTTCAGGATCAGAACTGAAGCGGTTTGCATAGGGTGTTTTTTCCACCAACCATGGAAGTGAGACAGACAGTTTTTCCCTAAAAAACAACAAGAAGAGCAACAAAAAACAGATTTTGGATTGTACAGTCAAACCAGAAAAAACAAGGAGAGGCTAGAGTCTGCAAACTCCTGCAGTTTGGACACCTGAAGCAGCAAACCACTGCCTGCACTAGCACAGGGCTTCATGCATGAGTGCTTCCATGGCCACCTCCTTCACAGCTGAGTGCTGACAACATTGTTCTTCCCCCTGAAAACTCAACACAAATCTAGCAGCAGGAAGGAGGCAGCTGGCCATTATTTGGCTGTGAATATCCAGGTGTGCTGGGTTTCACTTCAGAGGGCCAGTCACCCTACCATGTCCATTAAACACGCCTAGCCATGCGATGCTAAAAACACTGCTGACATTATTCAGTGCTAGAGCCTAAGGCAACAGCTGCGCAATTATTTCAACATATCAAGAAATTAGTTTATAGACAATGCCAGTATTTCTCTTCGGTCTTTGAAGCACATGGAAAGCTCATTTCAAGTGAGAGCTGAGGTTTGGATACTGACTGATACAAGGCCCAGGGAAGTGTGCTCCAGTGTACCTTCCCCAATTCTTTTAAAGTATCACAGGGATAGCTCATTAGACACTGTGACAAATAAAAATGCAGATTATGTTATCTCAGAAGACGACAGAACAAAGCATCTTTTCCTTTCAGCTTTTGTTGGCATTAGAAGCATGGTATATCTGAAAGGGAGTGAGATCTGCACAGCCAGCAGCCGTCTCACTAACATTGATCCAAAGTCAAGATGAGGGATCCAAAGGCAAGAAGGGGGATGTGATGCTTGGGTGACACCGGCTGCTGTCTGAGGGCAGGCACTCCTCTGCACACATCGCAGGACTGGTGAGACTGGGACAGGCAGGAGGGTCATCACAACACTTCTCTGCCCACCATCTGGAGGGGGAATCCTGAAACAGAATGTGTTCATTAGCCACTTGCATCTGGACACTTGTCACTTCGCAGGCATAGAGATGTCAGCTGCTCTCAGGCATGTCCTGCTTACAGAGTCTTATGCCACCTTTGAAGGTAAAACCAGCCCTGGTGCTGGCTTTGCAGTCATCTTCCTGCCCTAGGAAATCCACCTGGATATTGCCTGGCAACTTGTGCTCCCCAAATGCATCTCCTCAAGCTACTCTTAGCCCCCTAACCTTGGTGTTAGGTAATTAAGTGCACTACCCTGCATTAAGGAATCAGAACTGAGGCTGGGATCAACTAACTGCCTGCTATAACAAAACATTAGCTGTTTTAGGGGCTTAATGCAAGTCTAGCCCCTAGAATCATACCCTCAGACAGGGGCAGTGGCAAAAGATAAGCGATGTGAAACAAAATGCACAGTGCCTCCAGGCTGTAGCTCCCCAGCAGCAGCCCCGTGAGGAGCATCAGCACCACCGGGCGGCAGCCGTGGGACACAGAACAACCAGGAGCTCATAGGAACCGCTAAAACACAGCAGGGCCAGGGTTTTCTTCCGTAAACCCACCTCCTAATAGGAAATTGGGGGTGTCCTTGGAGGAAAAATATTGTTAGCATCCACATGACCCTGTAAGTAAAGCAAAGGTAAGGATTAAAAATCATAATGGTGCTTCAAAAAGCTCAGCTCATCTGAAATCTCCAGGACAGGCTGAGACACTTCAGATCCTGTTGACATTCACAGCAAGAATTTATTTCCCTACAACTGTTTGTGAAGGTCCTCATTCCCCGAGCCACTGTCTTTGTCCCACCATTGGCAGATTCATCCTTGGATGAAATTTTTGCTACTCAAAAGCAAAAAAAAAATAAATTGATTTTCCCACTGCAGCAGCCTGAGCTCCAGGTTGAACTATCGGAACCACAAACCTGCATTATCTCCACAAGAGAAGCCTCACCTTGCACAAAAGGCACTGACTCTGAGCAGTAGGACATGGTATCAGAAGAGAATTCAGCCGTATTAGGCATAAATGCAGAATTAAACCAAAAGGGAGGAATCAGGAATGGCCTGCACTTTTATAAAGGGAAGGAAAATGAGACTTTAGGCATGGGCAAATAAATATTTATTTAATTTCTCACAAGCCATTTTCAAGAAGAGGATTAGAAGCTAGCTCCCAGTTATTTTAAATATTAAATATTTTAACTGCTGCTGAAGGCATATGCTGCCATCGTGTGTTCAGAGGGGAAACCAAGAGAAAGCACTGACCTAAGCAGCTCTATAGGAGAAACACTGCTTCACTAGATTTTCAAGCCATCATGTATCATCTACTCCTAGATATCAGTGCTTGGTTATTTACCACTCCAAGCAGTTCAAGCTCATTTTCTTAACTAAGCTTGAAACTACCTCTGTAGAAATAACACCAACAATGCTGTATACACCTCCTCAGCATACTTACTGCATGCAATAAAATATTCTCCTCACCTAGGAATTGAGATCATCAAACAAGACAAGTAAAAATAACAGGAAAAAAGAGCTAATCTAAATCAAACTATTCAAGCAGCTCCTCACACAGGCTTGCCCTCTCTTGGCTTCTCCATCCTGGTTCAGACCTTGGAGCAAGGCTCAGGTGTGGAACAAACTCCAGCTGTGCCCACTTTTTTCCTTTTGATCATGGATTATCAAATTGAAATTGCAGTTCAGAGTCATCATCTGACAATACTCATTATGATGGCAGAGAATTCTGCAGGCAGTGACCTCTAAGTGCTAGGAATTAGCAGTATGAGGCTCTCTAAATAGAGGTACTGAATGTACTTTTAGGTGGCTCTCCTTATTAATCCCCTGATCCAGAATGTCACTGCCATAAAAGGGAACTTGGTCATTACAGGAGGTTTTTCAACAAGTATAAAAGGCTTATTGCAACAAGATGGACAACAGTGACGATGATCCAAAAGGCTAAACCACTTAAAGACCCCTAGATTTACCAAAAAAAAAAAAAAAAAAAAAAAAAAAAAAAAAAAAAAAAAAAGCTGATGTGAAACTGAGCTTCCAAACAGACACAGAAGTGGTTAAAACTGAGAGAAGAACCATCTGTTGAAATGTAAACCTAAACCAAATTATTTTGGTTCTTATAAACCTCAAAGGTTTATAAGAACAAAGCTCTTTTTGTCCCCCACTTTCACACCTCTTAGAAAGTTGTTAATCCAAATTGAAAGCACTGGTGGTTGGTGTGGACCCCCACATCACTGTCAGATGGTAGGCTTTCTCCTTTCCTGATGAAGCACAGGCACAGCCCTGAGCACCTACAAGCAGTGCCCCAGCTTGTCTCCATCCTGTTCTACTCATACACATGCTGAAATGCTTTTGTGGTTTACTGGAAACTTCAGGGACAAGATTAGTTTGCATGGTTCTTTCCAGGGAAGCAGGAGCTACACATTAGCAGCCAGAAGTCTTTCGTGGTAACAAAGCTGGGTGTTTTAGATAAGACCATCTTGAGGTGAGGAATGTGAGAAACTGGGAAATTACTTGTTTAGAGGTCAGTTAGTCATTAACATCCCCTAATTACTAATGAGTCTCCATTCCTTCAGCAACCCAACAGAAAAAGGCCCTGCTTTTCCTCAAGCATGTAAAAGCCCTAATGAAGAGATGGCCAGCTCTCTGCTTTCCATGGACACTAGGAGTCACCATGAACTTCCAAGAAGCTTGCTAAGTGATGTGACAGCTATAGCCATATCAGATGATAGATTAAAACTTCTGTGCTACCTTCTGTGACAAAATAGGATACAGTGATGAGTTTGAAAATGCAGTGCAAGGACAACACTGAGCTGAATGGGCACCTGAGGTGCTAATTCAGATGAGTGGGGTCAGGCCAAAAACACCCAAGGGGTTTGCTCTGTACATTGCTTAGCATAGAGAAAGATTTTATATTTCTAAGTGAGATCATCTGGAAGAGACTGAAGAACAGACAAAGATGCATTCAGAAAGACTGGAGACATAGGAGAAACCCACATAACTATGCAGTTTTGGCTAAGGGAAGACAAAATTCAGGCAGAGCACAGTTGGAAGTACTGGCTGACAGGGTAAACTAAGACTGGAGACAGGATGGTAGTTATTAAAGATATATGGCACTTGGAATTGTGCAAAGGAAGGGTTAGAGTATCAAGGAAGAATTGAACAGGCAAGGTAGTCTCAGCTGGTAGGCAGATTTTGTCATTTTTATATGAGGAAAAATAGAAATGTTGTTTAAGGGCAGGAAGAGGCTGGAGCTTGCAGGATAAATCAATGTGACAAGCAGCAGTCAGAACTGTGGATTTGGGATTTGATTAACCCACAGAAGAATCACTAAGTTAATCAAAATTTCTGAGAAATAAACCACAAAATGCAGTGGAGAAAGGCAATGAGATTCTTCTCAGGTATACATGAAAGCAGAAGGGCATGGGATGAAGGGCAGAGCCTGGAGCTGTCAAGCTGGACAACATGGAAGGAGTCAAAATGCAAGACAAATCTTTGAGGTCACAGAGCACAGGAGGAGGAGACAAAAACATGAACTGACATCAGAGAACACAGCTGGTGAGGAAAAGCTAAGTGAAGATCCCTGTCAACAGCCAGCAGGCAGAGGAGGAGAAAGGGTGTGTGTAGGCTGAGCAGAGGTGTGTGAAGGTGGGGTGGGAAGAAGCAGCAAGGAGGTGAAAATGAACATTATGAGGGCAGAAACAGCCTGGAGGACTGAAATTTGAAGTGCCTGTGAGGGAGGATGACTTTGTCTAGAGGCAGATTAAAGATTTCAGAGACAAAAGGAAAAGATAGGGGAGAGGTAAAGGAAACGAAGCAGGAAATGAACAAAACAAGAGCCAAGTTTGCAAAAATGGTAGTGGAAACAAGTGTGGGAGATGACCTGCCTACATAAGAAAAAGCTCTTCAGAACCAAGGAGGACAGAGACAAAACTATTGGCTAGAACAAAAAAAATAGAACAGATGAGGGGCTTTTATGAGGATTGGAGATTGATGGGGGGAGGGAGGGAACAGTAGAGAATGAAAGGAGAGAGGCAGGAAAAAAACATCTTTATTGTCAGGAAGTGTGTAAAGAAGGCAAAAGCAACACATGGGGCTGTTACACTAGTGGAGACAGAAATGAGAAGTGTTTCTGGGTTCAGTTAACAGAAACAGACACCTTCCCTCAGCAGCCGTTGCTGAAGCACAGAGGCCGCTGGCAAGGATGAGACCACCAGCAGCCCACACCACAGGCACCCAGCTGCTTCCCCTCTGCCACCACAGTGCTGCCAAGACCTTTCTGCCCCAAAAGAGCCCCCCACAGGCGAGCAGCAGGGCTCAAGGCAGCATGAAGTCAATGTGCTGTGCACCAGTAGTCACAGCACCTGCGGGGAAGTGAGGAGGGACAGAGGCCACACCACCCACCCACACTCGGGGATGGCAAGCAGCACAGCTCAGCCCACCACTTCTTTTGGTCCATTCTACACTGGAAAAAAAATGCCAGAAAAGAATAGTAGTAACAGTAGGAAATAAAACAAGGAGAATATCCGAAGAACAAGACCTCGCCACAACACCCATGTGTGTCAACAGCCTGCAACTCATTCATAAAAGGCCACAAAGCTCCAGCACAGCTATGGCTCCTGGGGCTGAGCTGAGGGAGGACACAGCCCCAGGACAGCATGTGGACATGCACAGAAAGGGCAGGGACTTCTCTTGCTGCTGGAGGCAGCCGCCGCTGCCACAGCTAAGCATGCTGCCAGCCCCTCAGCTGCTATTTCCTGAGAGGGAGAGGCCAGGCAGCATGGAGGCACCACACTGTGCCAGCAGCAAGGAGACCTTGTTCTGAGTGCCCACCTGATTATACTTTTAATTAAAGTAACAGCAGCTGCACAGAGCAAGAAACAAGGGGAAATGAAGCAACAGGAAGATGCAGCACTTGAAGTGAATTTTGTTTAAAACTTTCAGGTACGTATTTACTGCTAAAAGCAAGTTCACGTTGATGGAAATGGCTCTAATATCTCTAAGAGAAAATGGTTCATGTACTTTGTACCAAAAATTCACAAGGTTTTTTGTTTCAAAGTGACATCTTTTCCTCATTTCACATTTTCTGAACAGTGGAATAATTCTCTGCTTCCCCTACACCTACACATCTACAGAAGTTTTTTTTTTTTTTTTTTTTTAACTCACCTTCATTTCAGTGAGAAAACATTTAAAGTTAACTTTGATTGCCACAAATGATTTTTAGAAGTGAACTTTTTTTTTTGTATAATTCCACATGCATTTTGTTTCCAGCTCCTTAGATTTCTCAAGCAATTCATGACAGTGCCCAGTCTTTAATAACACATATTCAATGTTATATGTCTAAATTTCTTCATTTCACTGCATTTCAATAGTAAATACCTTATAGCCTGAAGCAAGTAACTGCCTACAGAAGAAATTTTAGTATCTGGAGTGGAACTGAAGCTTATTGTTACAAATAGTCACATAATTAGGTTAAAAGGGAAATAAATTTTTACAAAGTCAAGCTCCTTCCTGTTCTGAATGCACATTTTCAGTAGAGGAACATCTATTTAGCCAGGGTTTGAAGCTGCTGAAAAATAATCTTAAAATAGCAAGTAAGCCCAAGAAGCTATTAAGCCATTTATAAAATAATTTACCCTGTAAATATAATTGTATGAAATTGAAATTAACTCCACAGCCATGGCTGCCACAGAGCAAGAAATAGGTCAGAGGTTGGCAGGGAAGGCGCCTACACAGCCCCATTAGCAGTGGTTTCATAAATGAAAGGAAAAAAAAGCAGTTCAGCAGCTGGAAAGGCACTAGGTTAAAGGAGAATGAGGCCCAGGTCTTGCTCTGACCTTTAAACCATGTATACCAGGGTAGATCCAAACAGGATTTTGGCAGCTCACACAGGTAGAGCCTCTAATCCCAAACTGAGATCCTGCAGTTTCTTGTACTTTTACTGTCTAAACTCTACAGACATTTCTGATCTTACCATTTTAGTGGTTCCAGACAGGGCATGGGGTACAACTTGCTTAATCTTAGATACTAATTAGTCACATAGACTTCCCTTTAGTCACTGGAGAAAAACAAGCACTTACAATAGCAAAGTTTATCTTCTAGAACAGGCATCTAAAACTATCACACCCTGACCATACTCATTTCTTTTTGGTAGCCAAAGACCCCAGAGCTCTGCTGCATGCCTCAAGTCACAGGAGATGACCAACTCAGCATTGCCTAAAGCATAGTAATCCTGATCAAGTGCAGAATGTTCCTTTGGGCTCCAGCAAGATCCCTAAAGACCCTTAGTCACTCTAACAGTGAGATTTAAAGCCTTAAGTCCTTTGTTTGCTCTAGCTCCTTTATTTGAGAAGCAGAAGGTGTTCAGGCATTCTCAGGGAGTTGTACAACTTCAGGCTACAGAGGACACAAGGGTGGCTATTCCCTAAGGTCAGCTGAGCCAGGGGTAGCCCCAGCACAGTATTGACTTCGTGTAATGATTTAGTAACTGCATGAAGCTGCTAGCAAATCATGCTGCTCTGAGGTTGTTGCTTGTGGAGCCCTGCAGCCTTCCAGACTTGTATAGCAAGACACCGAGTCGCTCTCACACCAAACTTCCTTTCAGCAGGCCCCTGAAAACCCTTCTTCCTTTACCAGTAAACCAGTGCTCTGTCTGCACAGCAGAGGCCTCTTCCCTCTCGTCACCACCACCGTAACTGCTGACCGCAGTGTGGGAATGTGGTCTTGAAAATCCTGGTCTGATCCTTTCCCCTCAGCAGGTCTCTGCTGGCCTTCTGCAAGCACAGGGACAGGAGATAGCAGCTGATGGTCTTCACCTCCCGTCCCTGTGTCTCTGCAGCCCATCTGCATGCTAGTGTGCACCCTGTGTGCCCTGTGGCCCCATGGTGGTAAGGAGGGCCTACAAAAGCGGAGAGTGGATTTCCACTGCAGCAGCCATCAACCGCAGTTTTGGCAGAGGCAAGAGCCAAGGCCCAAGCAGCATCTGAAAGAGCGGTGAGGTTGGCGTGAGGAGCAGGTCCATGAGAGGTGGCTGGCTGTGGTTCCCTTGGCCACCCCACATCTTCCTGGCCAACGCATCTGCGCCAGGGCTGACCTCCGAGCAACTCCCAAAATTCAGCGGTTCTTGGCACGAGTCTTTCATCCACCTCATCTGGAGCCCTTTCTCACATGGACTACTTGAAAAGTCAGGTCCTAGGTGATGGGAGCAGCCTCGCCTGATGTAACAGAAGTTCACCCTGCTGAACTCAAGGCCCTGGATGTGAGCAGTGCACTGCACTGAGTGCTCATTGCAGCTCTCTGTCCAGCTGCCTTTGCTGGCCTTACCCCTCTCACACTCTTTTCCACGACTGCTTAATATATATATATATATAAAAAAAAAAAAAAAAAAAAGAAGAAGCTTTAGCCAGAGTGGAGCCAGCCCTAGTGATTGTGAGGTTTGAAACACACAAAGTGTTTGAGACTGCCATGGAGTGCAGGACACATTCTAGTCTTTATGAAGAGTAAAAGGCCCTAAAATCTATGAGTATCTTTTTGGAGGGCAGTAGGCCGATGTGCCCATCAGCAGAGCTGCAGAGCAAATGGATTTCTCTGGCTAGGGCAGGCAGCTACAGAGGCAGACCTGAATAAACACTGACACGAAGGGCTGTGTAGGTAAAGGGACCAAGACCAACATGAGAAATCAGAAGCCTTTTTTTCTTATTTATTCCTGTTTCTTGGTCCCCTTTCTATAAAACAGAACTAATAACACTGACCTGCCTAAGGCTGAACATGTTAAAGGCCACAGGGTGCTCAAATAAGTCATCAGTGAAGTTACATAAATATACAAACGTGTCTGTGCTTCATCTCATACCTCAGGAGCCTTTAGACCTGCCGTCTGGGGAACTAATAACGGTCTAGTCGCAGCTGCACGAAACAGTGTGGGCTATAAAACCTGCCCACAAAGCTGTGTAAATATTACGACAGCTCATGCAAGGAACTACGCTGTTACAACCACACTGTTCTCCATGCTGGAGCTAAGAGGTCTGAAGGTAATGCATGCTGCAGTGACTGCGTGAAGGAAGACGTGGGGACTTGGACACCATGGGATTATCCAGCGGGCCAGCGTTGGTTTGGATGCTGGTTGGAGTAGTCACACTTCAGTCAAATCAATCAGGACGTGCAGTGGGGAGTAGAGGACAAGTTTATACAAGAGGACAAACAGTTCCCAACCATGTTGCTCCAAAGTGAAAATTTCAAGAATGTGAAACCTCAGTGAATTTGTACTGGGTAATACTGCACGTCATACAGCTGCCTGGTTGGTGTTCGAGTATTAGCAGCCTTTTGTCCAAATTTACTCTCTTGATCAGAAATAGATTGAGATAAGTGTTTTGTTCCCCTCAAAGTTTTCTTTGGTGACCCACAAGGGGAGATCTCTTGATTGTCTTCACCAATGATCAGCTTTCTGTCAGCAACCACTCCCAAACACTCAAAGATGAGCTTGAACAAAGGATTTGGGCTTCTTTAGAGTGGGTTTGGTAGAACAAAGGTACCAACACTGCAGTCTCATGCAGGCCCCCTTTCCCTGGATCAAACCAAGTGCTGCAGCCACTTTGCAATCCACTTGTGCTACCAAATGGCCCTGGAACTGTGTCACAAGCCTGGAGCTGCCCCTGTCCAGCTCAACTCCTGCCTCAGTGCAGCTGGAATCCAGAAAAGAGCTGCTCCTTCAAGCCTCACGAAGAGCTTTGTTGGCCCAGTCTCTGTGCTCACAGTGCACTGCTGGGAACAGGCTATTCTCAAACAGCAGCTGCAGAGGTGCTTAAAATAAACAAACAGAAACCCAATGCATGCACGGTTGCGGTAGTGCTACTGCTGCCCCTTGCCTGTAATGTCCACGTGGCTGGAGGACCTGCTCGGGCTCTGAGCAGGCATTTAATGTGGGTTCCCACCCATGTCTCATACCTCAGGGGAAACTGCCCTAACTACTGTGCTTGTCACTTATTCCTTGTAAAAACGAAGGGTGCCTTCTCCACCCTTCCTTTCTCAGCTCTTCCGCTTGTGCGGCCAAGAATACAAGATACACTGAGTTGAAGGAAGGAGGGAAAGATCACATCATGGACTCAGCTTTTCCTCTGAGCTCCTCCCTGCTTGCAGCGCCTGCTCTCCTGTGGAGCCTGCTGCCCTGGGGCAGGAGGAGAGCCCATGGGCCACAACAGAGCTTCTGCATTGCCTTCAGTGCTCTAACATCAGGCATGGCATTGCCTATTGTAGATGCATTGGCTTTAGCCCCAGCATACATGAGCAGGAAGCAGTCATATATGCTCTAGGCTGGTTTCAGCAGAAAGTTATGTATAGCCATGTCTGAAGAAATAGCTATGAGATGAAGGGTAGCTGAGTTTTGGCACTAAACATGTAATTTTCAACATACAAATGTAACAGAGGAGGCTGTTGGATATGTGAGGAGATGAGTTCAGACCTCGATGTGAAAAGGCTCACATTTTAGCAGCGCAGCAGTGGAATTTAAATGCCCTCCCTCCATCTTTTGGTAATCTTTTCTCAATAGAGAGGATTAAATTAGGACAGAAAAACAATGAGTTCCCACAGCTGCAGAGCTCCTCTGGCTTCTGCAGTAGCTTAAATCTATGTTTCAGGAAGCAAAAATATATTTTTTTGCCATTGCCCACTCACCACCCAGGAGAGTAGGTTTAATTACTTTTGCCAGTTTTAACAAGAAAACATATTGCCAGCAAATAGCGAGCATTTCCTGCTTGCAGATTTGGCCGGACAGCGCATGAAGTCAGTCCTGTGCTCTCTCTGTGCTCTGCATGCCTGTCCTGTGGTTCGCCTGTCTCAGCACCACACTCTATGTGGTCACCATCCCTCCGTCCTCCTGCAAGCTGGTCCATGAACTGCTCAGGATGTGCTTATCCCTTTCTGTTTCCTGCACCTCTCCCACAGCACCCCCTTTCAGGGCACAGCACTTCTCGCCTGAGTTGTCTAAACATGCACTGGCCACCACAAGGCTGCAGCAGGAGCTGTGAAACCCTCCCCAGCCCTCACAACATCCCCCTCATGCTCTCATTGGAATTTTCCTCCCACTTTAATACATGCTGTCTTGCAGCACACACACTGAGGAAGGTGTTTCTTTCCTTCCTCTGAAGCATCTGTTGAGACTGCTGACAAAAGGCAGGATATGCTCTGAGGAAGGCTGATGTCTTCTGCTCCATGTCAATCTAATAAATACACATTAATGGAGCTAACTTGAAATTCCTGATACAGCCACTGTTCAGTGCTTCTTCCAGCTATTACTCTCCTTCCAGTTAGAAAGAAAGGAAGCAAAAAGAATCATCAGGGCAGATCTTTGCACCCTGACACCTTTGTTCTATTGAAAAAAAGTTCTCATATCACTGTGCATGCCTTGACCACAAACCAGTGTTGTTTTTTTAACTGTCTAATAGTTCTCAGAACAAAAAATGGCTGCACCATGTGTTTATGAGATGCAGCTGTACAAGACAATATATTTTAACATCTACTGTGGCTAAAAAAAAAATATTATCTAGATGCAAAGATGCTAAGAAGCCCTGGGAGAAATAGAGATGGGGGTGATGTCGATCTGGAAGAGGAACCTGAGAATTGCTAACAGATCTGTGAAATGTCCGTGTTCTGCTTACAGAGAGTAAACAGAAAAAAACAACACAGCACCAAGTGTTTCAAGAAAGGTCAGTACACCAAACAAACAAACAAAACCCCACAACCAAACACACCAACTGCACTTTCTCAGCCTGAAATGAGAAAGTGTAAATGGTCTTGTGCAAAGCCAATTATTGTTCTCAGTCAGAGCCCCAAAAAAACTGTTGTTCCCTCTGGCTTGCTTTATGGGGCATCGTAGGACTGATGTGCTTCTTGGAAATGTGGAGCTAAGGCAGTGTCCCCATGACCACAAGGCATTCTTCCACTGATTTCAGGGAGGAGGGGAAATAAGAATGTTTGCTTTCAGTCTGGAATTATATTTAAGAAGCCAGTTCTGAATTTTTTCTCTCTTTGCCTATTTTTTTGGGATGTTCTATGTGTGGAGCCTCCCTGACTATATTCTTCGGTTTCTTGACAGGTTTTAAATGAAGAGGGATTATTCCAGTCTCAAAGGCTTTCTTTCAAATCCCCCAAACATTCTCAAAAGATTCAATTTTAAAGCAGCATAAACTGAATGTTATAATTAAGTTAGAAATTTGTAGGACACCTGGTTCCTCAAGGGGACGTAGAACTGTTGTGACCCGGCTCCCTAATCTTAGCTAAATGTGCGCAGTGTGTGTGGGAAGTTGTTTGCAAGACATGTTTGTGGTAAATGCTCTTAATATTTGCACACACAGCTCAGACGCACTTCAAGCAGACCTGATTTCTGTGCAAAAATGTAAACACTGTACCAGCCCTGGAACCTGTGTGGAGTGTTTGCATGGTATTTTGGCAGTTACAGCTTGTCTTTAAACCCTAGGATAAGGGTTTTGAGATAGTGGTTCAGGTACAGTGCAACTGGCAGTTGCACTTTCCCTCTCCAGACACAACTGTAATGCAGAGTGAAAAATAAGCTTAGACTGACTTAAAGGCAACAAATATCCAATCTTCAGCAATGCTATTTAAGGAATTAGTAGCTTAATAAAAGGTGAGAAACTAAAAAAAGTGAGAAAATAGAGATGAAATTTTAGAAAAGCATGATGTATCTGTGTTAATGTATCATCCCAGCATCTGAAGGATGCTCTCTGTTTGTTCAAGCCACGGCAAAACTGCGGAATACTGCTGATGTAATTAAGGTATTATTGTGCTGCATTTCCTCCCCAAGTGTCACAGAAAAGCAGTGCCTGGTGAGTGAACGACAAGTTAAAACAAGAAAACAGAAAAAAAAAAAAAAAAAAAGAGAGAGAGAGAGAATAGAGAGAGACAACTTAAATATAGAGGTACTGGAGAAATCATCAAAAGTAGAAGTAGCAACTGAAAAAAATCAACAGGGCCAATGAATTGTCATTGCCAAGGAAATCTTGACTCCTCTGTCCATATGAAACTGCTTGTAATAGCACTGGCTTATTCATTCCTTCCAAAACACAGCTGGAGTTATTAACAGCCCTCCTGAGATGGAGGCGAAGGACAGCGTTCGCCAGAACGGGAAGCAGGCCCCAGGTCCGACACGCATTCATTCCCCTTGGCTCCTGCTCTGCTCCCTCCCACCATTTTCAGAAGATCAAATTCACCTTCTTGTGGGATGCCACAGCCCCTTTCCAAGCCTCTTCCCAGCTCTCCTCTGCCTGGCTGCCTACAACTTGCCGTACTGTAGCTCTTCAACCAGGGCTCCCTCCGTACCCACAGGGAGGAGCAACCTTGGCGTTCCTAGGGGCAGTACTCAGCATCAGTGGAGTCCAAGCACAGCGAGGCAGCTTGGTAGTCTGCTACACACAGTGCCAGAGTGATAGCTTATATAAGTTCTTTATAAGCAAAAACACCATCAGAGTACACTTAGATAATATAATGCTTCTCAGGAAGCGCTGAGATAAAGCCACTCTATCTTTGTGTACACACATCCCTGCACCTCTACCTTTGGAAATTAAACAAGCTCCCAAGACTTCATCCTGCTCTGTTGGAATCATTGAAAATACTGATAGGAACAAAACCTTCTCAAACCTTGCCTTTTCATTCTTCCCACCCACCAGTGACATCCTTCTGGTAGATGCTTTGTTTTGTAGGTGTTGTCAGTGCTGTTTCTCATCTTCATGAAACAACAAATTATTTGTCTCATGAACTTGTTTTCTCACATGAATTACTCTCCTTAGAGACCTTCACCAGACAGCAGCTGCTCAAAGCAGAGCTGAAGTATAACTTCTGCTGCTGATGTCTTTGTGGTAGCTGCTGATGTCACTGAACTTTTTTAACTTTTTTTTTCTTTCTTTTTTCTCTGAAGAGGTTTACATCTTGATAGCTAGGCACATGCTTAGATGTATGTTCATGTTCTCAATACGCCTCTTTTGTCCTACACCTCACCTGACAGCCCTTGCACTGCACAAATCCAGCATGCTGCTGCCAGCTCTGCACAGTGCTTGAGGATGCAGGGATCTGCTAGCCTCCCTTGGGAAATAACTCATTTGTAGCTCAGCCTTGCCCCACAGAGCATGAAGCCAAGGTGATTCCACTGCAGCCCTACTGTTCTCCATCCCTGTATCTGCTCACCCTTCTGCACGCCATCAACCCCTTTTCTGCTGACCCTGGGGAGAGCTTTCCAGGTTGGACTCCTGCAGATCCTAAGGATTGCCAGCAGCACGTATGGCTGCTGGGCCTTAGCCCATGCACAGCTGGCTGCATGCACTTGAATATTACTTTGAAGGACAGTCAGTGGAGTTAGGAAGGATTTCGTCCTTCCTTCAGCTGCAGCTGGCTTTGGTTTAGGGCAGAAGATATAAACGGTTCTTACAGGGAATTAGCTTTATGTCATGCCCCTACCATCGATATATTCCATTTAGTTGACTTGCTTTGACTTTTGCTCTTGTATGGTTTGATTTGCGTACTGACCTCATTTGTGTATGTTAGCCGTTTGACCTCATTCTCATCAAGTTATTCCTGTTTTTTAAAATGTATTCGAGTTCTCGGCTGAAAGCCTTGCTGCTCTCTACCCAGCTGAAGTGAAAGGGGAAGCACAGCCTTACGTGATGAAGTACATGAGTGGATGTGGCTCTTATTTGTTAGGAGGGTGTTTTCCAGCCTCAGGAATCCCCCGTGGAGTGCATTGTTTTTGTGTTCCAGTTCACATGAAAATGCTTGCCCTTCACCTTGCAGCTGTCCTGTGCAGGGTGCAGCAGCCTGCAGCATCACAGATGGTACATGGGACAACAGCTTTTGAAGCTGCACCATTTTCCTTCCAACCTCCTTGCTGCTCACTCCTTTGCCTTTCCATGCATACCAAAACCACCATGTGTGCTCTTGTAGGTGGTGTCACATAAAGGATGGGAACTTCTTTGGCCTGTTTTGCTGAGAGGAAGTAATGCAAGCATGCAAATACCTGAACTCAGAGCCGTGGATCTTCCCACACTGGTTTCATGAGCTTTTCCACAAGAGACTCTCTCTCTTTACAGTTATCACACCTGCTGGCTTGGGCAGAGTATGAGCTGTGGGCACAGGAATGCCCCAAAGGTTCCAACACAGGTTGAAAGCCTTGTTTTCTGAAAGCCAGCTACTATATTCGTATAAGTTCCCAATGGCAAAAACCTGGGGGCATACAACTGCACACCAGCATTGCATATGTTTATTACCATGCTTCTTACAATTAGCTTACCAACAAAAACCAGGCATGTAATAGTTGACACAACTCTAGCAGATGATTGCTTCAAAGCTGATTTGGCTCCCTTGGTCTGATGACGTTGTACTAAAAAAAAATAAATAGGAAAAACTCCTTGCAGAAGTCCAGGAAGAGCTGAATCCTTGTGCAGAGGACTCTAAAGCCTGTTAGTTGTGTAACATTTACAGTTAGCTGGATCTCACCAGACGATGCCAGTCTTCCTCCTCACCTCCAGAGCATGGGCTACTTATGCTATGTAGACACCTTTGGAAAGAGAACTTCTTCCATCCTCTTGGACAAAGTGGGCAAAGCAATTAAAATCACCATGTTGTGAAATATAAGCAAGCATTCCCCCCACGTCCCTCCAACACACAAATTTTCTCTCATCCATTCCAAAAAGCCAGAGGTTACTGGATTCTACACATTGAGGGATTCTGAATTGTTTAGGATGGCAAAGAAGTTTTAGCAAAGACAACGGATGAACCTATTTTTAGTATCAGCTGCATGGAAAATACATCTCAGAGGCTGTGGTGTGTTAGATTATAAGACACGTTTCCTCCTTTTTAGTTTCTGCTGAAAAAAAACACAGGACTTTAGAAGCAAATGACAATAATAAAAAAAAAATATATAAAAAAAAAAAACAAACACACAACTGTTCTGATAGGTAACTATTTGTGGCTGGTATTGGCAAACCCCAAAACTGTCATAAGAAAATCTTCCCAGTTTCGTTCAGCTCCACAGATTCAAGGTACTCAGCTGCCCTGAATAAAACCTGGGGTGAGCTTCCAAGGTTGTGCGTCTCCAAGATGTTACAAGATGTTCTTTTTGCTATTGGAGAAGATTTTTTTTTTTTTTTTTTTTTTTGGTACTGTAGAAACTCTTGAAATATGAACCTTTTCAGTTCATCATCTATTTACAATTTCAATATTCTACCAAAGGGAATGAGTGCTGTGGGATGTTGTAAGTGATGAACTAAGACAGAGCTTGCAGGCTTCTCTATTAACAAATGCTCCTTTTTTGAATTAAAAACCTATTTCCAACAGAATCTGCTTTCCTTTGGGACTGAAGTAACATGTGTGCTGGTACTAGGACCAGGGGAAATTATTAACTACATGATGTAACTGTGCTATGTAATTTAGCTCTGTAACAGCAAAAGAGTCAATAATGAGCAGTCGTGTTTGAGTTGCTGTAAAAATACAGTCAGGCAATTAGAAATTATTTCTCACAGTACACCCAGTTTTTACCTTCTTTTATACTTTTTTTTTTCTTCTTCTTCAAAGGAAAAATTATCATCATTGGGAGGGGGAGGAAGGGAGGAGGGGGAGTAGAAAATTTTGAAATGTTTGTCGTTCCGTGTTCCTCTTTTTCTTATCTGATTCAGAGCATGCGAGAGGGTTTTAGAATCGTCAACACATTTATGTACTTCAGAGTCCACATATGCTTTTCACTTCCTAAGTGTCTATTTCTTTAAATAAATCTTTATAATATATAAGAATGATATAGAGATAAAAATATAAGTTATATAATGTTATGTACAATATAAACAAATATTATAGACTATATATTATATAGTATATGTTGCATATTGCATGTTAAGTATCACATACATTATATATTTTCTATATACTATATATAAATATATACATAAGGATATTATAACCTTTCTAATGAATATATAAAAATAGTAATTATGTAAAATTATTATAATAGTAATAATCATTTAGACATGTTTTTGCTTTTTGTCTTGGCTCCCACTAAAGGGCTGTAATCTGTTTTATCAGAGACTGATTTTTTTCCTTGTATGCAGAAAGCATCCTTATCTAAAAAAAACTGCTTCACATGTTCGGTGAAGTAAAATGCCTGAATGCTGTTCCTGCCCAGTAAGACACACAGCAGCAGCTTTATTTTGGATTTTGGAAAGGAGCTCAGAAAGGAAGGAGAAGCATGGAGAAGGTGCGGTAGCATGCTTCTGCATGTGGTCATTCTTGCACGTTGAAACAAACTTCCCAGTAGCCAAACAGGCAAATTTGAAAGTAGTTTTTGCATCAAGCAGTAAGAGCAGGTATTGCTCAACTCTTCCTGAAGCACCGTGTGGCGGCGGCGACGCAGGCACGTACAGCTGCAGCCTCTAACGTCCAGGCTGGTTCTGTGGTTAAACCCAGCAGGCAGGTAGCTCCGTGGCTGCGGCACCCTAGGGGATCCTCTCACCAGGGACCTTGCTCCACACACAGGTTTCTCATCTCTAAAGTGGAGGACACAGAAGCCAGCCGTGCTGCAGAGCACCCTGCACCACCAGTAGCCAGCCCCAGGAGGCACAGATATGGCTGAGGCTGAGCCGCGGGTCAGAATTCCTGCAGCTATTGCTCGTGCCATTTTGCAGGAATCGAGCTCTCCTCTCACGCAGGTACTTCTGAGAGCAAATGCTTCTGGTAAGCACATCATTCTGGTAAGCAAATACCAAGAGCAGGAACAATTTTAGGCATGGTATGCAAATTGAAATTTTAACAACACAATTAGGACAAATAGATCTATGGGGAAAGTACATCTGTAACCAGTGTAACTGTCTGCAAAATCCCTAGTGCGAGTTTGGTTTTATCAGCAAAAACCCCACTTCCTCACTCCTTGCCTGCAGGATAACATGCTTAGGAAATGGATATGTGATACAGGCAAGCAATACGTGAATCCTCCAGGCTGCTTTATGCCAGTGTAGGGGTGGTAGCTTGGTACTGGACAGGTGACTTAGGAGGTTTTTGGCTGTATACATGTATATTATTTTAGCCAACTCTTCCAAAAGCGGAGAAAACAAACAGCCTTGTGGTTCAGACAGGAAAATGTTATCCCTGTTTACAGATGGGTAAACTCAAGCATGAAGAAATTCAGCAGAACTATTCTGCAGGTGCTGTGATTTGCACCTTTAAATCTGTCCTCTTACCAGGCTTTTTGTATAACCGTCCGCACTAAACTTAGAACAATCTGTGTGCGTAGGCATAGGGCAGCAACAGTGGCTGCACCTATTTTGTAAGCAGAGCTGTTCACAAGCATGCAGTGCATTGTGACCAGGTTTTGTATCTTTAGGGCTTATTTTCATAACTTGTCAATGTGTTTCCCATACCAACATGGACAAGTTCAGCTATGGGTAACTTCATCTCTCCTTTTTCCAAAGAATATGGCTTTTGCTCAAATTGATCAAGCCCATTAGTGGCAGCCGAATGAGGGGTGAAAGAGTTACATGCAGAAGCTCCTGCAGACCACAGAACATCTGCAGAAGAGACAATATTTGTTTTCATAAATATTACTCAGGTCAATCACTGACCTGTTTCTGAATTGCTGTTCCCAAGTCAGGCTCTGCTTAGCTCGCTGTGCTACCATTAGGTGACTGAATGCAAAAGACAGCTCTGAGACTGGATAAATTCCAGTAAATACGTTCCCACTGCTGACGAACGACTTAAAAATCAGCTAAACAGGATGTACTGATAAACACTGCAATATCGGCCAAAAGCTCACTATTGCTTTTCATGAAGCCCTTTTAAATAGTTTTAAAATAAACACCTGACAATCTCCCAACTTCTAGCAAGTTCCTTTGACAATTCGTGGAAGCGGGACAGCCTATAAAGCACAGCAATGCATTTTAAGGGGTGTTCATTGTGGGTCATTCTTGTTTGATTAGAGCCATTAGGTTTTGATCCTTTGATGCCCAGAGGGCCACAGTAGTGGTAATGAAAAATGAAATGGAAAAGTCCTGTTAGAGAATTTATTGCCCATGCCGGACTCCAAGGCATGGCCCACAAACCAAAGGGCTTGCTAGGGGCTGGTCCCATTTTTTCCTGCTCCTGGGATGTGGAGAGGATCAAGCAGGGGGCTGGTGGGTTTTTGAAAATCTAGACCCCCTCTAAGGGGTGAGGTCTGAGCCTCACTAAAGTGTTTAACCCCTGGAATAAAGGTGAAGCCAGACTTAACCCCATTGCTTGAAACATTTTAAGAAGTGCCACCATTTGACATTGCTGGCAGCAGCCCCAGCATCTGTAATCTGAGCAGCCGGCGTATTAAGTGCAGGAGAAATGTCAAGCAAGGCTCAGAAGAGCGCTATAAAAAGCCATTGGGAAGTTGGAGTCCACTGGCAACAGGACTTAGCAGGTGGTGCGAGAGAGCAACCACCAGCAGAGGCTCACACCCAGCGATGCGTGTGCGCAGCCCCTCGGTCGAGAGGCGAGGGCAAAGCTGAGAGCAGAAACCTTTGAGGCTTTCCGTGGTTAGCCTGGAGTCGTGCTTGGAGGGAGGAAGGGTGCAGAGCAGGGCAGCTGGCAGAGGAGGAAGGGGAGCCCTGCGCGGCTCCACTCGGGACCCTTTCCTGCAGAATCCCGAGGGAGCTGAGCCGTCCTGGTGGAGCAGCAGCAGACAAAACCCCAGGGGCGAAGGCACACGGACCTGATTTCGGGACAACATCGCGTGCGCCTGCCCAGGGCTCGGCTCGGCGGGGCTGGGAGTGTGGGCAAGCAAATCCCACCCAAGCAGAGACGTGTGCCAGCGGGCACAGTCAGGGCAGCACCTTGCAGCACCCAGCGATGTCATGCAGGCTTCCACGCTGCTGTAAACAAGGCTGGCGCCGAGCTGTCAAGCCAGCACACTTCCTCCTGCCTGCAGGGCTGCACTCCGCTGGGGTTCTGTCCGACAAGGTAAGGCTGATTTTAAGCTCTCTTTTTCTGATCTAGAACAATAATGAGCCTTTACTGCCTCCTGTGAACGTGTTGCCCTTCTTGGGCTTTTCCTTAGAGCTTAGGAGCCAGGAGGAGATCTGTGGAGCTTTGTATCTCGGAACAGCAGATCTCCTCGCGTGCCAATCCTCTGTGTGAACACATGGAGGAGTGAAAACAGCGGCTGCATGAAGTTGCTGTCACTAGATGAAGCAAAATGTTATAGCGTGGGCAATTACTGGTTCTCTGATTGTTCTTCAGTGTCCCTGTAGGCACAGATTCCTTCTTTTTCATGATTCCTCAGAGGATATCTATATCCTCTATCTATATCCTCTATCCTATCCATCTCGCTCTCTATAAGTACATTAAAGGAGGCTGTAGTGAGGTGGGGGTTGGTCTGTTCTCCCATGTGCCTGGTGACAGGACGAGGGGGAACAGGCTAAAGTTGCACCAGGGATGTTTTAGGTTGGATCTTAGGAAGAACTGCTTTACCGAGAGGGTTGTTAGGCATTGGAATGGGCTGCCCAGGGAAGTGGTGGAGTCACCATCCCTGGAGGTCTTTAAAAGATGTTTAGATGCAGAGCTTAGGGATATGGTTTAGTGAAGGGCTTGTTAGTGTTAGGTCAGAGGTTGGACTCAATGATCTTGGGGTCTCTTCCAACCTAGACAATTCTGTGATTCTGTGATATCCTTTACTTCAAAATCATATTTGACAGCAAGACTTAATTGTTGCTTAAAAGTAAGATTTACTTTAAGGAAATCATACTTAACAGGCAAGTAAACAACTTCACTGTTGCAAATCTTTTTTTTTTTCTTTTTTTTTTTTTTTTTTTTCTAACAGCAATTTATATTGCCACCAAAAACAAATAAATAAATAATTTACATGCTGTCTTGTGCCATCCACTCTGCTCTTTGACAGTTGCAATAGCGGGACATTACTGTTTGAGTCAGTATGACAATATAAGAAGGTGGCTTGGATGTGGTTTTGTTCTCAAGAGTCCTGAGACAGATTCGAATTGCAATTCAGGCTGCAGTCACTGGCTAAAACATAGCTTACTTCATTGACTGACGCTTTTAAACCATATTTTGTAAAAGGTGGTTAACCGGTGGGATAGCATGCACCCGCACTCGCAGCTCAGCTCTGAAGGGAGCATAGCAAAACAGCTCAGAGGCACGGCAGTTATAGACAAAATCCATCTTGGGTAGACCCTAAATCTAAGATTTCTTAAAGCAAATCAGAAGGGAATAGCACCGAGGGTGAGTCAGTGCCAAAACCACCCTGCCACAGGGTTGCGTAGGAGAGGAGCTCAGCTGGAGCCCTGGGCTGTGTGAAATAAGAGCGCTGCTCAACAGCAGGTTTTCTGCTGTCAGGTTATGTGTCAGTGGGAGCCCTGGGACTGGTGCAAGCATCAGCAGCCCAGGGAGCAGCATCCGTGCTGCTGGTCCATGCATGGGACAACCCTTATCCCCATCCCTGACCTGGCTGCCAGCCTCCTGCCATCGGGGCATGCCTGGCTTCTTCAGCTGCCAGGGCTGCAGAAGTGAGAATCGAAATGAAACGAAACATCGAAACAAAAACATCGCAGCAGATCACGCAACCCAGATCTGCTCTTTTTTTTTTTTTTTTTTTTTTTTTTTTTTTTTTTTTTCTGTGGAAGGAGAGAAACAGAAAAAGTACCCATAACTGTAGAACTTTCCACTTCTGACTTCAGAGGTTTCAGATTGAAGCGTGAGTGCAAAAGCCTTAGATATTCACAGCCATACAATGAGGGCAGAGTTCAGAAGCATTTATGTCTTAAACAAATCAACTAGCCTGCTGATGGAGGCATTAGGAAGACACAGGACTCTGCAATGACATTCCTGTGTTTCTCATTTCTATCAAGATGAGCATCTTTTTTCCTGGAAATGCCTTGTTTGGTTTCCAAACTTCCAGCTACAAGTAATTATGTGCATGCTTAATTCATTCCTTATTGCAACAGCCTCAGAAGTACAGACTCTGATTTAAGTGTACAAAACTGTAGTTAGGTAATACTGTATTTATTTACTACAATTTTTTAATTGCATATTCTGAATACAATATTACATTATGAGCTGTCTCTCTGCAGCATGTAAACAAGAACAATAATGATAAAGAATTTAATGATAAAATGTGATTATTTCAGCCTTATACCTGTGCTGTACATACATCATGCAGCAAATACCTTCACTTTCTTAACAGCTTTGCAGATAGAAAGTCTGGTTTCAGACATTCTGTGTGCCTGCTTTTGTGCTCAGACGGGAAGATAAGGGGGACAGGGCAGGACTTATCTCCCATCTGAACAAGTGGGAGGAAGTGCAGCCATACGGCCATTTTATGGTCCCCCATGCCTGTGCCTGGATGCAATTTAGTTAAAGGGAAGGATTAATGTCATTATATTTTTATGACTTTGTAACGAAGTCACCATTCTCAGAAAGCACCCTGTGCTGATGAGCAGCAGACATCGCCCATGTGTATATTAATTGCATTAATGCTTTTGCACTCAGCCAGGTCATCCTGCTCAGCCCACTTCATAAATGGCCTGACCCAGGGGTTGCTGAAGGCACAGGAGAGGCTTTTACTGGCTCCATGGGCCCTGCTTAATGGCCAAACATCCCCTGCCCACAAGTCACTGGGTTATATTTGCTCAGGGTGGTGGGGTTCAGACATCCCCTGCCTTTCCATGGGGTGGCTTCTGTAACCGTTCGGCTTCAGGGGTTCAAAGCAGCCTGCTGGTCTCCAGCTTCTCAGAACCCTCCTCCATGTAAACACCAGGAATATGAGGCCTATTCATGGGAGTGTTTTTTCACTAATATCAGCAACGCACGAGTTTTTCGGTTTGAGATCACCCCAGAAGATAGCAGCACAAAGTCATGAGAACGTGGCCACACCACCAATGCCTCCAGCCCCAGCCCCTTCATCTCTCTCTGCAGGGGGTAGAAAGCTGGAGAAAAAAGTTGGAAAGCTTAAGGAGGAGGCCACAGGAGTAAACTCTTGATTAACTCTGACACCTTGTGGACAATTAGCAGATGAAGATGAAGCCAGAGGGGGAATGTCTCCATGCCATGGTCTCCCCTGTGGGCTCAGGCACGCTGTAGCCTTTGCGGCTCAGGCTTGTGCTCATCTGCAGGCCTGGGTGCAGTTATCTGCCATCAGAACAAAGGCTGAGTGATGAGGTCAAGTGTGTGCACACAGCATCAGCCTCATGTTACGGCAGGTACTTCCTGGACATGTACATTGACCCTAAAGATCTCCATTCAGAGCCCAGTTTGAGTCAGCAACCTGAGCCTGATTATTCTGAGAACTGATGGTGCAGTCTTGTCCTGACTTGTCACATGAAACGTAAAAAAGGACGAATGTATTTGGGAACCTCTACAGGCGAACTGTTATGACTCAGTTGAACTCAGGCTCACTGAAGAACATGTGTCTGCTGGCCAGCATTTGAATATGAGCATGCCCTTAAAATGGAAACTTTTGCAAATGCACCTAGCCCTCTGTGGTGTCAATGGTCAACTGGTGCTTGTGCTTTGGAGGACAGGCCAGTCAGCCTAACCTTGTCATCCAGAGGAATCCAGGCAGCTAGAAAATTTGAAAGTGACTGCTTAATGCCTTCTTGGCAGGTGGGAGATCACCTGAAGGGAGAGAAGTTGGGTGTAGTGAGCAGTGCTCTCACCAGAGGCAGGGGCAGCAGGCAGAGTGTCCAGCTAGAGCTGCAGATGGACCAGAAGGAAAGGGATCTCAGACCTCTAGAGCTCTAGAAATTCACAGGCCTCTCAAGAAATGGGATGTAACCCATATTTACTGCTCTGAGAAGCAATGCTCCGAGAGAACACCACAGTGCTCATCTCCTGCCCCATCCACTCCCTGTCTCAGCCCTCTGAGAAGCACCAGAAAGGAGAGTGGGAGGCCCCCAGCTTTGCTTCTCAGACTGGTGGTGATAAAGCCACAGGCCAGATGCATCTTTCCCCCTCCTTCTCAGAGTCCTTTTAGTCCTCTTACCTCCTCATGGACACGTCCTGGCCTTGTGATAGGGGCAAGGCTCTGGTGTCCTGGGCTGGGGGCAGCGGGGCAGCTGGGGACATCCCCCTGCAGAGCAGGGCATCTCATCCCAGAGCCACCTCGGGATGAGGGTTACTGGGAGTGAATTACAGACCAGAGAGATTGCCTGAGAGGGACAAGGCACCTGGGAGGTGTGCCCTGGGATGACTTGGTGCACTCGTGCTGTCTTGGTGAAGGAGACAAAAAGAAAAGGAAGAAAGTTGTCAGCAGTGCCTGTTTGGAAAGCCTGCAGATGCTGACATTAAGCGGTGGCCCTGCTCACCATCAGCATGTCAGCCAGAGTCAGCAAGGGTGGCCTTTGTCCCCTGCTGGGACCTTGCCACATCTGGGAGTTTTGGGGTCCTGAATTAAAACACTTCCATAGCAGCCTCAAACAGTGTCTGTAGAAGCAGCCAAGTTCAGGTGCTGCTGTGATTAACAAGCTGAGAACAAAAAGCTTTTTGTGTTCTTTGTCATTTGAGGGCTCTAGCTTCTCTCTCTCTTCATAACATGAAGAAAAGAACCATTAGTAGCAGGGCTGAGTTACTAATATCTACCTACAGAGACACTTTTTCTGCCAAATGCCCCTTACAAGTGGTGCTGTAAGGAAATGAGTCAGAAGCAGTGAATCAGTGTCTGCAGTACCACATGAAATAGGAAGCTGATATACAGTTTTAAACATCTTATGAGGCATAGAAGGAAATCACTATACTAAGAATTGTAACCCTACGGGGAAATACCCTATAAAACAGAACGCCTGCTTGTGTTGCCTTCCTGAAGAGAAGTCCCAGTTAAAAAA
The DNA here is from genome assembly GCF_009819795.1 of Aythya fuligula. Lineage (NCBI taxonomy): Eukaryota > Metazoa > Chordata > Aves > Anseriformes > Anatidae > Aythya > Aythya fuligula. The sequence goes on along the minus strand of NC_045571.1, from coordinate 19,553,443 downwards.
GCTGGCAAAAGAAAGATGGCCTAGACTGTGGCACATCTCTGCTCATCTGAACTAAAGAAGAGCCAGAAATTAGAAGTAGCTAAGAATGAAACTATTTGGTAAGAAAAAGTGTCGGTCTGAGGCTGGTAAGAAATGGAAGTTGGTGATCGGATTAGGTCTCTGCCTGTGGCAGCACACTTCAGGAGCAGCAGTTGCATTCATACCTGTCAAACTTTTCAAGCCTGCTATCCTTTTCCACATGGAATTTGGAAAGCATGGCAAGGGGGCTGACAGCATGGGGACAGCCCCACCTCCTCTGCACGAACAAGAGGAGACCTCTGAGGGGGCAGCTTTGAAGAAGATAGCAGGATGCTTCACAGAGGACATTTCTGAGCCTCTGCTTCATACTGAATAGTCAAATAGGAAACGGAAACGTGAGTAGTGACAACTTTTGCATTGCTTTTGCTGTTACAGCTCTCATTTTTGTTCTCTACAGGAATGACCCACACTCCATTTACTGCGCCAAATGTTTCCAGCAGCCCCAACATGACGCAGAGCAACTGGACCTGCTCTGATTCCAATGTAACGTACAAATCCACGCTGTACGCAGCCACGTACACCATGATCTTCATCCCCGGCCTGCTGGCCAACAGCGCTGCCCTGTGGGTCCTGTGCCGCTTCATCAGCAAGAAGAGCAAAGCCGTCATCTTCATGATCAACCTGGCTGTGGCCGACCTGGCCCACGTCCTGTCGCTGCCGCTGCGAATATACTATTACATCAACCGCATGTGGCCTTTTGGGAAATTCCTTTGCTTACTGTGCTTCTACCTAAAGTACCTCAACATGTACGCCAGCATTTGCTTCCTCACCTGCATCAGCATCCAGCGGTACTTTTTCCTGTACCAGCCGTTCAGAGCCAAGGACTGGAAGCGGCGCTATGACGTAGCCATCAGCGCGGCCGTCTGGCTCTTCGTGGGGGCGGCGTGCTCTCCGTTCCCCATCATGCGGAGCTATGTAAACAACTCCGAAACCTGCTTTGCGGACCTCGAGGTTCGACAGATTCAAAGCAATGTGGCCACTGTGGCGATGACGGTCACAGCGGAGCTCTTTGGGTTCATTGGCCCCCTCATCATTATTTTGTTCTGTACTTGGAAAACAAAGGACTCTCTTCGGGACTTCCAGATACCACTGCAAAACAACAACGAGAGGCGGAAAGCTTTAAGGATGGTTTCCATGTGTGCCATTGTGTTCTTTGTGTGTTTTGCACCATATCACATCAACTTCTTTTTCTACATGATGGTGAAAGAGAACGTTATCACAGATTGCCTCCTGCGTAGCATCACGCTCCACACCCAACCCTTTTGCTTAGCTCTTGCAAGCTTGGACTGCTGTTTGGATCCAATCCTGTATTTTTTTATGACTTCAGAGTTTCAGGACCAGATATCAAGACATAGCAGCATGGTCATCAGGAGTCGGCTCATGAGCAAAGAGAGTGCCTCATCAATTAAGGAATGAAAGGAAAGACAGCTTAAAGCAATTAAGATATTTCATCTGAAATCCAGGACTGTTCTGTGATACTCAATTACCAGCTCCAGTGCCAAAATCCTGCATGCGTGTTTAGGGGAGTTCTGTGGCAGTGGAAATCTTTTGATACATACAAGATAAAACTTTAAGACCAATGTGTTGGAAGGCGATGAGTGACCCAACGGGTGTGACCGCACCTATCACTGTGATGCCCATGCCTGACCTAGCAGGACCAGAAAACCTACAGAAGGGAGTGACAAAGATTTTGCTGAGAAATGGTGGAAAAATACAAGGAACTTTTTTTTTTTGTTTGTTTCCCCCCATTTCTCCAACTCTAATTCCAACTTCACTGACTCTATGGTCAAACCAAAGACAGTCATTCATCCATACAGCGACATCTGTTGAAATATCTTCTCTGCTAAAAATGCACAATGCATGCAAGAATGTGAAGGTGGCCAGTAGTTAAAAATGGCAGTTTTGGTCTCCCCACTGAGGGATGCAGTCAAATGAAGGGTGGCTGTTTGCTTTGGCCAGGCAGCCCCAGATTGCTGCTGCCTGCTCCTGTCTTTTACTGAAGTCCACTGGTCACCGTGCTTACCTCTGCTTTGCTCTTTCCCACTCTTGTCCATCAATTCCTCCTCCTCACCCAGCTCTAAGTTGCTCCTTAATTACGGACACATCCTGTACCTTACACCTACAGCTGGTACTGCAGTGGGGGGCTACCCTCTACAAGTTCTCCTGATGGCTCCTCAAACCCTCTGTAGAGTGGGACTTTTCCTTGCTCCAAGTGACCGTCTTCCCCTCCAAGCTGTTCCCATCACCAAGGGGGGCTTCAGCATCCAGCCTTCACCTTCAGACCCCAAGGAGCAGCACTGCCACTACCATGGGCTGTGTGCAGCCAGACTCAGCATCAGTTCCCGTTAGATTTGTTGCCCCCAGTGGTACCATCTAGGTCCTCGCCCTCTTGGGTATGTGGCTTCTTCAGCCCAGAGGTACCTGCGATGGAACCATGCTGTGAAAGCTCTTCTCAGTGGGTTCCACTGACGCATCTTTTAAAAGAGCAAGGTGCCCTTGCCGAGGTGGCTTCACTAGGAGAGCAAAGGCTAACTTCTTCAGCAAATTGTTTGCTGTGATTTTTCCCATCAGCTCCTCTGCTGATCTTAATGTTTACATTTTCATCAGCTATAAAGATGTTAAAAGCAGTGACAAGAAATGATGTCATCTACCCCTTATTTTAATAAGTGGGTCAAATTCACCCACTTTGTATAACTTCAAGGGTTTCCTCATGATATCTAGAGACACACAGGCAACTGATTTATTCCCTTTGAAACTGGTGACTTTCCAAAGCAAGCATGTAAAATTCTTGGTAAGCACCAGTGGCAGCATCTTATATGTCAGTACAAAATAGAAAAAATACCAGAAACACTTGCTGGATATATTTGAAATCTTACTATTCAATTCCACCTAATTAAATTTTGACTTGATCAAAAATTTTTTGAATATTGCTGGTTTTTAATTGACTGTTTCACAGTAAAGTGGGAAAAAGCAAACAGGTTTAGAAATCCATAATGCTGGACTTCCTCGAAATGGCAGTAAAAACCTATTAATTAAATACAATAAGCTATCACAATTCTCCTCCCATTTGTGAAATGATAATTATGGTCTACAGTATGATGAGCTTTATCTTACATGTAGATAAGTGAGAATACCAAAACATGCCAATCCGAAGGAAGTACCTTTCATGAAGAGAGTATTATTGCAGGCTTCTCTAGTTTTCTAGTGAGAAAGCCGCAGGGTAAGCAAACAGTCCCTCTGCTGTTGAAGTCAATGGAAATATTTTCACCGATTTAACTGGCAGTGATTATGGCAGAGATATACATACACATTTACATGCTGCAAGTGGTCTGTCGAAAAATGTGAGCAAGGGTTGACTCAGGAACACAGTCAAGCATGCATAATAAAGTTTTTGTCAAGGTAACAATTGTCTCATAAGCTAGGCACTGCACAATGTCATCAATGAAGGAGATTTTACTTGCAACTGTTGTTTTGAAGATGCTTGTAGGCTTTGATCAGCTAGCACGTGACTGGGAGGTGTTTACTGTGATTTCACTCTCGTGCTGTTCATCTCCATTTATCAGGTGAAAAAAAGTTGAAGTCACTGTTATGGCAACTGTGTAGCTTGTCCTACATTGTTCTTTCCCAAAACTGATGCTTAAAAAATAAACGTGTTTTTGCAAGTGTAAGCTGAAAGTGTAAGTTGTCACACCTACAGAACAGAATGGGATCGCTTCCTCCTTCCCATGGATCAGAGTTCACGTGGTGCAGTGCATTGGTTACTAGCAACTTTTGTTATTCTTAAATACAAAACAGAAAGGTGTTCCCCCCTTGACTGTGGTTAATTATTATTGTTATTTTTAATTACACTTACACTGGATTTAAGTGTGTTTTGAAGACAGGAGGGTGCAACGCATACAGCCCGTCCTTGGTGGGAGTAGCTTTGTTACCTGATGTACCCAGGTAAGGAGGAGTGGCTGCTCTCGCCTTTACATGCAGGCAGGACCGTGGAAACCAGCTCTCTGTATCTCATCCAGCAATCACTTTGCAGATCCAGATCTGTGCGGCTTGAAGAAGCACTCACATCATTTAAGATGGGATTGGTACTAAGGTAAAGTTAAAAAATTGGTTACCAAAAATTTGGTAAAAATAGTCCTCTACGTACTGGAAGTTGTAGGGTGGAGCTGGCAGGGGAATGCTTGCTCCAGCCTCTGCGTTCCTGAACCACGAGGGTGGCTCTCCCATCACTAACCTCGCATCTCAGGAGGAAAGGCTTGTTTGGGGAATGCCATGGGAAATACAAGACCTGAGGTTCCCAACACGAGGACAGCCCTGTGGGGAGCAGCATGCTCTCTCCTTTCTTGCTTGCTCTGAGGCCACTTTGCGTTTATGTCCCCTGACTTCTGTGACAAGTGAGTCAGTGCTGACACCAGTGACAAGTTTGGTAGGTCTGTAAGAGATAACGTTCCTTGTCACCGCAGTGGCATCCCTGAGCACCTCAGCCTCAACTGCTCATGCTGTCACTCCATCCCACTGCCTTGCTCTCTCTGAGCCCCCTCAAACCCCCACAAAACTGGTCCCTGTGACATACTGCAGCCCCAGCCCAGAAATGCCACACTCTCAACACTTGCAACCATTCAAATTAAGGCCTCTTTGGTCTCCTATCTGATTTCAGAAAATTACAAGTGCTCCTTAATCTCTTTCCACTTTGAACTGTTGCTCTCTATGCTGCCATGACCTTCTTGGCTAACTTTCCTACACACCAACACCAGAAGAGACCTTTTAACCACGTTGTCTAATCTGCACACCAAAGACCATCAGTGTGTCCGCTGCACACTCGTATGGGAAATTCAAAGCTTTTAGTTCAAGCCCTCCAAACTCTCAGAAGTGTCTTTCAAGAGAAGAAGAGGCAGCGGTGGAGGAGGGCAGCATTTGGCTGCCCTCAGGCTGGGAGGTGCTGCAGGTGCTGGCTTTGCCTGCCAGTGCTCTCACACGACCCAAGGCACAATGTGCCCAGCTTCAGTTCCTGTAATTCACCCTGTTTCCTGTGACCATACAATGTGTTCATTATTTTGGCAGGAAGAAATATCGTTTTGTGGTGTTGCTCCTGGGTTATCTCCTGCGCTGGTCCCGCTGCCCTGACTTGCCAGCAAGTGAGAAAGAAGATGTCTTCATGCTTCTTGGGCAAACAAACACAAGAAAAGTCTTCCAAAAGAGATACCACAAAGGCAGAAGTTAAGCAGATGAAGAGGTTGGATGCACCTATGAAGGCTTTTGAAGGCTGGATCTGGGGCCTAGTGCTGGAGCCACCGTAACGTGAGGCCTCATCCTGAAGGGGAGCTGCCCAGGGTGGAAATGTGGTGAGGACTCCAAGCCACTTGCACCGAGATCTGAGCCCAATATCCGTGCCATGCCTCGTGCCTTCCCTTCCCTGCTGGATTTCCCCTGGATGAGAGCAGACCCAGCCAGCAGCAGCATGGCTTGAGCCGGGTCTTAGGTGAGCAGTGATGGGGAAAGGCTCCGTCACCCCTCCTTGCTGGTTTGTGTCCCAGCTGAGAGAGCAGAGCAGGAGGGCTCCTTCTCTCCAGCCTCTCTGCAGGCACAGAAAACTGGGCAGCAGCAGAGCATGGCATGCTCCTCCTCTAGTGCATGAGCAATTCACCCCAAAGCAAAAGAAAATGTGTTTCTCTGTAGGGCAAGCAAATGGACTCGCCCAGCCCCAGGGACACTGAGCTGATGGCCCTGGGCATGCTGCAGCACAGGGCGAGGTGCCCTTTGTGTGAGTAAAGCCTCCTCCTCCTCCTCTCCTCCTCCCAAATGGCCCACGCTTGTTTTTCATACATCCTTCAGGTGCATCCTGTCAGATATTTCTAAACGCCGAGTGCTCAAAGAGGTTCTGATTATCTGCGCTTGGCCTTCTGCCCACAGGATACCAGTCTAAAGGTGAAGACAGCCTTTATCTGGAGGCCTTAGATAAAGTCTCACAGTTGTTTAAAAGTTCCTTTGTGCCTGCTGCCTTTAAAAACATAAATGTGCGTAGTGTAAAAGGCATGCTTGGTATTGTTAATGAGCCAGAGAGGCAGAAATGCTCAACAAAAATACACATGCAGCTGAAAGAAGAGCGGAGAGGTGCAGTACAATGTGGTCGAGGCAGAGGCTCGAGGTTTGCTGACCCGCCAGCCCTGGCGAGCAGGGAGGAAGGCTGCTGTGTCCTGCAGGAGCACCGAGCGATGGGCAGGGGAAGGCTCCGACGTGCCTGGCCCTTGTTCTGGTTGGGAACCAGTGACCCCCTGCAGGCACCTTCCTAAAAATAGGGCCACAGAGGCTGGGTACGGGGCTCGCTGTGTGCCTTGGTCTCAGAAGGAGGATGTCCTAGGCAGGATATCCTGGTAAAGCGGCCGCTTCGCTTCGGGATAAACCTTTCACCTCCGGAGAGAGATGTGCTGGCAGAAGGCCAGCTTCCCTTTTACAAATCTGCCAGCGTTTTGCAGACGATTGTACATCAGTATTTCTTCCTAGGATCAGCATCAGCTGCTGACAAAAGATGCACGGGAATTGAAAACAAGTGATAAGCAGCCCTTGCGTTTTCCAAATCACTTTGCTCTCACCTGAGACAATGAACATGGGGCTTCTCAGGTGCTTATTTGTTGGTAGGGTTCCTTCAAAGGTTGGGAAAGGAAGCAAGTAATGAAGAAGCCCATAGACACATCTGCAAAGGCTGGTGGAGAAAGTGGCCTTGCCTTTTGCCTTCCTGAGGACGTTGGCTAATGGATTTAAGTGCACTTCCACCAGCTGAAGGCAGCTCCAGGTGAAGGGTCCTCTTCTCCCTTCGCTACATTGCTGTGGCAAAGCAAAGCTTCATGGCAGGGCTCAGACACCATGCAGAAAGGTCACCACCCCTGGGCTGGAGCTTACACTGCAGTTATGTGTTAGGATAGCGCCCTTTTTTCACTTCTCTTCCACAGTTATGTTCTTGTTAATGGTGCAGGGTCATGGGACCAATTCAAGAAAAAAAAATAGAGAGGATAGGATAGGATAGGATAGGATAGGATAGGATAGGATAGGATAGGATAGGATAGGATAGGATAGGATAGGATAGGATAGGATCATATTCTATGATTCTATGATATTTGAAAGGGACTGATGGAGATTATCTAAGAATACTTTATATTCTACTGTACATTACATACAACAAGAAAGGGAAGCGTGCCAGCAGCCATGTCATCTTCCCAAGCCCTGGGCCATGAGCTGCGGCACTGTATATCATGTAAAATCGGTCAGCTGGAAATGAGGCAGCTCATAAGGAGTCTCACTGTGCTGTAGGCGGGCCAGTTTGCAGCAATCCTAAAGAGGAAGGTCATTCTCAGCAGGCAGTACAAGAATTAATATATATATATATGTATGTGTGTGTGTATATATATATTATATATATATACTTACGCATATGGGACAGTAATTAAAGGAAGGAAAAAGAAAAAAGGAATTGGGAATGATGGACATTATGTTTTTATAAAAAATACAGTTTGGGGAAAATTTCAACCTGAAACCATTATATTATTTCAGAAACAAAGTCCAAACCCTTGGAAAATGTAGCCTCTAGGCTAAATAGTCTGAGGTTAACAAAACTTCCAAGAAAATGCAAGAAAATTACTACCTTGCAGTAAGTTTCTACTGATACAGCTTTTGGTTTTCCTTTAGTGAGTACTTACTGGAAAAAAAAAAAAAAAAAGTTTCTATATTTTTTAGGTTTTTTTTTGCAAGCGAGTGACAGCAGGGAAAAGGAGAAGCAGCTAGCCTGAAGGGCACATTCGTGCAACTCAACTTCTGAGCAGGCAGAAAGAAATCCCTGTCCGTGGGCTCGGTCCTGCGGCACTGGATGCACTGATGTCATCGCCCTTCCAGCTGTTTTAACGTCACTGCTGCTCACATTTTGTGTGGCGAAGAGAAACAAACTACAGGATTTCCTGCTCTGCAGCCACTGTGCTGGGCTGCAGATGCCGGCAGGATTCCAGCGCTCCGAAAACATGTGCAAGTTCAGAGGGGAGCCTCTGGGGCTGGGACAGCTGCGAAAGCCGGTAGGGAACAGCAGCAGAGGGCTCGCTCCTCCTGCTCTCTAGCATGGATGTCTTCCCCCTGAAGGATGGAAGCTACAGGGAGGTAAGCTTGGTTTCTGCTATGTGCTTTCTTCAGCAGATAGAAGATCTTGCAGTATCGAGCGACGTTGTCATGGTGGGCTTTTTTTTTTTTTCACGAGATCTTATCAGGCAGCCTGGTGCTACATCCTCAGCAGCGTCGGTGTGTCTGTGTCCTTGCCTTGCAGGGGGTGTGCATGAGGGCAGGAGGCTGCTGCGTGTGGCAGTGCGCGGGGCAAAGCCACTTTTGCAGAAAATAGCAAAACTTTGTCGTTACGGACAGAAGCTGTTGTAACCCATCAGCTCTGTTTATGTGTTTCCTATCAGTGCCTGGATTAAACAAACAAAACTGCTGCTTAAAGAACAAGTTCCAAAAAGCCTCCACTACTTGAAATCCGAAACTTATTTCAATCCAAAATTGTGGATTATTTTTTTCTTTAATTTTATTTTATTCTATTTTTGGACTTGGTTGCATTTCCCTCCAGCATCCCAGCACTGAACAGGACCAGAGCGAGGCTCTGCTGTCCCATCCTGTCCTGTCCCGTCCCATCCCGCTGTGGCCAGGGCCCCGTCCAGGACTGTCTGTCCAAAAAACCTGTGGAAAAGATGAGGGTGCCTTTGCCAGGGGCTCTGGGAGCAGTAAATGCAATACCGCAGAAATGTAGAGCTGGGTGGGGCATGCAGTGATTCAGAGTAGCCAGGCAATTTCCAATAATGACAGCCATGTACGCGTCCAGAAAAATATACTGCTAACACACTCAGGAACGGCAACGTGGGTGTTGTAATAGCTGCCTTAGCGTCCTAAAGAACTGCAAAGTTGACTGATGCTCAGTGATGCTGAATCCATGAGTAACGGCCTTGCCCCTCTGTGTGTTTCCAGCCCGTAAACCCACCAGGACAGGAATTAATTTCAGCACACAGCTGGATAAAACTCAGCTCTGACGCTTAAAAAAAGCCCCCCAGCTCCTGGCTGTGTGTAAATTGGGGCTGGGAGAGGGCTTTACCCATCACACCGATAGCAACAAATAAATAAACAAATAAGGAATAGCAAAACGATGAAGGAATGGCAGGGAATATTTTGTGAAAGTCTGGTGCCATCGCTGAGGCACAGCCCTGCCAAAGCATGGGAGCGTTTCTGCCCCAAAACTGGCATCACTGATGGCAAAAGACAAGGAGGGCCAGAGGGGCCTGGGGCAAGGCACAGTGAATGCTCCTCATACAGTGAAAACAGGGAACCAGCACCAAGAAGTTAAAATCCCCGCTCTGCCAGGAAGAGCTGTGCTGGAGGTGGCGGTGCCTTGCAGAAAGCTCCCCTCTGCTTCTTGCCAGGTGCTGACAGGCATCAACCAAACACTGAAATAGCAATGCCCCGGCCCCACGTTGAGAAACGCACTGCTGGGCTTCCAGGGCAAGCCAAAAAATGGAGAAAACGGGTGAGATGGCTCCCCACATCTCAGGATTTGGGCTGGATGATTGTGGCAAGAGTGGGGAAGCCTTTGGACAAGTTCTGGAGCAGGGCTGGTATCAAATGAGCTTCCCATTGGGTTTCCAGGCAGGTGGAGATGCTGCAGGGACCGCAGGGAAGGGGCTTTGCTGCCCACTGTCCCCCCGTGCCCAACTCCCCCACTCCCTGCCACAGCTCAGCAGAGAAAGCAGAAACGTCCTGACCCAGGGCTGCTGGGTTAAGCATGGTCAGCAGCTAAAAAGTGCATGAGTGCAGCAGTTGGGCTTTCACTTCAGCCTCGTGTTCTTGCAGCCAAGCCCTGGAGAAAGCAAACGGCAGCCGGCACCACGGCCAGGTTTGGCCCAGAGGTGGGCGAATGCCCCGACCCTCCTGGGAGCAGAGAGGTGCAGGCAGCAGGCAGCTCAGCCAAGAGGCTGCTGCCTGCATGCTCTGTAAGATATAGAGCCTCTAAGATACAAATATATAGATATGGGATATATATATAGCACCCTACGTATCTTTATGGAGCAGCCTATACGTATATCTAGATATACATCCTATATCATCCTATATATCTAGAGCGAGCATCCTCTGTGTATATATCTCATCCTATAAATCTAGAAAGAACATCCTATATATATATATATCATCTGACATCTAGAGAGGGAGCATCCTCCCTCTCTCACTCTCTCTTTCCCCGTATGTATCTATAGAGAGGGAGCATCCCGTACACAGCTAGAGCACCCCGCTCTGCAGCACCCTCCTCCTGCATGCCAGCCCCTGCACAGCTGCCTCCGAGGAGGAGCAGGGTCAGAGCCTTCACCCTGACACCTCGTGTGCAGGAGCTGCTCCCTGCTGCGGGCGGTTTAGCTTTGGGAAAGCCGTCCTTGTGTCAAACACCAGGCACAGGGCTGTGGGAAGCTGCTTCCTAATTAAATGCCACTGCTGAGGGGCTTGGTGGCAAGGGCAGAGCTGCTGGGGCTGTCCCAGAGCAGGCTGCTGGAAGGAAGCCACAGGCGTCCCAACACCCTGCAGGCTGCCCGAGGCTCTGTTTCCAGCACCACATCTCCCAGAGGCAAATTATATGGCATGGGGCTTTGTTTCCAGATAGCAAATCCACCACCCTCCAGAGACCCACACATACCCGTGAGCCCCGAAAGACCCACCAATGCCCCCACGATGGCAGTGGGAGGTGAATCAGGCAAATGGGGGAAAAAAATCCTTCTGCAGCTCCGAGACAAGCATATTTGTCTTCCTGCAGGGCCTGGGCTGCTGCTGGCAGATCCTGTCTGTTGCTACAACACGATGCCTGCACAGCGTGCCGGGAGCGCCCAAATTGAGTTAGCAGGACCGGCAGAGGGACTGGCGTGCGTTCGGCTGGCTATTAGCTTAGGAAAGCAGCTTTGGATCTGGAGCCAGGGCTGTGATAGATCTGTCTGCACCTCCCTGGCTGGCCTCTGCTCCTCTCTGCTGCCAGCAGCATCGTTTGCTGAGGCTAATTACACTGAACCTCTGCGCGGATCCAAAAGGACAATTTTATCAGCCCGCTCAAAGCCCCTCTTTATTTGCAGCCCCACGGAAATCACCTGTATATATGCAGCTTGTTCTTACACCCTGAAGTGCATTTATTCAACGCGGGGCAATACTGGGAGGTTTGGGGCATCACAGCACTTGTTTTTGCTCCCCGCAGAAAGCCTCCACCTGCCTGAATCCACCACGGAGCGAGGAGACTCGGCCGAGATGGAGAGCAACGCGTCCTCTGGGAACTGCACCCACCCGCAGATGGCCTTCCAGTCCACGCTGTACGCAGCCACGTACACCATCATCTTCATCCCCGGCCTGCTGGCCAACAGCGCTGCCCTGTGGGTCCTGTGCCGCTTCATCAGCAAGAAGAGCAAAGCCGTCATCTTCATGATCAACCTGGCCGTGGCCGACCTGGCCCACGTCCTCTCGCTGCCGCTGCGGATGTATTACTACATCAACCACACGTGGCCCTTCGGGAGCTTCCTCTGCCAGGTCTGCTTCTACCTGAAGTACCTCAACATGTACGCCAGCATTTGCTTCCTCACCTGCATCAGCATCCAGCGGTACCTCTTCCTCCTCCACCCCTTCAGAGCCAAGGACTGGAAGCGCCGCTACGACGCGGCCATCAGCGCGGCCGTCTGGCTCTTCGTGGGGGCCGCCTGCCTGCCCCTGCCCATCGTGAGGAGCCCGGCCCTGTCCAACAGCACCAACACCTGCTTTTCGGACCTGGCCGTGAAGCAGCTGGCGCCGGGAGCCTCCATCGCGCTGGTGACGGTGGCGGAGCTCTTCGGCTTCGTCATCCCCTTCGGCATCATCGCCTGCTGCACGTGGAAGATGAGGCAGTCGCTGCGGGAGTGCCAGACGCAGCTGCAGAACGCCAGCGAGAAGCAGCGAGCGCTGCGGATGGTCCTGATGTGCGCCGCCGTCTTCTTCATCTGCTTCACCCCCTACCACATCAACTTCCCCCTCTTCATGATGGTGATCGAGAACATCATCACGGACTGCGCCGTGCACAGGAGCACGCTCCGCTTCCACCCCATCTCCCTCTGCCTCGCCAGCCTCAACTGCTGCCTGGATCCCGTCCTCTACTACTTCATGACCTCCGAGTTCCAGGACCAGCTGCTGCGGCACGGCTGTGCCGCCCTGCGGGCTCGCCTCACGCGCAGCCGCAGCAGCTTCTCCGTGGTGGACGCCGGCCACGACATCCGCACCAAGCCGAGAAACCTGCCGCGCTTCAGGCTTTGGTCCATCCCCAAGCTCTTCGGCCGGATAAACAGCATGGAAATCCCCCCGGTGCCGCCCGACGAGCTCCTCCTGGAGTCCATCTCTTGAGAAGAAGACGCTCCCCGCCGCGTAGGTGCTCCCCGTAGCTTGAGTGAAGGTCGCGTTGGGTCTCCACATCCGTGCTGAATTCCCCCTGTGCGCAGCAGGTGCTGGGATCGGGCCCAGGAGGACGTTTTGGTGGAGGAGGTTTGGGTGCTGTGTTGTAGTGTCAGGGACTGTTCGCCTTACAGTGTTCTCCGTCGTGTTATCGCTAAAATATCGCAAACAGCCGCCACAACCATCAGTGTTTCTCCCCTGCTGGACTGCAGCTAGGTGTGGTGCCCTGCCTTTGCTGTCGTGTCAGTGTCTGTACCTATTTGTCGTGTTTGGCAGCCCTTCTGCATCCTGCCAGGTGTGGTGCGGGGTGGGCCTGTGCCCTCCACACCGCGGGCTCCAGATCAGGATGGGTAATGGCATGCATGCCGAGCAAACCTCTCCCTCCGAGAAAATCAACACTAAATCTGGACCTTGGGACTGCAGCAGAGAGGATGAGAAGTTGGCGTTGCCATCTAGAAGCCTGTGTCATTTGGGGTGTTGCTAAAGCCTCTGCTCATCGATACAGATGTCACACAAGCCCCTTGGGTCTGTTTCATAAACCAGGAGTGGGTGCAGCCCTAGCTGGGACCAAGAAACGTTTACAAACCTGACCCGAGTGCATCCTTCAGGCTTCAAACTCGGGAGGAAATAAAATGTTCTCAACACGTCTTTGGGCACTGTGGGTGTTATTTCAAGCAAACCCTCCCATGGTTGTAGGGACCGACTCGAGCCGCTCCCAAAGAGCCCCAAGAGCCCCGACGGCCACCCCCAGGCAGCATTTCCATAGCACTTTTTTCTTGGACAGCTGCATTTTTTCTATTTATCAGCTAATTCGGTACTGGCATCACTCTCAAAGCAATGTCTCAAGGTGCAGGGGGTGCCTGTCCTGCTCCTGGCCCCCCTTGGGCTGCCAGCAGCTCCAAAAAGCCCCCCCCCACCACCACGGCCCCGTGGGCTGCGGGGTTTGCTCTCGTGCACTAAGGCGTTGGTGACTGCCGTGCCAAAAACCCTCAGAGGATTACATAAGTAAATGTAGGCAGAGGATTTTTTTTTTTTTTTAATAGAGAACAGATTTACTGATAATTGGGTGCACATGTCCAGCCCATGTGGCGTTCCTGGCGAGGTGCACGCAGGCGGTGCAGTTCACTGCTCGCCAGCCAAAGGCAGACGAGGGGAGACCTGCACAACCTGGGGAAATGCTTTTTTGGGGCTTACCATGCTCCAGCTCACACCATCCCCTGCTGGCCTGAGCCTCCTCCTCTCACAAAAGAAAAGAATAATTAAGGGATGTGGTTTCCTTGCTTGGTTTTGGGGGAAAAAAAAGGCTTTTTAGGGCTGCAAAGAGCTGCTTCAGAGGGGCACGTTGGAGTGCAGGGGGTGGACATCCAGGTCGACCTTGGTGATCACTCAGGGCATTTATGGCATCCTGCTGAGTGAAGGCAAAGCCCGCATAGCAGCTCTGACCCTCCTGGCAGCCCCATGGAGCTTCCCCAGCAGCCCCAGTTACCGCCGGGGCTTCACCAGTCTGTTTGCAGATTGCGCAGCTTCACGGCAGCTTCTGCAACGCAGCCCTGCCTCCGAGAGGAAAACAGGAAAAAGAAAGCAAAATAAAAACTCACAGCAAGCTGTCACGTGCAGATAGCAGCAGCCATTCCTGCAGGCAGCCCTGCCTGCACCACAGCTTGCAGGGGAAATAGAGCAGAACCCCCCTTTTTGGGGTTACCCGCACAGGATAGCCATGAATTCGCTGTTGAATAACATCTTTAATAACTCCCTGACCAGATTTATGCCAGGAAAGGACTTGTTCTTGTTCCTAACTTGACCTAAGTGAAAGTTTTCTTGTTGCTGGTTCTGCTTCAGCAGATAAGGCTGCGCTGGGTTTTACCCAAACCCGGCCCAAACCCAAGGAAACTCCCCTCTTCTGCAGGCTGCTGCCTCCTGCCTGCCGGAGCCCGGGTGGCTGCCAGCCCCATCTGTCCCACAGCCGGCAGCACTGCAGCATCCCCAGCAAGATTTAGGACCAGAACGAGCTAACTGCTAAAATGGGAAAGTGAAGTGCTGGAGAGAAAGGGAAGGAAGGGGCGAGGGCAAGGGCTGATAGCAGCAGGCTCACCTCCGCAGGCTCAGCCAGGGACCCCCGGCTCTGCCTGCAGCTGCGGCAGTGCAGTGTCCTGAAATCTCACATGCAATTAGTTGTTCTACTCACACGCAGTTAATTAAGCACGCAAAATTCCCCAGTACCTAAATAAAGGCTCTCCAAGGTGATGCCCCTCGTGCGCAATGCTTTCTAGGGCACTGCAGGCAGGGAAGGAAAGCTGCTCTGCTCCGCTCCGCTCTGCTCTGCTAAAAATACCTTGTCCTGCCTCCGGGACCGCGTGCCTCCCAACTTCACCTCACCAAAACCACCCCGCTGGTGGCAGAGCCTGCGCTGCACACCCAGGAAGGATTGATCCCCAGGCACGGTGAGTGCTGGCTCGCTGAGTGCTGGCACAGTGCGTTCTGGCACCCTGCTCCCTGCCGCCGCTCCCGGCCACTTGGTGATCCTCCCGTCCTCGCCCTGCAGCGAGGGGAAAGTGCCGCGGCTGGCACGGGAACAGACACAGCCAGGCTCGAGTGCTGAGGGTAACCTAGATGCACAGCAAGCAAACGTTGTTGCCAGGGAGTGGCTTCCCAGACAGCAGTGATTTCATCCCACCCAAGGCCAATTTTTTGATTCACGGCTCAGCCAGCCGCTGAAGATCAGGTCACTGATGGTTATCGGGGTGGCACTCTGTTAGAAATATGGGGCCGTTTGGCAGCTCCAGGGCTGGAGCGATGCAGTTCAAACCACAAATGCCTGCTCATGCAGAAGGGAAAGGACCTGGAAAATGCCTCGCTGCCCACCCAGCCTGGGCTGTGCCAGCGCTGGCAAGCCCAGGGCTGCCATGGGTCGGCTCTGCTGCGACACAGTCACAGCCCTGCCAGCTCCATGTGGGTGCCCTTCCCTGGGCTCCTCCTTGGGTGTGCTGGGCCAGCACCGAGGCAAGCAGGCAGGCAGCCACCCTAATTTCCAGCCTTGCACTCAGCTTCTGGTTAACGTGAGGCTGTGCCGGCTGCAGCACGACGTGAAATGGGAAGGACGACCGCAGCGCGGCGCACCATGAGCGCCAGCTGTGCGCCGAGCGGGGCGCTGGCAAAACAGGATATGGTTATGCTCCGAAAGGTGTTTTTGAAAGAAGCAGCCGATCTGTACAGTAAGCACTCTTGCCACCCCGAACAGAGGCCAGGCTTTCTTATAAACGGGCCGGCTTCCGCAGAAATGAAAGTGCAAACTTGAGCACCCGCCGCGCATCTGAGCAGGAAAAGGAAAGGTAAAGTTTTCAGAAGCCAGTCTCTGTTCAGGAATCGGGAGGTTTTTGGTGCTGCCTTTGTTCCTGGCGCTTTGCTGCCTGTTGCAGCAGCAGCAAACCCCACAGCACGAGGCGGCAGAGGTGTGATGTGACCACGGACAGGTTCTGCAGGGCGTGCAGCTCAGCTGAGATGTGGCACACGGCTGCAGGCTGGCTCCCACTTTGCCCAGCTAGCCCTGTTTTCAGGTAGCAATTTGGCAAGCCTTCTGATTCAGAAGCCTGGGGACTGCCAGGTTGTACACCACATGATTTTGGGGAGGAAAAAAGGGTTATCTTGCAACTGCTAAGGTGAAAGCCCTTTGTGAAGAGCGCCGTGCGCAGGCAGCTGCCAGGAGGCGCAGCGCGCTCGGGGAAGCTTCCCATCGCCCGATGCAATTACAGAAACACCACAGGACCAGTGCGAATGAGCCGGCATCTCAGCAGAGTCTCGGGGCAATGCCACAAGGCCACCAGCCCCGCTGAAGCACCAACCCCCTGGGTGCTTTTATTCTAAAAGTAGCAGCAGCCTGATGCATCCCAGAGCCCAAGAGAACAACTCTGTGGTGAAGATACCACGGCGCTGAAAGCAGCGGCTCCCACACAAGATTAATTATCCCACATTAAGCAACCACCAGGCTTCCAAAACAATGGCTGTATGCTTTATATAGCAGGAGCGTGAGCTGCTCAAACAGGCGAGTGCCTCTGTGCTTTGGGAGATGCTCCCCAGCAAGGAGCTGTGCCACTGCAGGGACCAGAGCATTGTCCCTGTGTCCCTGTGACCTTGTGTCCCTGAGGCTGCTCTCAGCACAGCATTTGCAGAGCAGAGCAATGACCACGGAGAGCCTCCTACTTTTGGGGAATCCCAAATGGGGCTGTGATAAGCTCCAGAAGGAGTTTGTGAAGCATCCCCCGATGCAGGGGGTGCGGGGTCCTGCAGCGGGGGTCTCCTGCCCCAGCAGCCCCTCTCCATCCACCTCCATGGCAGCACTGTCCCCTCTGGCGAGACCATGGGTGACAGGGGCTCAGACCTGGGCTCTGCCACCTTTCTGCTTTGGGAGGTGGACATGGACGAGCTGACAGCCACCCCAGTGTTGGCAGGTCACTGCAAAGCAGCAGCTATCTGGACTCGCAGCCTCCCAGAATGACCTCCCATGTGGCTAACGTGGGAAGGGCTCCCGGGTGCCCTGCACCAGAAGCAGAGGCAGAACAGCAGGGCACAGGGGTGACACTACGTTACCCCCTCGTGCATCAGGCTGTGGTTTCCCAACAGGATCTGGCCCTGGCACTGCTTGCCCCAAGGCAGGGATCCCTTTGCTAATGCTGAGTTTTCCATAAAGAGATCTTATCCCCATTGCACCCGCAGTCACTGGCCCTCTGCCCACTGACCCCAACATGCGCCCACCCAGGGCCACGAAGATGTCAATTAGCAATTAGCACACATGCTCGTTTTTCTCATGGCTTTTCAGTTCTTCCATTTCTGTATTTGTCAGCAGCAGGGGGAAGAAGCACTAAATACAGAGATGAGCAAGTGTTTCTGCATTAGAAACGTGTGAATCCACAAGTCTTGTCCCTGGCCAGGCGGGTTTGTGCTGGGCACTGGTGAGCTGAGTGGTGCTGGGAGCCCATGGGGACAGCAGCCCTGGCCTGTGCCCACAACCTCCGTGGTGGGGAATGAAAAAAAGACTGAAATAATCTCCTTCGACAGAGGAGAGAATGAGGAAAGAGAAAAGAAACTGAGTGATGAAACATCTAGCACAGCTTTCGGTCTCATCAGCTCGGTGTCGTTGCAGAAGGGGGGCTCTGCAAGGAGGAGCTGGCCCAGAGCCCTCGCTGGTTCCCAGAGCCCCTCCTGGAGCCCACAGGTGCCTGCACGATGCCACCAGGACACGGCTGGGGCCATTCAAGCCCTTGTGGTCCCCCCAGCCCTGCTGGGGCCACAGCCCCACTGCACTGAGCAGGAGCCACCGTGCCGCCGCGGCAGTTTCCAAAACACACCAAACCCAGCGGCGCCTCGATATCTCTCTTCACCACAAAAAAAAAAAAAAAAAAAAAAAAAAAAAAAAGGGGGAAAAAAAAGCAGGTCCAGCTCTGACCTGCTGGCACAATGAGCAGAAATAAACCAGGGCTGGCGGGGAGGGCCCCGCGCCGGCGCAGGCTGCACGCTCGCAGCAGTTGCACTTTTGCTTTGTGTGCCGGGAGGGGTGGAAGCGCGCACCCGCAGCGGGGCTCCACGGGCACAGCCGGCCGAGCCTGCCAAGGTAGGAGCACGCTTCTTGTCCCCCGTTGCCTTCGATTCAAGGTTTAGCTTGTGCTTTCTTTAGTTATTATCGCCGTGTGGGTTTTGTGCCTCCTGCGTTATAAGAGGGCTGGGGGTGCCCAGCAGAGAGGCGGGTGGGGCTCCAAATTCACCACCATGGGTCCTCAAAATTAACTGAAGGAGACGGTGCTGGACAGGTCGAGCTGGTGCTCAGGAAGTGACCCTGGGCAGGACGAGGAGCCGCTCGCTGTCTCCATGTTTCAGCCGTTCAGCAAGTGCTGGCCAGAGGCCCCGAGCGTGCCAGCGAGATGGGCACGGCTCCAGCCCAGGTGCCGGGTCCCCAGCCCCGTTCCCCGGTGCTGCCCCAAGAGCACCCTGAGGCCCCGTGCCCACTGTGGGTGATCCCCAGCCTGGGCAGAGCTGGTGGCTGCCAGAAAGGGATGGGGTGCTGGGGCAGGGATGTGGCTGGAGGGGGGCTTTTGGGGACCGTGCGACACAGGCTCCACTGGCACGTGCATGCAAGTGGTGTATTTACTCCTTGCCTCACGTCCCACTTCAGCATGTCGGAGCGTTACTAAATGGGCTGCTCTTTGCAGAAGGCAGTGTGCTGATTTTCCACCAGCAATTTTTGCCACTCAATGGCAAAAACTCGTGGAAAAGGAAAAAAGGTTCCTGTCCCTGCTGGTGCACCGGCGAACCTGGTGTGCGCGGGATGGGATGGAGCCGGCACCGCGGGAGCGCTGGCTCCGCTTGCCCCAGCTCCATGCCACGGGCATGTGGCTGTGCCCTGAGGGTGGACATCAACAGTTTGGGTGGAAAATTCAAGATTTTGGTGTTTGATGCCGCACCTTCCTACCATGGCCATCGCCGTGTGCCAGGGAAGGGACACAGGGGTGTGGGCAGCAGGCTGACAGCTGGCTCTGCTCCTTGGGGTACATTTTCCATTTTTTAGCCAGGATAAATATCAGCAAGAAAGAAGAGCTTGGGCAGATGGTTAAAAGGTAAAAGCAGTATATGTCACAAGGAATTAAACCAGAGTGTTTACGTTTTCTTGCACATTTGTGGGATTTACCCAACTGAAATCCCCCTGCCGGCCTGGCTGACTGTCCCACGGCAGGCCCACGGCTCCAGCCAGCTCTCTGGGGGCAGAAGAAATGCCCAATCCCCCCCAGAAGGAGTCCCAGGAGTGTGTGGTGAGGATTTATGGTACTCGGGGTTGCTTTGGGACCTTGCTGGCTTACCTGACAGCCAAAACCTCTCCATCCCCCACACCCAGCCAGCATGGACACAGGCTGGGAACGCGGGGAGCGCAGGCAAGGCTGGAAGCACTGATACCCTGAGCAGGAGCAAACAAGATTAAGGATGAACAACAGAAAGAAACCCCTTCATCCTGCTGTGCCAAGGCCCCACAGCCCCAACCTGTAACATCTTGGCTGTTTCCCTGCTTTTTCCCCATAATGAGCATTCAGCACTTCAGTGACTCATGTTTCGAGTAACCACAGACGATGATGAACAGGCACCTGCTCGGCTTCTCTGCAGCTGAAGCAAAACAAGCTGGCTGTGTCCGTACTGCCTCGCAAACACGGTGTTGGCAAATTTATTCTGGCAAACCAAGGCGCAACTGGTGCTTGGTGCAGAACGGGTGCTGCAAGAGCGGATGGATGCTCGGGAGGCCACTGGTACCCAGGGTTAGGATGAACCACACAGCTCCTGATGTAACCCCGGAGGTGTCTGCTCTGTGCCAGGGCAGCCAGGAATGCAGAAAGGCAGGGGCTGTGCTGCTTCGGGCCCTTCAGGCCAAGCACGGTGAAGTTTCAGAAGAGGCAAAGTAAACGAGACCATGAGGATGGCCAACAAAAACGCACTGTGGCTTCCGCGGGCAGATGCTACCAAAGAAGTAAAGAGAGAAATTTCCACCATCAACACAACAAGAGGCAAAACTGTCCCCCCTGGGGAAGAAGGTAGAAACCCAAAGGTCTACCAGAAAGCTGCTTCAGGAGAAAGAAGACTTTTTTTTTTTTTTTTTTTTTTTTAAACCTGAAAGCAGCCCTATGTAATTAGTGGTTTATATTTGCATAACTTCTACTTTTATTTATTATGTATTATGATGATGATGTTGATGATTTTTACTGTAATTACTGGTACTTACCACTGCCACAACAGGACAGCAACAATTCCAGGGCCGTACAAAGCCTGGGCACCGGGCAGTGATGCTGTGCCCCCTCGCTGGTACACACGGGAGGTTCACACCTCAACATCTCCACCCACACGGCTTCATCGGGACCCTGAGCTTCCAGCTGAAATCCTGCTGAGCTGGAATTTAGCTGGCAGACTCATGTGCCCAGCTCTACTGAGTCCTGGCCCTTAAACAGCTGGCTGCAAACCTCACCTGGTGTTCGTGGCTCATTAAGACAAATGAATCTTCTTCATCAAGCACCCTAAAGTGACTGGCTGTGGGGTCTCCTTGGCAAAATGAAGAGGGGGAAAAAAGGTCAGGAGGAAGAAGGAAGTCGTGCCTGGGGAGAGCCTCACCCCCCCAACACGCGCCCTGAGCCGACGAGAGACGAGTGCAGATGACGTGAAACAAAATTTCCTCTTTCTGCAGCTTTTTTTAGCCTCCTGCTGGTTTTTACGCAGCGCTTTTGGCTGAACCACCGCGCTGTGCAATGTGACTGCCCGGGATTTCCAAAGCGCACTTTCTCACCACCACGGGGCGGGTGATGCTGTCCCCTGCACCGGGGCTCTCAGGGCCCCCGGGGCCGCAGCAGCATCTCTGCCCAGGCGGGGGTAGCAGGAAAGTCCCTGGGCAGTGGGGAGGGCGAAACACGGGCAGCTACGGAGGCAGCTTGTGTACCCCAGCGATGGTTTGTCCTGGAGGGGTCTGTACCCACACCGCACGATGCTGAACCCTCCCCGGGAAGCTCACGGGAGTGCACCAAGCGCTGCCAAAACCCTGTCCCATCCGCACGCCCCTCGGTTACTGGTGCCAGTAAAGCAAATGGAAACTGAAGCCCTTGGCCCCAGTTCCCCACCCATGACTGATAAACCAACGAGTAGGTAAGCACCAGTTTTCCTACGTGACTGAGAGATTACTCACATTTCTAGAATTAATTGTGCCCTGGAGGTCAGCCTCAGAATTAATAGCAGGACTGGAAAGTCTTCGCAGAGGAGGCTAGCTGACCCCACGGCTCGTTAATGGGCGCCTCTGGAGCTGAATGCGATTATTTCTCGAGCCCTTTTGCTCTCCTGACTGAGTGGGATGTGGGCTCCCTGGAAAAAGGAAAACATCTCGGTCTCTTTGGACTCATCACTTAATGGTATGGCAAGAGAAATAAAATGAATGGGCACATAAAAGCTGCCCTGAGAACAGTTTCCTTTGGCAGATTTTGTAGTTTTACAGAAAGCTGCTCCAAAGTTGCAGTGCAATCACACCGACAAGTGCTGAACATCAGCCTCACTAAAAAGCTTCGTATTTTAGCACCTGTGCCTCAAAGTACAGGAAAA
Source organism: Aythya fuligula (assembly GCF_009819795.1). Lineage (NCBI taxonomy): Eukaryota > Metazoa > Chordata > Aves > Anseriformes > Anatidae > Aythya > Aythya fuligula. The sequence continues at coordinate 19,531,798 of NC_045571.1, read as the reverse complement.
AGCATCACGGATTGCAGCAGGGTGAAATTTTTAATCTATAAATGTGCCTCGGGCACATCACGTGGCACCACACTTTTCTCATGTAGACCTGTAGGTTTGGTTCTTCACGCTGAAGCAAAAGGTGACCTGGAGAAAGTTTGATCAGAGATCTGAATTCCCTCTATATTTATTAGATCTGGGTTTTGGTTGGTTGGTTGGTTGGTTGGTTTGGTTTTGGTCTGACATATTCAGATATTATCAGCTGCCCACTATGCAAACAATTTTTGAACAAAGTCATCCTACAGTCAGCTTAGTTTATGGGGAAATGACTCCTGGTGTTTCCAATGGCTGCAGCAGGCCTCCTCACAAGGTGGCGAATGGAAAGGCTCAGAAAAAGCTGTTGGGAGAAAGTGTGCGTTGTTCTGTGGCAAAAAGCACTTAATAAACAGGCCACTTGTCCCTGCTTGCAGTACGAATGTCTTATTTTCAAAAAATAAATGAAAAAGTTGACGCCCCCCAAAAAAATGTGCGCTGCTTTGATGCACCTGTGCTGATGCACCTTACAAGTGGTGGAGGCTGAGCCTTTTCTCTGCCTTTCCAAGAGAAAGCCCTGGCAGGTAGCTGACAGCCGCTGTCCGTGCCTCCCACGCTGCCCTTTTGCCTGCAAATGCTGACGGTTTGGTGAAAGCCACCATCCTGGGGCTCCCACGCCGAGGTGCAGCACCGGTGTCTGTGCTGATGGAAGATTTACATGAAAATGCACAGGGCCATTCAGATGAGCAGCGCATTTCTTTCCATCATCTTCTCGGTTCTTTGTAGCCGTGGTGAGTGTGGGAAGTTTCTGAAGGACTTTCCCGGAGGCCACGGGAGCATCGAACCCATGGGGAGGATGGTCCTGGGGCTGTGGGCTGCAGAAAGCAGGCATGAACTGAATCTGCCCCGTGACGGAGCCGCTGCAGGGTGGGCTGTGCAATTAAACCCATTTTCTATCCGTTCCTCAGTGGTTTGTCCCTGACTTCCCTTGGGCGAGAGGTGGTGCTGGGTAGAGGGGTGAAGAGCTGACCTCTTCTAGCGAGGGGTTGCTGCTGAGGAGAGATTTTCCTCCCTCTCCTGCAGTCCTCCTGCAGGCTTTGCTGTGTGCGACCCGCGGCTCCGTGCGGCGCTGTAACTGCACCTCTCTGTCTTTCAGCTGTGGGACCGTGCCTGCCGTCAGACTCCTGTGCTGAGGGAAGGGGCTGCAATGCCACCCAAAAGGTGACCGAGGGTGCAGACCTGGCGCCGGACTGTTGACTGCTTCAACACGTAAAGATGGATTTCTCCGTGGGGATCCCAGCTCTACCAGCACCGCAAGTAGCTGCGTTAAGGTCTGGTAACTTCTGAAAAAGCAGGAAGGACACGTACAATACAAGCAGGACTTGAATGAATCCAGAGCAGAGCTCCTCACCAGATGGGACAGGATCGCCTAGCTGAAGCCTCGTGCACAAACACCAGGGCTGAAGGAGGTTTACACCTGTTTATTTAGGAACCAAAAACCTCAGGACAACCTGGCTGCAGGGTGCCGGTGAGGACCATGTTACTGTGCCAGAGTGCTGACAGCACATGCCTGCGTTGGCACAGCAGAAGACTTCATGAAGAGCAAAGGTAACCAGTGCCCGAAAGGCAGGAAGGCAACGGCTTGGGACAGAGGTGCTACTGAGCTCACAGCTCTTCTGCTCGCCATCTACGCACAGCTCCTGGGGGCTCTGGGGAAAGAAACCAGAGCTGAGCAGGAATCTAGAGCCCAGCCATGGAGAACAGCTCAACCTGCTCCAACAGCACCAACCTCAAGCCCTACTATGCAGCTACATACACTTTCATCCTCATCCCTGGACTAATAGGAAATGTATTGGCTTTGTGGGTCTTCTATGGGTACATGAAAGAGACTAAACGGGCCGTAATATTTATGATCAATTTAGCCATTGCTGACTTATCGCAGGTTTTATCCTTGCCTCTGAGGATTTTCTACTACTTGACTGGGACATGGGAGTTTGGATCAGGCCTCTGCATGTTTTGCTTCTACCTGAAGTATGTCAATATGTACGCCAGCATCTACTTCTTGGTTTGCATCAGCGTGAGGCGGCTTTTGTTTCTTATGTACCCGTTCAGATTCAGCGACTGCAAACGCATTTGTGATGTGTACATCAGCATTGCTGGGTGGATCGTGGTCTGCATTGGCTGTTTGCCTTTCCCTCTGCTGAGAAGCGAAGAAGCAAAAGTTGCAAACAAGTGCTTTGTGGACCTCCCTGTACGGGAAGTTGACCTTCCCACTGCCATTGCAATGATGACGCTAGGGGAATTGGTGGGATTCATAACACCCCTTTTTATCATCGTATATTGCTCGTGGAAGACCATCTTGTCATTAAAAGAAAAAAACGTCGCTTCACCTGATCTTGGAGAGAAAAAAAAGGCTTTGAAGATGATTCTCACCTGCGCTCTGGTATTTCTGATTTGCTTTGCGCCTTACCATATCAGCTTCCCACTGGATTTCTTTGTCAAAACCAAAAAGATTAAAAACTGCCGCGTCCAGGAGGTGATCTCCCTGTTTCACGCCGTGGCCTTGTGCCTTGCCAGCCTCAACTCCTGCGTGGACCCCATCCTCTACTACTTCACTACGGACGAGTTCCGGAGGCGGCTGTCCCGGCAGGAGCTGCAGGACAGCGTGCAGCTGCACAGCCACAGCTGCAGCAAGAAGCACTCCCAGGCCACGCTGCAGGAGGAGGCCACCGACTGCTAGCGCTGGCTGCCCCGGGCACGGCCCCGGGTACCGCAGGTGCTCGTGCGGATCTGGCCCGTGGCCGATCTGCTTCCCCAGGACACGTGCTGTAGGTGACCCTGCTCGAGCAGGACTCGATGAGCTCTGGAGGTCCCTTCCAACTCAACCACCCTGTGATTCTGTCACGCTGAGAGCCGCTCCTCAGGCACGCTTCTGCTGGCCCCCAGGAGGATTTGAGCTAAAAATACAACAACAAAAAAGCCTGATCTACCCCCTGATGTTTTAATACTTTGGCTGCAAGTGTTCCCTGTGTAAGCACCACTATGTAAATCCCACAGGCCCCACTCCCGAGATGGGCAATCAGGAGCAGGCTGGTGTTGGCAGGAGGAGGCCACACAGCCCTGCCCCGCTGCCACCCACCCATAGCCCAGTCTCACACCCTGGCACCAGACCAGATGCTGCCAAGACTTTGGGATTTCCCCATCCAGCAAGAATTCAGTCCTAAAGTTAGCACGTGGCCCAGTATTATATTATTCTGAAGCAACTGGCGATGGCACAGCATCTTTAATGTCTACATGTGCCTGAGGCCTCAGGTCACCCCGAAGGCCTGGTTGCATCCATAAACACCCAGGACTCGATTCTGGGGGTGCATCAGTTGACAGCTCCCCAAATCACAATGCCAATCAAGTGCCCAGACACTATTTTTTTCTACCATCAGCCATTTTCTTTTACCATCAGGTCATTTCTGGATCAGGGTAAGAAGTAGCAAAATGCCACGAGCGGCCCTTTTTACTGCCTGTGACAAGCTTTAAACACAGGGCCCTGCTTTGAGTGTATTTAGTCAGGGTAAGGGTCCAGTGAGCCTCTCAGGTCCTTTTTTTCTCCAAAAACGGGGTAAATGGTTCCCCTTTCTCTGACAAGAGACTCTGCACCATAACACCTGCTGTGGTGTTATCATCAGTATTACGGTGACCTGCCCCTGAGTCCAGGAGTTGACGATTTTGGGGCGGGGATAACTTTCTGTAGTTGTAGAAAATCCACCTTAGTGAAGTTCAAGTCATTAGCACCAGCTTCGTTAAGACGGGGCACAGGAAGCTGAGCTTTCTGCAGTTTACTGTGATGGGAACTCACTATATGCCGAGTCTAAGGAGCTACCTAACAGGTGGCTTTAAAAAGCTGAGAGAAATATTCAAATGTGGATGTATTTTTAATAGTAAGGTCTTTAAAATCAAACAACAGAAGCTTCGTGCTCCACTGGTACTTTATTTGCACCTTCTTGTATAATCTGTTGTTACGTGAACATTTGAAATGTTACATTTTGAATTGTAAAAATACTGTGATATTAGATTTTATTTAATGCAAATACTGTTTTATAGATTTTATTTATGAAAACATTTTGTAGAAAAATGATGTGAATTCCAGAGACTGTTGGAACACAGAAAGACCTTTTTAAAAAAACTTTTAAAATCCCTCTATATAATAAACCACCCCGCCCACACTGCCAGCCTGTGTCTGTACATGCATTCAGCTGAGTATGCACCACTAATTTGCAGAAACCGAGCAGCACATTGTAATTTGTTCACAACAATAAAAAAAACTATTTATTTTCCAGTATCTGCTTGCATTTCCTGTTGTATATAATAAAAAAAAATCATTCCTCCTCCCCCCCCCCCCAAATTTTAAATGCAGTTCTTGGCTTGCTCTCAAACCTTCAACTGCCTGCATCAGCAGTAAGTTCCTGCTTACAGACCATGTGGGGCAGCTCTTGGAGCATTGCTGCCTCCCAAGCACCTGGAGAAAACAGAACTGAGCACACACAACAGCTCCCAGCTGAGCGAGGCACGTCAGGCACGCATCAGTTCAGTGGTCATATTTGAAGATAATGCACAATTTTAAGCTTTTTTTGCCATTTATGAACACCTACACGTTTCAGACCCACCCTAAATGGAGTGTTTTCCCTTAGGTCCATCAGGCTGTGAATTGAGTGGTGTTTTCTGTGGGATGGGAATGAAGCCCCCAGCACCAGAGGGAGAGTCCCTGACCTCTGCTATGCCAGCCACATGTGCACCCACCACTGGCCTCCTTCCCCCAGCCGTGTGGGAGGCAGCAGGACAGCCCAGCACGACCCCACAGAGCCACTTTTAGCTTCAGAGCGGGGAGAGAAATCACATGAAAGGTTGTCAGAAGTTCAGAAATAATCAGACAAGAAGAACTCAACGTGCTTCAATTTTCCCACTTAGAAAATACCGTAGGCGCAAGAGCAGCCATTTCCTCCACGGTGTGGTTTATTCATATTACTATTAACGGTCTCTTTTTACAGGAAGTCTGCTGCAATGGTCGCGGTAGCTCGCGTGAGCCGGGTTCAGGTGCTCTGCCTGCCTTGTCCTGCCATCCGTGGCAGCTCTGCTCCAGGCAGGGTTTGCTTCAGCTGCCCTCTCCATCACCTCGTAGCACTTGGCCAACGGTGTTGCAGACACCTGGGGAACAAAGATGTTTCCTCACTTAGGTGAGCAGAAGGCATACGTCGTGCCCAGGGGTGGCTTGGAGCAGAAGGATGCTCCAGTGTCCTCCCAAAACACAAAACCCAAAACCCCCAGCTCGTGCTAGGCCCAAAGGAAAGGTGCATCCTCTTTCCAGCATTTACATCTCAGGGGAGTTTTTCTTCATCTGGCAATGGAAGAAGACTCCTCCAAGGACTCACCCCGAGGCTGGAAGGCATGGTTACTGCCACACATTTTATTTTTTCTTCAGATTGCTGAATTAAGTTTATTCTCAACTTTGAAGCTTTGGAGCCTTCACCATCACCCTGAAAAAAATCATACCCTCCTGGGAAGTTTTCATTTTGTCAAAAATACAGTTTCTCATTTAAAAGAATAAAAAATAAAATAATAATAATAAATAACAATAATAATAATTAAATTAAAAATAAATAAATAAATCACAAGGCCAGGTAAAACATTTTTCCCGGAAAGCTAGTGTATGCTTGGGGACCTTTGAGTGTTAAGAGCAGCACCAAGGCAGGTTTTTTTTTTCGGGAATCCCGGCATGAGAAGAGCATGGCAGGCTCGTGGGTTGAAGCAGAGCTCTCAGCTCTGGCCCTGCTGGTTTGTGAGCATCTCGCCACCTTGTTTCCACCAGCCCCCCCGCCGCCGCGCGCCTCCGAGCCCACACACCGCCTGCCCCAGCCGTGGCCCGTTTCATCACAGCCCGGTGCCGCCTCGCACAGCTTCCCCTGCTAACAATACACAAAGGAAGAGACGTGACGGGGTTTCTGCATCTTGAGGCGTACAGTTGTACTTGCGAGCCAGGGCTGCTGCAGCAGCGGGGGAGCGTGCGCCCTCCCCCCTTCCTGTCTTCCTTTTCAGACCTTCCCGAGATGGCCAAGACAGGTCGGAGGCCACAGGAGCCAGGAACCTGTCACTGATGGTGGGCTTGAAAAAAGCACTGGGAGCTCTCCACGTAACTCAAAGATCCCCTTCCTTACAGTTCTTTACCTAAGCATGGTTTTTGTTCCCCCATGTGCTTCTCTCCATCCATCAGCACCGCGTTTATTCGTTATTTTGCCATCGGGTTGTCAGTGCCCAGCGAACGCTGCCCATTTCTCTCTACTCAGCGTTAGGCTTTTCTGATGCAATCAAGCAAGCACCAGCGGCAAGTTCCGACACCTCGCTGTTCGCTTCCTTTTTTGCTTTGCTGTTAGAGGCCAAAAATCAGCATCGCCCCCGGTGTCCCCAGAACAGCTTGGCACCCGCACAGAAAGCCCGCACCGCTGGCCGGGCAGCCTGGAACACAGCTCACGGCTGTACCCGAAAACCACAGTGGCCGAGCCAGATACAAATCAACCCCGTCCAACACAAAAACAAGAAAGAAGATAAACTATCATCAGAGATGGTTTGATGAATACCCTGACAAAGAACAAAGAAGCTGGAGTGGTCACAGCAGTGCCTGGGTTCACACAGCCAGCTAACACCCAGCGTGGTCGGGATCCAGATTTTGGGCTGATAAACCAACCTCTATGCAAATACGAGCCATATGCTATACACCAGGGCCCAAAAGACAGAGTTTCCAGATCCAGCTTTGAAAAAGGTTCTCTTATTTATCCAGGATAAAATAGCCCCAAAAAGCACATCCTCACAACAGTTTTGGTAGCACCACTTGCTGCTGTGATGATTTTGTTGGGAAGTAAACTGCTTTACTGGCCCTTCTCTACAGTGATTTGCACTAATGAATTAAGTTGCAGGGGTAACACTGCTGATATAAAGCAGAAGGCCCCAAGGATTTCTCAAAATTTAAAAAAAACGTGCCACAAAGGAGATCATTTGGGAAGCTAGGTGGCTCTAGGAGGAACTTGGGGTGAAAATATGACACTCCAGTTGAAATAAGCAGTCAGAGACAGGGATCATTGCTTTTCTTATCACATCTTTCCTCTGGTGTTTATTGCTTTCTGCTCTATTAAAGCCTTGAACTGCATTTAGGAATAATCTCCAGCTGTTACAGACTACTTTGGGGCATTGGTACACCTTCTGTTGTGGTTGTCATCCCCCTGCTGCTGAGAGAGCAATCTTCAAGCAACAGAAGGAGGTGCCTATCCCAGGGCCAGGCACATCCGTCTGATATACTCAGGCCTAGATTTGAATGTAAAGGGGTTTTAGCATCACCTGAATCTCACTGGCAGGAGCAGATCCTGGTCCCAAAACACGGCGAAGGGATAAAGCTGTCACTGCCCCTCCTTGTAAGTACAGGAAGAAGAATGGTCAAAATTCTTGCTCAGTCCAAGAGGGGATTTAATTTCCTTTTTCCTCTTGTTATGGAAATGCTCTTGGTGATTCAAAGCAGTGGAAAAAAGAAAAGGTGACAAACCAGAAGCTGGTGCTGGGTACAGGGAACAGACCCAAACATGACTTTTAGCGGTTAGTGCTGTCTCCTCAAAGGGGAAGGTGCTTGTTCCTGCTGCACGCTCTATTTTTGTACCTTGCGTCAAACCAACACTGGATACAATCCGTAAACACCCCCAGCTGCTGGGAGGCTGATGTGGGGTTTTTCTGGTGGCAGTTGGCACTCCCCGATAAGGGAACTCCATGCTGCCCTGGGGACGTGACGACCGAGCGGTGACTACCCAAGGAAGCCAGGCCGGCAACGCGCACGGATGTCCCCACAGCCCCTTCAGGCTGCGGCACCAGGGGACGTCAAGGAGTTCTCCACCTGGTCACAACCCGTGCTCAGCTCTGGGCAGACACAGAGGTGGCAGCACCAAGTTAAAGTGAGGGGGAGAATGAAGGCTCCTGGAGGTTGGCGACCTCCACGGTAAGCAAGTGGCTGAGCTACAGTTGTCAGGACTACAATTTTCAGTGCAGGTCTCATGAAGTTTTCGCCCCCTGCCTTTTTATTTTTTTTTCCCCAAACCTAGAATTCAGGGAGGGGAAAACAAATGAACAAATAAAAACCAAACAACTAGCAAAGGTAGGGTGAATGCAATATAATGGGTTCCCATATTGTACTATGAGAATTAACAAATCCCTTCTGCCTACCCATTTTTCCAGTGAGCTCAACCATGATGCAAGAAGGAAAAATATCACTGGGGCTCCAGGTGAGGAAAGGCCATGGCTTTTACCAGCTACGGCGTGCAGTCATCTGTGGTCTGCTGCAAGCACCAAACGCCCAGCTTCATCTCCCTGCTCCCCTTCCAGTGTCCTAAAGGAAGAAATCTACCTCAAACTCTCAGGTTCCCTGAGATCTGTTTTGCTGACTAGGTTCTCTAATCTGCTGGAAGTCTGCATAACGGCACTGAATCACAGGGCTGATATGTTGCCCAAACCCCACTATTACATGACAGGGCTGGTATTTAAAGAAATGGTAACTCCTTGTGGTCAGACAGAGGGCTGCGCAGCTAGAAAGAAAGTTCCCAGGAGACCTATGTAAAACAGAAGCTAAAAATCACATGGCTTTGAGTTTCTAGTTTAATGAGAGGTTTCTTATTTGAGTTAACACCAACCATCAAAGCCAGTCCCAGCCTGGTCCCGCTGGCGAGCAGCCCGTACCAGCACCAGCACAAGGACACAAGGACAGGGCCAGGTTCTCTCTGCAGGACAGTAAGGGAGGCATTTACCCTCCACCCTGCCATTACGTTGCTATCTTTAAAGCAAGCCACAGCCTACAAAAGGTTCCAGGGGACACGTCGGCCACAGGATAGGGATGTCCTTAGAAATAACGCTACAAATTCCAGGAAATCTTTTACAAGCAAGGGTCAAGCAGTTCCCTTTTACCAGTAAAAGGGATGTGGGGCAGCTGGCGCTGTCTCCCCGGGGAGCAGAGGACCCCTCTGTGCCTCAGCCCCAGGGCCAGAGGCACCATCGTGAACTTGTGCCTGTCACAGAGGCAGGAGACAGCCACCAGAGCTGCCCAGGATGGTTTGGTGTGGGGCAAATGGTGCTGGTACTCACTGAGCTAAGGGACAGCCCAGTGAGCAGCAGGGAAATAAGTGAGCTGAATTTGGCACGTGAGCACTGAACTAAATGCACAAGAAATCCTGTTCGCAAGCCCTGACGATGACTTCATTTCTGATGGGGTTTGCCCTCAGATTCCCATTGAATATCCACACACCTCTGAAGCTTATTCTGGATTGTATTTTGTAATGGGATCATACTCTTGTGCTGGCTCAAGGCCGTATTTGATCCCAGCTCAGGGCCCTGGTGTGCACGGTGCCAACTCCTGGGTGAGCACCAGGGATTTGTTAGCACCAAGGGCCACGTGAGGGCAAGTTTGCCTTCATTCGCATTCATTCAGCAGAATGAGTTCACTTTGGGGGCTCGGGTGTTTGTTCTCAGAGATCTGATCTCTGCACGACAAGCCCTTGGTAGGATTAGCAAATGGGGACTGCAACCCCATCCATCCAAAGGCAAAAGGAGGAACACAGAAGCAACACTGCAAGGCTGATAGCAGGGCTTTGGAGCACACATCCATGCTCCCCAGTGCAATGGCACAGCCTGTGCAGCCTCTTCCATGTGTGAAAACATATAAGAGGTAGAAAATCAAGAAAAAAATAAAAAATTAAAAAAAAAAAAAAAAAAGAGAAAAAAAAAAAAAAAAGTCTTGTATAGGGAAACCATTGGTTCCACTAAGGAACAATGAATTTTGTGAGTCTAGGACATGCTATTATCCAGTGGTATTTATAAATAAGAGATACAGAAGCTGTTGAGATATGGAGCTCCTTCTCTCGCACTCGGGGCGCTCAGCCAGACACTTTGTTTTCCCTCCTGTCAGCATGAGTCACTTCCCTTCCAAAAATCTAGGGTTGTAATCTACCACAAAACAGGGCCCCAGAAATACAGTGGCAGTCAGCACCTCCAGATGCAAGCTCCTCTGAGCTGGTAGACAGTTTTACCTCCGAGTCACCTCCAGCCAGGCAAACCCATACCACAGATCACGCCTTCAGACCGTCAGCAGTGGAAGGAGGTGGCACCTTTGGAGGGCCATTTCTGCTTCGCAGCTACCCACCTGCTTCAGCCGTGCCTTGCAAACTGCCCAACGTGAATACCAGAGCCTTGATGAGAGCAGAAGAACTCAGGACATCAAGGAAAGCAGCTTATACTGCCGCGCAGATGTACGAGATAAGGCTGAATGCTTTCATTTCTTTTCAGAGCGCAAACTTAAGTGAAAAACAGCAGTTACGGCTCAGATCATAAGCGCAGATCACAGCCACGGAAGCGCTGTCATTTACTTCATGTGAAACAGCCTGGCTTCCTCTTTTACTGTTAGGTGAGGAGGCAGAGCCCTGGCTGCTGCCAGCCTCACACTGTACCGGTGATGAGCACACCGGTGCGGACAGGGCAGCCTGAGCGGTGGCTCCTACCTCTCTCTGATTTGTCTGAGCACTAAGGATTAACGAGTGAGAGGGGCTCCCGAGAATCTGAGGTGACAAAGCAGCTGTCACTGTCAAGCCCAGGGAAGCTGAAATACTGAATTACTGATCTTCACGTGAGAATGTAGAGTTACAACCAATATCATCTAAAAATAAAAGTATGAATAAATAAAATAAAGGCCCCACTTCCCCAAAGAAAGCAAACACACACACGCCACCGACCCAAAACGAGGGATTGGTGATCATCAAAGAAACTGTGGGTTTATCTGTCGGTGGAGCTGTTCCTGATGAATCCCACAGGCAGGCACTCTAACGCCAGCAGAAGAGTTCCTGGCTCCTCTCCAGCCAGGGATTAGGCTCACAGGAAGGAAGCTCTTGTTCCAGAAGAAGGTGTCCACATACGGGCTTAACCTGGAACAACTTCAAATGTCAACATGCCCTAAAATGGAACAGCTCAAGAGAAGCTGAGCACGCCGGTAACACACACAGGTCACCTACACCCACAGTCAGAACGGCTCTTAAGGCAGTGAATTCACTTCTACATTTGTCAGTGTGAAGCCTGGGAGAGGAGCCACCCTACAAAATGACAGAAAACAAGCTTAAGCAAACAAAATAGTCGGAGCTATAAGAAATAATTTCCTTTGGAGGTGGAGTGCTAGGTGGCAAGGCTTTAATTATTCTCAAGACAGGAAATACACCCATTTCTATTGCCTAGGCAATAGAACGCAGATAAACACATAATAAAGAAATCATTTTAATGAAATAGTGTGACTATAATTATATATACGTGTAATTATTTTGCTCAGAGTCTCAAAGCTTCAATCAGTGCTAGCATCTGGGCACCGTGCCATGCTGGCAGCCCAGCCATCCCCCAGCCAGCTTAAAACGAGGACAGTCAGAGCAGCTTTAATTCCTCCAAGCCCTACCTCGAGCGCAGTCTTCCCAGAAGTGGTAATTCAGCCACACGGCTAGCATGTACCCCTGCAGGGACTCCACGAGCTAACCACACTGCGTGAATCTGGCCCTCCATGTGCTCTTTTCTGCTCTAGGATTTTTAGTCTGGGGCACATTAGGAGAATGTGAGATTAAACACATCAGATTGTGCATGTTTTTACCTAAAAACCATAATGTTTTCGTTCTTTCTAGCCTTTCTGAGTACTTTGGAAAGGGACAAGAAATGAAATTGTCCACCTGCAAAAACTAAAGCTGGCACCTGCTGTCGTTACGAAGAGGACTGTCCAAGTTAGCTCACCCTGCTGCAAGCAGAGCCAAAGCAATTGGGGAAGAACAAATCCCAAGCATAGGAGGAGGATTAAAAATACAGTAAACCAAACTTCCTCGGGGAAATGCAGTGCTGATTTCAGAGCTGGGATATTTCTGCCATCACCCACCATAAACTCTTCTGAGCTACGCCTGTGTTTTTGGTAGCTTTTCCTGTGATGCAAAGAACTAAGAAAGTCCACAGAAACCAGCCCAGTCCTGCTGAAGTCCGAGCAGATTCCTTTCTTCTGGGTGCCTACATGCACACCATGACTTTCGGTATAGCTGTGAGGTGAGCCTTTCACACCCTTGCTAGCAAGGCTGTGCTGCAACAGCCCATGGTACAGGGTTGAGCTTATGGTGAAATACGTCCCACTTTTAGCCAAACAGCTTAACAAGTCTGAGGTGCTAAAGCTTTAATTTCATATCATGCTGAGGCCTCTGTATGTCTTTTAAGTGTTTCATCACTGTCCCCATTTTTCCTTACCTGGATCTTCATCTCAAGGTATTTATATAAGCAAGCAACAACTTAATTCTTATGTTTTGATTGTTTTGTTTTGTTTTGTTTTAACCACAAGACCAGGCTGCAGAAAAACCTGAAGTTCGAGCGTAGGGGAGCATCTCCTCTAATGGCAATGTCTGTCTGTCACTCACACCACCACCAGCCACCCGCATCTTACGGGTCACACTCAGACAGAAAGCCTTCAGGCTTCTGCAGTGGCCAGCAGCATCTGCTCCGACTAACAAATGTGTTTGCTCTTCCTTGCCATTTTCTTCTATGTTTTCCTGATCAGTGTTACAAATAAACTTGAAAAAACTCAAAGGTAGTGCTGGAAGATGAATCATCCAAAGCACTGGAATCCATTTTAACATTCATAAAGGTATTTAAAGCTTTAGTTTAAAAACAATATCATAAAAGATAACCTGCAAGCTGGCATAAAGACAGTTGTCTGTACACAAGTGCACAGAGGCTGCTGATTGTCCTGTGCACGCCGATTACTTTTTGAGTCAGCACACTTGTAAAAACCAGCCACTGCTGTAAATGAGCTTGCATTTGCATCTTGGCAATATTATTAGGTACAATACTCATGTTTAAAGCATAGTCTTACTCAGCTATTAAGTAGTATTTCATACATTTACACGTTACTGTTATAAAGTTGCTCTTCACTGAAGGTAAACTATGCCCAAAAGCAAAGACTCAACACCAGCTGAAGGAAGCCTGCCCCAAGCCACCTTTGTGTTTAGGTACAGTAGTTACTCGGAAACCTCGATTTCAGCCTAAATAGGTGCAGTGTCAGTTTGAGTCACCCACCAGCAGCCAGCTCGTGCTGAGGCACCGAGTTTTTATCGGTTATGTGTGTGTACCTTCCAGCCCAGCCCCAGGCAGCTCAGAAGCAAAGGGCTTGCTGACTGTGCCACCTACTGGTGCAAGGCAGCCTCCTGACTCTTGCAGAGCGGATAGATGAATTCAGCTCCTCAAAGATACCGATCTGGAAATAACCAGCGCTCCCAGGACCTTATTGGAAGCCACCTTGCAGCGGCAGCCCTTTGATCAGAGTGCGTGTCCGCAGCACAAAACCATCAGGGCCAGAGCATGAGCCCAGCACGCCGCCCGCACGGCTGAAACTGCAGCTACTCTCTCAAAGACAGAGCCCCGAGGAGGTGAGCAGAACAATGTGTTCCTTCAATACGCTGGCTCGTTGCCTAGAACATCTAATAGGTTTTTAAGGAACTGACTTCATTCGTTTAAAGTCTTTAGCAGGCAAAGGTAAGAGAAACCGCTGCAGCCTATCTGGAAGCGTTTCTTGCGTTCCTGCTCCATGGCTGGAGACAGCCAGCAGGTTAAAGGCCTGCACGCTGAGAGCCCTCCCCGCACAGCTGCTCAGAGCTGGAAGGAAGAGTTCCCGTCTCTGTTTGCAATCCAGCCAAAGCCGAACGCCGCAGTCAGATGCTCTTGCTCTCTGCGACTAACTCATTTCCAAATCTTCCCACTACCAAACCAAACCAGACAACCACCCCACCCTCGATATCCTCTCAGACGATCCGGAAATCTTCCCCACGGTAACTTGTCCAAGCACACAGCAAGCCTGCAGCCGCACGGACAAGTTTCTACTGCTTTCCCTGGTAAAACACACCTAGCTCTCTAACAGATTAAGGTTTCTACAGCTCTGTAGTCCAGTAACAAAGTTAAGGACACAAAATTCCCTGCTACACTTACTGTTTTACAGACAAATGCTCTGATTACAAAGAGAGCAAAGCTCTGGTTTTGGGACATGTCCTCTGCATTGCCCTATATGTAGGGAGAAGAGCTGCGTTAATTTCCAAGACACAACAACAAATTTCCCCACTGCCCCAGAGCTGATCAACTCCTTTCCACTGCAAACTTTCACAATGACAGAGGAGCTCCTCCTATAGTGGCATTTTACTCGCTAGTTCTCAGCGCAGACAGCCTGCTTATTGTTTTACTTCCAGCTGTAGAAGTCACAGATATTTTCCAGGAAAGCCAGAAGGGTTTGGTACATTAACTCTTTGAGCAATCAGACTAATACAAGTCTCACTGTCTCCTACCTCTGTGCTTACAGCTGGTAAAAGCTGAACAGTGCTTCTGTAAGATGTTTGATTAATCCTCTGCTGTCTTGGAGTTAGAATATGCTAAAAAGATTCATCTCATAAGCATGGCCATAAATGCAGTAATGCAAGCATACTGTTGGCCTCCAGCCTCCTCAACAACATTGAGAGATGTGTGCTAGAATTTACCCTTTTTTTAAAAAAAAAACTATACAACTGAGCTGCTGCCCTCATGCCAGGAATTCAACTTACAGTAGCACTAAGCTTCACTAACACCTACACCGTGGGGGATCCAGTTTGTAGTGATGCATCTTTTCCTCTCTCTGTTCCTCCAGTTTGTTTTGCACCACAAAGCATTTCCACAGTTAACAGGAAGAGAAAATCAGGCTTCATGGACTGAAGGAGGTAGGGAGAACACCAAACACTAGCCCAGACCCACAACCCTCACTTCGCCCTCATGGGCCATATACCCGCATAGTGCCCTCTGCTTCCGATCACCAGGAAGTCACACAAACACCAGATTTTTAGAGAAACATTTATTACAGGGTTGCAGAATTTATGCCAATATAAAGTCCCTTAATAAAACTCTCATCAACTGCAGGATGCTATGTCTTCGCTGTCTTTATACTACAGCTTTCAAAAAAGGAACAATGCTCTGACTGCAGTAGTAACGCTACTTGCTCATAAAAAGTTGATCTAAAAAGCTTGTATAAGCCAGTAGTTTAAGTTTACAACTACAGTCACATTCACAAGTGAGCTATTACCAGAACAGATTCTTGAAATAGAAAGTTACAGGATAAACCAACTCATAACCAAAATACTGACAAGCTTTAAGAGCAACTCGATCTGAATCTAAGAACTAAATACCACAAAACCAAACAAAGGTAGAAGAATTAAGTGTAAGCTCAGGGAAGGTTCCAAATATACATACGAATTCAATACAGTAATTGCACAAAAAGAAAGGGTAGTGTTAGAGGTTTATGATCACTGAGGTTGGATTTTACATGCTTCACACATGGATGTTAAAATAAACCTTCAATGATATGCATCAGGAGGTTTTTAGCCAGGAGACTGAGTGCAGAGCTACTCTACAGAACTACACAAGATGTGCAAACCACAGATTATTAATACATTAATCATCCTGTGAAAGTTAAGGTGAACAGAACTGGTTCCAGCCAAGGAGTTGGTTAACATTTCTGTATATATGTTTTTCTGCCATTCCCAGATTACTGTAGATCACACGCATTCGATGGATAAATTGATGTTACCCTTCTGAAAAAAAAAACAACAAACCAAAACCAACAAACAAAACCAAAACACCTTACTCAAATTTAAATTCTACAGAAAACTAAGAATAGGTATACCAAGGATCAAAAAAAAGCTGAAATGGTGACTGTCTTCTTGAAATACAAGCAATACACAGAAAATGCATAAGGCTTTTGATTATCACTGCACATTTTAATTTAAGAAGTCGACATCTAATGGTGAGACTTCTCAATGAAGGTGTGAACTAGTCACCTCCCATCCAACGCCTTTCACTGTTGACAGATCTTTGTTTCAACAACGAAAGAGTTTTCAAAGTGTCTGATTGAGTGACAGTTCTCCGCTGAACGTTTCTGCAGACCTGCGGATGAGACAAGATGAGAGCCTAAGTAAAGCAAGAGATCTGTAACTCTGCAGCAAGCATTTACAGGTTTGTTTGTTTAAGTCATTACAAACAACAATGAAATACAATCACTTTGTGCGTATTGTTTTTACACCCAGGAATTACCATCTGAGCTGGATACAGGCTGGTTTGCCATCAGAAAACCTCCCCCATTCTCAGAACAGTGACAACTTCAGAGGGGGCTAGATACAGACAGAGGATAAAGCAAGATCTTGTCGTTTAACCCAGTATCCTGTAATTACTTTAGTGACAGAAGAGAGCACTGAACAGACTTTCTCATAGCCCTTCCTAACCACAAAGAAAAGTAATTTCAGTCTTCTTTGCCTTACAGGAAAAGAGGTGAAAAACTCTAAAAAGGTGCAGGGGAAAAAAAAATAAAAAAAAATAATAGTTAAGTAGTTCTTTATCAGCACTTCTCTCCACTCCGGTATGCATTAACAAAGAGTGTAATTCTACAGCACAGTCTTCACCTGGGAAGAGAGATGAGGATTTACCACTCAGCTGATGACCTTACTGAAGTTTTTTCCTAACACTGTTAAGGTGATTTTCTCTATTCTGGGACATGCCAGCACTGGATCTGATACAGGCAATTTACCTCTACCAGCTGTGAAGCTTTAATAGGAGACAAGAAAATGGTAGTCCTGCAGTCAGAGACAAGCTGATCAACTAAAACACACCGGTATACAAGAATTAGAGAGGAAAGCTTTAAGCTTGTTTAATAAGCACAGAATTGTTCAGAGTATGCAAGCAGAGCTATCCATAGAAGTCTACAAGCATTCTCCTAAATCAAACACAGCAGGGTACTGTTTTGTTTTGTAAACACTAACAGCTGGACTATCAGCTCCTCAGCTCACCTCTATTTTAGCTAAAAATCTTCCAATGGCTATCCAACTGGATACACACACTGCACAGTCAGGAAGATCTGTCCAGTCTCTCACACCTTCACTTAGGCCTCCAGGGAACTGCCTCAGAACTGTCTGATCTAACAAACCACTCTACCAACTCCACAAAATCTGAGGGCAAATGCAGCAGCAGCTAAGTGAACAGACTCCTCCACACAGTTTTCAGGAGTTTATCCACTGCAGCCTAATTATTTAAGTTGGCCTGGTTTTGTGCGTACTTGAAGAAAGGTGTGCTAGAAATCTAATCTGGAAAGCAAGAACAGTTTTCTCCTCAGCAGCAGTCCTCCATTTTACTCGAAGTTTCTCCCCCTACCAAGAGAGAAACAAGGTCAGTTACAGGAAAGAAACCGTACTAAGGGGCATTGTTCGCTTGCTAGAATCCTTTTGTGGAAGCATTCTGTGGAAGTCATTTACCGTGCAGCAGAGCTGTCAGCAACATGAATTGAAACATGCTATAGCAAGGTGATCTTAAGGAAACACCGTAAAACACTCTCTGCAGTACTGTCAGTAGGCTACAGTCTTTCAGACACGAGAGCAGTCAGCCCAGACTTGTTCACAACAGCTCAGACACATGCCTCTCCCTCCCATAACAGGAACATTTACTGTTTCTTCATCTGCTTTTGCTATTTAGGACCACTGTTTTATGTTGCCACATACAGAGCCTTCCGTCTTGTAGTAACAGGACGTAGTCTCTAGCAAACAGCAGATGTGGCTCCTGACGCTGCAAGCTGTAACTGGGGAGAGGAAAATCTTGCCCAAGAGTTTGGCAGGAAAACTGGAGCAGAGAGTTCTGACAAACCCATCATTTGCATTCTGAAAGGCAGTAACTGACAAAGGATTAGTTTGCCATGCATTTGATGAGAGCAGCAGACTAAATGGTTTGAGAACTACAATGAACTAAAATCCATAGCATCACATTTCTGTACTTCAGGCCTCCTTCCAATGTGTCAAACCTCTGACACAAACTCATTCCTTTTCACAGAATGGCTAGGGGTGCCACAAAGAGACACGCGAAGCAGAAATAGAGCTCAGAAGTTCCCAGGATGTGCTCTTCCTCTTTCAGAGGAGAAGTCTGGGATGTCCAGATCTAGATGATCAGTATTTCTCAGAGCAAATGAACGAGAAGATAACGTTGTTATTTGATGCTCCTGCAACCCACTTTCAGAAAGGACAGTGAAAGAGTAAGCTACACCTACAGAGACCCACATAATCTGTTGGAGCATTTGAGTTTTTAGGCCAAACTAATCTATGGCTTCAACCAGAAAAATGGAACACATTTGCTTATGTTCAAGCCTGTTTTGGGCACGTAACTTCTAACTCTGTAACCAAAAGCTTCTCTCACTGTGCTTGAAACTTAGACATCTATTTGAAAATAGGGAAAACAACATCCATCAGTTCTAACAGCAGCCTCAGCTCAGAAGTTGTGCTGAACACTCAGATTTCCAGGTCTAAAAACCCTGACAGTGTATTTACCCTTTCCCTACTCCAATAGGAGGTTTTTTGTGTTTTTTTTTTTTTTTTTTTAACAGCAGGAAACTTACCTGTTATCTGGTCTCTGCGCTGAAGTCTGAAAGTCTCTTTTCCAACACAGAGTTGGTAAATGAAGATACCCAGATCAGATACGTTATCTATCTCCTCCGTAACCACCATTTCTTCACGGACTAGGTAAGTCTGAGGCAGGTAAGAACCAGTCTAAAAAGAGAAAATACCTTGAGATATACTAGAACAGTAACAATGGACAATCACTACTTTTTTTTTTCTTTGCTTTGGAAGGACTTGAGGCCTAGATTTCAGCTTTCCATCTGTTTAATATTAAAGATATGCTAGTCTTGAAGAGTTGCACACCAGAGAAGTTAAAAACTGACAAAGGCCATGTCAAACAGCTGCAATTACATTCAAGTAGAGTGCAGTTAAGATTAACTCTGCTTTCAAGTGCTTTGCAAATTGCTTGCTTCATACAAAGTAAGCATTAAGAAAATCTATTCAGGTTTATTTGTATGCAACCAAGTTCGCAGTTTAAACAGGGAAACTTTC
Organism: Aythya fuligula; assembly: GCF_009819795.1. Lineage (NCBI taxonomy): Eukaryota > Metazoa > Chordata > Aves > Anseriformes > Anatidae > Aythya > Aythya fuligula. The sequence goes on along the minus strand of NC_045571.1, from coordinate 19,512,779 downwards.
ATAATACCTAACTTTTGTAGGTCATGCTGTTTTTATTCTTTGTATTAGGTATAATTGCCTCAAACACGAAAGATGAAGTCTTCACCAAAATGTTATAATGCTATTGAAATAACTCGTCACCCCTCAACTCCTAAAAGCAGGGGCACGGGGACACACAAAGCTGATCTTCATTAAGCTAAAAAAAATAAATGAGCTAAGCTACATCAGGTGGCACCTAGCATTAGATGCTGAGGAGTCGATGACTTTTTTAAAAAGTACATTCGACACACGATAGTTCAGTATCACATTTAATTTGGAAGTAGCAGCAAGCTGTATCAGCTTGACCCAGAAGATAAGCCTTCTTGGAAGAATACCACTTTTAGTCACTGGACAGTCAAAATGCTTGCGGTGAGCTCATAACTACAGTGCCAGTAGAACAGAACAATTGTTCTTTTCATTAAAACTCGTGGGGGGGGGGGGGGGAGTGAGCTTTCCAGCGGCAACTTTCAGGTTTAGGCTTTCAATGACACTTGGAGCTTCATCAAACTGCTTTATAATAGCTAAATTTAACCTTACTTACTAGTTGCTTTCAGCTTCCATAAAGCTACGTATTAATAAGAGCATTACCCATGAATCTACTCAACATAATATACACTGACAGCTGGCCTGAACTTTAGTACAGTGACTGAGCCAGGGGGATTATGTACTTCGATGGCAAGAGGACTGTTCTAGCAAAAGATTGGAGTTCAGGAGCAACATCCAGCGTTCTTATCAGGAATTCTCTCATCAGCATAACTAAACAATCAAGACTCCACATACCGCCAGTTTTGCAAAGAGATCCATCAGATTCCTTGGCGGCATGACTATGGATGTGTTCAACGGAATCACATAGCAGTTGCCCAGTTGCAAGTCAAGATATGCCGTCAAAAGCTATTTTGGAGGGAAAAAAAGGTTTTCAACTGATTAATCATGGCTTTTTGATTATTAGCACACAGTTCTACAAAGTCTAAGAAGTAACTTCAGAAAGATGAAGAACAGCTAGCTGCATGCACTGCTTTGATGCAAGTGTCCAAAGTAAGAACTTCGCTATTATCACCTCTCCAAAGTTGTTATACTTTACATCAGAACTGAGAGCTGACTAAGCTGATAAGTGGTTGTTCTCTACAAGTTAATTGTTTAGAGAAAGTGCTAAGGTCTTCCTAGTCACTTCATCCTTACCACTGGGTGCAAAATTGAAGAGACTAAAATTACCAACATTATCTGCCCCCTTCCCCTTTTTTAAATAAATTTAACTTCACAGAGCACTCAGCCAGAACCACCTGCATTTACAGCTCTCAAGAATTAAAACCTTGGAGCTATTATGACAAACATTCACTCTAGTTTCCCAGTGAGCTGTGAACCAGTTGTTCCTTACTGCTGCACTTGTACTTACCCTATCAAAGTCATGGACAATCGCAGCCGGGTCACTGTCTGAGAATTTCGGGACGGGCACATCGATGATGGCTATGTTGTCATCTTCCCGAATGTCAGCTTCTTCGGCAATAGGCAGAAAATAAGGTTCCACAGCACGATCCCGGTTTTCATTTTCAAAGTAACACATTTCGCCACGGTACACCTTATGCTGGAAGTAAGAGCAAGATTAGTTATTTTTTTACAGTGAATATTGCTTTAAAACTACACTTCCAACATCTGTGTTACAAAGAAGTGCAAGCCTGAGACCTGAAGCTTTTATAAAGGGTACAGAAGCCTTGAGGTCCCAGTTACCAAAAGATTTCTATTACACGGGTAACCCGTTTATAATTACACTTTTTGTTAGTGATGCTTAAAATGAACTTTCGCACTACCTTAGGCATGAAGTACTTGTAGATGCAGGCTCCACCGACGACAACTCCTGCCAAGATGAACGCTAAGCCCAGCAGAGTCAACAGACATCTTCCAGAGGAGTTTTCACCTCCGTGTGTGGCAACTTCCGGATCCTTTAACCAGAGAAGGATAAGAACTGAGAAGGTGTAGCCACACATAATTTAAAGTCGACAGCTACCAAGTGGTTCACTTTGACCTACAACCCGACGATTCTATTTCCTCTAGGTGTGTGCTGAGAAGTCAAGCATCATAAAGTAGGAAAGCACTTCCACGAAATACTGCTGCATCATAGCAAGATGAGCTTTCACACAGTACTGAATAGAGAATATTTTCCTCATTACAGTCATCTTTCTAGACCAACCTCTGTCTGGAAACTGTACCTGTTTGAAAAACACTACTTGAGCTGTAAGAAATTTAAATAACTGTAACAATAGATACAGTGCTGCAGCCACAATATTGTACAAGGAAAGCAAGATTTGTAGAGCAAGGTCATTTTCAGGAACACAGTGTTCCCAAAGCCTACTTCCTATCCTCTTCTCCTCCGTCAGATGGAAGAAAAATAGCATTACTGTTCTTAACAGAGCTGGACTAACACAGGAAGCTAAGATGCAATTTTGTCTATTAGTCGGGAAAGAGACACCTGACATAAATCCCACATTTGGGTTTCAGAACTTTCTCAGAATATGCACGTTAAATTCACCGTGAAGGAGAACCACCCATCAGCTCAAGCACGGCTTCAAATTATGTCAAATAAGAATAAACTCCTGTGGTACATCCTACCTTGCAGCTTCAAAATCCTGCTCCTTTGGTGGAAGGAAGAGTAATGTTTTGTATATAGCAGCCTAAAAGCCTGTAGTTCACTGGCTTGTTTTTTCCTGGTCCGCTTGCAGACAGAGGACTGCAGCCAAAGGAAACAACTCTCACCATTACATAACACGGTGATCACTTGTGTAATGCTGATCCAGAGTTGGTGGTGGTATCTGAACGACACAATTTAAAGCCCTGTTCTTTACGTGCCTTCCTAGGCTTTCAGTCAAAAAGCCCACACAAGAGAAGTTGAGAGAAGAACAAAAGCACTGTCAAATCCTAAGCAATCAGAATAGACATTCACCTGGAGAAATAAACTCTTCAGGTCTACAAAGAAAGAAAAAAGCCATAAATACTTAGATAACCTACATGTTTGGCACGTAGTCCGTTTAATGATTCATGACTACAGCATTTAAGAGTTTGCTTTCACAACCTGCTCTTTCAATTCAAAATGTAGAAAAAGATGAATTCACATGGGGTGCAAAAAAAAAAAATAAATGAATGTTTTCCTCTGTGCTGTTCCTAGATTCCTGTGCAGCACCCAGATTTAGCACAGCAGCCTCTGTGGCCATTCCTAATTCTGGTCCCCTTATTTGCACTCCTGTACAACACAATACGTTTAAGCAACCTGTGATCAGAACAAGTCACAGTATTTTTACAAAAGCTGCACTTATTTCCACGCTCAGCAAGATATGGCAGTGTAAAAGTCAAACCCATCAGCTATGCAACTAACGAGACAAAAAAAACACTGTTTAGTGAAAGTCAACACTCCTACATTCCACTCTCTCATCCTCCAAACAGAAAAGCGTTGGTTCAGCAAGACATAAGCCGCTACAATTGGCTGGTTAAGTGTTTGTCACAACAAAAAACTAAACTAGTTCCATGTCAGAATTATGCCACATTTACATGTCATTACGTGGAAGCCATCTTTCAGAGCCAGCTTGGTTTTAAGATCAAGGCTGGTTCTGTTCTCATCGTGTTCTGCCATCTCCTCCACCTCGCCGTTCCTTACTCATCGTTAGTGAGGCCTCTCATTAGCTGCACGCAGCAGCCTGCACCAGGTTCCAGCACTTCAGACGTCCCAGGGCTCGGATGATGTCAAGGGCTAAGTAGCTACACTTGCGCCACACTTGTTTCAAACACAGCCAAGCTATTTATCATATTAAAAAGCAATGTCAGAAGCCTGATCTCAGAAGAGTTGACGGAGCTGATAAGAGAACACAATTCAAGACTTTGCTCCAACAGGTTACACAGCCTCTAAAACCAATATGAGCAATAAAATACCTGCAAGGAAAACGCAGCTCTGAGCTGTGCAGTAACAAGCAAAGAAAAGAAGGAGTAACAGAGGAAAGAAATGACTCCTGTTAACATGGGCAGCTAGGTCAAGAGCTGCTGTTGACACAGTCCACGCCAAAGTACCTGCAAGGAGAGAATTCTGCAAGCTCAAGGGTTTGCTGCAGGTAGTCTAGGGGACTTCTGCTGTGCTGTTTCAACCAATGTTAGCCACTGAGCTTGTTTGCTCTCCAAAAATATCCCACCTAAAGAATAAGCATTAGAACAAGTTTGTTTTCAAGGAGAGTTGTGAACTCGCTGTTTGCATGCCCTCAAGTCAGAGCGAAGAGGTATTAGAAACAAAGTCAGACGTGTATGCACACACCGACTGACCGAGAACACTGCGGTGTGTGTAACACAATGATGTAAGCTGCTTCTAAACCGAAGGAGCTCAGCTCTCCTGAGAACAGAAGGGAGGGCACAGGGCAACGCTAGGACTGCGCTCAGCAGCCGCATGGCAGAGGCTGCTGAAGATACGCACACCACAAGCTGCGTGAGGAGCAGCTGATGATGAAGGAACTGACTGACCTCTCTAATCTACAGCATGCCCTCTGTGCAGTTCCTCAGCTTCCTCCTCGACCTGCTGTGCCGTTAGCTGTACAGGGCACGGCTCAGGCAGCCCGAGGGGCAGCAACACCACAGCCCAGCCTTCCCCAATTCCATGGGAAGGCTCCTGACGCTGCGTGCAGGGCTATTATTTGGCTAAAAACCCAACCGCAGCGGCTCCTCTCCGCCACGAGCAACAAACAAACCCGGCCCTAGCGCTCCCGCTTCGTTGACCCAGCGGCCGGCCTGACACCGCCGGCACCAAGCACGGCGCCTCCAAAACCAAAAGTAAAAACCCGAGTAAAATCGGCCCAGTTCAGCGCCACTCAGCGCAGCCTGGAAGCCGCCGGAGCGGCCGAAACCGTGAGGGGACCGTGAGGGGATCCTGAGGGGGCCCCGCAGCCGTCACAAAATGGCGGCGGCCGCCGCTTCCTCCTCCTCCTCCTCCTCCTCGCCCTCCCTCACCGCCCCCTCAGCCCTCTCAGCCCCCCAGCCCAGCCCAGCCCCGCTGCCCGCACCCTGTCGGCCACCAGCGCCTCGGCCGCCTCCTTCTTGGCGCCGTCCTTCTGCGCGAAGGGGGAGCTGAAGGCGATCTTCACCATGGCGCCGCCGCCGCCGCCGCCTGCCGCCGCTCAACGGGCTCCGGCCGCCGGGGCGGCGCCTCAGCGCCGTGGCCACGCCCCCCCTCCCTCGAGGGGCGGGGCCTCCGCTAGCACCGCCCCCTGCAGAGGCGGGTGGGGAGAAGGGGGGGTATGGGGGTGTGTGAGGGGGGGGGTGATGCGGGGCTGTCAGTGTGCGAAAGTCCCTTTTTAGCCCTAAAAAGATGATCTTGTCCTTGAAAGTGGTGAATGAAGGGTAACAAAGCACAGTGCACCGCCACTGCGTGGGGTGCTGTGGGCTCCACGCAGCGCAGGCGCCATTAGGCAGGGTTCCATAATGGCCGTGAGGGTGCCTGAGGCGGCGGTGTGGGTGCTGTGGGAACACCCGGGGATAAAACCTCTCACCGGGGCGCCTGGTGGTGAGACCACCACAGGATCTCGCCTGTCCCCCATGCCGAGGCCCACCTGCCTCCCCAGCCCTCAGCACAAACCCCAGCGAGCAACCCGTGCTGTCAGGGAGCCTTCCAGAAGCCTCATGGTTTATCCCCACTGGGGTTCACACAGCCCCACAGCCACACCTGGGGCTTTGCAGGCAAGGGCACAGACCTCACCCCTGCCTTAAAATGTCTGCATCCTAAAAATGGCCTCAAATCTGGGAGAGGCCATCGGTGATGTGGTAGCGTGAGGTGGGGGGACAGCAGCAGGGAGATGGCACCCGCTGCACGATCCCACAGCCTCCCTCCTTTTATCTGGGACCCTTTTTGCACATTGCTCACATTGGTAATCCCACAAATGCCTCATATTACGTGTTTGCCCCCGGAGCACATCACAGGTGAAAAGGAGGCGTTTCAGGGCCATACTCAGCATGGCACCATGTTGGGATATTTTCAGTCAAGTGCACCATCAGCCACCTCCCGTCTCCTACAAAATACGGCCTGTGGAGGCTTTAGCAGCCAAGAAGACAGACAAGACTTCACCAGTCATTAATGTCTCCAAAGGGGGAGAAGAAGAAAAGGCTTCATGTGCTAAAACGTCTGAAACCATCTTCTCCTTCGCATGATGAAAGACTGTGTCAGCCTCATTGGAATTTGACTTTATGGCTCTTGAAAGAAATCTGTTTTGAATCTGGTGCCTATCCCATTGAACTCTTCCCCGCAGACAGCTGTAATTAAACAGAACTGAACACTATGCAAATATTGCAATAAGTAATTCTTCTAAGTGTAAACAAAATGCAGTGTGTATTCCAGCATTCAAAGCATGTTCCTGTTATTCTACAGATGCAATATCACTGTTATTTCCTTTCAAGATCATAGGTTTGATATTGCTGCCTTTCATGTTAGTAAGAATTTTGACTTCGTTCAAAGAACAGTCTTTTATGTCTATTTAACCTGACTTCGTCTAGTAACAGAAAACACTTTTACCTCATTTTGCCAAGAAACCAGCTAAAATTTAATTTTCATACTTCATAGCCTTAGCATGTTAAGAATGAGTTAAAGCATACTATTAGCATAGTCCTTAAAACACAGATTTTAAAAGAGATTAGATAGATTTCCTGTGTGGCCAATGCAATATCTGTGCTCTACAAGCTGACAGTTTATCTATTATATGAGAAAATTTCAGTATCTCAATCTAGGCTAATTATTTTGTGCTTAAACAAATTGACTTTATTTTCCAATTACCCAACACCCTTACTTAAAAAAAGGACACAGAAATAAAGCTGGAATAGACCCTTGCTATTTGTCAAGGCTAATGTCTGTACATCCTGCTTGCTTCACTCTCTACATCCTGTGATGCACTGCAAGGGATGGATGCACCTTGAAAGACTGTGCTCAGATAACAATTCAAATCGTTTTTTTTTTTTTTTTTTTTTTTTTTTTTTTTTTTTTTTTTACCTTAATTCACTGAATTTGCAAAACTGGAACTGTCATAAGATTCACCCGTGTTTTGTTTTGTTTTATCTTTTTGCATTTCCATTTGTAGCATCTGTGACAACCTACATGTGAAAAAAAAATATATATGTTCAAAACTTCTTTAAAATATGCAATGTCCAGGAAAATGTTATTCCAGTATCATCAGACAATTTTTTCCTATCCTTATGCACTGATAATAGCTGTCAATTTAGTCAGTAACTTTTCCTTCCATATAAAACTCATTGTACAACATTCTGATTGTATTTTGTAGACCAGCTGTAATCTGAAGTAACAGGCCTGGGAAGACAAATTCCACCCTGAGATGCACAGACATAAGGCAATTCAATTTCTTTGCCATCCTGAAATCATCAGGCTGTTCTACCGAATAAATATTAGAGATCTCCATGGGTGACTTCATCGTTTTGTCTGTAAAATGCTTTTGTATTAGCCTCTTAGTACTGGCCCGGTTTTCTTTCAGACTTTTCCCACATGTTGGCTGTAGTTTAGGCTTGGAAATTTCAAGACATCTAAACAAGTAGCATCACTTATTCTTTTAAATTTAGTAATATCTTTGATTATCCTTCTACTAAAGCATTCTGGCCTTATTTATTTATTTCTTTATTTTGGTATTTATTCAGGTGATAATCTTTATCACCTTGAAACGCAAGAGGTAATCTCCTTATCCTTAATTATCCTTCTAATCCTTCTGGATTTGTAACGTTAAAGCAATAGTGCTCTAAACTGTAACAAATGTACAGATTGGATTGTTTTAGAGACTGGAGGAATTTGGCCAGAAAGAAGGGTGAACAGGTGTGCCGGATTGGCTATGATTCTGTTGCCTTTAGGCCTGCTCACGAATTGCTGTGAACCATGTCTCTTAAAAGTGGTGTTAAACACAGACACCACTCATTTTAGTGGTAGTGATGACATAAGTAGGCCAGACTGTCTCAGAATATTAATTGTAATGTGCAGTAGTGTGTTTTATTGAGCCGATCATTGATTCAGCAGATAACGTCACTTGAACCATCTTTTTGAGCAACCCTGCCATAGCACTAAAACTAATTTTCAATGTGTAGGAGTTTTTAAACTATTCTGATGCACTTTTTAAAAACCACAAGCTTCAAAGCGTGTTCATGTTTATTCTATCTCCTTCTCACGTATGCCAGGAGAATGCTTTTTTACCTTTTGGGAACAATATGGTATTACATTTGTCATAGCTCGTATTCTCGGGCTTTGAAGTAGAAGGCACTACATGTGTGTACAGTCTTCAGTCATGTGCATTGTTCTAGTTCAAACAAAAGTATGATCAAGAGGGCTGCAGTCTGGCAAGACATGTAAGCACACGCTTTACATTTCGATGGTCACTCACAGCTTAATATTAAGCATGTGTTTAAGTTTTTTGTTAAACTCCAAACCATGTACATAGCTAAGTACTGAAGTGCACATTCAGGCAGCAGGGGCTTGGTCCTCTTTCTGCCCTATACACAAGTTCACATGTACAGTGTATTTAATAAGGGACAGGCCCTTATTATTAATAAGGGACAGGCCCTTATTAAATACACATACAGGAGCATTGCTCTGCTGAGCCCCAGCCTGGAATCAAGGTAGCACACAGAGAAACAATAATTAATACAAGTAATTGATAACAGTTTTAAATATACACTATATCCATCAAATGATATATATAGATATATATTTACAAATACCATAGTCACTGAAAGAAGGGTGACAAAATGGAAATAATAAGTACATCACATAAGACCATTAAAAATGAAAGAGAAGCTACAAGGGTGCTAGCATTTACAAAAGGAAACTTTCCCTAATCTTGACTGTTTGTAGTTACCCAGATACTTCAAGTTCTGTTTTTTAACTCTGGCCCTTTTCATCCCTCTTTGTAAGACTTCCTCCTTCCTCATCTCCTCAGCCTGTTTTCCTTCGCTCGCTAGCTCTGATATTCGCTGTCTTCACTACTTCTCAAATCAGAGATCGTGGTTCTTTCCTCTTTTGGTCCCTGCATTTCTACCTCACTCGTGTTTGTAAGGCTGTTGATAAGGAATCTATCAGCACTTCAGACTACGAAACTGCCACGCTGCCAGCTGCCAATACAAACTTTCACAGGGGAAAGGTTTTCCCCCTGGGTTGTGATGAATTTGGGCCTTTGACTGAAGATACCAGTTTCTGGACAGAGATTACTGTGTTTGCTCCACTGACTTCCCGGAGTGCTTTTCTTTGTTACAGCAGCATGAGATTAATATCTGTGGCAAAGCCAGCAAACATTACTCATTCCTACTGATCACCTCATTACCAAATACTATAACAAGAATATTAGCTAAATGCAAAGCAGCCTATTTGCATTCAGGAGAAAGTCAGGAGCCCGTTTTCTCTGTAGTGACAAACTGCAGAAGTGATGAGCAGAAAAGTGAGCCTCAAGGAGACAGCGACGGCGAGGTGATTACCGACCGAGCAGCAACGTCAACAGCAGATCCTCTAATGACTGTGCTCAGACTGAGCAGCGCAGAGGACCCGGCTGCCCACACAGCAGATGCCTCACAGAGCAGAATTCTGCAAGAAATTCCAGTCCTCCAGAAAATCTGCAAAGCAAGCAGCACGCCCGGAGTGATCAGCAAGCCCAGCGACTATAGGGCCGGATTCACCTCTGGTGTAACTGCAGTGAAGCAAGCACAATTACACCAGAGGGATGTGAGGGCCCCAGCGTCTTGGCAGGTCTAAAAAAGCATTGCTAAACTCTCTTATTAGAGGAAAAGCAATAAGCACTCCAAGCTCAAGCTATCTTCTATTGAACTGACCGAATCGGCATTTTTGGACACAGAGTATTGTTTACCTGGGCATTGAGGGGTGTCATCTCTGGTCCCCCCTTTTTGCTTTCCCCCAGAACCACACAGAGGGACTCTGTGCCCCAGCAATTCTCCCTCTGGCCGAGGTGGGCTTGCTGAGGCTCAGTCCGCTCTGCTGCTGCTCGATGGCACCATGCTGCGAGTCCACCTGCCTGGGGCTGCTTCGGGCGAGGGACCCCAGCCTAAGCAAGAACCATGGGGCTGGCACTTATTAGGCACCCTAAATGGGAAAGTGCTGGGGTTAACCCCACCCCTCCATCCTTGGCATTTTCTCTGTGGCCTACCCCCCTCTGCCTTGCTCGCAGTGGCTGGGGCGGTGGCAGAGCCCCCGTGCAGGAATGCAGCACAGCAGCACAGCCCACACCTCCGCCCCCCACCCGGGGCCTGGCAGGCATTGCTGCAATGTCCAGCCTCGCTTATCAGCATCAGCAAAACAACCAGGCGCTGACTGTGCTTGTGAACACAGGCTTAGCTTGAACTTAGCTCTGTGGCAAGCACGGACACAGGCGCAGCTTGTTTGGCTGTGTTTTCTGATCTGCACCGAGCTCGGCGTGTGCTTGCCTACAAATGCAGTTAAGCTAGAGCCATACATATATTGCGGCCGTGTGATCATCTTCCCAGATCAACAGAGCTGTCTGTGTTGGCACAGATCCCTCCTGCGCTGTCAGAACTGCGCACTGCCTGGTGTAGCTCGTTGGACTCGTTACGTGCGGTTGTGCTTTGGGAAGTGTCGATAGGGCTCTGCTCACAGCTTTGTCTGGCATAATGAAAATACTGCCTGCAGAGATGGGACACTCCTAAATGGAGTGATCAGCTTAACGCTAGTTCAGATTTTCAGTGAGGAAGCAGTTCTGAAAGAAGCCAGGGTTTGGTCTGATTGTTTGCATCCGTACGTGTCGCATGCATACCGTTTGCATATTGACCGGCGGTATCTGTTAATGTGCTGTTAATAAAGGATTTATAGCTAGACAACATTCCAGCTGGAGACTCAGCTTATTTACAAGATGATATAATCAGGCACCAGCCCGAGCACTGCACTAAGGACTATAGGAGGTTTCGGAGCTGGGGTGAAAACTCGTAGGTGGATTTTTCATGGGCTGTAGCAGAGTTTCATTAATCATGCAGAGGTATATGAAAATTGGAGCTGATAGCATATAGTTAGTAAAAAAAAAGCTATACTACAGTTATAAAGACACCTTTCCTCCAGATATACACCCTGTTTTCTGTTACTTGTCTATCTAAAGAAGAGCAAGTATATATTTTAGAGATGATAGCAATATAACTACTATTTTGTGTCACCTTACTTACCAACCTGCTGTCCATTAATGCTGACAAAAATTGCCCTTGTACTTGCCTTTGAGTAAGAATGCATTGCTAATTCTGCAGCCAGTTGCTCTGCAGTTTTACTTTCTTTCACCTAATGATATAATACAAATTTTCAGAAAAGAAGCACTTTTGGAAAATGAACCTGTCTTCACCCTCGTCTACTCCTCCGGGCATTTTTTTAGCGTACAGGTGTCCCTTTTCATCTGCGTGAAGCCTGTACTGTCAAAAATAGAAATACCGCAGAACACCTGTCCTAACAGCAGCTTGGAGTGCAAATCTTGTCAGTTAAAGAGATTTGTTGCTCTTTTTTTTTTTTTTTTTTTCCTGCAGATTGTAGGCAAAGTTGTGCAATGGGCTGGAGATGTTCTGTTAAGGGGCAGAACAGGTGATAGCGGTATCCTGTCATGGTCTTTATCTCTGAGCAAAGGGACTTACAGCTCTGAGAGGCAAAGCCTCAACAAGGTTGTGGTGTCTGTTCCGGGGCGAAGATGAAAGCTCATTCTGTAAGACGCAGGCTACGAAGCCCAGCTTGAGCTTCCTCTTTACAGTGCAGAGAGGAAGAAGCATTAAGAGAGGAAGAAACACAACCACGTGCACACACACACTTATACACACACACATGCACACACATGCTAAGTTTGATGCATATATGAAATATTAAGTTGTCAGAACAAATCCTGGTAGCAGTACTATTTTTTTATTCGTTTTGAGAAGACGGCTTTTGATTCTAATGCAAAGGAAATCTACCGTCTACAGCATTTTTGCAGACTGCAGGTTTTACTGCAGAAGGTGTTTTCTGTTCGTATGACACCACATCACGATACAGGAAATAACTTGTGGTACTTTATTTTCCTGTTCCAAGAAATCTCATCAAAGAATTTGTTTTCATGCTGAGGAGACACCTGGTGATGTTGGCAGTCTTTGATGGGACCCTGTGCAATGCTATTTTTGAACGCGCTGAATCTCCAGCAGCCAGCAGAGTGAATAGCATTCAGGTTTTGAAGGAGTGGAACGAAGAAATCCTGAAAAACAAACAAACAAACAAACAAATAAATAAGGTGTTTTCTTCTATGGCACTTTTGTATGAAGCTCCCCAGTTCAGAATATATACTGAATATATCCCCAGTTTGGGATATACTGAAATCTCACCAAAGTAATGTTAAGGGCATGTGTATTGGCCTAGATTTAAGATCACAGAAAAATGGCAATGTTTGTTGGAGGGGAATTTGGTTGGTTATTTAGTTCAACCTCTGACTCAGAGAAGTGCCACCACCACCATTAGATGGGGTTTGGTGTTGCTGAATTGTGAAAAACACAAAGGATGGAGACTTTCCAGCTTGCCTTGGTAACCTGTTCCCGTACCACACTGCCTTCAGACTGAGTTTTGGTTTCCTGATATTCAACCTGTGTCTCCCAAGCCACAATCTGTGGCCTTTGCACCTTGCTTCTGTCTTCTGGCACCGCTGGCAGGAGTTTGCTTCTGGCATCTCAGTAAATGCCCTTCAGATAGCTGCAGGCAGCTCTTAGGCCCCCCCCCAAACTCCTCTCAGCAGCCCACTCAGTAGAAGGGAATAACACTTTCCCTCATCGTAATGTAGCCCAGCATGTGGCTTGCCTTGTTCAAGACACGAGCAAGCTGTTGGCTCACGCTCAGCCTGGCATCTGCTGTAATCCCCAGGTACTTTCCAGCAGGGCTTTCCTTTCGTGCTGGGGCAGGGGCAGGGTGATGCTGGCAGGATGCAGCGCTCAGCCAGAGCCCAGGGGGTCAGCTCCAGTGACGTAGAGGAGGTCGTGTTCCTGCTGCCCTGCTTCTGAGTCTCAGCTCTTCTGTCATGAAACTGAGCATATAGGATGGAGAATTTCCAGAAATGTGAATGTCCTGCCCTGGCAAACCCATCTCTGTTATTCTGCAGTTTCAAATTCCTTGGAATTTGAGTAGCCTTTCTGGTGTGAATTGTGTCAGCGCTTCATTTCCTGCAATGCAGTCGCCCTGCAGGAAGAGCCATGCAGAGGCAGCAGCGTGTTTACTTCCACTTCTTTAAGGATTGCCTCACAGAGAAATACAGTTCTTGACGGTTATGTTGCAATGCTTCGGCCTTTGGTAATGCTCACATACACTAGGAACCAAATTATGTCCCGGCTTCGTGCAACAATAATCTTGAAATTCGTATGCTGGAAATTCACATGGGATCATTTGCCCTAAGGGCTAACGACTCTTCACAGTCTCTTGGGGCTTTAATGTTTCCCAAAGCCTACATTAGGGCTGCTTCTGCTGCTCACAGCCTGCTGCTCTTGCTGCCCGGTGAAGTGGCGTCCACATGCCTGCCATGCTCAGCAGGAAAATTAGCTCAGTCTCAGCACTACGTGGGTTTCCCAGGGGGCTGTCTGGAGAACGATGACCTTATTTCTAGGTTATTTTCTCCTCCTTCTTCCCAAGTGAATATTTCCATTAGTGAAGGACATGATCTCCCCTGCTGTGCCCTGCTTGCTCTCTGTCATTTGCCGGAGGCCTGGCGATGGAGCTATCTTGAATCCAAATTTAACCCTGTGTCAAGCGTGCATCGCCACTCTCCTGAAATTTAGCTGCTTTCATTAGGTAGAGTTGGATGGTGTCTTGTGATACAAAAAGATGTCACTGAAATTAATGGGAAGGTTAGAATTCTTCCACTTACATCCTGCATAACCTACTGAGAATAATAAGTAGACAGAATATAACAAATAGAAGTGTCTTTGGAATTGCTCTGTGAGAACATTGCTTCAATTATTCGGATGAGCTTCTTTTTCACCTTAATTAGCAGAACTGTGTCTGGTTCATTTCAAGACCTATTAGAAATAATATTAACTGGGGGCAGTTTCTGTTCAATTACTGTACCAGAAGGATGAGGTGCATGCAGCTTCAGTCCTGTTTTCCATCATGCGGACATTGGAAATGGTCATTCCACTGACGACAGAGCACAGATTGTTGTTTTCATAACGACATTGCTCTCTGTGCTTTAATCAGGCTGATCAGCAAGAAAGGAGGTGCTGGAACAGCGCTGTGCAGGGCAAAGAGCTGGAGAGGAAAGAAGAACAAGTGGCATGGGTGTGAAAGCGGTGCACAGTGGCACTGGAGGAAATGGGAAGGAAGAGCTTGCTAAAATGTAAAATCCGGTGCTCTTTAAAAATATTTTGCACTTCACATACCCATTCTGATCCTCTGTGCAAAGCATTGCAGCCATCAGGCAGCACTGCACTGAGGGTGGGTTTGGAGCCCTGCATATGCTGAGGAAGTACGGCCTCAGTGCTTGAGCACATCGCTGTCTCTCTGAGTCTTACTGAGGGAGCACTGTCATTTGCAATCAGAAAACAGATAAAGAAATTCTTTACAACACCTGACTCGGAAGGTTTGGTACCGGTATGAGAGGATCTGCTGCAAACTCAGCAGCAATAAATGTGCGTGTGTGTGTTTGCTCATGGGAGCCACGTGTCACAAACGTGTTACAGACCCACGGCTGCTGCCCCGATGCTCCTCTCTCCTGCCACTCTGGCTTCTGCCTGGCTGTCCCTCCCCATGGCCAAGCGTTCCCCAGTTGTGCTCAGCCCCCCCAGTGCATCTTCCCCTGCCTCGTCCCCAGCAGAAGCCGTGGCCCAGCAAAGTGCTGCTGAACTCCACTGCACGTGTTCCTGCAGCCAGGTTCTGCCTGTGATGTCTCCTGCCTACCTTGCTGTATTTTCTCAACAGGAAACCACAAAGTAGACAGTCATAGATTACAAAAGATGCCATAAATCAGCATGCTCAGACCCCATATGTAACAGAAGTACAGTGTGTATTTAACTCTTCAACAGACAAATATTTCAGGGATTGTGTGCTCTCAGCTCTGTATTTGTACATATACATATATTGTATATATATAATTTATAATTAATACATTTTAAATAATAGATATTGTAAAATGCAAATAGATTTTTTTATTTTTTTATTTTTTATTTATTTACAATAGATATTGTAAAAGCTGGTACAAGAAGCCATGTGAAAGGGCGTTGGCTTCTATCTCAAAAGACCAAGGGCTCTCCAAGGGTGGAGCTCCCAGCGAGGGTTGCCCAATACCTGGACGTGCCGCAGGCAGGAGAGGTGGCTGCTGCCAACATTCGTGCTCCCATCCCTGCCTCTTGCAGCACAACCACGCTGCTGGGCTTGTGCCTTCAGCCTGCGATGGGCATGTCAGTGTGGAGCACGGAACTTGCTGGCTTCTCAACAGGATGAGCAGCAGCCGTCCAACCATTGTGCTAGGCTCTGTCTGAAAGGATGGCAGCAGGCTTCAGAGTTACAGAGCGGTGGAAAGTTTGGAAGAGTGAAACACGGCGTTGGGTTGGCCATGAGCTGGACCATTCCTTTGGGATCCGTGCAGAGGATCACCCACACCCTCCAGCCAAGTCCCCTGCTGCCCGTGCCTGGTGGATAAGCTCTCTGAGGCTGTGGGCAGCAGTGCCCTGATCCTGCTCACCCTATGGAGGAGGACAAGAGAGGTTACCCTGCTGTGTTGCGGGAAGCCAGGTGGGCCAGGGCTTAGTGGAGACCAGAGAGAAGAGGTTCATTCATCAGCTTGTTATCTGCTCACAGCATTGGCCAATCTGCCTTCCCCTGGCTGAATTCAGCGATTTCCGTGTCACTGCTGAGTCTGAAGGGGGACGCAAAGGGCCCAGCAAGCCTTATCAGTCCCTGCCTTCTGGCAGACACTGAATCAAATTCAAACTTTTGGTCTTTCTCCTGCAAACCTCCTCCTTCTGGCGCAGGTCCCAGCAGGGGTGGGGTGCACTGGAGCTGTGCAGCTGCCGCTCTCGGGGCTGCTGCCCAAACACAGGAGATGGTTCTTCCCTTAAAAGCCAAGAGGCAGCTGTAAAACCCACTCCCACCGGCTTCAGAGAGTTTTCTAGAGACCTAGTGCCGTCAGAAAAAAATCCAGACCTCAATTCTTTTCCCATGTTTTCCACAATAGCTTTAAGAAAAAAAAAAAAAAAAAAAAAAAAAGCAATGTGCAAAACACAAAGTTCAATCCCTCCAGGCTGAAAGGAAGTGAAATCAAAAGAGAAATACAATTTCTACAGACAAGCTTTGTATTTTGGGGAAGCAACTCTTGGCAAAGGTCAGGGAGGAACGTGACACAGACAGATGGACAAACAGCGAGCGGAGAGCCGCGTGCTGCCGGCACGGCTGCGCCTTTGCAGTTCTGCTCCCAGCGAATGCAAGCACTCAGAAAAATCCTCTCAGCTCTACTTCTCTATTGCCCTTCAGAAATCACTGTAGGGTGTCTTACCAGGGGATTTTCAGACGTAATATTTAAGCAGAAGGTAAATATGAGAGAAGAAAAGCCACCCAAATCTCTCTCTTATCCTTCATTCATGCCTTGGCTTTTCCTCAGTGTGCTTCTTTTGCCCACTGTCCCTGCAGCACCACCCCGAATACTGCGTGGTGTCAGTTTGATTTCTTCTTCAGGAAGAAAAGCTGCATTGTTCAGCATCTTCCCCTGCTGATCCGTGCCAGAGTGGCACCTATTTTGGCAGAGCCTTCCTCGTTTTCTCATCTCTGACTAATAAGAGATGATGAAAAATATGATTCATAAAAAAAAAAAAAAAAAAAAAAAAAAAAAAAAAAGATAATCATCTAAGAAAATTAAACACATGCATCTCTAAACGTGGCTTAATTTTCTTAAGTAACAATCAACCCTCAAACATCGAGTTTAATCTCAAGGCTCCATCTTGTGGCAAAGAAAAGCAAATTCACTTATTGTGAAATAAAAATCGAAGGTGATGAAAGGGGTCGCTCACTGATGTGCAGGGTAAGTTCAGTGTAATGCCATCGCGAACCCCAGAGGAGCAGACAGGGCCATGACATTCATGAAATGCCCAAATGGCTGATGTTCTGGAAGGCAGAAATGAAATGCTGGAAAATCCTGCTCATGCCTGCTGTCCTCTTTGCCCAGCACCGTGCTGGTGGCTGTGGGGCCATCCCCTCGCCGCTGGTGGCCACAGGATTGAGGTGCTGGCCCCATGAGGCCTGGGCCTTTGGGCACCAGGCCTGCAGCTGAATGCCATGGGGCAGCCACTCCCATTCACTGTTTTCTTACATATTTTCAGACCACATCTCCTTCCCTCCACTTTCAGGGGGGTTGTTTCTTGCTGTTTACTATCTTTATTCACAACATGGCAGGAAGGGATGGTGACTAAAGGGAAGAGAGCTTGGGAGTTGTTTCCGAAACCCATGAGTGCAGCCAGGTCCCTGTGGGGAGCAGCACGGCACGAGCCATGGCCATCAGGGCCGCTGGCCACTCTCAGCTACCAAAATGCTGCAGTATGTCTTAAAACCCCTTCCCCGGTGCCTTGCCCCATGCTCGGGAGCAGGAGCTGGGCCGCGCTGCCTCCACCAGATAACACACGGGCTTTCCCTTGGGCGACCAGGGAGGAAGGAGAACCGCTGCCTTATCTTCCTTCCGCCAGGACCTCGCCAGAGTGCGTCAGCTTTTTTTTTTTTTTTTTTTTCCTTGCTAAATATAACCTAATGTAAAGTAAGGCTGGTTACAAGCTGAAGAGCTCCCAGGAGCAGGGCCAGGGCTGGATGGGCCCACGAGCATGCTGGCTGGCTGTCCTGGGATATCCAGGCTGGGCCACCGGGGGCCATGGTTGGGCTGTCCCTGCTGTGAGCCGTGTCCTGGTGAAATGATTATTTCCCTCTGGCGATGCAGGGAGCACGGTGTCATCTCTCAGATAATGTCTTGGGGATGTGGGATGTCCCTCTGGCAACAACCTGTGGCATGGTCCTGAGCTGAGCCGGAGCTCCCACACCTCCTTCCTCCCCTGCCCACCAGGAAAAGGCAGTGCACAGGCAGCAGCAGCTGCTGCATTTGTTCAATGTGTGGGGAATTACTGCAATTTTGGGGGTAATTGTACTGATTCAGAAGCGTTTAATGAACTGAAGTATCTTTCTGCTCCATGCCTTTTTATTTTTTCCTCTCCCAGCTACAATGTCAAGCAACTAATGAATGCAACATGATGTGGTATTAGGTTTAAAGCAGTATTTTCCTGTTGCTGTTCCTTACATGTTGGTCGCACCCTTAATGATCTTCGTAGGAAATATTTACTTTGAGGAGTTTGGTTTGGAGTATGCCAAGTGATCAAAACCAGGCAATGCATGGTCTGCTCTCATATGACTTCAGTTTTTCCTGGAAAGAGATGGGAACAAAAAATCTTACTTTCAAAATTAATGCAAATCAGCTTGAAAATCATCTTGTCCCGATAAATGAACACACTGTTCTTTCTCAGGCCATCTAGCACTAGCTTTTATTGGAAGAGAAACTCGAGGAGGAATGAACACTGGGAAAAATGAGGTCTGTAAAGGTGGTGCTGGTGGTGTCCAAACGCAGATGCTACTGCGCAGTGTACACGCGGCATACAGCAAGGAACACAGTTTTTCGTCAGTATGAGGAAAATCCCTTTTTGTTTTATGTAAATGTGGGGCTGAGCCATGTGACGGGAAAGGACAGGAGGGACCAAGCCGTCGGCGTGGCCCTGTGCTTCTACCGTGACCACAAGCTGCCTGGGGAGCCAGCCTCCCCTGCCGTGGGCTTTCTTGTGGGAAATGCAGATAAAACACTTTTTAGCTAAACCGTAGCATCACAGCATCTCTCCTTCCCTTAGCACTGCCTCCTGCACTCGCAGATTTGTTCCCTAAGGACATGCCTTGCACAATTCACAGTATTTTCCATGCAACTGCCCTAAATACAGATGAGCACACCACAAACGTGCAGCTACATTTCTAAAATTACTGCTTGCATCATTTTTTGCAGCTTTTAGATAGTCACGGCAGCTGCTTACCTCCCTGGGGGGCTGCTCAGAAGGAGGCACCCCTCTGGTGCCTCCTAATCTCTAAGGAAATCTCTCTACTTTAAGAATCTAAAATCTTGAAGGGAGATTTTAGGAAGGCCACAGGGCCTCAATCAGCTGCCTGGGGTAGGGTGGGGACCTCTCACCTTTCCCAGACCATCAAATAAATAGTTTAAAAGCTTTTAAAGATGCTAAATTGCCACCTGCCTCCATCACCTGGATTCCTGGCAGTGCTTCTTGGGTACTGCTGCTATTTTCCTCTGTGCTGGGGAAAGCCCTTCTGGCAGGGAGTCCCAGCACTGACTCTTTACTAGCCAGCTGTAAGTGACGCTTCACAGCCCCACCAGCACACATATTTATAAATGATCAATAGAAATGTAGTTAAACATCCCAGGAGGATCTGTGCAGGGACAGCAAGTGCTGGATTTTGGTGTGCAGCCAGCGTGCTCGAGCTCTCCCAGCGAGTCGCAGGGGCTCGTGGAGAACTTTGCTCCTTTTGTCTCCGTAACACGTCTGCTTGTCTGAGACAAGCTGACCTCCAGCTCCTCAGCTGAATAATGAGACAAGGAATGTGTTCAAGCTGTTGACTAAACTGCCATCATCTGTAAGAGATTTCCCATCCCTGTGCCTTAACGGTCAGAGCGACTTTTCGCAGGGTTGTCTTGAGCTTGGCCGCAGCGCGCTGCTTTTTCTGCTCATCCCCTGAGACGGGCTTTTCAGAAATGAGATTGTCTCCTTCACGTGTTTTTTTCTCCTTTATGTGTTGCTGATTAATTGTTCCTCAGCCTCACGTAAACTGGAGCTGCATGCGCACGCTGCCCGTTTCCAGATCCCCGCATTCCTGCGGTGCAGCGTACCGTGCTGTGCTTGTTGCTGAGCCGTGCTGGAGCTGTGCAGGCTCCAGGGACTCCCCACACCATCGCTCTGGCAAATGCCAACATTTGGCAAGCCCACTTCATTATTTTGGCCCTGGTTTGGTGCTGGGGATGGGCAGAGTATTTCCAGAGGAACGTCTTTCCCTTGCCCCCACTGCAGCTTCCCACCTCCCTGGAGCTGTCCTCTGAAGCTGTCCACACCTCCGTTTTGGTCTCACAGCATCACCAAATCACTGGCGAGCCTGTAGCTAGAGCCTGGGAGCTGCAGATACCCTGGATAATGCTACTTATTTTACTTTTATTTTGAAGTCCTGCACTAGTGACACTTCCTAGAAGAAAACTCACCCTGCTGCGAATGGCACCTGCAAGCAGTTACAGCCCCGGGGGCAAGGACTGCTTTGGAGGCTGGACCATGCAAACAGTTTGAAGAAGTCCCGACCTCCTCATGGCTCAGTGACCAAGTCACCAACAGCTTTGCTTTGCATGCAGCCCTGCTCTGAAGCACCATGATGCCCATTTCATGCAGGCCATGCTCTGCATACACTTTCCACCTCCTGCAGGTTCCTTGCCCAGCTGCCCCTCGCTGTTGCATCCCAGATGGGACCAAAACCTGGGGCCTGCCTCTCTCCCCCTTGGTGGTGCTAAAGTCACTGTCCTGGTCCTGGGCAAGTGTTCTGCCCCACTATTTCCCTGCCTTCCTTACCTGCTGCCCCAGGGAAGGCATCTGCTGTTCCTCCGTGCTGCGTGGAGCGTTTCAAGAGATCCTCCTCCTGCTATTTGAAAAATAGTTTGCAGTTTAATTTTATTAGGTTGTCAATAAACCAGCAGGGTGTAATTATACACTCAAACCATCCCGACTTGAAAGCGCTGTGATCACTCCCTTGTTCTCCGTGAGCTGTAACTTAATGCAAAACCCTCTGTCGTTTTCCATTTTCTAGTTCTTTCATTCATTCCCACTGAGTAATTAAAAATGGCTTATAAATAAACACTGGGGATGATTTCCGAAATGTTCTGTATTTACTTGCAAGGCTGGTACTTCTGTCATTGGCCCACTTAAGTGATTTTGAAAGATTGTATACAGGTTCCTTTTACAATGTATTTGAAGTTTGTAATCCTGCTTAAATACACAAAAATAGGAAGGATTAACAAACTGCCACGCTGAGGCCAAAAGAAGACAGAGCTAAAAGCAATCAAGGAGCAGCCTATCGGATACATGAAATAAATTGGGGGAAAAGTGGAAAACTGTCAACAAAAATAATATGTTATGGATCCTCAAGCCTTTGTGTTTATGCTAGAGGAAGCCTAAAATAATCTGTGGTTTCTGATGCTTGATTTAGTTTTCCACAAGCCTAATTAACACCAGATTAAGTTTGCTGCCACTATAGTTTATTGCTGAGATTGACAAATACTCGCTGTTTATTTGTTTTCTAAAAAAATGACTGGAGGCAATAACAGTATGACACAGCTAATAAGCCTGAAAGCAATGCTGCAATATTCATTTTTATAAACTTAGTCTTTAGGAAAAAAACAAACCATGACTTCCCATGGTAAGGTTCTGGTGCTCCTTGTGAAGGACAAGGTCCCACTGATTGGATGTCCCACTGATTTAGGGTACAGCTCTGCAGATGTAAGCTAAAAATTAAGCAAGCAGTTAAGTGTTGTGCTGCACAGACAGACTTTGCCATAAGGTACAAATAAATGCCATGCTCAGGGGCACGTGTGCCGGTGGCTCTGCAGAAGGGGGCTGCACAAACAGTGCCTTACCCACAAAAAGGGTCCTTGTTCGAGCCGCCCCGCTTGGTGGCCCCGGGAGGTGGTGTCCTGTGCCCTCTCCAAACCTGCCTTGAACAGGGTTGGTGGCAGGGTGGCTGTGCCTCCCAGTCCCTGGGCAATTCCCCCCAAAAAAAAGCATGTGGCTTGGTGTGAAGTAGTGCTCCTGGATTTTCCGTGATTTCGTCTGAGTTCCTATGAAATGGCTCAGGAGGTTTCTCATGGAGCTCCAGGAAAATGGGGCCAAGCAACCAAGTGCCGCTGCTTCTCCTTAAAGTGCACACCCAGAAACCAGCCCCCAGCCTGGGAGCAAGGGAGCAGAGAGCCCTAAGCACAGAGCAAATAGATTTGTGAAGAAATGAAGGCATGCATGAAAAAAGGAGCACATGTATGAATAAAACATGGCCATGGCACAGGGGGGTGAGGTCGGACAAACAGGCATCGCGCTGCTGACAGCAAATCAGGGCCAGCACAGCCTCGGAGATTTCCTCCTTCAGTCTTCACCTCTGCCCAAAGCAGAGGCCAAAACACGATTGTCCTCCTGCTGAGCAGAACCCGGACTATTTTTGGAAAGCCCGAGTGGATAATGTTACTGTTTGGCAATGCAGCCAGCAGCTCCGCTGGGAGATAAACACAAAAGTCCTAAGCCAGCGCAAATGTCTGATGCGAAGGGGCAAACGTCAGGATTTAGTGGCTTTCTGCTCTTTTCTGCTACATTTTGTAAATCCCTGATGGAAGCAGATCACTCGGGCATGACGCAGGCAGCGTGGAGCCCACACATCAGGGCTCACATCGTGGTTTTGGACGTGGAAAATGGAGGTGGCATCTCGGTGCCTCCTGCACCCAGGCCTCCAGAATGTCCCAAACCTCCTGCACAAAGCTCTGGGCTGCCTGGGGTGATGCTGGCCCTGGGGAGCAGCTGCTCTTTGCCTTGTTGCAGTTGGAAAGGCACTGAAAAAGCTCTCAGGTCTCAAGGGGGAATTTTGATTCAAGTCTGCACAAAATTTTAAAAGCCAGACAAATCAGGGCAGCTGGAGGCCAGGAGAAACTTGGTGCTGAAGTCTGCCCCAGCCAAGCCAGAGAGGTCTGGTTTGGGGTGCATGGGAGCGAGGGGGCTCCTACTGGGAAGGAGAACAGAAAGCAGGGTGTGAGCTCCGTGCTGTCAGCCAAAATTCACCTTTAAAGGGATTTTTGGCAGTAGAGATTGCTGCCTCCTGCTCTGCCTTGCTCTGCAAAGCTCTGGCTCACAGCAGTGTCAGGAGCAGCCCCAGGCTTGCTCTAAGCCAAGGTTTTGCCACCAGGAACAAGAAAGGACAGGAGGTTACGGAATTGTGCTAAAATAGAAGAAAAATACTGAAGATTTTTTTTTTTTTTAAAGCCCTCCCTAAAATTCAGTTAGCATCAGGCTAAAAGCCTCACTGAAAAAGCTGTTGCTTTGTTTCAGGTGTGCTCGGGGAGCAGCTATTTCAGCGCTGCAGTTTATCATGCCCCGCGATATTGTTAATTCTGCTGCGAAGTGAGTAGGACAGGCACGGGCTGCAGAGCCATTTGGATTTAATAATACACTTCCATACCTTCTTAGCCCAGATTTCTCAACCAACTGTGCAAGGATTTATCGTTTGCTAACTGTAAGTGAATTACTGCAGGGTAACCCAACCCTGCGGAGCAGGGATGATATCTTTCATATGGCCGGGGAGAGCCCGCGGCAGGGCTGGGGCTGCAGCACGGGGAAGGGCCCCATGTCCCTGCAGGGAATCGGCTTCCTTCAAGGCAAGGAGAAGGAGAGCAAGGAGGGGAGGCACAGGGCAACACCTGAGAGCAGTGGGATGAAGTTCTCCAGGGTGGCACTGCCCCTTCTGGCTCTTGCTGGTCCTCGTGGAGCCCAGGAAAAGACGTCAGCTGAGAGCAGCCCGTGTTTTGCAAACACCAGCTCCTCCAGCTGCCGCTGCTGAGCTCTCAGTAGTGTTTATTCTTCAGCTTCAGAAATGAGGAACTGAGCCATATAACAGAATTAGAGTACGTTTCCCCGGGCTTTGGATGTTTTACAGCCCATCCCTGCCTGCCGTGGGCAGAGTCAGGCTGGGGGCTGGCATTCGGGGCTGCTTTCCTGGGGCACGCGTGGCCACTGTAAGCACTCAGCATCCCCATCTGCTCAGCCCATCCCGTACTTTTGTCACTGGGATGGATTGCTCTGCATGCCATACCCATCAGCTGCATGTTGCTTCTGCCTCCTCGGATTGCCCAAACCTTTTAAAATTGGGTGTGCAGTCAGGAACGTGTTGAGGATCCCATTTCCAGTTGGCTCACGAGCTTCCTGGGATTCCCAAGCTGTTTTGTGACCCCTAGGGACTGGTTGTGGTTTTGCAAATAATAATGGGACCCAGGAACTGCACACTCCGAATGGGGATGTCCTTCCTTAAGACCTTGGGGCAGCGCTACAGGAGCAGAGGCTCCAAACACAGGCATCCATGCACCCTTTTCCAAGCACCTGCTTGGTTTGGGACCGGCCAGCATCGAAGCTAAAGCAATGCAGAAGCTGCAGGAGGGTGGCGAGCAGAGGGCTCTGCTGGCTGGCCCTGCAGGACACAGCACAGCACCAAAATGCTCCCCGCAGGTCGCTGCTCTGCCCTTCTTCCAGCCCCCTTCCACTTGTTCCCTTCGTGCATTGTACGGAGTGAGCCGCGTGCTCCAGCTTTCTCCTTTAATTGCCATGGAAATTTGATAATTTCATCCTAAAGGGGAGCTGAGGAAAACTCAGGAAGAGCTCCGATTACTGAAAACTGGAAAAAATTAATCTTGATTAAAGCACTTCCCCCATGAAAGTAAGGACCTCCTGAACTTTGCAAAGAGCTGATTACTCAGAAGCTGCTCTTCGGGCAGTGTCCAACTGTGTTGGTGCTACGGCTTTTCTGGTGACGGGTATGGGAAGAGTCCAGCCTCCAAAAGGTAAAAAGAGCTAAAGCTGGGAAGGTGCAATTTAGGGGGATATTGGCAAGAACTTGCTTCAGTTCCCTTCTAACTCCAGGTGCCAAAATACGCATGTTACCCTCCAAAGCCGCAGTGGCTGCGAAGTGCCTGTCGGCTGCCAGCACCCAAACAATTTCTCAAGTGAAAAAATAAGACTTGAGCGTCAAAGATTTTTGGCCTGTGCCAAAAGAAGGAGCAGAAGAAGGAGCAGACCCTGCTCCTAAGGCTTTTCTAAGGCTAAGGTGAAGAAGTTGCTTTCAAAAGCTCGGTGTAGCAGGGACTTCGGCACGGTCTGGCAGGTTGATTCCCTCTGAGGCAAGAGAGCACTGAGATGGGAAATGCTACGAGGCTTTCCCATAAGCATTTAAGCACACCTGGACTTCAAATTTAAGACTAAAATGGGTATTTTATTTTATTTTATTTTATTTTATTTTATTTTATTTTATTTTATTTTATTTTATTTTATTTTATTTTATTTTATTTTATTTATTTCATCGTTTCATTTCATTTCATTTCATTAAACGTGGGGCTTTTATTTTATTTTCTTGAACGCGGGGATGTGCCTTCCCCATCCCCGCTCGCTCAGCCCGACAGATGCTTACAATTACCCGCAGATGCAGATGTAAATGCAGATTTTGCGGTTACAATTTGTACCCCCCAAAACTGTCCTTTTGAAGAGTTGTCTCCGAATTTCTCCGGGCTTTCAGCACCGTATTTATTTAGCAATCGACTCGCCGCAGAGGAGAGCGAGCCCTGCCCTTGCTCTGCGTCCCCTCCAGCGGGGCAGGGCTGCAGGGTGATTATGCAGAAATGTGCCGGATTTGCTCGGAGGGGTTGGAGCAGGCACCAGGAGACCACTTCCATCACCAGGACCGCCCGTGGGTGATGCTGTTCTGCCTGGGATGGGGTTTTTGCCACGAGGGCAGGGTACAGATGTGCCACCAGCGCTCGGTGTCCCCAAGGCCACCAGTCCCGTACCAACCCCAAAGGCAGGGATGCTTTTGGGGGAGTTAGAGGTATTTCTCTGAGCGCTTCCAAATGGAGACAACAAGACAAAAGTCACTGCAGGAGGCCTGCAAGGATTACTTTTATTTAGCAGCAAATCCTCGCCATTTTTGTTCAAAGCAGGTTTTTTTTTTTTTTTTTTTTGCATTCTTTCCTAAGAGCCTCAGTGATGGTTTAAGATGTAATGAGCGGGATTTTGCTGCTTCAGTCATCACGGAAAGGGTTCTGATTTTCGCTTCAAATGTGCAATATCCGTTTTTTATTACAGGTTGCTTGGTACCACTTTCAAAACCCCCTGTGATGTGGACAAAACCCCAGCAGCAAACCCCGCAAAGCTCCCACCAAAACGGCCCCGTCAGCCAGGGCTGCTCAAATTCTGCCAAATCCCTGCTACAGAAAAAGGAAATAACTGAAAAAGTGAGAGATTAGCCCAAGGAGGCGCGGGTCCAGGGTGGGAAAGGCTGCATGTGCTCTTGGCAGCTGTCGGTACCAGCTCACGTTCCTGGCAGCCCCTTCTCAGGCGACTCAATGCTGTTTTATCCAAAATTTGACTTTTTGCCTTGGCTCCTATTAAACAAGTGTCAAAAAGACAAGAGAAAACCCAACGGCTGCCTACACGAAGTGATTCCTGTTGTACCTCATCGTTCACCTCCACATCTTGCAGTGCAATGGGCTGGGTTGTTTGCCCATGGGAGCTTTTTTGGTGAGAGTGGAGGAACCGAGAGACCCAAAAGAGCACCCTTGGGTGCTGCTGTCAGGGCTGGGCGATGGGCAATGCTGCTGCCCCCAGGTTGGGCTCGGAGGTCTGAGAGAGGACACAGCTTGTGGTGTTCACGCTCACCAAAACTGAGCAGAAAATGGGAAATGCTACTTAGGAAAGTGCAGGAAAAAAAAAAAAAAAACAAAAAAAAACCAAAAAAAAAAACGAAGTGTTGATAGAAAGCGATGCTGGAATCTCAGCATCTGAAAGTGTGGAGCTGGTCGAAAGCGTGGGCTGAGCCCCCCCTGGCAGGGGTTTAGTGGGAAAAGCTGCTGGCTGGAGACAGGCAGCCCTGCCAGACCTCAGTCTGATGCTGTTAGATAGCGAGGGGAAATAAAAAAAAAGACAACAGATCAACACTCTTCAGCAGTTACACGGCCCCCAAAGAGTTGTGCTTTCTTTGTCAATCACAAAATATTTGTGTTTGCAAGGGTTTGCACTGGGACTGATCCTGTGCCCTGGCAGCCGGGGCAGGTTCAGCTCCCCGGTTGAATCCTTCCTCAGCCAGCACCACCACGATACAGGCCCTGCGGCACTTTTAGCTTCTTGTTAAATGAAGCAATGAAAACAGAAGGAAGCAAAAATCCCCAGGCCACATCCCCGGGCTGAGATCATACCCACCATGTATGGCCGTCGGATTTTACAGATTTAATTTCTCCGGGGACTCAGTACCAGGAGTTTGCATGTTCCCGTGTGCAGCATTTTGCTGTGCAACACCCAAGCGGGTGCCCGCAGGCTGTGCCCTGCTGAATGTGGGTGCACGTCTGTGTCTGTGCCCACACTCAGAGTCCCCGTTGGATATAGACCCCATGAACAAAAATGCAACAGCTGAGAAATCATCTCCTGCGGCATCAGGTCTCCTTGCACACTGTTTGATGGGTCTAAGGGTGGTTTTTAGCACCTCGTGGAACAAGGCAGGGCTGAAACAGCAAATGGGGAGGAGATGTGTCTGCATGGGTAGGCTGGGACCTCCTGCAGCCCCTCTGCAGGGTCTCTGTGCCTTCCAACCATCTCCTCCAACATATTTTCCCCCCACCTACCATGCGTCTCAAACTCATGGCCAAGTCCATCCCCTTTCACACCCATGACGTTGCTCGTGGTCCACACGAGGAGGCTCGAGGTGTCCCCTCCCACGGGGCAGCCCCTCTTGTCCGAGCACATCCCCACGTGCCGGGGGCTCCGTCGGTCCCACGGCACCGCAGGAGGACATCTCTGAGGGGCACGGCCACGGCCGCATCCCCTGGACTTCATTATTTCATTGACAGCAGTCAATATCTCCCCGCATAGGAATGTATTTACTTATAGGCACATAAGTAATTCATTTATGAAATTGAATTATCTGACTAGGGAGATTGTGTGTTTTGATTGTGTAGCAGTACTTCTGAAACCGACTTAAAATTGATAAAAGCCAGATGGAAAGCGGAAACAGTCCATTTCATGACTCTTTAAACGTTTAAGTTGGTTAACCCTTGTACTGCACAATTTCTGAAGCTGTGGTGTAGTGTGGAAGCAATTTGTTGGTGAGTTCTCAGGATGCAAAGTGGGCTGTAAGTGCTCGCCGGCTTGGGTGCCGAGGGGAAAAACGAGTCCGTGGCCTCCGGCTGCGAGGGCTCTTGTGGGAAAAACTGCTCAGGAGCAGGACGTGGCAGCCTGGATATCGCTGTGGCTGAGGAATTTCTGAGAAAAGAGGCAAAATACTGCCTGGGGAAGGCTCCCAAATGGTGCCAGGGGGGTGAGCAGGGACACGGCAGAGCCAGCCCGCGCCCTGCACCGCGCTTCCCCTCGCTCCTGGCTTTTCTTTTTTACTTTTTTTTTTTTTTTTTTGAGTTTGCTCTTCCCCAGGGCCATGCGGTGCTAAATTTCCATTACTTCTCAAATTGCCCAAACCTGTCCAAAATACATGCTGGTGGTATTAAAAAAAACGGCATCGGATTCCCTTAATAATTGAGGGAGAATCTGACCCGCGCCGCCCATGTCTGGTATCTGCAGCTTGCGGGAGGGATGCAGGAGCTGGGAACATCTGCATCGCATCCCGCTCTGCCCCAGCCCCGTCTCTGTTAGCAATATCCCCGCAGGTGCTGGGCTTGGTGGTGTCCTCGCTGCTTGCCGCCCTGCCACAGACACGCCAGAGCTCTTCCCTCCGTGAGAAGCCTCTTAAAAGAAATTGCCTTTAATTGGTTTACGGTTCTGCTTCTGCTGCGCTCACAGATTGGAAGAACGAAAGCTGGCCAGACCAAAATACTTTACGACCTCGGTTTCCATTTAGTTAATATTTTCCAAGCTGGTTTCCTGTTTTCCTGTTGCCAAAAACACGTATCGGCAAAGTGTAAAATAACTCGCATAGCAGAGATCTGAAAGAACCGCTTCTGCTCAGAAAAGCCCCAGCACTTTCTTTATCAGCAGCCCGTGATGTGAGCCTTGCCCTCTGCAGATGGCTCCGTATCACCACCTCAGAGCTGCAGGGACGAGGCTGCGGTTTTGGGGCCATAATTCAAATTCTGGGGTCTGTCTCGCTCCGAGAAATGATATTTTTCGGATGCCGGCAAAAGGTGGGTGTTCTGTTCTCCTCAGTCCCAAATATTTCATTGTCGGGCAAAAATAACAGCGAAGCTGTTACAGGGCAGCCGGGGGATCCGCGATTGGAAAATTTCACTCTGTCTAGGGTTACTCCTTTCAGGGCTCAATTCAGTCAAAAAAAAAATAATAATAAAAAAAAAAGAAATGTGGTATTGTGAAAGGCCATGAAAGGAAAAACCTTTTTAGCAGGGCGTAGAGCCAAGACAAGTGAGCAGGCTCTGAATCCTGCACATCCTGACAATTTTCTCTGTACTTAAGCTATTAAGCTGCCTCTGCCCCAGCCGTTTCTGCTCTGCAGCTCCATGGATGCAAATGTGCGAGTTCAGAGCTGGAGGTCCCGAGCTGCAGAGCTGATGGTTGAGCCCCGGAGGGGATCCGAGCAAGTCCAGCATCCGAATCCCGCAAGGAAATCCCAGGGGCCGCTTTAGGAAATTATCTGCCTGCACCTTTGCCACCATCAGGGTGCACGGGGGTGTTGAGTAAATAAATAGCAGTGGTAAAAGAAATAAATAGTGTGCTGGTGAATAAATACTAGAACAAATTCCTAAAAATCAGGATGTTTCGTCAGGTGTTTTGATAAATTGCAACATTTCATATATTTTTTTTTTTTTTTTAGTTGTAGGAGAAAGATGTTAATTATTCAAACCTACTTGGGAGTGCTCACTTTATAAAACAGGAGCCAGCTTCTGGAAGCAAACACCTAACAGGGAGAGTGTGACTTGTGACAGCGCGTGGAAATAGCGAGTGCTGCCGCCGTGCGCTGCGGGCTCGCGGGGACGCTGATTGACAAGGAAAACAAGGAGAGGAAGCTATACCTTTACAAATCCGTGGCCCTTGTATCGGTTTTCTTTGCGCCAAATCAAGGTTAAAGCGTTTTTCCAGTCGGCGAGGGCAGGAAGGGAGCAGGCCACAGCGCCTGGAAAATAAAATAAATGCGTTGGGTTAGAAAAGCAAAGCTATCGGAGAGGGGGGCAAGGGGTTTTATGGCAGCAGCCGCCTCTGTCACAGCCTCAAAACGTAATGTAAGGTTATGTGGCTAGGTATGGATGAATATAACCCAAAATTGAGTGTTGATGGGATTTAATGGACAAGTTTTATTCAAAAATTGAAGATTAACACAAAAAAAATAACAAAATTTGCTGCTGCCGGTTCCAGATCAGGCCCTCGGTCACTGACCCGGACACACATTTCCTCCCCTTGTCTTAAATTAAACCAAATAGGGTAAATAGCACCGAGTGGGAAATAATGTTTGGAAATACTTTAATGTACAGGGAGAGGAGCGGTGTAAATCACGCCCTCACCGGGGAGCGGCTCCAGGGAGAGCGGCGCTTTCCGACGCCGTGATTGAACTCCTGCTCCCATTTACTGTCGTTCTGGTAAATCCGCAGCCCCTTCCACGGGCTCTTCCTGATTGCAGAGGTACTAAAACACTCCCTTTTGAAATCAGGGAAGCAGGGAACATTTTTTTCCCTGTGATTTTTTTATAATATGTTTAAAAAAAAAACCAAAAAAACACACCTTGATTTAATAGTAGTATCCTAACGCCGTGTGAGCAATGGATCTGCTTATTAAGGCACTTCATCTCAGGCATATGAAATAATTTCTTTACCAAAAAAAAAATAATAAAAATAAAAAGGGAAAATTAATTTCCTTCCCTCTGCTTGAGTTTCAGAGGAAATTCCACGTTATCACTCCAGAGAGCACCCGCAAAAGAGAACAGGGAGGAAGCAGAGAGGGCAACCTTTCCCTCCCATCATCGCCGGGCTCAGCACCACAGGACCCCAGCCAGGAAGACCCCGGGGTGTGGGGGGCTGCAGGCAGCAGGTGGGGGCTGTGGGACCCCAGGAATGGCACTGACTGCTCAAATGCTGGCATTTGACCCCATACAAGTCACTTGGCTCAGCCCCATGGATTTTAGCTCCGTGCTGGCCAGGTTTGGTGTCTCTTCACGTCCTTTTTTTAGCGTTTTGCTGCCACCCCAGTGTTTCCCTGGTTTTGCTTGTTGTTGCCAGCCCACTGCAGGCTTTTATAGAGCTTTTAAAAATTATTTTCATGGGTTCATACCCATAAAAAGGCAAAATGGAAAACAAGGGTGGGGAGGGAGGGAAAAACTCCTGATGCTTTTGACCATGAGGTATTTGGTCCTTGTGTCTGAGGAGCATGGGGGGGACACAGGATCAGTACAACCCCTGCTGCAAGTCAGAGGAGAAGTGGGATGCCTGCTGGCATTTCTGAGAGGATTTCAGTGAAGCACAGACATAATTCCAGCAAACATCCAGCCCTCCCTGTCATTCACCCCTCGTGCCCTCTTCCAGGAGAGCAAGACCTGGGTGCTGACGTCCAGCATCAAGCTGTGGGGGGAAGAGGTTTTTGGAGATGAAGGAGCTGGTATTGGGGGCACCCCCTTATTGACCCTTCAGAGCATCTTTTGCTCAGGCCTGGTGCCAAGTGGAGGAGCCGGAGCTACTTTTTGGGAGGCGGCTCCTGCAGGAAGGTTCCTGGAGGTGCCACTGGTGGCAGTGGGAGCCTGGTGCCCAGAGCTGGGTCACGTTTCCAGGAGTTTCTCCCGAGGAAGCAAATTGCACATGACAAGTATTCAATTACAGTTTATAGCCAAGAAAAAAAAATACAAAATAAACATCTCGTCTGCATGAAGGGCTCTCTTCAAGTCTCGGGAACTACAAATTGGGCAGGATGATTAGCACGGGCTTCCTGGTGCCGCTCACTGTGGCTGAGCCCGGCCGGGTGAGACCCGCGGTGTCCCCTGGTCGCCGTGCCGTGGTGCTGTGGGTCCCCTCCGTGCTCCTCGGGAGCATTTTGGGAGCCAGGGCCCTCAGGAAGGATGGAGGATCACTAATCCGCCCTCGTTTGGGGACGCCGGCTCGGAGTGTTATATCATTTGTTATTAATAACATCCAGGGTCCGCACCGAGAGCGCGTCCCATTTCATGCAGCCGACTGTTTGGGCATCGTGTGCCACAGGCCATATGGGCCTCGTTTGAAAGCCCTCCAAATCGCAGGGGTCCATGTGCAACTGATAAAGGCCAATTTGGGGGGGGTCGGGAGGGGGGGACCGCTCTCCAGACAAATCCGAGAAGGACGCCCTATATGTTTTCTAAGTGCTAAACTCAAGGGAAATTACTTCATCAAAACCCGATCCAGACCACAGTAATGAAGACTGTGATGTAGCCAGTGTTCGACCATGTTGACTTTACAGTACTGGAATTAATCCATCTGCATTGCAGCTCGGTGAAATCACTTCCAGC
The DNA here is from genome assembly GCF_009819795.1 of Aythya fuligula. Taxonomy (NCBI): domain Eukaryota; kingdom Metazoa; phylum Chordata; class Aves; order Anseriformes; family Anatidae; genus Aythya; species Aythya fuligula. The sequence goes on along the minus strand of NC_045571.1, from coordinate 19,480,486 downwards.
CCGTAGCGGCTCCGGGGCTGACTTCATCCTTGCAGCCCCAGATGCAGAGCCCTCGGAGCCGGGGGAATTACCGGCACGACCGAAGCGCTGCTCGCGGCGCGGTGACAGCTGTCTGTCTCCATCGGGGAGATGCCCCACTGCTCTTAGGGATGCTCACGGCCCCATGTGGCTGCCATTGCCGTGCTTTACCTCCCCGTGTGGCTGGAGGCAGGCGGGCTTGCTGCTTTCCTCTTCCTCGATGGGATTATTCAATTTGCCCCCCCCTTTAAAAACCCGCGGTAAGCTTACGGTGAACTGTGAATCCACCCCGATGCTATCTGCCTGATCGAGTGCTTCCTCAGCAAGGTGCTTTCCCCTGCTGTGGAATTCCCTGAGACCGCTTTTAAATAGGGAAATGAGCAAAATATTCGTGCTCCGTGGCATTGCATAGGACAACAGGAGCCCTGTGATGCTGAGCTGCAGCCAGCAGCAGCAGCGGGTTCGGTTCCGCTCCCTGCAGCCCCTGCCCAGCCCTCGGGGTTTCCCCTTCCCCTCGCCCCCTACGTTTCTATCCACATCTTCCCAGTATGAAAGCAAACGGGCCGTTTTCTTGGTAGCGGCAGCGTTGCACAAATGCTTTCGCTTTCTGTGAAAATGAGGGGATTCTGCGAAGCGAGAAATGCTGCAGAAACCACAGAAATCCCGATCTTGACAGGGTTCCTGCAATCAAACGAGGAGGAAACCCTGAGGACAGGCTCTGACTTTGGGGCCGGCGGTTACAAAGCCGGGACCCCGGGAATGCCCGGCGCAGGTCACCGCTGAAGGCACGCAAACCTCCCTGTAAGCACAACACGCCTCTCGTGGAGAAAGTCTGCACAAAGCAGGCAAATTAAAGCAAATTCATCAATTCGCAGCCTTCTGAGGAGCTCCTGTTCAAGCTGTTGGCAAAGGCAGCGTTTCAAACATATTTAAGGGAAATTATCAAAAAAGAGACAGCCCGGACAATGCTGTGGACATAAGGCACTGCAGGTGGTGGGTGCACAAGGAGGAAACACAACCTCTGGAAATCGGCCTAAAGGAGACGGGTTTTAGGAAAAGTGCAAGATGTGAGTGTATCCGAAAGCATTTATCAGCCCTTGTATTCTTGCTGGGCTTTTTGCAGTCTTACCTAACCCCTGTCATGTAATTTAATTAAGTTTGTTTAATTTATTTTTCAAAAAAATGCATGTGGGACTAGTAAACCTAATTAAAAAGAAACATTGTTAAGCAGCCTGATACAGCTATAATTTGATTTAAAATACTGGATGATACCAACATTATAAATGTAAACTGATATGCCTTTTTTTTTTATAAAAAAAAAAAATCTAAACAGAATTTAAAAATCCTTCTTCGTTTGGAAGCAGGCTTTATGGGCTGGGGTTAATTGCGAAGGCTTTCTTCCTCCCGTTCGGTTGCTGCAGGGCTTTTTTTGTGAGGGGGTAAGAAGTATTTCCTACCCAAACAAATCTCTACCGGCTCTGCCTATGAGCCAGGTTTTGATACCTTCCCTCTCCTCATGCAAAATCCTGCCTGCCCAGAAAGCCGGGCCAAAGCCCCCGGGGATTTCAAAGGTCGGGGACACGGCGGATGGTTTAGGTTTGCTTCTGGACTAATCCCCCGGATTGCAGAGGGAAAGCTTCTACCTGGCGTGAGGCGAGGAGCGGCTTCGCTCAGGCCCTGTTTGTAGCGCTGCCATCAGCACGCTCCGTGCAGCGTGATATAACCCGCAGCATATATAATATAACCCTAATATATAATATATAACCTATAATATATAACCCTACACCACGTGCAGGACCCCGGGCTCACCTGCCTTCCTCACGCTCCTGCCTCCCTAAACCCAAACAAGCCCAGCTCAGAGCTCAGTGGCCTCAGAAGTGATGCTGAATTTGGGGAGCTCCTCGCTCAGCTCGTGTGCCACAGCCCCGAGGGTCTGGGTGTCCTGCCCAAAGCCTAACCCCTGCCCAAAGCCTTCCTAAATCTCTTCCTAAATATGAGAGCTGAAAGTCTATTTGTTTGTTTGGTTTCCCCCAGCAACAAGGCTATTTTAGTACAAGTTATTATTATTACTATTATTACTAATTATTCATTTACATTTTTTTAAATTTTATTTTATTTTTATAAATCTCTTCCCTGAATTATTTGCAAAAATGTTCAAGACACAACGTGACGTGGCTGGACCAGGAGAACCACGACTTTCTTTTAACTGCCACAGCTCAGGTAAATCCCAGCACAGGCAAACCCCATCACTTCGTTATGAAAGCAGTCAGTGAATTTGTCTGTAACAAGCAGTTGCTGGCTCTTGTTACACCAATCCTTCAGTAGCTGGAGAAATCAAAGCATAAAAGCCTTCTACAAGTGCAGGTTAGGCACAAACTACAAACAGAATGGAAACAAGCAAAGACAAATAATTTAACAAATTGTGAATATCAGGATTATCACTAAATGCAGTTCTGTCACTTGTTTTCCTAGGCTATTGCTCTGAGAGCCCCAATGACACCGACTCAGCAGCCTCAAAGGAAAACTTAATCCAAGGCACCTATTTTAATCAAAAAAAATAAAAATAAAAAATCAAACGCAGATAAAAATCTTAGTTGAAAATATTTCAGTTGTTGTAGTTGCCCCTGGATTTATTGTGCCTTTAATAACAAATAACAATAATATTTACTATTATTTCCCCTCCTTGCTTTTAAACTTCCAGCAAGACGAGAGGAGGCCCTGGGCAACAAGCAGAGGAAAACCTGAGAACCCCCTGACAGGAGGGAGAGGGGAAACAAGCTGCAGAAAGTAACAAATACTGTTTGCCTTCGACTGCACTTGATTACAGTGATTTGAGCTGCAATTTGTAGGCACGGAGGGCAAGACAGAACGCATTACATGTTTTTAATTTGACTTTCTTCCTTTAAACTGAGAACTTTTCTGCAACTTCATGACTGAGAAGCTGCCCGGGAGCTCCCTGCAGCAGCAGCAGCGTCTCCTGCACGTGCGAAACCCCGGCAGGAGGCTTTCCTGGTAGCGCGGTGCAGTTAATATTAGCCGCTGAACCAGGCGCTTGCTAAATTAAGGCTTTTCTTTTTGTCTTACAAATTATTCTCAACGTGTTCCTCATTTTTCTGCAGGTAAACAAAGGAGGACAGTTTTCAAAGTGGGGTCTGTTCGTGCAGCAGCCGCCCCAGAAGCGCGCAGTCCTGTTTGCCACGCCAGCAGCAGCAGCTCAGCCCCGCACAGCTCAGCCCCAGGTCTCCGACCCACTTTTCTGGCAGTCATCTTTATTTGCCAGCAATGGAGATTAAACGGCAAGATTTCTCCTATTCATTTTCTACAAACCTTCCTCCTTGTGCTTTATTGATATAAATTACAGAAAAATAAATCACCGTGCTGTCAGCTGAGTATTTATTTCTCTCTAGCTGGTGGAGCGCAGATTCACTCCAGGTACCGTGGCTATGTCCTGCACTCTCACGATCAGTGGATAACGCATTTTTCAGTCCTCTTACCTCCAGCCTCCAGCTGCACGGACCGGGTAACACAAAACACACTGAGCTGGGCAACGCAGTGCCACAGCACGTGCTGCCGCGGCGCTGGGAAAGTGGTGGTGGAAGCACATTAAATAAAGGACGGAGTTGTTCCCTGCCCTCCAACAGCAAAGCGGAGCTGTAATTGAAGCTTTCCTGACTCCTCCGTGATTCACTGCATTTGCAGTTTCTTGGGGAGGTCCCAAAGATCCCGAGTTAGGAGATGTGCGGGGCGGAAAGCGGGGCCGCACGCGTTTGTGAGCATGGCTGCTGAGCTTCGCCTTGGTTTTCATTGCGCGGGATTAACTCCACTATGTGTGGAAGCGCTTGAAGTCTGTGGGATACAGGATAATAAAACTGAGCAGATGCGAGAATGTAGGAAGAAATCCAGATAACATACATAGTCCTTCGCCCTGCAGCTTCAAGGAACCCCTCTGCCCTTCCACGAGCTGCCTGCAAGGGGCTGCGGGCACCAGCTGGAAGGTGCCCACACCAAAACCTCGGTGCCAGCTCTGCTATCTGTCTGGTTTAATGCCACACTTGCTCTTAGCATACAATTAGTAATGAATTACCAATAATATTTAAATGTAAAATGGCCTCCAAGTTGCCCACAGTGGACTTCTGCACGTGGAGGGGCTCTTTGCTCTGGTAACTAATGGGCACGGACAGGCTTGAGCAGCACTGAAAGGTAATATCAACCGCAAACGCAACCAGATATGCAACGAATACACAACTTTTCTGATGGCTAAAACTTGCTGCAGGTCCAAAATCAGGCTCAGCGGCTTATTCCAGGTCTTGAGGGTGAGGAAGAGGCAAATTTTTTGTGCGTGAGCTACAATCGTAACTCAGACTCGTGGCCAAGACTGGCAGGGCAGAGGATGAATAAAGGCAGATGCGATAGATCAAGGGCTGATTTGAGTTCCTGGGGTATGGTGTCCAGAAACACAGCCACTATGAGGATTTGGGGGCTCGTCTGCCTGCAGATGAGTCCTTTTAGGGATATTACCCCTTTACTGATACTTTTTAAATTGCATCTTATCTAAAACCTTAGACCTTAGAGAGGAAAGCACGCCTGGTGGGCACTGCTCCACGTCCGTGTTAGCTATGGCAAACTCAGGAACATGCTCCAGGGCTTGGAGCTAGCACACGTGGAGCAACCCATGGTGTTGGGACAGGAGGAGACTCAGCGGGGTGTCCCAGCTCACCCCAGGCACCCAGCGGTGCTCCACGGACCCTGCACCGCCCCCAGCCGCAGCTCCCCCTGCGCCCTTCCCCGTCCCACCTTGTTTTCACATTACCCAAGGCCCGAGCTGGTTTTTCAGAGCAAATCCCCTGGTAATGTGGCTGGGATTTGGATTTATGGCTACGGAAGGTGTTGAGCCACCGGACCAGATGGTTATTTGCTAATTTGGAAGGTTTGGAGTGGTTTTGGGATCTCAACAGAACTGTCCGCATTTGCGAACAAAAGGAACCCATACATCGAACTGCTTCATATATTAAATCTTTGCATGTTTTTCTTCTTTCCTTATTGAAAAAGATCGTTCGATTGCTTGCTGTATAATTTACAGTCGGCGGTCTGTGACCCAGTGCAGCCAGAAGGAAATTTTGGAAGCGCGGATAATACCACGGAGACAGATTTTCCTGTTCTCTGATCTGAAATCCCTCGCGAAGCTTGCTGACCAGTTCAGCTAACGCTGGTTTTCTCTTACGACAGCAACACCAGCCTCAGGCAGCCTTCTCCGGCAGCCTTTGCATGGCAGCTACCTGCACGTTAAGATGCCCGGGCTGCGGTTCCTGCTTGTGCACAGCTCAGATGGTGCCGTCGGGTGGCAAGCCAATCTCGCTTATTTATTGCTTCAAATTAAAAGCAGAAAATAATATCCTTCATCCCTAAGGGGAAACTGGGGAAAAACAGGGTTTCACCCAGCTTCGCAATGAGAGTTCATGAGGTTTTAATTTCAAATACAAAGAATATATAGCTTGGTCGGGGGGTGACATCACTCTCCTTAGAAGATGGCGTGTGATCCTTTTCCCTTTTTTTTTTTTTTTTAAAGCTGTTCTTTTACACATCTGCTGACAGATATTTGTATTGGCAGGTCTCATGAAATATTAAGATCGTATCTTTTCTGTTTAATTTCAAAAGTCTCTTCCTAACCGAAGTGCCAGCTAACAATTCAAAAGCACATCAGTGCTCAGAAGATGACTGAAAGCTTCCTTGCAAACCTTCTGATTTATTGTCCTCCCGAACGCAATCCCTTTTCCAAGCTTTCATTCTCTTCCCCGTATTGTTTGCATTTGCAGCAGTAATCAGCTGCAATAACTGAGGAGAGAATAGCAACACAGAGCTGAGGAATGAAAATTCATCACTGCCAACATGTCTCTGACCTGCCTTCAAACTGGCTGCTGCAAAGCACTCGGTTGGTGCACGGTGGAAAGAAATCGGTCAGAAATAACCCGGTGGCAAAGCGCTGTGCAGCAGAGCCAGTGGGATCGGGGAGAAATCATTGTGTTGTGTTCGGACCCACCTTCACCAGGCCCAGCGAAGGACTGAGGAGCAAAACCTATCTCAGCTGCCAGGATTTGGTGAGATGGAGCTGCAGTAACCTGCGGTGGCTGCGTGAGCAATAAATAACTGAGCATCCCACAGGAAAGCTTTCCTAAGCCTACCTCCAGGCTCACGGCTGTCCCAGAAAGGCTCCGCATGGGAGCTGGGAACCCCAGGTGGGGGCACTGGGGACAGTTGTCCAAGCAGGCCAGGGACTCAACCACACCCCCGAGAAGGATTTTGGCAGCCAGCACAGGGAAAAGCGGCTCTGGGATGCCTCTGGGGCGGCAACAGTAAGGGAGAGGCAGCTATCACAGCCTAATAAAAGGGCCTGCTTTTAGTAAATCCTATTAAAGGAGGTGCAACTACTGGCCCCGACAGCAATGAGCACCACTTCAGGTGCCCGATCCTGGCTGGGACGCGTGCTGTGGACCCACTTGGTAACAAATCCAGCCGTATTCCCCAGCCCCAAACCTTGGCCATCGCAGGATGCTTTGGCCAGCTTTGCTTTCAGGCCGTGCGGTGCAGACCGTCAAAGAACCTTTCTCCCAAGGCACCCCGTTAGGATTTACAGTGAAGCAAACCAGGATGTAGGCTGTGTTTCATAAAAAAAATAATAATAATAATAAAATAACCTCACTTTCCTCCTTAAAAAGGCGTTTCTGCCTTCAGGTGCCTTTCCGTGGAGGGACGGGCTGCTCGTAACGCCCCGCCGGGGCCGGCTGGACCCCGGGATGCAAGGGGCAGGAAACGCGGCCCCAGCAATCCTCTCCTGCGCGGGGATATAGGATAACCCCAAATCAGCTTCCCCAGCACTATTTTTAATTTCCCTTCTCCGGTGTGGTTCCCCTGGCAGTTAAATGGAGAGCGCTCACTGGTCCCGGCTGTGCTCAGAGAAGCGTGGGGCAGGGGGGGGTCCCCCAGGTCCCCCAGCCCCGTCCTTCACCCCACAACTCCTCCCCGTGGTGAAGTGGGACAGGATACATTTTGGTGCCATTCTGGAGGTTTTCCGCTTCGTCCCTGTGGTTAATTTTGCTCTCTCCAAATCCCCGATTATTACACATTCTTGAAGTATTTTCTTTAAGCATTACGGGAGGAGTTCAAGACGGCAGGAATGTTCCCCTTGCCTTGGCAGGGGGAAGGGGATATTTCTGGGATGTATTTCGGTGCTCTGGAGAACCTCTGGAGAAGACACGGGGCTGGGACAGCCGGGCACAGGGGCAGGGCTGGTGCGGGCTTCCCGGGGGAGATGCTCCTCCTTCCTCCCATGCTTCTCCCACGGGGATGCCCACCATGACCCCCATTCCCACCAGAAACCAGAAACGCCTCCCCCAGCCCCATAAATATGCCTGGATGCATGGCAGGACTTGGAGGAGGTCACCAACAGCATCCTGCAGGCAGGAGCTGGGTAGGGAAGGCGCTGCTACACATGCTCCTGGCAGAAAGGAGCCAAGAAATTTTGCTTTTCCAGAAAAAGTGCTGTTTTTGCAGTGGGATGTGGGGCAGAAGCCCCCACCACTCTGCCCCACCGTGGTGGTGGTCTCGGGAAGGTCTCAGGCAGCAGGCGAGCATTCGACCTCCCGGGGTGAGGTGGGGAACACCACCCACCCTCCCCTCATCACAAAGTGATCTGAGGCACCTAATTCGGTTTAACTTTCCCCAAATACGACATATAACGTTTCTACTTCACTGAATCGTTTCCTTAGAGCTTAATCCTATTCCCTCTACAACCTTTTGTTTTATTCTTATGTATAAAACAACATAATGGAGATGGATTTTAACGTACCTTTAGCTAATGCAGCGCATGTGGCAGGAGGGGAAGGAGAAGGCCATCCTAGGAGGGTGCCATGTCCTGATTCCCAAAATCAATGTGGAAATCCCAGAGCCCTGGCCATGCTCACAGCGTGCACCAGTGTGTGGTTGCACCCTGCTGCTCAGCACCACTCCTCACCCCTCGCCCCTGGGCTCTGCAACACCTCGGTTTGGTCCTCACACCTCGCCCGGACCCCAGGCTGGGGTTCATCAGAGTTCATCAGGGGCCAAATTAGAGCGAGAGCGAAATTAAAGCTATGCTGTGGGACCTGACATTCGAGCACTTGAGGGGAAACAATCTCATAAGCGCCGCTCTGAGCTACTACGGGTGTTTCCTGCTGGGATTTACTCCGTCCTTGGGAGCGTTTTGTTCCGTGATTGCCTGCTAGGAATATTCATTACTCTGTTAATAAGCAATCACTTAATGATTCAAATGAAGTGGCAGTCACACTCATTAAAATTACTGCTTGGTGCTTACAGAGGCGAGTGCCACCGAAGCCAGGACAGAGATGCTGCAGCTCAGCTCCACCTCTGCTTGGGTTGCAGCCTGCGGGTCACCAGCATGGTGAGAAGCTGGTCCTGGTCAACAAACACGGCCAGAAGCTGGCCCTGGTCAGCCAGGACACTCCGAAACTGGTCCTGAGACAGCCGTGAGGCTGTCCCATGGCAAATTTCACCTCCCCCTCTACTGCCGATAGCAGCAGCTGATGGCAGCACGCTGCCACACGTAAGGGGTTTTTCTTTCAAGAAAATGCCATCGCCTGCTCTCTGGAATATTAGATTTTAGCTTGCATTTCCTCCGTGTCAGGTTTGCCCCTGTGAGATTGGAGGAAGCGTGCTCCTTGATGTTTACATGGCAGGAAAATACCCCAGGGTCAGAAGACCCAGGCTCAGCAAGCAGGCGCAGGAGGGCTTTGTGGAGGCACAGGGTGACACAGAGCCGTGCCTCCCTGGTTAGAAACCACCTGGAGGGCAGCACCAGCTGCAAAAAGGGCTGCCAAAAAACAAAAAAAACTGACCCTAGGACATGCCGTGCTTGTCTTTGACCGCTAAAGATCTCAGTTAGGAACAGGGAGAGCAGGCAGTTTTGAAGGGGTTCGACACAGATGAAAGATACAATGCTACCAGTTCTGTTGTCATAGTCAAAATATTTGTTAGCATATGATTTTGAGTCTCTTTTAGAGGTTTTCTATTCTGTCATTCTGCTATTAGCTGCGAGCATCTTTCCTATTAGCATCATAAGGAATGTACAGGTTTGCAAGACCAGAAAAGGGTTTTTTATTTTTCAAAATGTAAAAGGAAAGATTTTCTTGCTCACGGTTCTTGAAGCAGAGAACAAACCATCCTTCCCAGTCCTTCCATTGAACCTGAAGAAGTTTCAGCACCAAATTTATATTCACAGCTTTACATAAACCTACGACGTATCAGGTGGAGATACAAAAGATTCAAGCTTTAGACGTGTAATGCAGAGCACGTGGCTTTTAAGTGTCACGTATTGCCCCTAAGCCACAAGTCGAGTTCAGTTTGGTGCTTGTTTGTTTGTGTGTTTTGCTTTGTTGAATGCAAAGTAAATCTTGGCAGAACCAAGCGCTGCTTCAACATAATTAAATGTCTCAAAATCTGCCCAAAAAACGACCAGAAAAGTCTGCGTTTGGAATTTACCTGTGTGCTCTACCAGATTAATGGTCAGTAGTAAAAGATCATTTTAAAGTTAAGCAAACATTTCTGGGGTATTGTATAACGCTTGCTTTAAAATTAAGTTAGTTAATCTGAACTTTATGCCAAATGATTATTTGCTCGATTTTCTGATGACGGTAATATATTACATACCACCACATAATTTGGTAAAGACAATAAGATTACAAAGCCCGAGAACGCTCTGAGTCAGTCCTTGACGGATTAAAGCTCTCCAAGGCCCCTGAAAACACTTCCCTGACATATTAATTTGACCTAAACCTCCAAAATGTTCCTGATTATATCATCTCGGTTGTCCTTTATTTTTGTTTTATTTTTCATTGTAGGAAATTAAAAAAGGGTCGGTTGATCCTCGTCCAAGTTCTTGAAATGTGTTGCAATGCTGAGGAAATAAAAGATTACTTGAAATACTTTTTAATAATATGTCATGTCAGCAGAGATAAAAGTTCACACTCGGTGCCCTCAGCTGGCTTCTATCAGCACCGTGAGGAGCGCAGCCGGCGTGGCTGTGCTGCAGGCAGGACCAGGGCTTCGCCTGGCTTTAAACCACGAGCTGATGCCGTTCTCATTACCAAGATGTTTATGAAATGCTTCATTTCTCTTCCTAAAAAGAAACAAAAATCTGCATAGGTGCAGCTGACCCTGACGCAGGTCTCAGCCTCCTCCCCACCGTGCCCTCTGCCAGCCTCTGCCCCATGGATGGGGACAGGGATGGGGACGGGGACAGGGATGGGGATGGGGACAGGGATGGGGATGGGGACAGGGATGGGCATTAGAAGCAGTGCTGTCAGTTTTCCCAGACGAGCTCAGCTGGATCTTTCTGTGCCTCGCCGTCAGACCTGGATACTCGCTCACAGCTCCCGGGTCGGGCTGCGGAGCTGGGCGCCGAGCTCTGGCCTTCAGCCCCAGCAAGAAAAAAACGGAGTTTGGTGTGTAAATGTGTGGGGAAATGCATGGATGTGAAAAAAATGGTGTACGTGAGCATCGGTGTGAAAAACCCACCATAAGCGGAGCAACGAGCATCCTTCAAATGGGCATTTGGGGACGTGGCATGGGGTTTGGGGCACAGTTTGGGTCTCAGGTGAAGGCTCACCTGCCCTGCCCGGTGCTGTGCCAACGCTTCCCACAGACCTGCCTTCCTTTTGGGGTCGGCTGGGTGCCTCCCAGCCCGGGTAGCAGCCCCGAGGGCGGCAGGGAGGGGGGGTCCCGCCTGTTGCCCCCCCGGTTCCCCTGCCCGGGGCCGTCCCCCCGAGGGCTTTGGGCGCTGCGGGGCGCGGGGGGGAGGCTGCTGGGGGGGCTCCGGGGGCGGATCAGCCGGCTTCGTGCCCCTAATGCGGTGCAGCTGCCGCCGCTTTGAAGCGGGGCCGTGGAAACATCCCGGGGGTCATGCCAGAGCGGGCCGGGCTGGGGCGGATTTTCTGTCTTTAAAAAACAAACAAGAAAAAAAAAAAAAAAAAACTGACGACGGGGGGGGCAGAAGCGGAGCAGCTGGGCCGGGGGGGGGCCGGGAGAGCCGAGTCGCAGCCGTCCCTCGGCCGTCTCATTCCCCCCCCCCCTCCCTTTTTTTTTTTTTTTTTTTTTTTTTGTGCTGGTTCTGGTTAAACGTTATTTGCACTTTTGTTGGAAAAGTGGCCCCTAGTGTGCAATTATGTCAAATTTCTTTGAGTTTTACAATTTAATGGAGAACAGTAACTCTTTTATTGATCCTAGACGGGGCCGGCTCCTCTTCCCCCGCTCTTCCCCTCCGCCGCCCGCTTTTTCCCCTCCCTCCCTCCCCTCCTCCCCCGCCCCAGCCCCACGAAATGCCACTCCGGCTTTCTCCTGCTCCCACCACTTTCCAAAACAAACAGCGGGAGCCGCAGCCTCCTCTCGCCTCGCTCGGATGCGGGCGGACCCCGCCGCTGCCCCCCGACGGCGCGGGCCGGGACCCCGCATGGAGCGGCCGCCGGGAGCCCCGCCGCCCCGCTGAGCCCCTCGGCGACCCGGGGGGGCCCCGGCTCGGGGGAGGGGGGCATGGCGCTGAGCTCCCGGGCTCACGCCTTCTCGGTGGAAGCCCTGGTGGGGCGCTCGGCCAAGAGGAAGGTGCCCGACGGGCGCGACGAGGACGTCGGGGCCGGCTGCAGGCAGAGCCGCAGAGCCCCGGAGCCGGGTTGGTAGCGTCGGGGGGTCGGGGGGGAGCTTAAGGGGAAGGGGGGGGGGGGCAGGCTCGGCAGCCGCCCCGGCGCCCCCTCCGCTTTGTGTTCCCCCCGCAGAGAAGCGGCCCAAGGCCGGAGCCGAGAGCCGGGAGGCGAGGGACGAGGTGCAGGTGGAGCTGCAGGGCTCCGAGCTCTGGAGGAGGTTCCACGAGATCGGCACCGAGATGATCATCACCAAGGCCGGCAGGTAGCGGCGGGCCCCCCCCTCCAGCAGCTCCGCAGCACCCCCCCAACCCCTCTCCTTCCCTCCTCCGCTTCTCCTTCCTCGGGGCTTCCCCCCTTTTATTTTTGCTTTTTTTTCCCTTCGGTGTTTTTCGTTCGGTATTTTTCTTTCGATGCATTTTTCCCCCCCTCTCCGACCTCCCTTTCATTTTTCAACCTCGTCGCCGTTTTAAACGCGTCCCCCCCCCCCCCCGCTTCTGACGCCCTCCCCGTGCCCGCAGGAGGATGTTCCCGTCGGTGCGGGTGAAGGTGAAGGGGCTGCAGCCGCTGCAGCAGTACTACATCGCCATCGACGTGGTGCCCGTGGACTCCAAGCGCTACAGGTACGGGCGGGCACCGACGGGGCGGGCACTTGGGGGGGGGTCCCTGCGGATCCTGACGGCGGCCGGCGGCCCAGGTACGTCTACCACAGCTCGCAGTGGATGGTGGCGGGGAACACGGACCACTCGTGCATCACGCCGCGGCTCTACATCCACCCCGACTCGCCCTGCTCGGGGGAGACGTGGATGAGGCAGATCGTCAGCTTCGACCGGGTGAAGCTCACCAACAACGAGCTGGACGACAAGGGCCACGTAGGTGCGGGGCAGGGCCGGGGCGGCCTCGTCCCGGCGGGGCCGTCGGGGCTGAGCGCGCCCTCCCTGCCGCACAGATCATCCTGCAGTCCATGCACAAGTACAAGCCCCGCGTGCACGTTATCGCCCAGGACTCCCGCTTCGACCTGGCTCAGATCCAGTCGCTGCCGGCCGAGGGGGTGCACACCTTCTCCTTCCAGGAGACCGAGTTCACCACGGTGACAGCCTACCAGAACCAGCAGGTACCCGCGGCCGCCCCCACGGGCGCAGGGCACGGGTCCGGACCCCCCACCACCCCAACAACACCCCAATAAATGGCCCCTCTCGTTCCCCTTCCCCCGCAGATCACGAAGCTGAAGATCGACAGGAATCCCTTCGCCAAAGGCTTTCGGGACCCCGGCAGGAACAGGTAACGGCCGCCGCTCGTCCCCCCCCCGTCGGGGTCCCGGTCCCGCCGCGGCGCTCAGCCCCGTGTCGCCCGCAGGGGAGTCCTGGACGGGCTCCTGGAGCCCTACCCGTGGCGGCCCCCCCTCGCCCTGGACTTCAAGGCTTTCGGCGCCGACAGCCACGGTGAGTCCCGGGGCTCCCGACGCCCCCCCGACGGCCCCCGACGGCCGCAGGCTCCGGGCGATGCTCGGGGAGCGCCCCTGGGAAGCGGCCGCGGGGCAGGGGGGGGACAAAGAGGGGACAGGGGGGACACCGGCAGCCTCTCTTTTATTATTTTATTTATTTATTTATTTATTCCCGAAAAATGCGCTTCCCGCAGGAGGGAAAGTGGCCGCCCGCTTCGGTGCCGCACTCCCGCAGCCCGTCAGAGAGGGGCAAGGAGGGGGGAAACCGAGCACTGAGCACAAACTGCCCCGGCTGGCACCCGCAGGGGGCTCTTACAGCCCCCCGGCAGCCTTTGGAGGTGTTCCTGTGAAGTGGTTTTTGTTAGCGCCGAAGGAAAAGCCGACAGAGCTTTTGCACCCTGGAGCGCTCCGGTTTGGGGTTAAAGTCGCCGGTTTTGCTCTCCTTTATGTTACCAGCTCTTCAAATTTGTAATGGTGCACACCGATTCACTCCAGTCTCCGTAGGAAAATGCTGGAAAAGAAAAAAGAAAAAAGAAAAAAAAAATCGTGCTGTATGGGCGTAAAACAAGCAGAGATAAAAAATCAGGCTCTGGAGAAATTAAGAGGTTTACCAGATTGCAAAGAGAGCTACTTTTTATTTTAATTTATTTATTTATTTAAATAGAAAAAAAAAACATTTCTAAAGTAAAAAGCTCTCTTTGAACCTATTGGGCAGGCTGTGGATTGGAGAGGAGCTGATGGACAGGCTGCAGTGAGGAATGAGAAAACCAGCACAGCTTTTGCAGTTTTTATTATACAGATGCTAAAATATTAGGGCTTCTTGGGATTTCTTTTTTTACTAGCTGTAACATAATTGGCATTTTTTTTTAAGGGTCAATTTTCTGGAATGATGTAAATATAACAAAATCCCCATTTCCACTAATAAGAAAATTGCATTTATTAAAAATAAATAAATAAATAAATAAATAAAGAGATAAAATGAAAGAAAACGAAAAGGAAAGGAAAAAAGAAAGGAAAAAAAAAAAAGAAAAAAGAAAAAAAAAAAAGCTGAAATAAAAATCCTGAATCCCTAAAGCTAGAAGACAAATTAAAAGGAAGCATGAATGATATGATGAAGAAAAAAATGGCAACAAACTTGGGATTTTTAAGCCTCGTAGAAATGGCAGAAAGGGCCAGCTATTTGGGCTGCTCTGTGCTCTCCACCATTACCCCCAGTCCCAAACTGGTACTGGGAGCTGTGGGATGCTACTGCTTAGGATACCTTGAAGTCAGTACTGCCTAGAGCAAGAATGCCGTGCTCTAGCTAGCTTCACAGGGACTCATATGCTGCCTCATGCTCACAAATATTGGCTTCGTTGCACCCTTTTACATGTCTGAAAGCCCACAAATCCTGGGAGGCTGTCAGGATGCGTGCACCAGGAGGAGCCCAGCTCCCTGCGTCCTCTCCCACCGATGTCAGTCCGCAAGCAGCCGCTGACATCAGTGGTGAAGGGGCGAGACACTAAAATCGAGCATTCCAGGGCTATTGCGAAGAGGTGCTGATGGTGCTTACCAGACCTGGAGGATCCTCTGCAAGCTGGCAAAAATTAATTTGTCTTCAATTAAGTCTTCAATCTGTGTGTGTGTGTTTTTTTTTTTTTTTTTTTTTTTTCTTGTTTGTTTGTTTGTTTGTTTGTTTGGTTTGGTTTGGTATTTTTTTGTTTTGTTTTGTTTTGTTTTGCTCTTGTTGGTGGGTATTTTTTTACTTTTTTTTTTTACTTTTTTTTTTTTTTTCTGTTAGATTTCATATACTAGCTGACTTTGGTAAGAAACGAAAAGAAGTGGGGGGAAAAGCCTCTGAAAGAGCGTGGTGATGAACGTGAAGCTGCCGCTCTGGGTGCTGCTTGGAGGCGCGGTGCCGAACAGTGGTGTTACACACACGAGCAGCCTCGAGAGCGCTCGCCACGTGTGAAGTAAACTGGTGTCGCTTTTCGACCAAATTATGAAAGTGTCCATTGATTCGTTTCGGAGAAGAGAATGTCAAAATGACATGTGCGTTTAAGGCTCCGGCAGACACCGAGAGGAGTCGAGTGTGTGTTTCAAATTGCATGGGAAGCCAAGCAAAATTAGTCAATTCCTGTGAGCAGGAAGGTACAAAAAAATTCTCCATCAGGCTGAATACATTTTTTTGTTCTTATATACGTGGGGAAAAGCTGCCTATAATTTGTACAAAAAGTAGGGAACTGAAAATGGCAAGTGTGTGTGTCTAACAGGAGGTTATCGGTCGTGCAGCGAGGCGCAGACCCAGCAGGAACCTGTTGGCGTGGAACTGAACCTCATCATTATCCCACCCAAATTAATGGCATTGGACGGGTCTGAATATTCCTTAGACGAGCACCAAGTAACAGCAACGTGTAACTTTGGAGAGGTCTTCCCATTTTCCAGGAGCTGGCTTTGGGGCTGCTTTGTGTTGGGATGGAGCACAGCAGTGGGGAGATGCGGTGGGAGCAGGAGTCCACCAAGGGCTCCGCGTTTGCGGCCATCACTGTGGGTGATTTCTGTTCCTGTTTTCAGGTGGGAGCTCCAGCTCTTCTCCAGTGACCTCCAGCGGTGGGACGCCCTCTCCTCTCAACCCGCTGCTTTCCCCGTCGTGCTCCCCGCCTGCCTTCCATCTCTCAGCGAGCAACATCGGCGTGCCGTGCCCCGAGACCTACCTGCACAGCCTCAGCCTGCCCCTCTACTACAAGATCTGCCCCGCGAGCTTCCTGAGGCAGCAGTCCCTCGTCTTCCCCAGCCACGAGAAACTGGGAGGCGCCAGCCCGCCAGCTTTGCCCCACTTCATGGTGGATATGCCAAAACTCTCTGCCCTCGGCATAACGAGCCTGAAAAATGGTAAATCCGAAGACTTAAACGGGCAGTGCCTTCAAGTACCCGGTTCTGCTAGTCAAATGCTGTATGGATTACATGCATCTGGAAACATTTTCCCATCAAGTCCCATTGCTCGGGAAGCACTTAATTGTTCTTTACATCCTCCATATGGCTTGTACGGCTATAACTTCTCTGTGCCATCTAGACTGATGAATGCAGCAAGCCATTTCAAAGTGAGTGACAGCATTCCAGCTTCTTTGAGAGATGGCAGATGCAATCACCCTAACTGGCACTCGACAATTAACCATTGCCTTTAGTGGGATTTTGTACTATCGCTAAGCATGGGCGTGTAAAGCGAGCCCGTTCTTCAGCCGTACCCAGGGGCTTGCTAATTTCCGAGTACGAAATACTGCACGGGGCAGGAGCGGTTCGTTTTTGGTGGGCAAAGGTGTCGTATCGCCGGGAGTGTGGAGGATCTGGGAGCGAGGATTTGCGATGATCCCCAGCAAGGCGATACCTGTTGGTGGTATTTATGTCGCGGTTGTAGGTTTAAGAGCGAGCTGTACAGTCACCTTTTTCATATTTGCACTCTGAAGCGGGAACGTAGCCGTATACACTCCCACAAGTATGTTTTCCTGAAACTATCTAGCTTTCCTTTAGTTAGCCCAAAGCCCTGTGAGCTCATCCCGCTGGAGATTTTCCACTAAACCCAGAGGGGCTGCCTGAGGCCTCGAGGTGCCGCGCGTGGCCAGGCGCTCGGGTGTGCTCTCCTGCTGCCTTGAGCCCCAATTAACCACGTGGAAGTGCCTCAATGCTCCAGGACCAGGGAAAATCAGCTCTCCGAGCAGGAACAAGAAGCCAAGGCCCTGCTGCCGAGGTGAAGGAGGACAGGACAAGTGACCAGGGGCTGTGGCACGGAGCCTGGAGCCCCTCTGCTGTGTGCCACCTGGTCTGGTTCACACCAGGGGGCTTGGCTCAGAGACCTCAGCAGGGAAAAACGCCTCCTGAAGCTGCTGGAGAACGTGGGTCCTTTCTGGAGAGCTGCAGCTCGACCAGCCCCGAAGCACGAGACTGGAAATCCCTTCCAAAAGTCCTGTTTATTTTATTATAACCTGTGGATATTCTTGTTATTCTTGTAAATAATCTCTAGTCCCAGGGGCGCAAAGTAACTCTCAATAAATCGGGGCACAGATTATATTTTTTGTTTGATCAGTGCTCAGTCCGTATCTGAAGCCAGTTTTATCACTCAATATATGACAGAGTTTTGAAAAAAAGTGCTTGAGTGGGGCCAGCCATATTTGGGGATTAAGATAAGAGAATCCTGTATTTACAAACATAACACAGCAATATATAGGGATTAAACGTAGGTTTAAGAACCAAAACCGGTATCAGAGTCCTGGTTTTATTTTCATCCACGGCAGACATCAAATTAAGAACAGAACAAATGGTTCAAATAACAAAAAGTCACACTTTTACTTTCATGAGTCTTTGCTAAAATCAGCCAGCACTTCTTCCCCCAGCATGCTTGGAGCAGCCAGAGCCCCGGGTGATAGCAGTATGCAGCCATAAGCCACGCCAGCCCTGCTAAACAGTCTGTGCAAACCTGCTTTCTCATGCTGTTCCTTAGCAGTTTATCTCACTGTTTTTATTAAAAAAAATGAAATGTTTTTTTCCTCTGGGAGTCCTTATTTCCAAGCCGTCACTCACTGCTGGTGGGCGAGCCCGCAGCGGAGGCTGGGACGGATCCTGCAAAATGCGGGGCGATCCCCGGGGCTGGGCGCTCTGCTCGTGGTCGTGCTTGCTGGGAGGCTCTTCCCGATCAGTTACGGATTTGTGGGTGGATGCAGGGGGCAATGTCCAATTTTCCAAAGAGCTGCAGTTGCGTAAAATATTCCAGAGATGCTGGCCACGAGCTGCCGATCCAACAGACCCGTGTTTGTCTAGCCGAAGACTCGACCGATGATGGATAGCTATTTTCGGGACAGACAATCTTATAACAATAGCTGTTTGAATTCAGATCAGATAAATCCCATCTACTGCAGCTGAGCAAATTCCCACTCGGTGGGACCCACGGCGGCGCTGCTCGGGGCAGGTCCTGCAGGAGCCCGGGGACCCGGGGAGGTTTTGGGAGGAGGCAGCGATGCTCTCAGTGGAAATTAATTCGCTGGATTTGTTCATACCGTGCCGTAATGGTTCTGCTTATGTGAGACAAACCATGCCCAAAGTAGCCTGCATGGCACTTTCTAGTGGCGAACTTTCTAGCAGGGAAGTTGGGCACGTTGCCATCACCATCGGTATAATAAATCGCTATTTATTAGATGTGAAACTGGGGAAATCGAGGTCAGCATTTCAGGTGAGACCACGTGCCTGTAAATGCACATATGTTATGTGCTGCTTTGTGCTTCCTCCTGCTAAATGTGATTTGGAGACAATTGCAATAGTTCTCAGCTTTCTGGAGGTAGGGGGTGATTGAGAACATAAACCCAGTGTTACTGTGCTATTGTTTTAATGGGAACAGGGAGAAAAAAGGAAAAGTTTTTCTGAAAGACTGAACTTGCTCAACAACCCCAGCTATTAGCCACCTGACCTTTCCCAAGAGAAGCCTGAAGTTACTCACAAATCGCTGATCACATTTACAGCACTCGGCAAATGAAACCGGCAGCGCTAGAGGCGCCGCATTTGTCCTCCGCACTGGGACGTGGGATGGGCTTGGTGTTCAAACAGCAAGAGGCTGATCTAAAAACCACGGAGACAGAAAAAAACACAACAATTGTGTTTTTAATCAACGGGCGGTTTACTGTCCAGCCTCACCAAAATTTCGTGGACACACCGGAGAAGTTTAAAGTTGGCCAAACGCACAGAGGGAGCGTTGGATGGAGCCGCACTGATAGAAGTGCCTTAGTTTACATTTGATCTTTTGAGGTTTGCTCTGTAATTAGATGATAATTTGTATCACAATTATGCAAAACAAACGAGGATTGGCTAGCAATATAGACCAGAACAAATAAGCACACGGAACATTTGAAATGTATCCAGTATTAAAACTATTTACATGTGTGGCTCAGGCCACATTGGACATGTTGTTCCAATAAAGTTACAGAAAGGGAAAAGGCCAGTATCGGTTCCTACGAAAGTTTCAAATGTTCATGTTTACAAATTTGTATTGCACATTAATATGTAAACACACACTATAGGAAACAGATGACTCCGCAGTATTTGTGTGTCCTTTCTTCCTAGATCTGTGTGCACTGAACGCACAAAATGCGCAGCGACTCCTGTAAAATGGGGATAACAAAGCTGAACATTTTGAAATCACCAGCCCGGCAGCTAGTTTGTGTGAAGTCACTTTGCAGCAGATGAGAAAAAACACCTCCCTTGCTATCCGTACACAAGTCCGTGACATGTTAGCCACCTTTTGCCACCCCACGATTTGTGATTTAGGTTGCAGACCCCAAGCACCCTGTCCCGTATGTGGCTGGGTCATGCAACTTGCAGCCTCCTGGCCCTGGAGGAGTTACAGCGGTGCTGGGCAGCCTGGATGCAGCCCTCGGAGCTGCTGGGATCCATCCTGGCTGCAAGGGCGCCTGCAGATGTTGGGTATTACGCTGCAAGCTGCTCACGCTTACTAGAGCTTCGCTTTCTCTGAGCTTGTGTAGTTTCTGAATTTTATGGTTATTTATAAATCCACTTCTCCTCCGTGTCCCTCCGGTGACATTCATGAGGAGAACCTACCGTCTGCTTCCTTACATCAAACAGTTTCCTTCCGCACGGAGCAGATTGCTTCTCCGAAAGCACCGACCTTGGAGTTTATTGTGGCAATTAAGCAGAAGAAGTATTCCAGGTTTCGCGAGGGACCCTTTGAGCTTATAAATCAAATGACACAAACCAGAAAGTAAAATTCAAGACGTTTCTGGAGAGGAAAACACTGACATTAAGGGAAAACCCCAGGTAAAAGTAATATTTGCTGCCTGAAGAGGCAGTTCCTGAACAAAGCCAGAGACAGGGGCAGGGGTTTGGGATGGTTTCTGCCTCTCTGAAGTCTGAAGATATATTGGATGCACTAAAGAGGTTTTCAGACATGTTCTGTTATCATAAAAGCTTCACTCCTTCAGATTTTGAGAGAGCAGCTTTTCAGTGAAATCCACTTTTTCCTTCTTGGCGTTGGCTCCAGATCTCCTCTCGGAGCAGGGTCCCAGCTCCAACAATTTCCTCCGTGCGCGGCGGGCAGCTGGGAGCACTTAGCAGCTAATCAGCCCAATTCGGCTCACCTGCCTGAGCGATCCCTGACAGGTCCATCTGCTTCCAGTCAGGCTGCAAACAAAACGGGGCCTCGGCTCCAAAGGGGAGGAAAGAGCAACGGAGCTGTGGGGTTGCTTGCAGATACCCATGTTGTTGCTCAGCTGATGCTCTGGGGATGGTCACTGCCCTACCCCTTCACCACAGACCTGCGACCTAAAGCCAGCAGAAACTCACTATTTTATTTAGATTTGGAAAGATGTGCTTGCTGCTTTTGCACTCACCAGGAAGGTGTGAAATACTGTCAAAGAGATGTGACATTAAACATCAGAAGTGTTGCTGAGAGAGGGACCACGATACCTGTTTGGGTGCTGCCCTGGCCGTACCCACCTCACCCCAAGCGCTCAGCAGCTGGAAGCATCAGCTTCCATCATATGTTACTTTAAATGCCTTGGAGGCCCGGCCCCTGACAGATGTAAAATGTGTTGCAGAAAAGGCCCCGCGTATTTATGGCGGTTTGCTAAATCTGAGGGTGGGATTGTGTTTTGTGGGTGTTTTCGATAGCAGGACAAAAGGGAGCAATCCAGGTGGCTGGGCTGATTTATCCGCCACCGGCACCACAAACCCTCCATGCAGGCTCTTAAAAAAAAAGGTATAAATCATTCATAAATACAAATAAAAAAATTACCCTGTGAGGGAATAAAAAATGCTCCCCTGTGAACATTTCCCCAGGGCATTACAGGCACAGATACAAGCCCCAGGTACAAATTCCCCCACACCATACAGTTTTTATTCAGGCTCACACAAATACCTTGATTCCCACAGTCTTCCAGTAAATCATCGCGTACACCCCTAGTAAAACCTTGGCAATCTTCAAGTGGATAACTAATGGTCTTATAAGTATTGACCACCAACCAATTTTCTTCCATCAGGTAAAAACTGTCATGAATATTCAGCTGCCTGCTCCGGGACATGCAGGTACCGCTCAGCATTGCTCTCAGCATCCCCCTCCTTCTCTGTGCACTGACAACGCTTCTAGACTCAGAGCTTTACCAAATTCTTCCTTTATCTTCATTAAAAGTCTTAACCATAAAATTAAGTGAAGTTGATAAGCCGTTTCCTGTATCGTATTTCTTCCAGCATTATCAATATTGCTAATAAAAACATAGATTGAAACAGTATGTTGTAATGTCCAGGATATAAGCCAGGTTTTGCTGCAGCTCAGATAAATATGAATTTGGCCTTTGGCTTTCATAAAAACGGGCTAATGTCTCTATCGGGGCTATTCAGCCCCCTCTGCTTCAGTGCTCAGCACTACCAGTACTTGGGTGAGCGGCGGGCTGTTAGAAGCAGAGCTCTATTTGCTGAAGATTTTCCAGATTAAGGCAAATTAAAGCAAAGCGAGGCCCGAGACTTCATCTCAACCCAAAACCCAACATCTCCAGGGCCTTCATGCTCTGAACTGCTGACTCTCCTCGTGTTGGTTTGGGTGTTTTTTTCGGCAGAACTGCGGATGAGAAGACGTTGCCACGAGATATTTCAGAAGGAGGATGGGGAAGGGTTGGTTTGGCTAGAGCTGTGGCGCCTCGGCGGTTTCTCCTCCCCAGGCTGATACTCTAACTTTCTAAAGTGGTTTTGGGTCAAGCCATGCTGTGTGGTGCTGGAGGGCTGCGCCTCCCTGTGTGGGGAAGACCCGAGAGGAGTCAGGAGCCCTTCAGCACGATGTGAGCCCCCGAAAGCCTTCCCGTTAGCTGCCGATCCCAAAAACGGGCCTTGCCAGCTCCCCGGCAGTGAAGACACATGCGAGAGGCTGCTCCAAGCCAGCGCTCCCCCAGTGATAGAAATATAACGTACTGCTAAATTGTTTTTGAGTATCACCCGTGCAGCTGGAGTCATGGGCCATAAAAAGGAGGAATTTCACCGGGTAGGTCTCCTGGACGCAGAACAGCCCATAAAGGAAAACGAGCTGCAGCTCTGCTCGAGCTCGGTGGCAGGGATGGCTCCCAAAAACGGGGGTGGGTTTGCCCCTCGTGGGGTGAAACCGACCCCAAAGCTGGCAGCACGAAGCCGGTGCTCGCCCGCAGCTTTCCCCTCCCTCCTGCTGGCATCAGGAACCCCCTGGTAGCGCATCAGCAGGAGGATTAAACGCCAAAGAGCACGGAAACGTTTTCCCCTTGACAGGCAGAACGAGCCCGGGAATAGCAATTCGTTGTCTAATGGCAGGAAAGAAAATTAGAGGCCTCGCCACGAGGAGGATTTGCTGTGCAGCAGGTGAAAACACGGATGGGTGATTTTAAGACAATTTGTCAGTTTAAAAAAATAATCAAAACATACACGGGACAGGGGGAAGCACTCTGAGCGCTTTATTTCCAGTAATTGTGCTTGGTCAGTTTTGATCTCGCAGTTTCTGCTTTGACAGCCACGCTCACCCCAAAGCCAGCCCGCACGCTCTAATTCTGCTGGCTTTTTTCTTAAAATAGGACACACCTGCAAGGAAGGCGAGTTTCTTCAAGACATTCCTGATCTGGAGCATATTAAACTGATATTTTTGTTTTGTATTTTTGATGATTTGCTCCAGTGATAACATAATAGCATGATATTTTGCCTGGGACTGATTAAAACATTTCTTTTGATCAGAGCAGCAGATTGAAACAGTTGTTTATTACTGGACAAAGCTTCAAGAAAAAAAAAAAAAAAAAAAGAAGAAGAAAAGAAAAGAAAGAAGAACGTGGCTCTGGATCGCTGTTGAGTCTGCTTTTTTGCCAGGGGAATTTCCTTCACTTTTGGGAGCGGCGCAGAATTCCCTGTTTCGGCTTCAGCGAAGGCGGGGAGGGTCCGGCCGCCGCCTTCCCCAAAATTAGAGGTAAAAAAAAAAATAATAAAAAATAAATAAAAAATTTGAGGTAGGGAAGGAAGGACCAGGCTGCCCAAAGGGCGACGCATCGTGCTGACAGACAGCGGATGAGATCTTGGTTGTTTGTTTTTAAGCTCCATGGGCATTGGATAAAACTCATTTTTTGAGCACCGTGCCTAAGATCACAAATGACACGGCTTTCTGTAACCAAACTCAGCGTTTCCTAGAAAAGCCATCCTTCCAAGCTGCTTGAACCGCTGCACATTTCAAAGCTACCTATATATTAACCTTCAGACTTCAGCTAAAAAGCTCTTCTTTTGCTTTCTAAACCGAAACCAGAGTCATATTGTTACAAGCCGACAACATCTGAATGTAAATGTGTTATTTTGGTTTAACTCCAGTTGCTATAAAGACTTTCAAGAATATAGATTTTAATTACATAAATATTTTTAATAAAATCCCACATTTAACTGCTGGCAAGACTGTAAGGGGAAAAAAAACAATAATATCTGGCTCTGTCTCTTTGACAGAACAATTCTTCAAGTTACATTTGCCACATTCACGCAGCTGTGACCAATAACTCCGCTGTCTTTATTATTCTCCTATGATATGAAATTAAAATGAACTGGAAATGTTTATGCCACAAATGGCGTGCAACACATTAAACAGATAATGCAAGCTAAGGTTTTGCTTAAAGCAGCGAGTTCCTCCTCCAGCAGGACTGCGCTGTAACTTAATCCACGCTTTTCCCAGGCAGCGGAGATTGCTGCTCTGTCGAAAGCCTCAAACACATAACAATATCTTCATTAAAGAGGAATTACTTCCATCTCACCATTCCCAGGTGCCACTGAAAGCGAGGCTTTGTTTCATGTGGCCAGTTTCAATTACTGTGTTTACATCAGCAGATTCCTTGGCTTCACGGAACATTTTCTGATAAATCTATTTCGGTTTTTGTTTGCTTCCCCTTGGCTTTTCCCCGCAGCGTGTTTATGAGCTGCATATTAATTCGTTGGTCATGCCTTTGCTATTTTTCACCGCTTCCAAAAAAAAAAAAAAGGACCCCATCGCATTCAATCATCTCAGCCCAACACATTTTTTCCTCGTTTGCACCGATCGATAAATTGAGCTCTGTCAAATTAATTAAGGCTGGTAATTCTCCCAGGGTGTGCACCTGCCCCCTGTCTACCTGGCACCCCCACGTGCCAGGACATCAGAAGGGTGAGGAATGGTGTCTGCAAGTCCTGCCTGCCCCCAGCACTTCTGTTGGCAGCTCTCTGTCCCATTCTCTCTCCCCCAGCACACAGCATTAAAGCCGCTGTCCACTGAAATAAAAGCAGCAGTTTATTATTAAGAGGCTCTTTTGCACCGATTTTGTTAAAATAACATCTATCCACAGTGCTAGCAAATGAAAGATAAAACCAACTTATTTGTTAAAGCAGGAGCAGCTTGGAAATACAGGCTTGGAGTATATTGATTCGAGCTTTCAGCATTGATTTTTCATAGAGGAACTTTACCTTCCCTGGCACAGAAATACAGACGTAAATGCTTCTCTGATTTACAGAGAAGCTCTGTTTTTCACAGAGAAACTCTGCAGAGTTTGAGGCATCTGCAGATTTGGAGGCATTCTGCAAGATGAGCAGCAGTCCCAGCATCGAGGTGAGGGTGAAAGGCAGCCAGGGCAGACCCGAGCCACGCGAGGGCTCAGAGCCTGTTTTTGGCTGCCCACCGTGCCTGGCCCCAAGCTCTTGGCAAAGGGAAGGGACTGATCCTGCCATGGGAAATGCCTCCTGCCATGCTCTGCATTGCACTGTAGCTTTTGGGACTGCAGCATTTGGCTAACACCACTGTCAGTGCACCCATGGGTGCTGTTGCATGGGCCCAAAGCGTCCCCGTGACAAAATGTCCCCATGCCATGGGATGAGTTTGCAGCTCGGGTGCCTCCATCTGAGCTGGAGCAGCAGCAGCATCCCCCCTCCCCAACCTACCTGGCACCACCACCTCCTAAAATGGATTTTAACCTCGGCCGTGATCAAGTGAAAAGGGAGCAGCCCAAATTAGCCGTGAACCCACCATTTTGGGCAGCTCTCCCGTCCTTCCCACCGCAGCACACAGGCATCCCGCTGTCCGCAGGCACGGCTGACGGGTTTTTGGCACGCTCTGAATTGCACTTGGACAAGAAACCACGAAAACCTCTCCCCGCAGCTCTGCCTCGGCCAGCCCGGGAGCTGCACGAGACCCACCTCGCATCAGATGTCCCCTAATATCGTCTGTCATGGGCAATCCGTGGCGATCCCGGGCTGATTGCTAATTGCTAATGGTCCGCAGAGGAGCGCTGAGTGCCGCTGCACGACGCTGGCTCCAGGCGTGCACACTCACAGCACGTCACGTCGGATTTGCTTTAATATTTCAAATCATTACAGAGCAGTGCTCCCCCCCAGAGGTCCGACCGTCCAGCCTCTGCAGAATAAAAGGCCAGAATTAAATGTGCAATTGCGGGTTTGGAGGGGGTGCTTATCCCTGCGAAGCAGAGCTTAATTAGCGCCCGCCGATCGCGGCGTAAATCTCGCCGGCGAGGGAAGGAAGCGAGCGGCGGCGCGAGCTGTCAGCAGCTCCCTGGGATCTGACAGGGTCCAACAAATGCTTTCCACATCCTGACCCCGCACGTCAATCAGCACTCAGGGAGAGCCCCTCGTGCTGCTCCCGCCGCCCGGCCCCGCTCCCTGCCCGCTGCCCTACAGGGGCAGGCGGGATTTGGGGTGGCTGGGGAGTTCCTCGGCACAGGCAGGGATGGGTCCCACAGGAATGAGCCTTTCCGGGCTGCTCCAGGAATGGTGGGCCAGTTTCAATCTCATTTATACCTCAGTAACCCAAAGTATAACTCAGAAGTCAGCTTCCAGCATTTCCATTCAGGGTGAAGAATAATATTCCACTTCCCCCTCTGCACCCCAAGTGATTTTCATTTGATGGGAGCTGAACTCAACACGGACATGAGTTTTGGTGCTAAACTAAATGATATGAATGTGCTAAAGAAAATACAGCAGAGAAGTGACACAGAAATGCCTGCGTTAAGCTCTGCGAGGGAGCTGATTTAATGCAGCAGGGAGCTGTGACAAAACATCTCACTTAACACAGTGAAATGTGTGAAAAACCCTTCTTGGTGTCTGCGGCACTCACGGCAGCTGGAACCACTCCCTGCCCTCGGATCCAGCACGTGTTCAGCTGCACCAGCCCTGCAAACACTGACGTGCTCAGCACGTGCCCAGCTCACACCTCCCTTTGCCAGGGGCTTGGTTCCTCACCCCCTCTCCTGGACAAGTGCCTGGGGGCATCTCAAGGGACTCCTCAGTGGGGTCGGTATCCAAAATGCACCAAAAAAAATTATAACAGGGTTTTTATCTTCTTAAAGACTGATAGTAGACAGGGTTTTTATCTTCTTCACATACATGTTAGGGCACTACAGCAGCAAATAATGTATATTTTTATGTGCAGCCTAAGCAAAATAGTCAGCACGTGGTCGGAGCCAAGCTTTGAGAAGACATCGAGGTTGCTTCGAGTGACCAAAGCTCCTCGGTGTCCCCGCGGAGCTGGGCCAAACCCAAACGTGCAGATCGGTGATGCTGCACAGAGGTGGCCGTAAGCATCCCACCCTCGCTGCTGGGAGAGGAGCTGACCCCTGGCCCCTGGTGAGGGACAAGGGGAGAGCAAAGCGTGCAGCTGCCATCAGTTCGGTCACATCACGGCACCTCTACAGACCCCAGCCTGGGTGGGTGTCCCGTTACCATTCCCGGGACGAGCTGCTCGTCTGGGAGGCGATGATAAAGTTCACTTGTGACTAATGAGGGCCTTTTCGTTCAATTAATTAAGGGCCCGGGCTTTGCAAATGACGGCTTGCATTTATTTCTTTCTGTCAGCCTGACAACCGTTTGGATATCTCTCTCACCACCGAGCTACTGCCAAGGCACCTTGTGGGGAGGAAAAAAATTGCAAAAAAAATGGAAAACAAACAAAAAAAGAGTTCATTCCTTAATTTGGAAAATATGCCCTTTCTTAAACATCCAGTCAATATTATTGTGTTAAAAATAAACTGCTTTAAGAATGAATGCTTAAAAAAAGTGCCTGAAGAATATTTTCCCTTTTGGAAGACCAACCTTAATCTGCTCTTCTTCTGAAGACAAAGGAAATTGGCTTTATTTTTAAAATTAACACTGTTATTTAGAAAGATGCCGTATTTCTCACCTGATTCACCTGTGTTCACTTCTATGCAACGCCAAGAATTTAAAAGGACAAAATTTAATGAACAGATTGCAAGCAAGCCATATGCAGGTGAACACCAAGGTCTACAAAGCTCCAGCACGTCAAGGAGGCAGCAATAAGCAAAGCAAGTGATGGTCGAGAATCCAGTGAAGAGCATCCAAAGCGTTTGACTGCGGCTCTGCTTTGGAAATTGATGTCCCACACCCCACTGCCTGCCCACAGGGCTTCCTGCTCGGGGTCATCCCTCGGAAAAAAGGAAAGGCGCACGCAGACGCGGCCCTTGGCTGCACTGCAGGGTTCTCCCCTTTGCTGGGGGAATTATTTCTTTGTTACTTAATCATCTGTAATTATCTCCTGGAGTAAATTCTGTTGGTGCATCAATTTTCAAACACAACATTCGTTTTTATCAGTCATGTTTATTTAATTTTAGCTGATTAGCACAGAACCTAACAAGTGGCTTAGACTAACAGTGTGTCACTGCTGAAGTATTTTGTAGGTAACAAGAAGACATGGAATAGTGCACATGTTGCTTTGTCTGCATTAATCTATTTACATTGTAATTCTTCAACTGTTTTTAATGGCTGGTTCAGCTGGAAGCGATTAGTTGCCCAAATTAAAGCCACATTTCTCACTTTGTGCACCGCGAAGGTTTTCGGTTGTTGTCTTTTCGTTGCTTTTTGTTTTCCGAATCAAGGCAGATATCACTCGAAAACGCATGAAATCCTATTGAGGGGCTGATCCCGCTGCTCGGCTCCGTGCTCCCATTTATCCCTTTTAAGCCAAATACTTGGATGGGCCCCAGGAGCTGCGTTTGGACGGGGAAGGCTGCTCGTCCTGGCTCCTCTCGGCTCCTGACTGAGGTTCCTCCAGCTCTCCCCACACCACCACAGCCAGCTTGAAACCCATACCCAGGTCTGTCTGGGATGGCTTCCAGGCACAACTGTGTCCTCCTGATGGCATGCCCATGGGAAGCACGAAGTGACACCTCGTGGCTTTGTCCTGGAGCAGCGTGCCAGGGCCACAAGGCGATGCCAGCCTGGAGGGAAGGGGCAGCAACCTGGTGTGCACCACGCTGTGCTCACCTCAGAGCTCCCAGGAGGGGCTTCCCTGAGATATTTTCCTTAGGAAACACTATTTTATAACATTTCACCTAGAAAAAAAATCTGGAGGAGGCATTGCCATGCTTGCCTCTCACAAAGGTAAGGAGCAAAGCCCTGCTGTGCCCTCCACGGACCCGAGAACAGCCCATAGGGTGGTACCCATGGGAAGGGGGGTGTGGGGCAGGAACCTGCAGGGAAGGGGGATTCACCTGCTTATAGTCCAAAGTGAGTCTTCTTCAATACTCAAACCAAATAAATTGAGCTTTATCACGGGCTCTGTCCCACGGCAGTGCCCACCTGGACACCCGGGCCAGGGCGCTGCTTGCTCCAACGCCTCCCCCCCAGCAAGGAGGACAGCATCCCCCAGCAAGTTTGCTGCCTCTATCGCTTTGTCACAACCTGAGAGCCCCTCGAATATTTCAGTGTATTTAATTATCCTATCTGCAGCATCTGCAGCTCATTACATGCTCGGGCTGAGCGGTGCGCGGAGTCAGGTTGCGCGGAGGCAGAGGTCAGAGCAGCCTCCAGCCCGGCTGTGCCACGAGGCAGCAACACCAGCCTGCCAAAAGAGCAAACGCTGCTCCGTGCCGACCACCAGGACCCTCTCACTCCAGCAGAATAAAGGCAGGTAGCCAGTTCCTCCTGGCTACCCTCTGCCTTGAGCACCTGAAGCACACAGGGCAGCCGGCTGCAATTTCTTGCAGCTCGGTGCACCAGGGCCGGTGCTTCGCAGCATCCTCCCTGCTCCACCACGTCTTGCTTCTAATATACTGCCCGGCATTAATCAAACGGGTTGGAAGCATCCTGTATCGGCTCTGCAAACCAGAGCTTAAATGATTTACTGGCGGATTCTTTCAGCTCCTGTTAGCCCCCTGTTTTGCTTTCATGTCAGTAGCAGAGGTCAGCAGCAGGAGGAGATGCATGCTTTCACTTTGTCTCACATTTGCTGCTGTCATTCTAACCCCGCTCGGGTCCCTGCAGAGCAGCAGGATGTGTTCATGCTCGCAGCCCTCGATGCTAATTGATTTTAGGGAGCCCATTCATCAGTTTAATTTAGTAGATCACCCACCAGGTTTGCTGTTCACTGTCAAAGGTAATTCAATTAAAAGCCAGAAGTGTGACTAACTATTCGATGCTAAATATGCTTAGCAGCTGTGTTGCTGTATCTTCTCCATCCTATTGTGTCTGCAGAGCAGCCCAGGCGCAGCATGCGACCGAGCCGTACCTTGGCTGATTAATGTACACAACAGCTCGGCAGCAGGGCCAAAAATTAAGTCCAAATGCCTTCTTCAGTATGCAACGACATGCAAATGTTGAAACGTCATAGTTCCAGCAAGGAAAAAAGCCTCAAAAGTGCTGAAAGTCAGCAGTGGATAAAATGGTTGAATTAAATCTTTGCAG
Source organism: Aythya fuligula (assembly GCF_009819795.1). Lineage (NCBI taxonomy): Eukaryota > Metazoa > Chordata > Aves > Anseriformes > Anatidae > Aythya > Aythya fuligula. Next base: position 19,450,651 of record NC_045571.1, on the reverse strand, counting down.
CTGTAGTTTTGTGCAGTTTTGTGTTGTTGCTTTAATAACCTTCCCAAGAATCAAATTAATTCTCTCATTCATTCCTACTCTTAAATACCTATTTTCTCCCTTCGTCATTAGTCGAGGTTCCTACAAATGCCACCCGACAGGATTTAATCCCACGGCTGAAGCTGTTTGTAAATCAGGCAGACACTAGAGCGCTTGTCTAAAGATGTTTCTATTAAAGACAGGGGAGAGGGGGGAGAGAAGCCTCGCTGAATTCCTCCGGGCTGACAAACTGTTTTGACACTTGTCTGTTGGCATCGGTCACTCATTTGGGGTTTGGTGGTAATTAAGCGCATCGTTAGTGATCCCGTTGTACGCCACGGGACAAAATGGTGTGTCTGCTTAACAGATTAAACGAAAACTTTATCTGAAAAGCGCAGGTAAACAAGACACACGTCCCCTAACCTTTCACCCCTGGAGAGCAAGGTTCACGTCCCACCAGCCCTAGTGAAGGGGCGGCTGGAGCTGCTGGGGGGCTGAGGGCATGCCAAGAGATTCCCCAAACCACAGAAACCCCTGTGCTTTCCTGTGTGTGACATCCTAAAATTATTCATTTTAAAATGAATGAGGCACTGAAATGCTGAGCACCTAATAGCTTCCATTACACAGGTCCCGTTTCATCAGCTTGCGCCCTGTGAGTCCAACCCCATACAAACACTGAGGTTTCCCAATTTCCACGAGCTAAAAATGGTCAGTGAGCTCCAGCGACAGCCCAGCAGCCTTCCTACGTGGCTGTTTGTAGAGCAGGAGGCAGAATATTTGTGCTATTCTGTAAACAGCATCCTGAGAAAACATCCAGATTTCCCAGGCATCACAATAAACCTTCCAGCATTAGCCTGTCCATTAACGTGTAATTAAAAATATATTTTATAAAAATACATACTTAAAATATCTGTTTAAAAAAGCAGTGACATAGTTAAATGTAATAATTACCACTAGGTAAATTACATTAATAATTCTATCTTTACAAATAGAAATCTCTCTGCAGAAGAAACTGCTACAACCACACGCTTTGTATAGAGATATCAAGCTTTTAAGCAGCAAAACGCTCGCAGCAACGTAACTGGATCAGCAAAGGCTTTGATATACGGTTGCTGCCAGGAATCCTTTTTTTGTTGTTGCTATTGAATCCTTCCCTTCTTCTGGCATTAATAAATTAAGGCACCTGCTATACAAATCAGCAGAAATCTGGAAAATCATTATCACTTCCATGCGGAAACAACGTCCATCACCAGTGAACAAATGGGGGATGTCATCTACTCAGGGCTTTAAAAAAAAAAAAAAAAAAAAAAAAAAAGATTCTGTTTGTCAAATTACTGGAGGAAAAGTCGATCTTACTGTTATGGACTTTATCCACTTCCAGGTCATATCAATTAGTTACAGCAGTCTCAGGGAGACTGGAACTAATTTACAACACTCGGAGCGGGCCTGCCTGCCATGCCTGCAAGCTTCGAGTCCCACGCTGGGGCTCTGTGCGGGTACCTGGAACTGCAAAATCACCAGCAAGAGCACTGAGTGGCTCCGGCGTTAGCCCCTTTCCCAGCAAGAGACAAAAAGTGAAGTCCTGACTTCTCTAGGCACCAAGTGAAATCTCCCTTATAAAAGCTACAAAGCTACGTTAAAGCTTTCTGAAGTAATCTTTGAAAAAAATGACAGATCTGAAAAGTGAACAATAAAAGCACAAAAAAGAATATCGAATATCTTTAAATGAAGTTTTGAAATGTTTTCCTCTGACAGCTCTTTCTGACAGAAATTGATTATAATGAAGTATTAGGAATCAGATAGCATGGAAATTAAATTAAGCTGATTATTATCTCCTCAGATATGTTTGTTACTGTGCAACGTTTATTACTTTAGACTTTTGTGAAATAATTGCTTCATTTGGAGTTAACCATTTTTGACCATTCTCACCAATACACGCAGCCTGTCTGAACAGTAAACCATTTTGGTTTAAAAACATGAGGCTTAAGCTGTTTTACACTCTGAAATCACCCCTTTGTAAGTAACAGCCTGAAAGCAGCCTCTCTTCTTTAAGCCCCACACTGCTGGAAGACCCTGCAAAGCTTCCCAAAGAGCTGGAAAGCGCTCAGATCCTACAGCCCATCGATTTCCTATCTCAAACCGTATATCACAGCTGATTCAGCATGACTTTCTTAATAAAGAGTAGTAAAGGTCAAGCGAAAGCCTGTAAGACTCACTTACTGCATCTTCTTCCAAGTTAAAAAGGCTCAATTGGCACTCAAAATTAGTTGCAGATTGTTCACATCGGTCTTTTCCCTTATCCGAATGGGAACGAAGAGAGCTGCTTCCGATACAAGCAAGGCCACTGACCCTTCTTGTGATTTCATTGAAAAAATACTGTTTGACAAAAGAGAAAGCACTGAGCACTATGCTGCAGCCACTTCAAACCAGGCCTTTGCAACGGAGTAAGTGCCAACACTAAAACCAAAAAATAAAAATAAGATACAATACACTACACAGAGAGTCCCAAAATCAAAGTAAGCATATGCTTCATCAAATAAAATCCTGACGCAGACAGCACTTCTAATGAGAAAATGAAAGTTTCCATTAAAACCTATTTTCCATCTGCATACAGTGTTTTCTTCTATATAAAATATAATTATCACAGGGCAAAACCAGAACCACACAACTGTCAAAAAAAAAAAAAAAAAAAAAAAGGAACTAAAAATTAAGGAACTTAAAACAACTTTTAAACAAAATTAGGCACTACTGCATTCCTAGCAGTGGGTCTCCAGGACCCAAATGAATGCCCAAGGACAGCAAAGTCCTGGTGTGTTTAGCAGTGATGGTTGGATGTTGACACGAATTAGCTGATGGCTCTACCAGACTCCTTTCCAGTTTGCATTTTGGGCAGCAAATGGGGCAGGAGCCAGGCAAGGATGAATGCCCTGCCACAGGCGCTTCCCGGTGAGGTTGGACACTGCCCAGAAACAAAAAGGGGCCACCAGAGACCAACAGTTGCTGCAACAAGTTGGTAGTGACTGGGAAACCCCCTTTGTTTTAAAAACTCAAAAATCATTTCTGCAGAACCTCTGTAAAAACAAAGCTTGAGGCTCCCTCTGCTGGTTACTAAACAACAATGGAAGGGGAAAATAGAAGTGGAAGTTATTTTTATTTATTTTTAGCTTTGTGGAGGACAAACTCCAACACTCACCAACTCCCACCCGTTTTCCCTTCTTGTATAGGTTAAGGACAAAAAAGCCCCTCAGATGCTTAACCCCGAGGGACGAGCTTTAGTCCCAAACCAGACTAAACATTTATAAACGTCATTATTAAATTTAAATTACTTGTATTTTATGTTCTTATACTTGATTATAATTACTCCCCCAAAAGTTGTTCCAAGTCTTTCTTGATAGCACTCACTTCACTTTCACCTTATTTCTCTCTAAAGGTTTAATTTTCTGGTTATTTCTCCCAGGAAAACCTTGATGGCATCCACTTGTCTGCCCATGTACTGAGATGTGCCAGTAGGTAGCCACACAACCTAGGAAGACACCTGAAATCATTCGGCTGTACAATTTTTATTTACGATTTGCAGTTACATTTACAAATTGTCCCGTACAAGTTATGCAGTTTTCAAGATAAACACTATCAGAGCTACAAAAATTACTCTTCTCTATACACGTCACCAACTTCAGAATTTATTTCTGTACATAGTTGCTGACCATGTGACGAAATTTCACTATTTTTTGGCTCTGAGGATGTCCACAAAGGCAAGGTGATGATTTCATCCCAACGCAACTGAGAAAGACAGATTACTTTTCTCTCCCCTCCTCTCATCTGAAGCTTTTCATGGCTTTCAGTTTTCAAATTCAAAAGAACGAAGACTACCATTATACTAGCAGATGGAAATACAATGCAAAAATACCGCTGTTTTTCAGTAAACCAGGAAAAAAAAGTGTCAAGAAAAACCATCCTGAAGCATTTCAAGCAATGTTTCACTTTAGATGTGTCTGCTCATAAATACAAATATTGAACTCTTACTTGGTAATGAGGTTACATAGGAGTTGTACAATTTATTTACTGTGAGATGGGCTTCTACAAACAGACAGTCAACTTCCAAGAAACACTAGAAAAGTAAAAGTGAGGAGCCAGAGTTGTTCAGAAAAGAGCAGATGTTTCAAGGAGAACCTGAATGGAAGAACGATACAAAAGTCAAATATTGCTTTAAGAGTAATAACTTCCAGTTTTAAGCATTTTCCAAAAGACTGGAGAAAGATACATACATTAAAAGTGTAAGTATTAAATCTCTGTGAACGCCAGCTCTCATACAGAAGTGCTCCTTCCCCAGGAGAGGGCAGATCTACATGCAGAAGTGAGTGGTACAAAATCCCAGCAACATTCAAACGCACAGCAATGCTGAGTGAAAGCAGCAGGGCAAAAGTTTTGTTTCCAACGTTTTTTCCTCGAGTCAGCTACGCCTGCCTACTACTTTGCATCCTAGTCTTGCAGAGGTTACACTGATTACGTCAATCAAGCCACTAGGTTACTTGCTAATCCCTAAAAAGATCCAAAAAACTACTCTGGTACCAGAGTTCAGCTTGGGACCTGTGGGAGATCAAACTATGAAACAGGCTGCTTATAGCCAGTAAGATAACGAAGCTTACTTAATATTCCTCTTGCAGCAAGTTAATCAGTCTCATGTCCTTCTGTTTTGAAATTCCTCCAAAGCCCCAAGGTTCAAGGCAAGGCAACATACTCAGAAAATCAAATACATGAGGCCTGAGAATAGCTGCCTACCCCCTCAAATAAAGACCAAGAACAGTCCCAAAGCAGCATATTGATTAACATAAAAAAAAAAAAAAAAAAAAAAAAACACAAAATAAGCCAGAGAAGATAGCTGGAGTTGTCTAATTATCAGACACTGAAAGCCTTGGTACTTTATGGTACAGTTTTAACAACAAGCAACTGCAAAATAAATTCAGATGAGGAATTATTACACAATAGTGCTGCCATAAGATGTAAAGTAAGCAAACATCAAAAAAAGTTCACTAAGGCAAAGGCACACACAAGCAGCTTCCACAGGCATGGGTAACTTGGTTGCATAGATACACCATTATGTTTCTGTCACACTATTCAGGAGTAGCTAGCGAGAAAAGTGTACTACATGGTCTCTTTCTTAAGATGTTTACTAATCATTTTACAGGATTGTACCTAGACTACAGTTGTGAGTACATGGTTTCTAAAACACCTTCCAGTTTCCCCTAATTACAGGAGGAACACTCAAGGGTGTTTAAAATAATGCTGCATTGAAAAGAAGTGTAAACATGGGAAAAGAGAGCATTTTAAACAGACCACTTTAATCTAGGCTGCTGGTTTAAGAGAGAAAACAACCTGAAATGTTGTGGAATTGTCTCTCTTATTTTCTGTATCTTATTTTTACAGTAGCCTTGAATACCTCAGTATGTAGCAGCCTGCTAGACCTGCAAGGTGACCAGAGTAATGCATCAAGAACAGTTTGAAACAGCTCTGAAATGTTTCCTCATTTTTGCATGCACTGAAAAAATCTCGACTAAAAAAGCTGAGTTGTTTTTTAACCCATATTTCCCCAACACTGAAAAACCCATGTGGTCCTGAAAACCAGTGAATCAAGAACTAATTCTAAGCCTAGTGCTATACACCTTTCTCATCCCTACAAATATAAAACAAACCGAGCCCAAAGGGTCAGAAATAGATTTTTAACACCACTGTTTATCACAACACATCACAAGTGGTTTCTGCTACAAATGTCTACAACCATTTCTTTACTTCACAACTGCAGCAAGAGCTTGAAGCTACTGAAAGCAGATTCTCTTCCTGTGCAGACATGTGAAGGGATAACTAAAACAAACTAGCCTCTCCAGACGTGACTGCAATATTCCAAATCACATTACTCCACCTGCAGACAGCAATACCACATCTTACAAAATGAAGTGGCTGCTCCTAATCCAACGTAACTGATGCACACACCCAGCAGCCTGCCCCTTTGAGGCAGAGCTGCCCTACCTTACCCTTCCACTTCTCACCTCTCTCCCCAACACCAGACCAGAGAAAAGGCTGATCTGGGTGAGTGCCCTGGTTACAGCAGCCAGGGTTGGGACTGTGACTGATGAAGGACTGTGAAGATGTGACCTTGAGGAAAAGCACTTTTATATTTCTTATTCCATATTTCAGCCTTCTGCCATATTACAGTCACCAATTTTTTTCTTGCATATTAAGAAGTGACCAAATGAAAAGCCAACATGACAAAGAATGAAGAAAAGCAGGCTTCAGTTACACATATGGTTTCTCAGCTTGAACCTAAAAAGAATGAATAGCATGAGCTCCTTATCAGCAGGAGCAAGATACTATGTTGGTCAAAATAGAGGTGAGAGTGGCATTACTGGCTGCACCTCAGGATACCGAGAAGAAAGCAAATAGAAGCTAGAGCACTCAACCTTAAACAAGCAAGCTGACAGAACTGACAAAGAGTTGAAAAATATATTTTATTCCTCCTGTACTAAAGTGATGAAACCGTACAAGTTCCCGATTATATTAAAATAGCTTTTGGTAACTCACTTTTGAGCCGAACCATTAACTTCAGTACAATTACTGTATCTTTAAAATACTAAAACCACCACAGGCTGAAGTCCACTCATTTTTTTTTAACAAGCGTATTTTCATGAAGTCCACACTGTCCACCTCTGTGTTCCAGGAGTTTGGCTGCGTAAGAAAGTTGGCTAGTACAATCATTGGAACTGAATACATTAGTTCTCCAACCATAAACAGTTCCATAATTTAAAAAAAAAAAAATCACTTCATAATTTAAAATATATATCAATGACACTCTGCTTTTCTTTCAGCTAGAATGTGCCAACATTGCTAGCTGACTTAGAATATCAACTTGATTTTGTGAAAAAAGCTTGCAAAAAATATATCAACTTCAAAATGTACAGAAAAAGACATTAGAGAGCTGATACTTTTGGATTACTCGATGTATTTAGAAAGAAGAGCAAGCTTTGAGTGCAGTACCCTATATTACAAATATTAAACACCTAAGCCACGTTTGTAGTGAAGGGTTAGTCACAGAAAGGATTTTTTGAAAGCATGTACACAGACTGCAGCTTTGTTTAACTTAAACTTGATCACGAAGGCGGGCCAGTCTCTGTGACAGCTCATCCTGCAGAAGCGTAAAACAAAGAAACCAATTATCAGCAATATGAAAATTAACTTTTGGAAAGTTCTGCAATGGTCGAGTAATCTCTTGTTATGACTTCATATGAGATAATTTCACACCATCTGAACAAGATTTACTTCAGAGCAGCTATAGCAGATTAGACCAGAGATCAGTATAGCTCTCTGATCTCTAGCAGAGAAAGGAGTTTCAGAACATAACACATAAGGATAAATTTCTATGTATGATCTTTGCAAGTTTAAGTCAGCTTTTACAGAATTGCATTCTTGGATGCAGCCTTGATTAAGTCATAGCCCTAAATTTTTGGGGGGTCACATGCAAGGTGAAACTGAACCTAAAAATAATTGGGAATATTTACAGCTTCTCTTACATAAATTAGTCAACAGGAGGCTCCCTGCCTTGCACATGTTAATGGAGTCAGCTTTTTGGAAGTCTAAAATAACCATCCAAAAACATCTGAACTTACTGGATACGCTAAATAGACAAACACATTGTTAAAGTTGTTTTGCTTATATGACTGCCTTAACTACACAATATTGCTTTTGGACAGCTAACATCTAATTACAACTTAGCAAGCTTGTTTCGACCAAGTGAAGCATTAATTCTTGTTCCACACTTCTCTACAAAACATTGATTTCTGTTAAAACGAACTTACCTGTTCTGCTGAGGCAACACTTGTACCAACAGAACCTGTCTGTCCTTGAGGTAGTTCCATGTTCAGATCAAGACTATAGTTAATGGGAAAATAAAACACAGGTGTAAGTACAATAATCACCAAGTTGAGCAATACTGTGAGCAATAGTGTGAGGTCACTAGTATCCCACAATCACCACAATTCTGGTCATTAGGCAGCTTGACCAGGAAACTAGCTCCATCACCAAGAACACAAGTCGTGTATTACAACCAGCAATCAGGACTGACCAAGATTTCAGTTTAGCAAAGATGCATTGGACACAGTATACATAGGAGTGAGATAAAGATAGAAAGCCTAGACAACTTTTACTAAAAATGAGTCCTTAAGACAACCGAGTGGCACTTCCAACTTAAGTGTCACCAAGAAGGAAAGCAAAATTCTCCGAAATATTTCTTTAACCAGTAAGAACAGAACTACAGGAAGTTCTAATGTGGTAACAAGGACAAAAAAAAGGGGAAAAGTGTGGAAAAACAATGTAAGGATTGCTAATGCTAAAGCAATCCAAGCAAATAACACAATTCTGACATGACAAGTGACATAATTTGATTTTAGGCTTTTGCCCAACCATCTGCTTTATCAGCATTCATAGTAGCTTTGAGTGAAAAAAGAATGAAATATTGGCAACTAAACAATATATTAGTGATGCCCAGAGGTGAAAGGAAAATAGTGATCCTTGGCTGCTTTTGAGACAGACACATTTAAAGCATTGGTATCTGATCTTTTTGTTTACCTGGAAGGGCTGGTGGAACCAACAGACCTACCCAAAAAATAGTCAAACATTTTACCTACCCTGCTTCATCTGCCATTTCCTGTAGAAGCATGTCCACTTGGTTCTAGAGAAAGGAAAACAAAATCCATTCAGTTGTATCACCATAGTTTATAACAAGTTCTGTTCAATCCTGAGAGAACAAATTTTTAACTAAACTGATTTAAAGGGAAATGTCCTTTACAGAACATATTAGTGCTTTTAACCACCAGAGGGCCCTGTATGAACTCAAAAGGAGCAGCAGAGCTAAGTCTGTTAAAAGCCCATTGAACTTTAGCTTCTGAAAAAAACACAGAACAAAAAATAACCGTTTCCAAAGAATTAAACTTATCTGTAAAAAATTAAACATACACCTGAATACGGTAAGTGCTATCAACTGCTGATTATGAATTACTAAAACACTGCTTCGCACAACATGGAATAAAGCCTATCTTCAATACATTTGGTTTACTGGATTTGGGTTTAGGTTTATTTCCTGTTTTATTTACAAAGCATTATCTCCAAAAAAAAAATCTGACGAAATTTCTGATGAAATAGCTCTTTGCATCTTGTGGAACAGCACAAGGGGATGGGTGCTAACTATCCCGGTATTCTTAACTATCTCAAATATTGTTTAAGAATTTTAGTAAATATATATAAAGGTATTGATCAACATTTTCATTACACATACGCTAATTTGGTGGTAACTAATGTCATTTTGTTAGTATCAGTGAATTAAAACTTGATTTTCTTGCAGTATATTTTGTTTTTCTTAAATAATGCTAAAACATCTGGCTAAGAAGTTTACTAAGAACATGTTGAAATACTACTTGGTCAATAGCAGAGTTAGATAGTTCAATATGTAATATAAAATAAAGCCTGATAAAAGTGAAATTGAGTAAAATACATGTGATCCTCGACACTTGTGACTGTAACTTGAACTTGTCTCTTCATCATAAAGAAACTAAGTGAAAATGCTCCAGTTCCTGGTGCCTCAAAACAGGCAGAATGAACAGAAGCAGACAGTTTAGACAATTGGAATTTTAAAGATCACTTTTTTAAAAAAAATTATTCTTCTTACTTGTGGCGTTGTTAGCGTAGTAGTGTTGCTCATTGTGTCTTCCATCTGCTGTGTCTGAACATCCAGTGTTTCAAACTGATGCTCAAATTTATCCATTAGTGCAGATATCTTAAAAAAAAAAAAAAAAAAAAACAAAAACAAAAACATGAACTAAATCACTGATCTGCAGATTAACATAAAAGAAATACATTTCAACTGGTAAAACTAGAACCACACTGTAAGGCTGCAAGCAGCTTTTTGACCCCCCCAGCTCTGCCCACCCCTCACACAGGAGGGACTCTGAAGCTGACCTACCCCTGCAGCTCTAGGCTGGTAAGAGCCCCATCCAGTCAAGTTCCACCTACCCCGTACTGGGACTTGAAAACCATACTGTCTTGGGCAGCCTGTACCCAGGTCTACCACATTCACTGTAAAACCTTTTAATTTAAAACTCCCCTTTTTAAAAACTTGTGTACATTTCCCTTTCTGATTTTGATGCACATCTCCATGAAAAGTTTCTATTTACCTTTTCCAAGTTCATGCTCTTCAAAGTGGCATCCATGGACTTAACTACCCCTGCCATCGACTTTGTTACCTGAAATGAGGTAAAAGAAATGTATTACAGAGAGAGAAAAATAAATAGTTCCTTACCAAGTTCTCTTATTTCTGTCCAGTTTCTACAGTACCAAATAGCAGGGCACACATTACTGCCGTCTCACATATCACTTGGTTAAGGCTCCTATCATTTGACGTTTTATAAGTTCACTCATTTGCTTGAAATACGCATTCTGAACAGAAACTCACTACAAACTAAGATCTACGTGGCATTAACTTTTGAGGGTCCCAAAACCTGTCAAATGGTAAGGGATATAATTGGTACACAAATCATATGGCAGAACAGTCTCTCTGGCTGAAGAGCAATACAGCAGTGTACCTTAAAAGACTGCCTGAACTAGTGATTCCAGAGATCTTTTTAGCTCTACACATGTAGGACTGTATGTATTTGGAAAGGGAACAAGATCTCCTTAGGAGCATAAATAACAACACACAAAAGGAGTTACAAGCTACAAACATGGAGGATAGCTACATTATTTCTAAAGGAAAACTGCCAGGGGAATTCCAGTACCTGATTTACTAATGGCTACATCTGAAAAGCTCAAACTTTTCAACTCATTATAGGCAGACTTAAGTCACTTCTAAGAGGATCAGAGGTTTCATTCTTTCAACGGATTTGTTAAAATTGACTTACTTTGCCCATCGTCACTGCAGTCTGAACTCTTGCTGCTACTGCATCTACTCTGGCACTCATGCGCAAGAAATTAATTGCTTGATTCTTCTGTCGGATTGCATTTTCTGCATGTATTCGTGCAACTTCCATGTTACCCTTCTGGATTGCCTGTTTAAAAATGTGGGAAAAAAAGGCATTTTAGCTTTTCTTGATCTTTGTGAACACAATTTCCAAATATCCTATTTCATTTTTGAAATAAGTATTGATTCATCGCAATACTTTTTTTTTTTAAAAAAAAAAAAAAAAGGCAAGGAGAAAACACAAACAAAACAATAGTTCTGAAACTTTTTTTGAAATGCGAACCCACTAACTTTCCCCACTAAAGCATCCAGCATGTGTTTCAAGTAGAGGTTTTTACAAAACTACAGGAAGTTTCTCTTCCCTAAAACTTTTTCAGCCTTAAGACCCAAATACAGATACAGCTGGCGTGGCTGTATTTCATGACAAAAATATAGCCAAATGAATTTATGGTCTCTCTTTACTACTTCATGGACTCACAAACTAGTTTCAAGAACCTCTTCATAAACCCTTTTAATACAAGCTGAAAAAATCATATATTTTTAAATTTGAGAATAAGCCCCTAGCAGAACACATTTAAGACAATTTTCTTAGTAAGTAAATGTTACAAGTTCTTAATAAATGAATCCTTACACTTATTAATATGGGAAGATTTATAGTTATATAATTTAAATCACAAGCATCTATCAGTATTATCAGCATGCATACCAAGAAAATGGTAACAAAACACTAGAAGTTTTTCAGCTATAATATGTGAACAAAAGACCTAAAGAGCAAGTTTCAGAGTCAGTGCTTACCTTCTTAATTTTTGCTTTCTCAGCCTTTTCTTCTTTGTCGCATTTTTTTGAGTTTCTGTTGAGCTCCTTTGCAGCAAACTTCAAATTAAACAGATGCTCTGCAGTGTAAGTTAAGGGTCCAAGAACATGATCAACCCTCACACTGTAGTATTTTTGCTCTCCTGTTTAAAGTGCTACCAACCCAGAATTATACCATTAATGATATCAAAACCTGGAGAACGTAGTTTAACTAAGCCCTTGAAATTCACACAACAGGGAGACCTATCAAGCTGTTTATAACTTATATGGACACATCATACAGGTTTTAAAATCACGGGCCTTAAGGAACAAGCTCAGGTCCCAACTGGCTCCATTTCACAGCAAACCTAGTTCTGACAGATGGATAAAACAAAACAAACCCCAAGCGAAAATGAAAGCCGTACTCTTGCCAGCTTTCGCTCACACACCCAGACTCATTGGCTCTCAGTGATACAGAAGAGCACAGCAAATGGAAGTGCAGTTTGCTGGCCTGGATCCGCCCCAGTACAACAGAATAATTTATAGGGTAAGAGCAAACTGGCTTGGCTGACCGCACCCAGGTGCGGGGCAGGGCTGTCCTTCCCAGCCACAACACCATCCCGGGTTGGAATTGCTCATGCAGCCTCACATCCCCGGGTCATGTGAGCACTTCTGGGTCTCTGATGGTTGTCACCTGACAGTTTGGGGAAGAATGCTTAAGTCTGGAAGAGAAACTTTCTTAATTCTCAACTTCTGCTTAAGATGAAAGCTCTAAGACAGCAAAATCGCCTCTCACAGTGATTTAAGTGATTCACATTAAACTATCATGGGACAATAAAGTATGTGTCACAAAATGTTTCTTACAATGACACATTTTTAAAGCACTGTTGATGAAAGACTGATATTGTTTTGGAGCTTTCTCAAACAAAAAAAAAGCAGCATAAAGGTTTATAGATCTTTTATATTTTTGTCATGCCACCTTTTGACGCCCCCAGAGAAAAATGTAGCAAATACTAAGATGCCTAATAGTTAATTGAAAACACAAAGCTAATCATTATGAGGTTTAATATTTTAAACGTTTAAGTTATTCCACAGCCATTGTTCCTCCAGTCCAGCCACACATCTTAGATCTCCAATAGCAACTTGATGAGGTTAAGAAGTCTGTTGATGTTTGTTACCTTGCCCAATAATCACAAGTAGGTTACAAAAAAAAGTGACAGCTGTGCCTATACACCTTATGCACCTACCAAGGTAACTACAGAGGTAAAACCAAAATCTCCGCTTGTATTTATATTTTGCTGTTTTCAAACCTAGGCCAGCACCCCTTTCCGCAGCAGTACACATATAGCACTGAGTCACTGCCTGGGTAATTTCCCAAGCAGGAAAATACCTCAGGGGCGTTCGCCCAGGCACACGCCAGGTCAGAGACCAGAGCAACCAGGCACAGCGTGAGCTCACCGCTTACACCCATCACACAGGGAAGGAACATTCAGAGCAGCTTATTCCAGAATAATTTCCTTGGTTATCTGCGTAGACATTTAGTTTGGGCCTCCTGGGATCCTGAAGCTTTGGAGAAGCGTCCCCTCACCCCCTGCCCCACAGAGGAGCTGCCACCCCACAGCCACCCCCCAGCCCCTACCACAACCCCCAGCAGGGCCAAACCCCATCACCACCCTTCGGTTACTCCCACCTCCGTCAGTTTTTACACCTTTTTTTTTTGTGTGTGTATCAAGACGGTTTCAGGCAGCAGGAACACCCAGCTCCCCGACCCCGCACCGCCCGCCCCTTCCTCCCCCGGCTTCCCTCCCGCTCCCCCTCAGCCCCCAGCCGCGGAATCCCCTCGGATACTCTCCATGCCGGCCTCGGCGGCCTCGGCAGCCCCAGACAGGGCAGGACAGGGCAGGGCAGGGCTGGCTGCGGCCGCTCTCGTCCCCTTCCCCTCTGCCGGCGCTGTGCTGCTGCCTCCGGGCCCGGCCCCGCTCCCCTCCGCGCAGCCGCGCCGGGGCGGGACCGCGCATGGCTGCGGGCCTCAGACGGCCTCAGACACCCTCCTTGGGCCCGGCCTGCCCCGCCCGGCTGCTTTTAGAGGGATCCGTGGGTTTTTTTTTTTTTGGCCCTGGTCCCAATCCCGGTCCCTGTCCGGGTCCCGGTGTGGGATGGGTGAAGGCTGCGGTGGCAGCGGGGCTGGGCTGGGGTGCTGGTGGATGGAGCGCTTGGGATTTTGTCCCGCTGCTGTCTCTGTCTCGGCCCCTCTCTGCTTAAAAAAAAAGAGCCGAGATTTGCGGGCTGAGCTGTGTGGAACCTGGGCTGCTTCTGGAGCAGCTCTGGGACTGAAATGGGGCATACTGAACACAAAGAGACAGCGGGCTGAGGGAGAATGGCAAGGCGGGTTTGGTGGCAGCTGCTCAGGATCTGAGATCGGGACGCTTATTAAATAAGTTTCAACAGCTTCCGTGTACATTCGTGTGGCAATTTGTCTCCTGGGAGCATCAGAACTAGTACACAAAGGCAAAGCAAGGCCCAGGGCTGACAGCAGGCACCCTGAGTGCGGTACGAGGCCTGGGCAGCACCAGTGGCGTTGGCCCCAGGTCTCTCCAGGCACCCAGCCACAAAGGTGCGGCTGCATTTCGCACCCAGGACCCGGATTCATGAAAAGTTCCAGAATCCGAAATATCCTCCCATTAGATACACGCAGGGCATTCCGCGAAGTGCCTCAGTTCTCAGCTTCCTCTTGGCTTGTTTTATTACATCACAATGCGATCACAAGGGGCAGTAAACAGCCGTTCCCTTGGCACTCTGACACAGTTCCACAGAAATAAAATAATAAACACCGTTAGCCTTTTTTTTTTCATCAGTCTTGCTTCATTTCAAGCATTTTTTGAACTTCATTTCTTGCAAAGAACTGGTTTCATATAAAATTGTTTTTGTTGATAATGGCAATTTTAATTTCCGCTCTCCATTCCTTTGTGGAGGTTCCCAACAGTCTGTTTAGTTTCAGCACAACCCAGCACATATCCTTGAATAATAAAAGTCAGCTCAGAACTTTCATTATATTTGAAAAATTGTGTATGTATATATATACACACACACACATAAATATACTTGTATATATAATGTATATACATATAATGGTATATATATATTTATATATATATATATATTTTTTTTTTTTTTTTTCTCTTGGTGCATTGCTTTACGTATATTTGCACTGAATTTCATCTGTCATTTTTTGGCCAGTCAAAACTGGCTACCTGCAGTTCTTCATGACCAACTCTCGTCTTCCCACCAAGAATGTGCCAACCTGAGCAAAGTTTGCTGCCTCAGTTTAAATATCAATTTAAATATTTATATTTATTTGTTCTGTACGGGATGAAAAAGTTGACTAGATTTGTAATCATTTCTGCCCGAAATAGATAAATATAAAATAAAATAAAATAAAATAAAATAAAATAAAATAAAATAAAATAAAATAAAGTAAAATAAAATAAAATAAAATAAAATAAAATAGCTAAAACATGCCAATTTGATGTTTCTTATTAGATTCTGATACAAAAATGCTATACGCCAGGTTACAGAATAGATCAGAATATTTTTATTTACATTAAAAGGTATGAACATAAAATGGATTTGTTTTGACTACAGAAATATAAAAGAAACAACGTATGCAACCATACCAAGTAGACAGGGAAGCACATTACACCAATATTTTTTTCTGTGTTGCCACACACAGAAAATATATGTGCTCTGTTGTTTTTTAGTGCTATAGCTCATGTTAATTATCATACCTTTGACTAAAACTAGATTATTGTAGAATGTATAATATGTATATATTTGTATATGGACATGCATACGCATACGTGAGAGCTTTATATATGTAGGGCAAGTGTAACAGACTACATATTTGTGTTACCTATCATTTATTTATACTTTCATAAAAAAGCTATGTTTCTTTTTTAATAGTATGCCCTCTCAGGATATGGTGTTTCACTTGGGAAATATTGAAAGGTAATATTAATACACTGTAATGCTTTTTTAACTAATAATATTTTTTTAATTTGACAAGCAAAGAACATAAAATTCTGATACACTGGGGAAATGTTGAAAAACTGTAATATCAGATGTTTCTATTGCTATTGTTTCTTGTCCTCCAATATCTATGGAAACTAGCGGAACTACTTTTCAAAGGAAGCAGAATGCTATTGCACAGAGCTAATTAAATGATCTGTGACTCCGATTCAATTTTTCTACACATTTTGTGTCCCTCACCTGAATTCCCTGCAGCATGTCCTACCTGTAGGCTATTCTGGGATGGTGCCATCTCTGGTCTTCCCTCTGAGATTGAAAAGAATAGAATTTGACTATATTGCAGAATTTGAGTATACGGAGAAAAAGATAAATAAACTGGGAAAAAAAAAAAAAAAAAGATACAGATTTAACACCCACTGACATTACTAGAACAACTTTCACTGACTTGTATTTAGTACAAATATTCACGTGAGCAACGAGACCTTAATCTTCATAGCACTAAGCAGCCACTAGTACAAGCATTTGATACCAAACAGTAATTTTATCATGTTCCCAAATTTTTCCATTTATTGCACGTATTTCAGTATGCATAAGTAAAAGATCCTTGACTAAGTGTGCAGCATTTCTCTTTGGATCAACCTGAACACAAAGAGCAAACGTGAGTTGTGTTCACTGTTGAGTTGCTGGAGGTGTCATTTTATAAGCTCGTGACAGTCTGCCTTATTAAGTGGTAATTCCTCCAGAAAGTTAAATTATTTTCTTGAGTCACCTTGCTGAGTCACTCTGATAGCTTGAGATGTGATTTTTTTCCCTGATATTATATCTTTCAGACAGAAGCTGTTAAAGTAAGTGCTCTGGTGTCTAATTATTAAAAGGCTGAGAGCCTGAACCAATAACTTTGAAACAACCAAGGAGGACTCTCATTTCTTGCATTGTATGTTAACAAGAGCATAACTATTTGTAGAGACTTTTTCTACAACAAAGACCCCCATCTAAATCCAGACTATCCAAAAAAAGAAATAACAAAATGACAGTAGCCTGCATCATATCTAATAAAGCATTCAACACCCAGAAAGGAGTGAAAAAATAAGAACTTATGCCATTGAATTTACTGTGAGACAGAACAAAGTTATTGGAACAGAACTTTCCGAAATAAAGTTCACAAGCATGTCATTAGCTGAAGGACTTTTTTCACCCTTTAAATCACTTGAAGAGAGTGTGCTCCAGCTTTTAATTAAATACATATTTTTTGCAGGATGAAGTGATTAAAGTGCTTGATAAAAAGCTATACATCCTAGTTAAATACAAAGTACATAATGAGAAGGAAATGTAATATTTTTATTTAATTTCCCTTTAATCTTCATTCCTTTGAAAACTGTGGCTAAAGCTTCACCTGAAGAAGTTCCAAGCAGCGTAGGAGCCATGTACAGCAACCAACATTTTGGCTCTAATCTGTTCTGATGCTAAAAGTCCTCTTGTCACTAATTTATTAACTTGCAGCTAACCATAAAGTAAATCTGCCTGTCTGTCACCATCCCAGAAGAACTCGGGGGAATTACGAATCCTCTCAGTGTCATTCCCCAAAGCACAGTTGCCATCTCCACTGTTTGACTCTCATCTAGTTTGGCAGTAGCGAATGGGAGAAAATCAGCCATCTGGTGATCCGAAGTGATACAGCCGTGACATCCCCCATCTGAGAAGTGTCATAAGCTTAATTTCTGATAGCACTTGACTGTTAATGCAGCACTGACAGCTACTCAAGGCGAAAGGCAGAAGTTTTGTCACACATACAGAACATGTTCTGCTCCCGGAGTTCAAGCCTGAACTTTTTCACGGTCAGACTTTCCTTGCTACAAGGTAAATGTAACAATGGCTTTAAGAGTTAATTGCACCACATTTTAGAGGAGTTTGCGGTCAGGCTTAGGATGAGATATTTTTCTCTTGAAGACCCAGTCTTCCATGGAGGGTTTTATTTTTCATTTATCATTTATTTTAGATGAAATAAACTATCACATTAAGGCTTTTTTTCTTTAATGAATCTTTCTAGCTTGATGTAAACATAACTAGACTTCATACTCTTCATACTCTACAGTAGTCCTTTAAAGTCAGCTATTTGTTGCACTAATAAATAGTAAGACTGATTTTCTCTTCAAATACATGATGGAAAAGACCAAACTGACTGTAGTCTGGTAATGTGTTCTGGCTGGTAGCTGGAAGCTGTGAGAAGCAGAGGAAATCAGTCAAGGCTAATTTGGGAGAAAACATTCATCCTCACTGCTTGTCTTTCATCACAGGAGGTTTCCTTCAGACAGCAGAATTTTTAGGAAAAAAAATGCTGAGTTATTGTTTTTAGCTAGCTAAGCTTTCAAACATGAGTTCATGTTTTCTCTTTACATGAATGAACATATCTCACGGCCCTATAAATCTATGTGCTTCATAAATAAGGTGTCCAGAAAAAGGTGTTGGAACAGGAGATTAATGCTGCTTTATAGTAATTCAAGTCTGTATTTATTAGTATAAAGTTTTTATCAGTATTGGCCTTTTATATTCTTGAGATAGCGCATGGGGCTTCTCCAACTCCTCTGGAAGTGTGAGGTTGGGTCGAGCAGTCCCGAGGAGATACCTGCCCTCCCTTCAGGGGGCAGTGAAGGAGCAAGGACCCCTCAGGCTGCTCCCAGACCGAGCAGCAGCAGGGCTGGGAGCTTGCTTGCTGCATGGCTGCTGAAGCATCTCCGGCAAAAACCTGCCAGGAAAAGTGATGCATCTGAACCGACAGCTTCCTCATTTGCCTCCGCTATCCAAAATTAATATATGAATAGCTTGTAGATATGGTAATAATGTAGGAGTACTTATAGCAAATGAGCCATAATAAGTGTGGCAGCAGGCACTTTTGAGCAAAGCTAGTAACAGTAATTATTCTCGCTTGTGTCTCGGGAGTCTGAATTCATAATGATAAAGATTGCTGAATCCTGACTGTAAAAGCTTTGTAATGCCTACCTGTGACAGACACGCGGTGACCAGCAGCTGCACTGCTCTGTGTTTTAGCAGGAGACGTGTATATAAAGTACCTTTTCAGGAGATGGGAAGAGACACAATTATGGGGTACGATTTTCTGGATCCAATTCGCATCGGTAGATAATTCTCAATATCACTTTCACAGAAGCAAGTATTATTGTCTGTGGTTTTAAAACCAAGTCTTTGGAGAGCTGTAGGAGTGATTTAATAGAGAACACATTTAATGGAGAACTAACTGCGAGCAGACTACTCTGGAGTGAACAGCCCAACTATAATCAACCTCCTAGAAACTTACACAATAATCCTCATGTATAATACTTACTTAAACGAATAAGGTTTTCCAGGGTCAGAAACAGACACTAGATCACTGAATATCCACTCTTTTTTTTTTTTTTTTCTTTTTTTTTTTTTTTTTTCATATTATTACTGGAACTCATTAATTAGGACATGGTTTGGAGGTGGAAGCAACATTAGATAGGAACTATTAGAGTGATCATCTACTTGGAAAAAAAAATGATTCATTTCAGTGATGTCAAAGAGAAGTAAAGATGGCCTAATTATACACAACAATATCAGAGAACAAAGAAGCAAGAACTGCTCAGAAATAGGAGCTTACCTCAATCAAACCTGAAAAAGGGTTGATCACCTTCACACAGCTGACACAGGAGGGAGCCAACCAGGCTGCTCAGGGCATACGCCACCAGCCAACATCCCTCTTCCCCTGTGGCCTGCGAAGAAATACCCTTAATAATTAACAAAAACTTGTTAATTATTGCTTTCTAATTTTACACTAATAATACCTAGAAAAATGAGAAATTAGCCTTTTTTTCTTTTATTTTATTTTCTTTTGACTCACACTGTCATTTATTATGGTGGGTTTCTTCTTTTCTTTTTTTTTTTTTTTGGGGGGGGGGATTGGGGGGAAATCCTACACACCTTTAAATGGCTGGAAGATTGTAAGGGAAATATTGCCAATGAGTCTTAATCATTGCCATGGCAACGTTGTGGTTGCAGTTGCACCACAAGAAAAAGGGATTTTATTGCCTTGCAATTACTTGGAAGGCTAATATCAGTATCGAGTATGTGAAGCACTAGGATTTCTGTTGGCTCGATGGGAGATGGATTTCACCCCAAGCACCGGGTTGTTTAAGGAGAGCTGTGCTTGAGTACAGCATTCAACCACAGAAGTGAACACCGAGTGGTTTCCACCCTCCCATAAACCAAGTATTCTTCAGCTTATCTGCAGATGGCATGGCTTATTCTCTGCAGTCCTGTCACCTTTAAGAAGATTAACCTGTAGAGAAGATTTTAAGGACTATTGACCAGTTAATGATCAAATCCTATCAGTGCTGCAGTGATTAAGAGGCAAGCAGCATTACTAGGGAAATACAGGTTATAATTTCATTTTTTTTAACAGACATATACCATTGAATTTTAATGACTAAAAAGAACATAAAAAATTTTGAAGATACATATTACCTGGCGCTTATCTTCAGCAACCTGAATTAAATATCTTGCCTACTGTGGGGGAAGTTATAGACACACCAAGAAGTTAGTAAATAGCAAAGAAGCTTACACATTTCATATATTTGTAAGCATTTTCATTAGAGTAACATACTGAAAGTACATTAAAATACATAAATCGCATGTTCTCTGCAAGTTTTCATTTGAAATTTACTATTTCACAGAGAAGGGAATAAATCTGGCAGGGCAAACTGCATTCATGGAGCTTTGTTAAAATGCTGATCCCACGGCACGGGGAGAGCTGCAGACACACAGCCCAGTGCCATTAGAGGAGCGTGGGGCTAATTACAGCCCCAGCCCCAGCCAGCACTCCTGCAGGAGGCTATAAAGCATCGTGGAAGAGGCAGGGTTTGAACCACTGCAGTTCTGCACTCAAAAGGCCCAAAGGCAGGGATTTCCAGGAGGGCAGCACAGCTCTTCATTGCTTTCTACGACAGACAGCCCCTGTTAAATCCTGCTGCCTCATCCCTTCTCCAGTAAGAACTGTTTGTCAGGGTCTCCTCAGCTGGCCAGAAGCTGTGTTTTGGGGCAGAATGAGGCATCACTTACAGCCACTCAGGCTGTGCTAAGACCCTTGATCGTGTCTCATCTAGGAAAAGGAGCGTTGGTAATTTTGACATCTGAGTCACTGTTATTTGCTATCTGAACGACTTCCTCTCTGAAATGAATAAAGCTGTTGACCAATCTCTGAACTATCGGTACAGCCTTTCTGCCTCTCCGAAATGAGGAGGAGTGTGCCGTGTCCTGTCTTTCTGAAAGATGAAGATGCAGTTGTTGACTCTTTCCAGCCAATGCAATTTCAAACAATTTAATCCTTACTTCAAACCCATCATGATTTAGATTTCCAGTACCGACTGCTAACTTCTCATTAGGCTGAAATCACCCTGCACAGCCACTATTTCTGAATGCTTTCCTCCGCTCTTTGCATTTTAATTCTTGATAAGTCCATTTTAGAACATTTGTGCTCTGTTGAGTTACCTACTCTCAATTCTCAAACCTCTTCCAAAAGGAGCAATTTAGTTAAAGTCTGCCTCCTACTTCCTCCCCTCACCTTCCCTCCTCCACAATTTCCATCTCATCTATGATGCAGCAAACATTTATTTTTCTTCAAATTTTATTGAGTTGTGAATTGCACGTTGCGCCCTCCGTAGCACTTTGGAGAAATAAAACTGACAAACTCAGCTGCACAAGAGGATGAGCCAGAAGAAAGAAGTAAACTGAAAATAAGGAAAAAAAAATACCAGAATTATTAAATGAGAGTGCTGAAGAACTACAGTAGAATTCAATTTCCAAACATGATGGAGGTGTATGGATTTGCTATTTTAATGCATACACTTAGAGGTGGTGATGGCTTTTAGGACAGGAATGAGGCAGTGAGGTTTAAAGCATTCATTAAGGAAATAAAATTCTCCTTCTCTGTGGTTTTTCAGCACAGAGTTTTGTTTTTATACTTCCTTCAGCAGCCACTTTTCCCGTCTCTTCTTCCCCTTTCCTACATGCTTTAACATTACCTGCAGACATAGAGAAATATAATTCTTGTCACAGGTTGGTTGTTGATGGTGGGTTTATCCATGCCCAACAAAGTGTTACAAATAGTATTCGTTTGATGCCTTTCAGCTAAGCCTGTAGAAACCTGTGTTATCCTTCACGTTTTGTAAGGAGAAACAAAGGCACATTTTACATTTACCTGAGGTCCCGTATTGCATAAAACCTCCAGACTGGCTCTTGCTATAAAATAGCTCATTTCTAGAATGCATTTAAAACCCAATACGACTTTACAATTAGGTATAAAGTACATAAACACCACATGCACTTTATTCTCCTGATGATCCAATGCCGTAATTTGGACAGAGGAATAGTCCTACTATATTCAGTGAAATCCTCACAATGTGTAATTGGTGCAAGACCAAGCCAAGTGAGCTCATGTGCGTTGGTTTGTGAACTGTGACGCCAGGAGGACGTTGCTGGGAGGATCGATTTTAATCACAGTAATTGATCTGTACAATTAGTCATTCGTAACACCAGTCACGCCTGGTGTGCAAAAGAAAGTAAATGTTAAAAAGTTCAGGGGACAGAACATTAGACGTAAATGTGGGTATCCTACAAACGCAACTGAAAGCTTTAAGGTTGTGGAGAATGCTGCCATAACTAAAAAGCAATTTTCCTACCAGATGCCAAGTAAAAGCAATATAAGGATTTGATCCACGTTGTATTTAAAGTCTATATTTATAGCACAAAGAAATTAAAGTGATAAAGATATTAGGGAATATAGGATATTTGTTAACCAATACCTTTCTGCGTCTCTGAAGCAAAACCAGCTGGCTATGGAAAGCTGAATTGTGTTAGCCCTTGGAGCGAGCCAGGCAGCTTGGCCTCCCCAGGCTTTCCTAATGCAGGAGCCCTGGCACAGGAGCCTGCAACCTTTGCCCACTTCCGACTTTGCTCTTTTACTCGCAGCAATGTTCATTACGGCAGATGGACTCTGGAACAGTTTCTGTTGCAAGGGAGGTTTGCTAAAGGCCAGAAATGTCGGCGAGACACCAGATTCCCATCGCAAAGGGTTGGCAGCTGCAGCAAGCCAAGTTCAGAGCGTTAACGATGAGGTGCAATGTAGAATCAGTTCAACGTGGAAAGATGATGGCAAAATATAGATAGATCTGCCCACTTTTGTACTCAGGTAAAGGTGGATGCTCTGGCTATAGGGAGCATGTCCCAGTGGATGTCACAAGGCTTGTAACTGGAGGCAAATGCTTGCACCACAAGCTGTGTGATTGTAAATCACAACATAAGCATTTCCATCATTCAATACAATCACTGCTAGCATACGGCAACAGGAGGAGACGGGCTGATTGCTGGAGCTGGTGATTTAATGCCAGCATTGATTCATTCAGTCCTGAAGCGTTCCTACTGGTTCTTCTTTCATAAAGATACTTCTGCAATATTTCGGCTTAGCAGATGCCATTGAAGTGGTCAAAGCTAAGAGTTTCGCTTCCATAGAAAATTCAGCAAAAATTGCTCTCATTTGCAATGAGTACCAGAAATTGTGAAATTTTCTGTGGACAGAAGAGTCCAACGATTCATGTTGTGTTTTTTTCCTTCTTAAAAAAAAAAAAAAGCCTAATTTTCTGTTATTCTTCATGCTCGCCACACATTATAGACTTTCTTGCTGAGGAGAACACAAAGCAACGTGAAGGAAAGTGCCTGCATCCAGCTGGCTTCCCTTCCTTCGGCCATGCATGGATGAAGAGGGCGACAGAGCAGAACTGCAATTTAATAGTTCTGCTAGAAGACCAGGGTGCTGTTGACAGGTGTGATGACAACAAATAGCTTTTCTTATACGTGCCATGCTGTAAGTACCTTCATGTTCTGACCTGTAATTTACACAAAACCAACAATATGGGCATTATTTAGATGAAGTAGCACAGGATTTTCTCCCATCTCTTTGGAGAGCAAGGAAGGAAAGCAGGAATGTGAAACCTCCTTAGCTGGACACACTGTCTAGGTACTCAGAGCCAACCTGCCAGGATCTGAAAAGCAGGCAGCTGGAGGGCATAAAAGCATCAGTTCAATAAAGCCATTTAACTCTCCAGTACTGTCATTAATTATCTGATTCTGTACCTCTGAGGTCCACCAGAGCAATACACTTGATTTTAAAATGAAAACAGGTCAGTCTTTTCAAGTAACAAATAAGGCAAAATAGAATGGAAGATGGGTTTATCGGGGAACAGCACCCGTGCTAGCACTGGAGAAGGATGCTCAGCCCCTTGGGATCTGTTCACGGGTCCCCAGAGGTGCCTGCTAGAGCCACGGCTCCTCCTGGCTGCAGGACTTTGCCTGTGGGTCACAGAAACACAACAAAAAACTGTGCTTCCATGTGGAACGTGTGTGTGTGTTCTCACCATAAAGGCCATCAAGACTTCTCATGATCCCAGATTGTGGCATTTTCAGACAAAGCGCTGCCAGTTTAAGCTAGACCTTTTTGACAGTCAATGGTAGAGTAAAAACCAAGGGACCCCACATCACTAGGGTGAATTTTTGGAAAGCTTTTTCCATGTTCAATTACCATTAATTTGCTGATGTTCATTTCCAGCTTATCTCTCCCAGTAAGCCTGACACAGCCAGCTGCTGAGCTGTAATGGTCATGTTCCGTAATGGGATGTTGGTAGTCAATTTAAAATAAGGATATGGGGTTTCACCCAAATCAAAAACAGTTTGAAGAAAATAGATTGGTCATGCTGAAGAAGATCTGAAAGTTTATTTTTTCAGAAAATGCTTCATTTCTTTTCTTAGAGATTAATGTTCAGACTTTGAAAATACTCTGTCAGCCACTGAGCAGATGAGAAGCTTGGGATAGATTTAAGAAGAAAACGAAACTCAATTAATGTGACAGGGAAGTGATTTTTCTCCTGGAAAAGGACTATAGGAGTTGCATGCCGGTTAGGAGAATCTGAAAACAAATAAATACATGCATTTATTTATTTTTTAGAAACAAATGCCCTTTTCTTTAATAAATTAATCCCAAGGGGGTGTGTAGGCACAGGAATGGCCATACCAGCTTAACAGGCTGTGTAGCTGGGGTTAAGTCCTCTGCCTTAGAGGAGGACAGGGACTTGCCGAGGCTCCCAGAGACAGCAGGAGGCACATGTTTTTATCCGAAATAGCATATTTTTTACATGCAAGCAGGGTGTGCTACAGGACCTGCTGCACATCCAGGGCCAGACCTGCCAGGCCTCATCCCCTGCACGGTGACCCAGGTGGGATAAGACTCCTCTCCATCCCATCCTCAACAGATGTGACCCCCTGAGCATGGGAAGGAGAGCACCATTTGTAGGCTGTTTATCAAGCAATCTCCCCAACTTCACCATCACAAATCTGGGTGGTAAGCACGGGGCTAGAGCCCTCTGCTCACAGCTGTGCTCAGTGCCTCTCCATCCCTGAGGCATCCTTGATGTCACGGTAATGGAAAGAACAAACCAACACGATCCAGCTTGCATAAGCTTTTGATCCTCGCTTTCATCAGCCTTTCCGTTTTGAGCTCCCTGATGGAAGAAAACATCTGTATGAAAAAACAGAGTGTACTGTGACAATGTCAGAGCAACCGGTGTTAACATCAGTGCTTCATCCCTGCATAATCGCATGCTGAGTGGTTGGAAAAACATGCTGGAGATTTCTCACCATACGTAAGCCTGTAACCCCAAGCCTTCTTTTTGCAGGTTTATGACAAACAGCACCACTTAGTTGGAGTCTTTGGGGTTGTCTTAAGCAAATTTTGTGTTTGATTGCTCTACAGGTGAAAAGCATTACCTAGTGGGAATAAAACCCAATACATTAATGTCTATGCATAAAGTTATGCACCAGATGCTGCTTGCTACTAGTATTTGAAGAACAGCTTTTAGGACCCTAATTTCAACTGGTTCCTAAACAATACTTCATGCACTTCAGCTGTCTGTGAAGCATTTGCTGGTGGTAATCTGGTTTCTTGCTGGAAGGCTGTATCAAAAGATAAAAAATACATTCAGTAGATTATTACTTTGCCTCCTCTGGTGGATATCACGGAGATGTTGCGTGGTTGTGACTGGTGAGATAAATGCAAGAACAGGCTTTAGAAAGGTAGGAGTCCTCTGATGCAAGCTCTCTAGCAAGTGTAACTAAGAAAACACGATCACACCATTTCTCAGGGGTCTGAGCAGTATGTTGTTGTATTATTAGAAAGCTTGTGCTACAACCGTGCCTCCTGAGCTCTGGGAGGTTGTTTGGACTCCCAGAGCTACTAAAACTGCTATTTTCAGAAGTCAAACAGCAACTACCACCAGCTCCTTTGCTGAAAGCAATTTTTCTCCAAAGGAGTTTGTTTTTTCACAATGGTTTCTGAAAACATAGGCACGAAAGCAACAGAAGAACAAATGAATACTCCTCTGCGCCCACCAGAACACAAAACATCGCTCAGGAACTGCTCGGGGTGCATGGCAGTGCACGACTCCATCCGATCAGTGATGCTGGACACAACCTGCGTGTGGTGGACCTGCCCAGGCCAACCTCCGTGCCAGCACCTCTTAAAACTCCTTGCAGATGGTGCTACAGCTTTGTTTTTATGACCAGCCTTTCAGCTAGAACTGAGCATCGATGCTTAGCAGCCAGTGAAGCATTTTTCAGCTGGTCCCACAATCCTGCTGCCGCCTCTCCAAAGGATCCTTGTGCTCATTAAAGGGAGCTGCAAATGCGTCTGGTGTGCAGACAGCCACTGGTGGGGATCGATGAAAAGCATGAATCTTTACGGCTGAATTAAATGAGAACATCCTAAAACAATGTGCCAGCTCCCTATAAAGCAATCGCTGTGTGATCTGTCTCAGAAACCATAGAGGAATTCTTCCAGTGAGGTGTTAGAGCACCTGAGCATTTTGTTCACTCTCAGAACAGAGAAATGCTGAACTGCCTCGCTCAGGTGCCACTAGCAGCCTGTTGGGTTCCCTTCTGAGTTCTGGAGTGGCGAGGCAATGGAGAGCTTCATCTCCAGTTTGGAGGCCTTGGGGAGTGGGAAGCCCCATAGCTGGTGCTGGTCCTGCAGCAGGGGCAGCTCCCAGGTAAGGACGAGTGGCAGGGAACCACCAAGAAGCCTGCGTGACTGCTCCCTTGCTCCAGAAATTAAAAGAGTTTTGCTGCCAGGCCAGCCTGTGCCTTACTGAGCATTTAAAGGATGTCCTCAGAATGGAAATCAGAACAAATCTTTACTTTCTGTACAGTATTTGTCAGAACGGTTTATTCTCTGAAGGAATCTCTTTTGCTCTGCATTCATCGTTCATTTTGATTACACAACATAATAAGTAATAATAATATCAAGCTCCACTACAGCTCTTTTCATTCAAAGCTCATGAAATGCTTCTGTGTAGCACATGAATAATACTAAGGAGCCTTGATGCTTCCCTAAGCCATTTCTCTGTTAGAAACACCCTGAACTCCAACGTAAGCCTTTTCCCCTTTGGAAACGTGGGAGCCACGAGCGTTGTTCCTCGCACTGCTGCTGCAGTGGCAGATGAGCAGTGAGGTCTGAGGGTGCAGCAGGGCTGCCTCCACTCTTCTTCCCCTTTCCATGCAAAGTGGCAGCTAGCACATGCATTATTCAGATAGCAGCAGATGTTGCTCCAGGTCGTCCTCTAAACCAGCAGATCCCTCCTTGCTCATCGTTCACTCCCCCAAACTTCTTTTCATACCTTTCTGTACTCCCTGCCTGCTTCTGCTGCTCCCTCTTTGCTCAGGTTCTCCCTCTCTGTCCCTCCTGTGGAAGGAGAAGTTTAGGAGGGTGCTTGACCACAGTCAGGAGTTCCCACCAGGCTGCAGGAGAGCTTGGATTTGCGGTGTGTGCACAGGAGCTTCCTTTGTGAGAACACAGTGAGCAGTTACCTGAGAAATCCCACCAGCCCTATGGTGAAAGCTGAGGCACAAAGTGAGTTGCTGCACAGTGGACAGGGAATATAAAAAGAGAGAAAGAAAATGAATGTGCTATCAATTCATTAGAAGCAAGAGAAAGTCCAGGCTGACTTCTCAGTCAGGCAAGAGACAATAGCAGGTGGCAGAGGAAGGTTACATCTTTAAAAGACTGCGGACTAGGACTGACCTGCCAAAATTGTATCTGGCTTCATAGTTCTATGATTTCCGAGCAGGATTGATTTTTTTCGTTTTTCTTTTTTTTTAAACCAGAATAACCGTGCTATACACTTAGGTATTTTCACCCAAACGATGAGCTCATTCACATTCATTCAGTGTGATCAATTCATGAGGGATTTCATCTTGTAATTAGCAGGAGTTACCCCTGGAGATGCAGCCCCTGGAGTATATGCAGGTGTGCACGTATTCAGGTGCAGATGCATATACGCAGATGTGCACGTGCCTACATCTTTGCCTAACTAGAAAAGTTTCCAGGAGGGCTGGAAAAGCTCTGCAACGGGACATTGCTGGTCTGAGAGGGTGACAGGTGGAAATTTCACTACATGCTCTGAGAACCAATGCAGGATGGCATTTCAGAAGCTTCTCTGATAGCCTACAGTAGGAAGGCAGGATTTCATTCTCTTCCCTCAGGTGCTCCAGAACGCCCCCCACAAAAAATCAGATTATTTGAGCTTTACTAAGAGAGAAGATTGGATCAGCGGCTAAACAAGCCAGATCAAGTTATACATTTCTGTGCAGTTTTATTTTCTTCCCTGCCACCACAGGGATATATATTAAAGGGCGTGTGTATAAAAGACCAGCATTTGCCATATGGGGAGATCTTGCTATAATGCCCACAAAATTTTTGAGTGTAAATGTTTAATTTGGGATCTGGCATGATAAAGGAGTCAGAGATGAAAGGCACAGGCAGAGCGTGTCTTTCCTTCTGGCAGGACAGTCAGGAAATAGCATTTTTTCTGAGCTTCCCAGCTGTCCGTCAATGACGAATTACTGCATGTTTCCATCTAGCCCAGCTTCAGCTGGTCTGAATATATTCTATTTACAAGGGCAGGGAGATTAGTTCAAGTTGCTCCAGACTTCACTGTGCTGACGTTGAAGGAGATAAACAGAGTAATTTGCTGATTCACCATAACAATTTTAATAAAATATGAGTCAGGATTTTCTCCTTTCATGTAATCATGAAATTAGGTTAGCATGCTTTGCTGAGCACTTAGCTCTACTATGTGTGTTCCCAGTAGCATCTAATGTTCCTATGGTATATTTCTGGAAGCATAACCGGATTTACGAGGCCACATTTTCTCCCATTTCCCCTGGCTTCCCAACAAACCAACACTCACCACTCTGTGTCTGGAATTAGAAGCCTCTTCTTCACTCTATTCCACAGTCACGATGCAAAGTGGATTTTCTGCAGCCTCTCACCTGCTGGACCATCAAATCTCCGTTTGAGATCACCGCGTGTGTGGGCTTCTCCAAAATCTGACAGCTACAGCAAAGTTGGCTGAATGTTCCAGGAGCTCCCCGGGTGGTTCATTCATCCTGGAGCAGCCTTCTGCCTGCTAGACCTGGTTCACATCCCCTTCACGTGGCACCTAGCTCATGCATGAGCCCTCTCGTTTGTCTCGCAGTCTGTCTGCCACCCTACCGGCGAGCTTTGATCTCCGTACGGTGCTGGCAGTGCCTTTCTAGTTTCCCACAGTTAAAGAAGCGACTTCAAATTGAAGTAGTTACTGCAGAAAATTGCATCCGTATTTCAACAGATTTCCTGAGGAAATTTTAAATGGTTATTTTTATAGCTTATTTTGAGCTTTTCAATTTTTTCCTCTCTGGCCAAAGGTTGGAAAATTATTTCATACAGAGCAGAGCTTGAGCATCAGTACAGGAAAAGAGCTAATTCTGACTAATCTCATGGTTTTGATTGTTTTGATTTGCTTTCATTCCAAGCATCAATGGCAGAAGAAAACAGGAATTGCATTCTGCCTTCAAAGAGACCTGCTCTGGGTGAATGAAAACATTCGCCACTTCTAGGCTCATGCAATAAATAAACACAACAAGTCTCTTCCTACTTAAGAATAAAACTCACTAAAAGGTAGAAGGAGCTATAAAAACTCAGACTTTTCTCCTTCCACTTCCCCGAAGAGAAATTTGCACATCAAGTAGTTCTCAAGAAGCCTCTTTTATTCAGTAAGTCCTGATTGGCACGCTACGGCTACTGGATTGTAAAAACAGACACGGGCAGTATAAATTCCTTCCTGAAATCTGGCCGAGCACTTGCTGCAAGGCGCCCTGTGACAAGAGGAAGAGCTTGCGCTGCTCTGACAGTCATGTGTGCAGGCTGCTGCTTTCACTCTGGCAGTCTGGAAAGGAAAATTTCCTGCAGTTGTCTTTCTTTTTTTGTGTGCAAAAGCAAAGTGAATGCCTAGTTAACCTGGAAAGTGCACTCCCCACCCCCTACCCTCCACCCCACCCCCCAAGTTGTCTCAGAAACAGAACTTTAAAATTAAGGCCACAGGGATTTTTATTTATTTTTTTTCTCAAATGATTCCCTTTGAGACAGAATATGCATCATTCATGACATGAAATTCGGTACTTTTGGAGTGAAAATGTAGTACTGTGATGGAATTTTCCAAAGGTAAAAACTATTTTCTTCCCCTCTATTGAGCTGCAGAGTGGAGAGCTAAATGCACAGGCTATCTCAGATCTAAATACACGTGAGAATTGGGGAAGTGTAGATCAGGATCTGACCTTTACAATTCCAAGCTGGGTAATCTTCATCATTTTGAAACTGCCTTTATTGTTATCACAGTTTGAACTTGCTCTGCACACCAAAATCCCTATGAAATTTGATAAAATTTGAAGGTAGGGCTGGACCCCACTGTTGCAGTTGAGGATTTCGGTGCTGTTATTCTAGCAAATCATGACCTTGCGTTAGGTTTTCTACTGCATGCTATGGACTTGGAGCTGTGCATTCATAAAAACAGATAAAGGGCACGGTTCCAAGCCTCTGTGAAAAATTGGCTGTGCTTCTAAAATTTTATTCAGCAAGAAATCAGTGCTGTGCGTCATTGGTCAAAAGATGACTAAGCTCTGGTAATAAATGATATAAATGATAAGGATTTACTGCTAGATTATCCCACTTTTACTCCTATTGAGTAATACCTTACTTCTTAAGCAACGAATTAGAGATAAGAAAATCCTTAAACTAGGTGTTTGCTGAAAAGCTTTGCTGATGAGAAATGTATTTATGTATGTGTTAAGTGCTTTCTTGAATTAGGGCCAAAGTAGGAGGAGGCAGCAAGAGCCCAGGCTTTAGAGAGCCTTTCTTGTACATCACATCCGCAGAGGAGACCTGGCCTTGGATGTTACTTTTAAAATCCTCATTTCCAAAACAAACAAAGTGCTCCGGGTGAAATCCCAGCGTCACTGAACTCAGCAGCAAGAGTTCCATCAACCTCATTGAACCCAGGAGTTCATCACGCAGATGGCCTTCTCCTTCATTCAACACCTTCTGTCACTTTTCTACTTGCAGAAAAATATATTGCTGCAAGCTCTGCGATCATTTCTCTGGCCTCACTGCCTATGGCCATTCATACGAGCACGGTGACATCACGATGGCACAGATTTACATCCACCTCCCCGAAAATGCGCAAAGAGGTAAAGGCACAGTTCCAAGAAAATCCAGCTCTCCCTGCCTGACATCAAAGTAGGTTCATCAACCATTGACCATAAGCTTTTCTCTGTGTATTAAACACTATTCTTTTACCCAGGTATGGTGTAAGATGGAAATTATCTGGTGATATTGACTGAAAAAAAAAAAAAAAAAAAAAAAAAAGGAGAAGAAATACTTAGCTCTTACTGTTTTTGTAGTGCAGTAGAGCCATTAACTAATTAATCTGCCCAATCAATCACTCAACAGCTACATACAAGTGTTGGGTACAGCCATGGGCTTCATCCTGGCACCTCGTGGTGACTCGTGGCCCGTTCCTCTGTCCTGCAGCTCGCTGCCTGGGGGCTCCTGGCTGGATGGGCTGGGAGACAGCGTGCCGGGAAATGAAATTGTTGGAGCTGAGAATTGGTTTGCGTTTTGTGTTTACGAGGGCTTGCAAGTTATGAAAATCTCATCCCTGATTTGTTTCTACAGTTTGACAGCCAGGAATATAAACTAATGCGGAGTGCTTGGCGTTTATGGCATAAAATGAAGTCGGTTCATAAGCAGCTTTTTTTTAATTACTAAGTGCTGTGTAATTGCTGCAGCAGCACTTTATCGCTGCATTCGTAAAACTGTTCTCAAGAGGAAAGAGACATTGAAGATGTTTTTAAGGGCCCTAAAGTATAACAGCTGGTTTGGGGATTTTTATATTTAACAAGGGTCAGATTGCATTGCGCTGAGTTCTTTCGAGATAAAAGGCTAAAATCTTGATTTTGTGTAATACCCAAGAGCCAGCCTAGAAGTATCTGGGTGCTGTATGTTAAAGTAAAAATGTGTCTCTTTCGGGTTATTAAATATATTTGCTTATAAAAAAAAAAAATTAGCTTAAAATACTTACATAGCCTTTTTTTTTTTTTTTTTTGATCAGGGTATGCTCACTGTTATGAGTCACAGTAGTACTAAATCTGCACTTTTTCAAAAATAATCATGGCTTACCCATTTGGCAGAATTTCTCAGAACATTAAAGTAAATTATCTTTCATTGTACTTATGTGTAGTGGCAAAAGCAAACTTAGACGCTGCACAGCAAATAGAAGGTATTTAGTACTACAGCAGAATAGAAATGACAAAGAAAAGACCCAAATGCTATAAGCTGATTCCATGAGGTGATTTATTCCATCCAGTTTTAGAAGCCTACAGATGGAAAGACCGGCTTTCTAAATATACTAGAAACAAACTAGAACTGAGTTGGTGACAGCACTTGCTGAGGAGCGTATGGAGTCTGCAGAGAGGGACCTTAACCCGGCAAAGCCTCTGTGGGGCCAGATCCTCTCCCAAGAGCCGGGCGCTGTTCTCGTTGCAGCTAACCAGCAGGTAGGGTTTCAAGTGACCAACCTGCTGGTCCTTGTGCTTACATCGGGGATTTTGTGAACGAGTTTGGCTAAATCACCACAGTCCCTCTACTCTGCAGCCCTGGGTGTGATTCCCTGGCTGCTCTGTGAGCACCCAGCTACCGGGTAACCACCAGGCGAGGGGCTGGCCTCAACTGGGTCTTCTTTGCGCTCCTGCAAACACAGAGAACGAAGCTTGTGCAGGAAGTTATCTCGAAACCAAGGCAGTTTTGTTTTGACACCGCTCTGGGAGTACAAGCCAAGAAGCGGGCAGCAGGAGCTCCGCGCAGTGGGACTTTCCTTTCCCTGGGCCCCGTGGCATGGGGGGAGGTGAGTGCCAAGGGACCAGGGGCAGCCCTGGTGGGGTCAGCACATCCCCGGCCACCTTCCTCGGCCCTTCCTCGCCTCAGGCCCGAATGGAGGCAGGGGCAGGGCTGGAAGGAGGACGAGATACAAGGTGGGGGGGTGGACAGGCAGCCCCACCTCGGGCTGCGTGACGCGGGTTGCCATGGCCACCCCGTTTACGCTACAAGGCCCGGCGGGGGCGGGCGGCGGGCGGGGCCGCTTCAGCACCAGGGCGGCCGCGGACAGCAGCGGCCCCGGCTCGGCGGCGCCTCTCCCGCTGAGGGCTGCGCGGCTGCGGCGCCGGGGCCCTGCTCCAACCCGG
Source organism: Aythya fuligula (assembly GCF_009819795.1). NCBI lineage: Eukaryota > Metazoa > Chordata > Aves > Anseriformes > Anatidae > Aythya > Aythya fuligula. The sequence continues at coordinate 19,417,131 of NC_045571.1, read as the reverse complement.
CTCCGGGAGGTGGGGGGGGGAGCCCTCGCGGTCAGTCCCGGTCCCGGTTTTCAGCCCCGATACCGCCCGGCAGCACGGCCCCGGAGAACGAGGGGTACCGGGGGGTACCGGAGGGTACCCGGGGGGGGCTCCTCCGGGCGGTACCGGCGCTGGGAAACTTTGGGAGCTCGGAGCCCGGAGTGGGGCCTCGGTGAGAGCCGGCAGCGAGGACACGGCGAGTTTTGTCGGCTTTTGGTAAGAGCGTGTGGGGTAAATCCGCTTCTTTCTTTATTATTTCTTGATGTATTCGTGAATTACGGGGGGCTCGCCGTGGTGGTGGTGGTGGTGGTGGTTTGGTGTGAATCCTGTAAAGTTGTTGAGTTTGGGGTGGGATGGCAGCAGCAGCAGCCTCATGCTCAGTGGGGTGCTGAGGTGCAGGGGGCACCCAGCACCCTGCACCCTGCAGCCCCCCGCGCCATCCCTCAGGCCTCCGGGGTCACGTCCAGCAGGAGGTCAGAGCCGAGGTCCCGCTGGTTGGGATTCTCCGAGCTGAACTCCAAAAGTGCTCTGCCAACGGGGCATCGCTGCCCTGTGCCAAACCGAGCCGGCGTGCGGAGCCTGGGGTCGGCAGGAGCGGTTTGTCGTGCTGCCTTCCCGGCACAGAAATGCACCCTCAGTGCTCGCTGCCTGCTCCGAGCCACGGGCACGTCTCGGTGGTGCGTCTGGTGAGGCGCTGCACATCTTTAGGCATGTTTTGTTGTTCCAGCGGAAAGAGCAGGGCTGGCTGCACGGCCACACGCGCCGTGTTCCCTGTGCTGCATTAGCAGGAATAGTTCTTCTCATGGCTCCCATAAAAAGCAACAAGGTAGGTATGAATAATGATGTGGATCACTGGTAAAGGCCAAGAAATGAATAATAAATGAACGTGGATCGGGAGCAGGGACTCTCTCCCCCACTTTCTGCTCGTGTTCTCCTTAGAGCCAGGTGTGGCTCCTGTCTGTCCCACTCAGACACGTAACCCCCTCCCCCTGCCCTGTTGTCCTCCTGTGTGCTGTGGCTGCAGCATCCAGGAGCAGGGAATGAGGGCTGGATGTGCACAGGGGAGAGCTGCAGGGCCAGGATTGTTATCTCCTCCTCCTCCTCCTTTATATCTGAGCTTTCTTGCATTCCCACAGCTGAGTTTAAAGTGAGCAGTAACAATTCTTCTAATTTGCTGTTGCTGCAGACCTTTGGCCTCGTGGTAGTGTTGCTTGCACGCCATCCCTGCTCAGCTATGCATTAAAGGCAAAACTTTACAGTAAATTCAGTTTTGTTGCCTCATTAGGCATCAGACATACAGCACTGTATTAAGAACTATGTGACCTGTAATGATTCAGCTGCCAGAAAGAGAGACGTCTAACGCTGACCCTTGTGAGCAAAGACCTGAACTTAACTTCCTGCCCTGCAGAGCGTGGAAACAGCTCCTGCTCAAGTTCAGAAGTAACTGCTGACACAGTAGGCTCCGATAATTTATGAATCCACTATAAATCAGATAAGTGGAAGAAACTCCTTGAAAGATCACATTGAAATCACATTCAGTTGAGTTATTTTGGAGAGTAAATTATACAGCGTTTAGGCTGGCAGTGGAAATTAATTCTTTGATTAACACTGCTCGAAGGAATGAAATTCTACCCTTATTTCTGAAATGCTTCTAATCCAGATCGGTGTCACAGCCTTCATGGTCCTCAGCTCTGATGATCCGGAGCTGTGGCTGTGGGTATCTTGCATGTGGGTCCCGGGACAAGTTTCGTCCGTGCCATCAGTGCTTTGCCTCCTGCATTAATGCTGAGTTACCCCACAGCAGATCACCTTGAGATTATCAACAGTGTTTGTTGAATTCCCAGTAGCATGTTAGTCGCCTGTATAGGGGGAAAGTATTTGCCTTATGGATGTAAGGCACATATATGATGTGCAAACGTAGAGAAGAGTAGGAGAGAGCTCAGAGTTTACCTTACCTCAAGCCAAATGCACGTACTGGGCCAGTTCTGCTCCCATTTATACCAAGGGAATTTCTGCTGTGAGAACTGAATTTGTACCATTGGGATTTAAATATTATCTATCAATTTATCTATCTATCTATCCATGTACCTACCTTCCTACCTATCCATCTGTATGTGTCTTTTCTAAGTCGTAGTCTGGCTTTCTCCCTTTGCCATCATCTTTATGCAAAAAGTTACTCGAAGCTCCAGTACAGACTCTGAGATACCACAGGGAATTGGCAACCTACCTACCATCCACTGCCATGCAGAATTAGAGTGCAGTCTATAAAGGAATAACGTAGACAGCTGTAAAATTTGAGCATAATACTGAGTACGGTTTCTTCACGTTGCAGGAGTGTAAGTGGATAAACTAACATTGTCTTTTTTTCTAAGCAAGATATTTTTGTGTCTCTAAAAAACTGTTTCTTTCAGTACGTATTAACCAAAAAATTGTTTTCTTCCGTGAAACGCTATAAACTGGCACAGCAGATGTCAATTTATGTCAGCATCAGCTGATTTTCTTCTCCATTACCCTTTCTACTGGATCTTTGCTTATCTAGCAGGTCCTGCCTTTTTGACATCCAATGTCATGTCGAATGCTTTTTCACGTTTGGTGATAGAAAGCTTGACTCAGTCTGTCTCAAAACGTGGTGTCGTCATCCATATGATGGTCATTATGCATTATTGATAGTGATGGAAAAGTCATGAATACACACATCTTTGCTGCAGGGCTCTAGCCTTTTTCTTTGGTTTGTCGTTGCTTTATCTTCTCGCTGCGTTTTAGTGCGAGTGTCAACAGAGGCATTTCATTCTCCCTTCACCATGGAAGAGCAGCAGTGCCCTGATGCCGGTGCTGCAGCCCTAATCCTTTGCCTGATGTAGTTTGAATGGAGTTTTGCAGCTTCTACTTTATCACAGAACTCTGGAAAACATTTCAGTTACCAAAAGCTATTTTCTAGGAGACTGTTGGCTCTTACTGATGCAGCATTAAGAATAAACTCTTGTACAGCAAGTGCTTGAAGTTAATAAATAATTCATGTATGTTCCCCAATTTTACAACGTAACTTGTAAACCTGGGAAAACAGCATTAAAAAGAAATCCCGCTACTGTACTGTGTAGTCAGAGAACAAGTTTCTAATACAAGTATGGAAATGAATTCAAAAATACATGAATTATATTTATATATTACCATTGCAAGCACAAATAGCAATAAAACCAAACAGTTGGGGACAGAGTGATCTTGGAATAGGACCCAGATTCCCCGTATTATCAGTTATGTGAGACAGATTCAGGGGAGGGTGCCAGCAGAACCCGGTCCAGGATACAGGAGTTTCTTCCAGCTCGCCTTAAACTCACCACATACCACAGCAGTCACCAAGAGCCTTTATTCTGAGGGATCCTAAGCTGCTTAACAAATCAGCCCGGAGACTTCAAGGAGTTCAGGTCTTCGGCCATAAAATGAAAATGCTTCTGGAGTGAGACAGGGTCACTGCTTAGCAGCAGATACTTTATGAAATATGCAGAGCAGAGCAGGAGTGGTACCGAGAGGTCTTTAAGCAACGTGATGCCGATCGCCTTCAGCTCGCTGGCTCACCCCAAGGAAGCCTCTCCAGGTGCGTTGTACTACAGTACGTACTATCAAAATCCAGCCTCCGTACGTCAGTGGCTCAGTACTGATTCAGAAAAAAAAAAAAAAAAAAGTGTTTCATTGATTGAATCGACTAAGTACACCTTCCAGCAAGGCACAGCGCTTTTTGGGATGTTCAATAAAAGAAGAAATCCATACAACCTTTCGTGCATGTTGTGTTGGAGCCACCTCAAAGGGACACAACCACAAGCCTGGTGGGTTCCTCTGATGCTTTCCTGACTGGGACCATCCCACCAGGGAGGTTCCTGGGCTGCTCTGCCACTGCTGTACCTCGCTGGGTCTCTTTTGGTGTAGAAGAGGGGAGGAAGCCTCCGGATTGTTTCTGGGGAGAGCCTTGACTTCGAGATGCCCTCCATCTTCAGAAAGCAGCCTGTGGCACCCTGCACAGCTCATCCTTCCTCCTCTGGCATTTGAAGAGGAGAGACCACTGTGAAGATGGCTGGTAGATGGCAAAGGAGGGTTGTTTTGTTCCTTAACTTGCCGGCTTTTGCTGCAGTTTAGTCATAATAATAGAGTTTTTGGTAAGTGAGCTTCAGGTTGAGTCACTGGTATCTTGAGCGAGTAAATAGGTTTTGGTATTAGTCTGGAGAGCTGCGGAGAGCAATCGTGCACTGCATGGGGAAGGGGGGAGAGCTGGGAGTGCCCAAGCAACCCCCACAGGCGCTGAAACCCAGGGGGGATGCGGGCACCCAGGGGGTTTGGGGGCAGGACAGCACCCAGAGGCAGCGGCCGGCTGGCACCGGGCTCCCAAGCAGTGCTGAGGGGAAGCCCAGGGGCAGTCGTGTGCTGGCATCGTGTGCCTTGCTCATTGTGCACACAACCACGAGGGTAAGAGGCTTTGAAACGAGTTTGTCAGTGCGCACCGTCACAACTCACATTTGGAATTCAAGAACAGAAGGATATTATCTTTGAGATAAAATGTGATTGTTGACGTAGTCATTTTTATTTTTATTTTTACTCCAGGAAGAAAAAATCCTGGAAGCCACGAGCAGGGAGCAATAAACTGATACACTTCTTCCTGTAATGACTGAGTCAATAAAAGGCAGCCATTGAGAATAAAGTCCCAACAGCCAAAGCACTTCATCAATCTCAGCTGCTGCTTTTATGAACATATTATATAATAATGGGTGTTCACACACAAAAAAATACAAAGGTCCCTCTTTCCTTCCCCTAAATATCACCAGGGAAGCCATTAATTCTACTCTAGTGTTAATCTATTCTATCATGATGATATATCCGTTAATGGTTATCATATATCCATTAAACCTTCCGCCCTCACACAGAAGGAAATAACAGTAGTTCATTGTTAAAAAAGACCAAATGATGTATTTTTTTAAAGTAACTGCCTATATATTTGTCTGACTCTCCCTCCAGAAGGCCAGACTCTGCATGCTGGGACTCTTTTAGCTGAGCAGCCAGGAAGCTTTTCCTTGCACTGAAGAAATTACTGCCTTCTCCCTCGCAGCCCAACCTCAGCCCTTGCTGGCTTAAACCTCGGGTTCCCAGCTACAAACGGGAGCCGTCACCACACGGATCTGGGGAGCAAGTCAGGGAATATCCATTCATTCAATCAGCAGCCCATCGTGAGCTGGAAAGCAGCTGAGAGCTGCTGAGGTCCTGTCACAGCAAGAACAGCGTGAGGAAACCAAGTATTGGGCTTTTGGCAGCAGCAAAAACATATTCAGTGACAATGACATGACTGCTGTAGCATGGCAGAAAAACAAAAACAAAACCATAATATTCTTAATTAAATTAATATGATGGTCCATACCATACGGGGCTATTATTTCAGCTTTTCCCACAGATTGTGCTTATATTTACACTCAAGTCATACTTTCACAATTGTATTTACTCAGTAGTATAAATACTTTGGCCTAAAAGACGAGATTGTGGAGCACAACTCTGCAGCAGGGAGTAAGTTCACATCTACATCAAGTCATACACCAGACAGGGTGCTCCTCGGGATGCTTTAAAGCCTTCTGTAGGTGTCAGGACTTAGTGGGATGGGGCACTGGAAGGAGGGTCTTTGAAGGAAAGCCTACCAAGACTGCCAGGCTGCCAGCATATCCCTGAGAGAAGAAATACTCAGTAGTGCCTGTATAATCAGAAGCGCCTGATTTTTTTTTACAGTTCCTGCTTAGCTTGTCAAAGGGCCATTTGGTGCATGGAAATTCCAGCAACAGGCTGAATCCTGGGCTTACTGTAAATGAACCGCCAACCTAGTCTGCCAAGAAATAGCCCTTCCTGTCATCTGTACATATTTTTAGGAGGCATAAGAAACCATTTCACAATTTATAATATTCAATTTTGCTGAGTTGTTACTAGTTCTAATTTTTTGTATAATTCCCCTCTGTCCTTGCTAATTTGCATGTCTATTAATAATATTAACTTCTTATTTTAAATCCCTTAGAGAAAATAGCAAGTTGTTAACATCCTTGCAGAGGATTAAGTATGACCTGAAACCCAGAGTCTTTATGAGCACTTCTGTGCCTTGCCACTGCTTTTACCTTATCATTTCTGACTTAAAAGGCTCTTGTTATGACTGCGGGACTGCCAAGTCATAATGCATGATTTATTATGTACAGCAGGTGACTGGTAGTTAACATTTATCTCAAAAAGGATGTTATTGTTTTTGTGCTTTTTTTTTTCCCTGCAGCTTTCCCTGGGTGGTTCACGTTTTTATCAGTGACAAGATGACAATTCGTATTTTTACCAAAGGATCCAGTGACTCATCCTATTAAACTGCTGGGATACGTGCTTGCTAATTGTCCTGCCACGGTAAGTCCATGGGATTTTGCATTTTCTCTGGACATATTATTCATGAATTAGTCCCCAGCATTCATTCGGTAGTACAAATAGTATTTACCTGAAGATGTAACTTCCCAGTGATGACCAGAGCCCAAAGTAGTCTAAAGATTGCATATCACAGCAATTTTGTTTAAGTTATTACAAGGTTAGCACAAATAGAAGATTGACCATACCTCATACCATGCCATTTACAAGGTTGAACCTGAAGGCCATGTAAGAAGCACCCTCATGTTGTGAGAAGTGATAAAAAAGCACAACATGGCTGGCCTTGAAAATGCTACCCTGTGAGATCCACGTGCAGCTGATAATGAATGTACTGTGAGTCATGATGGAAAACTTCAACATCCAAAAAAAAACCCATCTCCAGGATAACGTAACATGGATTATGCATTAGTATCAGTTGCCCAAAGTAAACTCCTTATTTATTTGGTCCCTCCTGAGAACTGCCATGCTACTGAGCCAATATCCTGCAACATTTCAGCAGAAGTTAGGCTGCTCAGTTCCTTTTCCCAGCTTTGTGCTATAGCAGAGTATGGCTGCCCTTGTGCTATACTGTTCTGCAAATCCATTCAGTCTGGGAGAAGAGATGATGCAGGCTGGTACACAACTGTGTTGTTTTTCCTTGTTCCTTGGGTTGGGTTGGAGAAAAGGTAGGAAACATTTTAGTTCGTAACGTGTCTGCTTCTCTTCTACATGCTTGTTTTGCCCTTGAAGGTGATGTTCTGTGGCACGGTCCAAGCAAACCACTCTCTGTTGAAGCCTGTTTTGCACACCATCCAGCCTTATCTCATCAGAGAAGAGCATATGGCTTTGAGTTATTATTTGTTATTTCAGGGTAACTAGATGGTAACTGTACTGAAAACTTATGGCAAATCATGCGTTATCTCACAATAACAGGATAAATAAACAGTATCTTCACTGCATGCATTAACAGTAATGGAAGGAAAAACTCATGAAAAACATTGTCAATCGAGTTTAAATATGTTCCCATTTAGGGTGCCCCAGATGCTTCTCTCACATGCATTTAAATTATAACCAGGACTCAATCCACATTCAACATTCTTGCCTTCAGAGCTAAAGCCAGCTGCAGTCCTTAAGTCAGCGAGTATGCAAAACACTTGAAAATGTCCAGCTTAGGGGAGAAATGTATCTTTGAATTAACATAAAACTTTAACAAGACAACACAGAAATCAGCTGTGGTGCGTCTAATGTGTATGTAGCAAAAGCAATACGGAGCTTTAGGGGGAAAATTGCAATACCTACTTGGAGCAGCTCTAGGGTAAATCCCCAAATGGTAGAACGCAGGGCTCCTACAGCAGCTGCAAGACGCTTTACTTGAGCTCTAAAAGGTCCCCTAGCAACTGGTTTCAGGTGCAGACAAAGGTAAAGACAATTGGAGCGTTAAAGTATTCCATATAATTGTTGTAAAATAGACAAGTTGGGTAGTAGATAAAAGCAAAGGAAAGAGACCAGAGCTAACACAGCTGCACAAAAACTATTTCAGATGTATTCTGCTTGACAGTGCCAATACATTGCAAAGCCTTTGAAAATACGCTGAAGCAACATTGTAGAGTATATAAAAAAAAAAGAATCTTAAATGGTTTATTGGTAAAATATGAGCTAAATTTGATGAGACTGTCCTCTAGACTGTAAGTATCTGTTTCCATGAAAGCTGCGTGGAACATTAAAGCTGTCATTAGCCTGGCAGATTCTCTTGATTCAGTTGTAAAGCCAGATCCACTCTTTTTTCTTTCTTTTTTTTTTTTTTTTTTTTTTTTCTGATGAAGCTAGTATATGGCATTATGTTAAGAACTGGTTAATTAAATCTTTTATTGTTGCAAAACCAAACTCATAGATGTTTAGTCCAAACCCTGCTAAAGAACGTTAGAGACCCTGATTTCAATGTTTCGCTCACAAAAATGTGTTTAATGATCTCCCACCACCCAAACATTTTTCCACATTGCAACCACTTCACCAGTGACAATTTGAGGACAAACTGGAACTTGAATCAGGGTCATATTCTTCTAACCTTATAATAAGATTAATATATCACAACACATGACTAGGTATGATTCTTTTTATTCTGTGCTTCTCTAGTCAGTATAAGTAAGTACCCGGAAAACTATTTTTCCTCATCCCTTTATCTGGCAAAGATCTTAAATCAGGCAGGATTCAGGGGCCATTGCAGCACATAGTAACATTTTAAATCCCATAAACAAAAAAGTGAAAAAATCTTTAGGAGAGAGTTTCAATAAGTTCCAAATACTGATAAAATGTAGGGGAAAAAAAAAAAAAACAACCACCAATTTTCAGTATACAATTTCAAAGGCTATTTGTTCTTTTCACTGCCACAGCACAAGAGTTTCTGCAGCCTTCCATGTGTCCATGTACGGACTTTAAGCTAGGAAAACATCAAATGTAAAGTGTATGAAATGCTTTTAGCATGTGTGCGTGCAATCCCAGCGCGGTGCTGAGAAGGAAGCCACCATTCAGCCCCTTTTCCCATGAACCCAGAGCTCCTTCGCCTTCAGCCTCGTCCATACACGGGGCACTTGCAGGGAACTGCCTTCCCTTCATCCCGTGATCTCCCGTTTTGCACAGCACTGTGACTAATTATAGCCCCAGGACTACTGCTGATTTATTGTCACTGAGGCCTACTTGCATTAATAACTCCTGACATTAGCCTGAACACCTCGGTAAATAAATTTGCCACTGCTTAAGAAACAAGGTTCCTAATGACTATAAAATTGCCTGGAAATTGTTCTCGTTGCCTAACAAGATTAAGGAAAAGAACAAGAGAAAGTCCTTCTAAGAAGGTGCAGAGTTATGTACTGGGTTACAAACTGAAAGAAAATTGATAAATTTTAAAACAAAACAAAACAAAACACTTATCTACATCTATCTGTAAATTAATTATATTCTTGACGCCTTAATACTATTTTTTGTTTTTTTTTTCCAAGGACATTTTCCTTACTTGTTAAAACTGAAGGCATCATTTCAGCACAGAATTCTTGGTATTTGTCATAAGAAATTTCTCAGACATTCATGTCAAGGCTTTGAACTCACAGGGCATCACCAGATTCTCCAGAAATCACTTGAGAGGAATACAATTTTGAAGTGCTACTCTTAATGAAGGAACAGAAGTTATCTGCTTTCCCTTCAATGCAAAAGAAATACCTGATGACATTACCTTTTCTTTCCATTTTAAAATCTTAGCATATTGCAATGAAACTGAAAATAATTGATAATGTGTAAAAAAAAAAAAAAGAGAGAGAGAGAGAAAAAAGAATGGATTTGAATGGCTTTCTAAGCTTACTTAGGGATTCCATCTTCCATTCCATCTTCCAGCATTTAAGGAGTGTTTCAGGTGGGTTCCTCTGCTAAAGAGGGGATTGAACATTCCCTTCTCAAAGCCTGTTACTTCATGTCACAGCATCACTCTTGAAAAGCTCTTTCAAAGTGCTGCAGTATCAGACAAGTCCCACAACAAAACAGTACAGCTTACGCAGCAGTGCTGACAGCGGTCAGTTTGCTGGATCATTAGAGCTGGTCTACCATAACCTGACTTGTCAATACCACAGACGACAAACTTGGCAGCAAGAGAGTTTATGCAAAACCCTCTCCTCCCAACCTCCTCACTCACCCACAGTTGTACTGCTTCAGAAATTCACAGTGTCTTTCTGCAACAGCTATTTTTGATTATAAAAAACATGATAAAAATGCACTGGCATGTCATAAGGGCTATGAAAGATGGATAGAAGTTTTCCATAATAATTGTTTGTGGTAATAAAGGAGCAAGCGTGCAATCATAATAAGAAATAGCTGATGGTAATGAAGGAATAAGCATGTCGTGTAAAGTAGATAGATACTGTGGTGGATGGCAATTTCTCTCCCTTTCAGTTCTAATGCTGTATTTTTAAATTCCTGCAGGAAAGTTTGTATGGAAACAAATCTATATATATATTTCTGTGTTGTGTATATGGAGTTAATACATCAACAATGTCAGGAGCAACACAGCTGTGCCAGAATTGTAGGATTTGATCCAAGACCTTCACACCTACAATTCAGTGGCAATTAAACTCCTATTATTTAGCAATAAATAAATAGTCCTGATTTAGCAAACTTTTAAGCCATGTGTTTAACATCAACCATATGGTTGGTTCTGTTCTTTCTAACGAGGCCAGAAAGGTGCTTCAAATTACGTATGTTCTTCATTAGCTTTCTTTAGAGCTGAAACAATACCAGAAGTATGTGAGATGTGGCTCAGGATTGTTCCCAAGCCATTTATCAGTCCACAAATGACTTGAGGTTACTGCAGTACAGTACGTGGAATCTGAAGGCAGGAAATATATGACCACGTACACGGAGAGTCACTACTAACTAACACTGTACCCTTTTCAGTTGTGTTATTACTCAGTGTGATTTTACTTTCTTTGTTATTCTTGAGCTTTAGCTAAAAAAATATGTTTTAGCCATCTGTCAGCTGCAGCGTTTCTCCGTGCTTCGGTAGTTCATTTGCAGTGTTGTCAGGTACCTGAAAATCACTTCTTTCACGTGGCTCGTGAACCATGGAGCCGTTTCAGATCACACGTGAAAACCACGAGTTATCAATGGCTGATAAACGCCCCAAATAGCTGTGTGAGCTGAAGATTTTTTTCTCTTTTGAGCAGTGAAGAAAGGTCCCGCTGCCTCCCTAAGTTTTCTATTGCTTCACCTGTTGTGCAGAGCAGCAAACCCAGCTGCAGGCTGAGCTCACTGAGTCGCAGCAGCCCCGCACGGAGGCTGACTGAGGAGGTGGCAGGAAATCACAGTATCTACCCCTGAGTTGGCACGTGATTTATGAAAGAGCATTGAAAAATCGTATAATCGGTTCAGCACAAAAACATTTTGATTCACCACCTGAGCAAACTGCCCCAAAAGAAGCGCGGAAGCTTAGCTAGAAGAAGGGAACGATGCCCATGGAGTTGGGAAGTTCAAAGAGCCCTCGGAGCAGTTTTCATTCTGCAGTGCTGACATCAGCATCAGGAGGCAGTAAGATTAGGACAGGCGTCTTTTGGTGTGTGTTAGACACCTAATGCTCGGCAATATTTTCCTTTTTGGGCGTTCGTTAAAAGCACTTCTTCCTCACTGTAATCACGCCTAATTATATAATTGCATGATTCTGTTTGTATTCTCAGCATACATAAATCAAATTAAAAACTTAAAGCTTTTAAATTCCCATTACACAAATTTAATTAAAATAAAGTTTCCATATGATCAATTAGAATCATTTAAAAAACAATATTCTGGGGCTTGCAGCATTTGTTTGCTCATTATAAAATGTAAGTAAATAATCTATACTAAGCTCTATCTGCTTGCTTAATAAGATGATATGAAGATGAGAAAATTTTAACCTGAGGCATTCCAGAGCTGGAGTTTTATCCCAATGTCTCTGCAAGGGCTTCTTTGCATGCTTTCTTGAGAGGTTTTAGGGTATCAGTGCAGACTGGAAGGGATTCTCTTAGCAATTCTGCAAACACAAACTTGCAGCACTGGATCCTTGCTGTCAGATGGTTAACGGGATAGAAGAAAAAGATTTTGCTTCAGAAATATAGTGGAAATAGCTGCACAGTTATTGGATATCCAATTCGTAAACTGGAATGGTGTTGAAGGATGCTTGCATACAGATTACCCACAGAAACCAAAGGACACTCAAGGCATATGGCTAGGTAAACAACGAGTGGGTTGCATTATTTGTGCTTTTTCAAAAAGCTACTTAGTCTTTCAGTATTTTCATTGTGCAAATCACTGAAAATAAAAGGAGATGTCTAGACAGGACAAGAATCAAGTTTGCTCCTTTTGTTGATTTTAGCTCAGTGAAATCTGTTTGGAGTTTCTTTGTAACTACCAAGTATTCCATGTTGTTAACCTTTGAGTAGTTTCAAATGTAGTTTTAAATCTGTATGGTTTACTGCACTGACTTTGAGTCACGGATTATACAATAACACAATGGTTTCTCAGCAGGATTAAAACCTGACTACATTAAAATTCAATTAAAAGCCTGCGAGAAGTGCGGTGGTTGAGTCAGACAGTTAATTCGGATTGTGTCTCAGTGTAAAATTAACTGCTTTATCACTGCACCAAGGAAGTAAGATATGTTTCTCATAACAGTGAAATGTCAGGCCATCTTTATTTGAGCAAATTCTAACATTTTTCTTTTAATTTCTGTTTCTCCGTAGTTAGCCAACTGATATCACAATGACCGAGGACTTAGACCACAGATTCAGTAGTCTCACCTGGGATCAGATTAAAATCTTGGATCAAGTCTTAGCGGAGGTAATACCTATTCACGGGAGAGGGAATTTTCCAACACTGGAAGTAAAACCCAAGGATATAATTCGTGTGGTGAAAGAACAGCTCATCGAGAAGCAAATCACTGTTCGAGATATCCGCCTGAACGGTTCAACAGCTAGCCACATCCTAGTGAAGCAGAATGGAACTAGTTATAAGGACCTAGATATCATTTTTGGGGTGGAACTTCCAAGTGAGCTCGAGTTCCAGGTTGTTAAGGAAGCAGTTCTTAATTGCCTATTGGACTTCTTGCCGAAATGTGTGAATAAGGAAAAAATCACTGCCCAGACCATGAAAGATGCCTACGTGCAGAAAATGGTCAAAGTCTCTACCGACCACGACCGCTGGAGTCTCATCTCACTGTCAAACAACAGCGGCAAGAATGTAGAGTTAAAGTTTGTCAACTCGCTCAGACGGCAGTTCGAGTTCAGCGTGGACTCCTTCCAAATCATTCTGGACTCCATACTAAATGTTTACAGAGAAACAGACTGCAAACTAGCAGAGGACTCTCACCCCACTGTTATTGCAGAGAGTATGTATGGAGACTTCAATGAAGCAATGGACCATTTAAAGTACAAGCTGATCTCCACGAGGAACCCTGAGGAGATCAGAGGAGGCGGCCTTCTGAAGTACAGCAATCTCCTGGTTCGTGACTTCAAGCCAGCAGATGAGGCTGAAATTAAATCTCTGGAACGTTACATGTGCTCCAGATTCTTCATTGATTTTCCAGATGTTGCTGAGCAGCAAAGGAAAATTGAGTCATATCTGCGCAACCACTTCATTGGGGAAGAAAAAAGCAAGTATGACTACTTGATGACTCTGCGTGGAGTTGTAAATGAGAGCACAGTCTGTCTCATGGGACACGAACGAAGACAAACTCTGAATATGATTACAATTCTTGCTTTAAAAGTGCTGGGAGAACAAAATATCATCCCAAATGCAGCTAATGTAACATGCTATTATCAGCCTGCTCCATATATCAGTGACAGAAACTTCAGCAATTACTACATTGCTCATGGACAACCGCCTATCATCTACCAGCCATACCCATTTCACATACCAATGCAAAGCGGCATGGTTTAGGAACACGGTAACCTCCTCAGCACTTAGACCCCTCTCTCTTTCCAGTTCTCTCCGTAATAAACGCCTCATTAAACCAAGTTCTATCATCACTTTTGATTTCAGGACATATTTTTGTGCAAGTTGCCAAAGTTGTTTGGTTGGTCGATGTCTCAAACACCTTTAAGCAGATCATAAAATGAGTAAAATGGTTATTGTTATTCATGATGTATTTATACCCCCATGTGTGTTTGGGCTGTACTTTTCTTTTGGATGAAAAGAGAAGGATATAAATTATTCTAATTTTATAAGACAAAATGCACTAAGGTCTGGGTTCTAATAAATTCTTAAGCAAAATTTAAATAGTGGAAATGAAAACTTAAGCCTTCTACTGAGATGCCTCTCAGTAGAAATGCCTAATTCTAGAAATGCCAGTGTTCTGGGCACATTAAACTAAAGCATCCACCAATAATACCCACGCAGTTCCAACAACATTTATTTGCAGCACCTTTTGGAAATACGCATTGATGGTCTGCCTCTCGGTGGACTGAGCTCCTCCTTGTAGGCTCACGTCTGGTCACTCTCGACTCCCACCAGAGACATGAGGTCCCTCCCCTCACCAGAGTGCTCATCAGCAGGGGTTAGCAGGAAACATCTCCACCAAGAGCAGAATCAGCCTTTTTGTAAATCCAAAATTTCCGCTGACCTGAGCGAGAGATTTGGCCGCTGAAGTAGTGCAGTGTTGAACCCCAGGATCTGACTCACAGATAATGAAAGAGATACAACTATTCTGATTATAGTAGTCCTGAACAACAAGGTAATAGAATGAGAAAGAAGGTGAAAATTGAGCACATAGGGCTTGCTTTTTATTGCTAATTTATTATTGATCAGAGATGCTTCAATGCATAATGAAAGGAGTCAGGAAAAAAAAAAAAGAAAAAAAAAAAAAAGCCCAGGACCATGTTGTTTTTAAATGAACTAATAAACAAATCCTTGGCAGTGGCATTTGAAAAAAATGTTTTATACTAGCAATGTCCTGTGTAAGCTTCGTTACTCGCACACTGGTAGCAAATGAAGATTTGTCTTATGATCAGGAAGTAAAACATTAGTTACAAATTTGTGTGTGTTTACCAAAGATAAGTTTTAAATGTCACATAAGTGCCTCCCTGTGCCAGTTGCTCCATGACAGTGATAATGCTGTCTGCTATCATGCTAGAGAGCTCCTGAATTATGAAAAGAAGTGAAATGTACGCCCTTGGTACTCCGTCGATGGGTTACAAGGCGCTGGCAGTTCTGAAGTCAGAGAGGTTTGCACCATTGACTTCGGTTTGAGCAGGTTTGGAACAGACAGATCTGAGGTTGTTCTCCCTGAAACGCCTCCGGTTTAGATGCTGAACGTGGTACAGCAAGGAATAGAAAGGAAAAGGAGACAGAAGGGATGCGGCTGTAAAATCAGAACAGTCAACTGGAAATGTAAGCAGTAGAGTTTCTTACATCTGATGCTTAACATGTCACTGTGTCATGCTGAGCCTTCACTACTGGTTTAGTTTACGTCCTCCTCCTCATTTCTGAAAGCATTGACTACATTTTATCTGTTTACAACAAGTGTCAGGTCTTAGAAATTTCTGCTACTTGGAAAAGAGTGTTTATTTTACACAGAAATATGCTACATATCAATATTTTAAATCAAACATCTCTGGAATGTCTTAAGGTCTATGATGTTCTACTTGCAGTGAGATGTAGCTTTCCTTTTTCCCATTCTATGCCTGTACAGTAGAACAAAGAGCTGTTTAAAGACAAATGTGTTGACCGTCATCACTAAAGTTAAACCTTTTCTGTAAAATACAGTGCAAAAAACATAATGCAGATTACCGTGTGAGAAATGCGTGTGCAATATTAGGAGGGTATCCTGATCTACTTGGAAACCGATTCATTTTGTGATGTTTTCATGAATTATTTTACTATTATTTTTCCTGATGTCTCAAGTATGTCCAATTCCACATCTAAAAGCACATTTTATTTCACTTTCTCTAGAATCTTTCCATTGATTAAACTGTATTTACTAAAATAGGCAATTCTAATTGCTATGTTATCAGATATGATAGCACGATACTTGCATGTAAGCACTTCTAGGAAAGTCCCTGTCAGAAGCAAAATGGAGTGAAACACAGTGGATTATTTTTTTCAGTTGAGCTGTTTATATTTCAGAAGGTACCTTTACATTTAGTTTGATATTTACCAAAATAAATAGCACTGTGAGATTCTCTAAGAGCCTTGCTTAGGTCATGGCCCTGCTGTCGCTTGTGCTTCAACACTCAGCACAAGTTTCAGGCAGGGCTGAAGAGCTGCAAGCCAGATTGTGCACAGCTGGGAGTTTTAGATGAATCTGCAGGAGTTAGGCATCCACACGCCTTCATTTGCAGGAGAAACTGGGCTCCTGGTCTCCCTAAATTTGCTTGATTACCTTAGTCCATCAGCATTGACCTGTGACCTTAATGTAATGTAGCTGCATCAACTTACTCCTCCTCCACTCCTGGTTCTCTTGCCCGCTGGGTGGAGAAATGGGTTGATCTCCAGAACCAGGAAACGTCCACAAAGGGGCATTTTCAGCATACCGTGTATACCCAGTGGTCCATTACCTGGAGAAATATTTCAAGAAGTTGTTGTGGTTTTGTTTGTTTGAATCAAGAAGTAGAAACTTGAATCACCCTGCATGAAGGACTATAATTCCTTTTTGAACCAGACATTGTGAAAATGATGAACTAGCTCTGGATTTATATCAACCAGCCTGTCCACTTGTACAGCAACTCTTCATTTAAATATATATATTTCACTCTCTTACATCTCTGTTTATACATCCAGGTTAGATAAGGAAGGGCTCTGCCAAACTCCACTGAGTTAGTGGGGAGAATCCACCTAGCTCTGGTGGGTTTTGTGTGAGACCCCAGAAAATAGTAAAGGACTTTTGTGAGTACCTGCAGGTAAAGGTACAAAGACATCAATATGCAAAAATGTCTCAGGTATAAATAAACCCTTTATGTGTATTAAAAAGGTCTTGTATTTCTTACCTTGAGGTAGTTCCATTTTGAAGGTTCAGTGGGGTTTATGATTTTATATATATTTATATATATAAAATCCCACATTTCCACACATACACAGACAATTATCAAAAACTGATGTTTTTAAATATTTCCTTCCATGTATTGTCTTGAGACCTGGCAGCAGTATTTGACGGGGAGATGGTTTTTAAAGTAGTATTGATTCTGTAAAATAATAATAAAATGAGAATGATGTTGTATAGACTGCTGCTTGCAAAACACTGATATCAATATGTAAAATGAAATACTGTAACCTCTTCTTCAGTTGTTATCTATTTTAATATGTGCAAATATAAATCTACAAAGAATTTTATCGAGTTTTCTCAGTACCAGTATCCTGAGCTTCACGTTTACATTATATCTTGTTGTCATGATCTGTTTAATAATTACAATACCTGGAAGTTGTAATGCTGATTTTATTTAATCACATAAAACTTCTTACAGTTTACAGCTTACAGTAATCTAATGTTGTCAGGACATAAGTGTGAAAGTTTAAAGTGCTTTCCTAAAAACTGTCATTTGAATTTTGTGTTATATTGTAAAAGGTCCATTGGAAGCATATACTTTATGGTAGTTCCTTTACAATGCAATCTGTGAGCTTTATACTCCACATGTTACAAAGGTTTTTGCAATGGATAAAAGAAATGTAAAATCATCCTCGGTCAAGATGTTACGTTGTCTGTTGTGTTACACTGATCCTGGAAAATAACAGATCTGATTTACCACCTAGCTGTGTAGTTTGATGTTAGAGGAGTGATTTCAGTGCGAATCTGGAGTTTCACAGGTGTGTATTCAATGACTTTTACCTGGAGAAAGGCCAGCACAGAGAGGTTAGACAGGTCGCAATGACCAGGATTCTTACAGATCAGGTTTTGTTCGATAAGTTTGCCTGTGAAACTAAAGAAATGCAAGGGTATTCAGGAACAACGCTGTTACAGGTGAAGGAAGTATTTCACTTAATGTGCCATCTGAAGCTGTTGAGAAAATATTGTAATGCTAAAAACGTGTACTAATCACACAGATTTGTAGGTCATTAGTCCACAGTGTTGACTAGTGCCTTTGGGTATTTGGGAAGCAATCGTTAAAATAACTTTCTTGTTTAATGTATGGTTTGCTTATAATACATTTGTTATTCTGGCTGCATGCCAGTTCGAGTGTGCAGACTTCTTTCTGGAGATGTCTAGCAGCCAAACTGGAGTATCATAACTGCAGCAGTGTGAAAGATTCGGTTATGGCTTGTTGGGTCAATAAACCACAAACTCAAATTTAGCACCGATGCACTGTCAGACATTTAAGGCTACGGAACGATCAGATGCTTGTGAACATCTATGATACATTTCAATGCTTCTACACTAGTTTGCCAAACAGGCTTGTGTCAAATATTCACGTTTTAAGTGCCTAGTTATATATTTATGTAATAAAAACATGACTGTCTGCTGGGTAAATAAAATGAATACTTAACTTGACAAATTATTTGACTCTACATGTGCATAAGAATACAATTTACCTCCTCTGAATGCACATTCACATCAATCTGAACATGTATTTATCCAGGCTGGGAAACTGCCATCGAGTGTGAACACAGACTGTGCAGTAACAAAAAATGCTGCTTCAGTTAACTTTTTTTTTTTTTTTTTTAATATGTATTGTTCAAAACATGCTCTGTCCCCTCTTGTCTCATAGGAAAATGGAGAAACTTTTGTAAAGTCTCTGCCTTCCCATTTTTTCAGCCAGAAATAGACATTTAATCATAATTTCATTTCCTGAGCATTTGCTTTCTTTTATGCAGCCAGATTTTTAATGGTCTGTCTCTTAATAAAAAGGTAAGTGGGGAAACGGGAAGGCAGCCCACGGAGGGGATTTTCTGTTCCTCAGAAAAGTTCAAAATCTAAAGTAATACACCAAGGAAATGGAGGGCTGCTTTATTTTCTAATCTCTGCCTCCCCCCATGTTTTTTCCCCATCACTCTCCATCATTAAATACTATTTCATAAGCAAGTGATTTTCTTCTTACCAGCTGCTTCCATATTCAGCTCCATTTCATCTTGTGCCATTGCAGAACCTGTGCTTCTGAAATCACAATTAGTTACCATGGAAAGCAATTCAACAGCGTAATAAATACACTTGGAGGCCGCTCGCTCAGCTATGGATTAAAAAATAAAAAATATATATCCTCCAGAGAACTGGATCCAGATCACAGGCATATATGTTTATGGCCAAGTGTGTGCTTCCAGACACGTAAATGTAATTTTTTACTATATTTTCCTGGTATCCTGGATATGTGAGAACTGCACAGAATAGGAGCCCCAACCAAGATGCAGCCCCAGTCCCTTGCAAACACTGCCCTCTGCTATGAGTCCTTTTTCCCTATCCTCTGCTTCGTTTCTCTGTAAATATTCTCACCTTGAGTCTCCATGGCTCACAGTGGTACCACAGCCCACCAAGCCAGCTGGGTCCACCGGGTGCTGCTGCAGTGCCCTTCCATCGATGCCCATCACTTCTTCCCCTGGTGTCGTACTGGCTCTGGACATTTTCCAGACAATAGGCTGAAGCTGCAGCTTGTAGTTTTGCCTAAAAGATAAAACCCGATGTTGAAGTACATCTCTTTTTATTATACTGCCTGCTTATCCCTGGCAGTTCCCAGCTAATGAAATTTTCCAGTAACGGGTCTGGATTCATTACCTGCCTCGAACAGTTTATATACCCCATCAGGCTGGTACAAAGAGCTGTGAACTTCTCCTATTAAAGTACCAGTAACTCATTACACTTAGAAGTCGATTAAACTGCAAGTTCCAGCCCCAACACTTAGTCATGTTTTCAATCAGAAGAGTTGTTGCAGGATTCAACAGCATGCAGCAAACAGAGCCAATCTAGTGCTAACCTCTGAATTATCCCTCAATTATCCCTTTCATTAAATAATTTATTATGTCAATAAATCAATGAATTTCCCAACTCTTATTATAGGAAACAAGATCATCAGATGCTTTCCCACCCAGCGCAGCAGCCTGAACATGTTTGTTGTGGCTCTCGGTGACACCACACAGGAGAGCATCAGGGTGTACAACAATGTGCCCGTCTGACCCGGAATGGGAAAAGCTTCCCATCTCTTCTGAGTCTTCACAGGAAAAGAGCTCACAGAATAAAAGCCACAGAAAATGCGTGAGAAAAGCGAGTTTTAGGTAAAAGTTTGGCTCACCTTGGAGTTAACAAGGTCATTAAGTTGGACTATAAAATAGAGCTACAGCAAATTGTAATAGAAACAAACACATGATGAAATTAGAAGTGGTTTTGTTCTTCAGGTTTTCAAAACCAAGCGATTTGCCTTTATTAAAACTTGCTTTTAATATCTTTAGATTAAAAATAGTCAACTAGTTTTTGGCTGCATCTCACTTGGTTTGCTTCCCACACTTCCTTTTCTTTCCTGCTTTTGTCCACCCTTCTGGGTTCCCGTTTGTGCTGGGATGTCATCACAGCTTAAAACAATGAGCAGTGGTACAGTGACAGTGCCACAGGGAACCACATCACACACAGTGCAATTCAACATTTGGGAAATTTAAAAAAAAATCACCAATCTCTCCCATTAGAGATAAACAGCAGAGCGCAAATATTCTGTGTATTTTGGCTTTTGCAGTGATTTGGATTTGTATAACTGCATATTAGTCAATATGTGTTTGTGTTAAACAACCGAAGGGTAACAGCTTGTCTTATAGAGTAAGGCTGATGAATGAAATGTCACTTTGGCAGCTGGGTGCATGCAGCAAAGGGAAGGAGCCTGCCCTGGGGCTCGTGCTGTGTTCTGCCAAGCCCACACGGGCACCAAGCACAGACACAGGCATGGCTGGGCCAGAGGGATGTGATGAATTTAACTGCTTCCTTACTGCTGTGCAACTACCAATACCCATCAGGTGGCTGCTTTTAATTATTATTATTTCGTTATTTACCTCTTATTTAATAATTGTGCAGCTAACTTCCTTCATGATGTGCTTAGGCTTTGTGCAAAGGCACCAGGAAAATAAAAACACATCCCCTGGAATGCCATGTCCCAGTATCTGTCGAAGTATCCTGGCATTTGCTCGCCCCAAAGCATCAGTTCTGCCACATAGCTCCAGCTAAAGTGGGAGTGTGAAGCTGCCATGCACAGGCACCTGCTTGCCAGATGAAGAAGGGGGTGCAGGCAGTCCCCCACAGCCCAAGGGCTCCCTGGGGGCACATGGAGAGCTCGGGCTGCCTCTGGGAGCTGCAAGCACTGCCAGAGGCGCAGGGCTGTAGGCTGGGCACACGTGGATTTTGTGTGGCTTGGGCCAGCAGTGCTTGACTACAATTTTACAGTATGGTGCATTCAAATCACTTTTCTCCAATTAAGTTGTAGATCTCCATAAAAATATGTAAGAAGACTCAAGAAAATAAGAGGAACGTACAAATACAGGCTTGGATTTTTTTTTTTTTTCCAGTCACGGTTGCATCTTAGATACTGTAAAAGCCAGGTTTTTTAAGTCAGTGGAAGTCATTAGAAATCCTCCCTTCT
Organism: Aythya fuligula; assembly: GCF_009819795.1. Lineage (NCBI taxonomy): Eukaryota > Metazoa > Chordata > Aves > Anseriformes > Anatidae > Aythya > Aythya fuligula. Next base: position 19,395,667 of record NC_045571.1, on the reverse strand, counting down.
CTATTGATGAGGTTTGGATCAGGCTCAGCCCTATGCACATGGGCTTTTGCTTCTGATTTAACACAAACAGAAGATTTCAAGACTTCATTTCATTCACAAATGTATGTTCTGCTCCTCCTGCCTTCTCCCCATCTCCCATTAGGAGCCTCCCTCAGGGTGTTCATTAGGGCCTGCGCTGATGACCCCACGAGCAGCTCAGCCCTGTGCCAGCCCTGCAGGCTGGGCCTGTCCCATCTCATCCCTCTGCAGCAGGGTGCTGTCAGCCCATTGCTTTCACCTCCTTGTGCAAACATGCTTGGTGTGTTACTTAATTTGAAGGGGGAGGCGAGCACTCCATCAGGCTGAAAAACAATGACACCATGCTAATGAAGGCAGCGAAGCAGCTGAACCAAAGTGAGCCCTCTGCTTCAGCAGAAAACAAAAATAATTGAAATTGCAAATGCCAGCTCCTCCAAGATACAGCAGAATTAGCAGGTGCGAGCACTGTTTGCTGGCGGACAGGTTCCTTCCCAAACCCATGCTTGTCTTTAACATGCAGCAATCCACCACAACAGGACGATCAGGGACCAGAACTGCTGATCCCCAGCCTCCTGAGACAAAACTGCAATTTAAAATGGAAACTAGGCCAGGGGGGAGCACATCACAGAGGTACAAGGAGCTGGGAGCCACATCCACATTGCTGGCAGTGAACAGGGGCCTGCGCTGCTGAACCCGCAGGCCAGGGACCTTCCCTTTTAGGACAAACCCATGGTTTCCACAGGAGTCTCCCCCTCCTCCCAGTCAGCTCTGGGCAGGGCAGGAGGCAGGAACTGAGGTTTTTGAGGAGAGAAAAGGCTGCTGACAAGCTCTTGGCACATCTTTGTGCCACATATCTGCAGAAAGCCAGCCAAGAAGGACTGCAGCCTGGAACCAGGGCCAAATTCATGCTTCCACAGAGCTGAACTTGGTCGCAGAGCCCTGCTGCGAGCTCTGGCTCCACCGCAGGCACCTGGCCAGGCCTGCACCGCGTGTGCTGCTCCCACTCCTCCCCACAGCCTCTGTGTTGGGTTTCCACAGATGAAGACCTACCAGCACACTCTGTTTATCAGGGCAAGATTGGGCTATTTCAGCATTGCTGATTTGGGAGGCAGAGTGGAAACTTTTGACATTTGCGTCTTCTGCCCATTGACCACGAACAAGGTCCCCCCCGCCCCGCTCCCGCTGGGGACAGCGGCTCTATGGAAACACCGCTGGACATCATTATTTATGGTGCTTTAGTCACCCTGGAAACAAAGTAGATGCTACCAGACATGACTTTTAACACAGCTAATTATGTCATTAGTGTCAGTGCCACTTAACGACTGGCATATACCTTCCCGGGACAACGCTGGCGGCATCTCCATGGGGATGACCCCGCTCCGTGCCACAGTGGGGACACACACAGGGTGCTCCAGCACCATGGGGTGGCCTGGTGGCTGGCCGTGGCCATGCAATATCACCAGGGGCACGCTTGTCGGGGAACCCAGAGCCAAAGCTCATCCCAGCTGCTATTCCAACAGCTCTGCAGCTCCATGGGGCATTTCCATGTCCGCAGAAGGCTTGGCTCTCCTCCTCCAGCTAAGAAGCTGAGCTCCCCTCCTTTAGCTTGCCTCAGCTCTTTTGGGGACCATCTTTATTAAAATTAAATTTATGGGCAGAATGTATTTCTTTACCTAGCTGTTACAAATCCAGTGAAAGACACTTCACAGAAAGTTTGGGGTAAAACTTGGGATTATTTTATTTTATTTTTTAAATAATTTCCCCAATATGCTATGCATTTGCTAAAAAATCCTGTTTGGGGGACAAGAAACCGCTCATGACTTCAGTTGGATTTTGTAAACACCCTGCCCCAAAACATTTCCCACCGACACTCCTGTGCGCAGTACTTCAGCCTTTCCTTTCCAAAGGAGGCTCTCAACTCTCTCAACTCAAACTTACGGAAGCAAAACAAGTGATTAAATGGGAAAAAGAAAAACAGACTAAAAGCAAAGTGAAAACCATGAAGAGGATCTGTCTCCAAGCCATGCCTCACCATGGCATGGGAGACCTCCAGCTGCAGGCAGGGAGCCCTTGCAGGCTCTAATGAGGAGAGCTATAACGACCTCCTCTGCATTTAATTCCACTCTATGCCCTTTGCCCCAGTGGGCAGGGATCAGGGCTGTGTACTCACAGCAGAAGTTGTGGCTTTGTTCTTCTGGGCTCATAATAATGCCTCTTATTTCCTCCTCAGCTCTACATACCTGGAGCCAACTTGTTGTTGATGGGGCATCACGAAGTCTAACGGCATCATAACCACACAGAGGTTTTGGGGCGATGCACACATTTCAACAGGCTGATCCTCAACACAGACAGGTGGCACCTTTCCATGGTGAAGCACAGGGATCACTTCCATAGAAATGAAAAACTGATTTAATCTCTATATCCTTCCGTTGCTGGGGCAGAAAGCAAGAAGGGACCACAGGTGAAAAGGGAGCTGGCAGCCAGCATGATGCCTGCAGCACTCTGCAGCCCAGGGCAACACAGGAAAATAGACACAGGGATGGGTGGGTGGGCTATGCCAGGAGAGCTCCACACAGCCACCAGGAATTCTTTTCCAGAAGCATGGGAATTGGCTTTTCTTGTTCCCCCTGGCCTGGGGAAGATGAATTGCTTCGCTAGCAGATGATCAACTTCATATCCAGCTCAGCTGGGGACTGGCCTGGTACAGGAGCAAAACTTTAACAGAGAATATGTAAACTAGTGGGGAGACAGATGCTGTGGATTTGAGCCCAAAGCACCGAGAATAAATCCAAGTGCCTTGTGGATGTTTTTCAACAGAAAACAAATAGTGTAATTTTAAAGAAGGCAGTAAGGAATCAGTCTTCTGGGGGTTTGGGTTTCAGCTACATACTTTAGATGTAATGGCATTTTTTAGTCTTTTGATGCTCATGTTTACCCCACCATGTTCAGCGGTCCCTATCACTCCGCAGGAGCAGGACCAGCTCCCCTTGGACATGGGCACAGCCACCTCTGCCACCTGCTTCACAACCCTGCAAACTGGAAGTCTCTTACTGCAAGGCTTGGGGTTGAGGACACTTGTTCCTACATTGGTCCCATCCCTTTCCAGCCCAGCTGAAACCAGCAGCAGGCAGGGAGGTCTGGAACACGACCCCATCTGGCAGGATGGCATGGTGGCAATGCCTCCAGCTTCCCACAACAAAGCCTTGGGGGAAGGATGGACTGAGGGTCCCAAACACACTGGCAGAGCCTGGTTGTTGCTGTTCTCCATGTAACACACCCTAAGCAAGCCAGAGTGATGCTGGTACACGTGCAATACAGGCAGCACCTTTCCTCAAGTCCTTTTTAAAAACCAAGAGCTAGAAGATAAATTTGGTCCTGAAGGCAGCGTAAATCCAAAGAGACTTTGCAGAAGCCTCTCCCATGCCCACCACCACCAGACTCTGCCCCCAGGTGTCAATTATTTTGAAATTGAATCCAGCTGAAGAGCACCTGCTCATAAATATCCACAAATCCACCCACATCCTGTTTGCATCATCACTGGTGTACTTTGGTGGGAAAGAACATGAATAAATGACTGACTCACAATGCCTTATTTCTCAAATTTCATGCAGTTTGGGAGTTTTCCTTGTATTTGACATTAAGATGCTTGTTCCTTTTATAACCTTCATTACACATTAGGAAGAATGCATGCAGACCCAAATAGCTCTTGAATTTATAAATATGCTGCAATTGATGTATTTCATTTTACAATTATTGTGATAAACAAACGGGATATTTCAGTAATGCTTGAATGTGCTCTGTAAGTAATGCCTTTCATTGTCCTTTAATTGTATGTATTTGGTAAATGAGCTTTAAAGGTTGAATTAGTATTCATTAGGCACAGGCTACCATACATTTTCTGCAACAGAGATAAAATAACCATTTCCTCTAGTCATGCCACAGCTGAGTGGCAGCCCAGTGCAATGCACTTTTATTACAGGTATATGTTACCATTTCTTTGCAGACAAGGTCCAATTAGGAAGGTTACAAAGTGGTTATTTTTAGTTAATGGTGGTGTAATGAACATAGGTGTGTGCACTTACCAATTTTCTTATTTTCAGACTCAGAGAAGCAGGGATCAAGCTCTTCCACGTAAGCTAACCTAACCCCTAAAATTAATGAAGCTCCACTAATTTGTCAGGAATGTTATATCTGCATCAGTGCCTCAACTTCACAGCTTCATACATCCCCATGTCATAAAAAGGCAGGCAGGTAACACACAGGTTAGAAACCAGCTGGCAGAGTGATGCCCACAGGTGTCCAGTCTCAGCACAGCAGCTATCACCCAGGATGCACATTTTGCAACCCTTTGCATAATGAAACAAAAACCCATGAGGACACAAAAGCTTCTGTATTCCTGCCCAATTTCTGGCCAGCAGAACCAAAGGCTTTAATAACCCAAATGTTCAGAGCCAGGGACGGTTTTTCCTAGTGGATTAATGAAAGCATGACCTGACAACTCACTAGGCATTAGGTCTCAACACAGCAGAAAACACATAGGCAGGAGGCCAAGAACAGCAGAGGCTGAAGCAGGTTTGGAAGCCCCAAACCCAGCACAGCATCCCATCTGCAGCTCATGGCATTAAGGAGCAGCTACATGTAAAGCCAGGCTACCCACAGCAACCCCTCCTGCTCCCCACTCACAACATTTCTGCCTCTGCTGAGCCCAGGGTAAAACATGACAGAAGGAACACACAAAGAAGCAACACAAAACCAAACAGACAAGCTATAAAAATAAGTTAAAATTAAGGCTAAGAAATTCAGATTATTACAATTTTCATCTTCCCGTACAGGCTTCCCCATAAGGCTGTTAAAGCAAGGCAGTGCAAAGAAAGCACAGAGGATGGGTTCAAACTCAAAAAAGGCACCACTTGTTAGAATAACAGCATATCAGATGGTGAGAAAAATTTGGAACTAGAAGTTTGCATACAGCAATAAAATAGCATGATAAAACACAGAATTTAACATGCTCTTGATTTGGCTCTAAATTGCAACAAATGGAAGAAGCCCTGATCAGTGAGCAAATAGGACGTGCTTCATACAGACCGAAATGGGTCAAGCAGCCAATAACTCCATAAATATTTAAATGGCAACAGAGCAGCCCATCGTGTGTATTGCCTGGGGATTTAGGCTAAATAAATGAAGTTGGCCTTTCCAACCTCATCATCTGTGATTCAGTAAATATTGGGGGTACTCAGTCACTGAGTACAGACACTGAAAAACTAAAACAAAAAACAACACCCACATGCACAGAATTTTAAAAGCAAATAAATTCTGGTTTCCAGACTCAAGAGAAGGAAAAGATTAGTTTTTTTAAGTGAGAACAATGAAGAATTAAGTTATTTTGTTGCTTGCAGAAAGGCATCTGAAATTACAAGTAAATAATGTGCGCTGACATCTACAGTCACCATAGAAATAGTTACTTGTGATGAGGGGGAAATAAGATGAACAAATGAACACCCCAGAAAGTAGCAGACCTGTTTGCTTTCTCTAAAGAGTTAGTTGGCTTCTCTGCCCAGTAGTCTCAGTTTTACTTTTCTATTTGCAAAATTAAACACACACGTGCTGGGAACAGTGTTTGCACAGTCACCATGAAGTTCCCCTTCACAGGGCTGTCATTACTGAGGTAACAGAGGGGATGGGAAAACCCCAGCATCACTTCTGTTAGCCAAAGGCTTGCCAGCAAGGACACCTGGGGCTCTCTGCCTGTACCACAGAGCCCTAGGGCTGAGCTCACCCCCAAATAAAACCTTCCTTGCCCAGGCTGTGGGGTGCTGACCACTCAGATGATGCAGAGCAGAGAGAGGTTTTGTAGCCTGCAGACAAATTTGACCTCTAACAAGAGCAGAAAGGCAGCTTTTAGCCTTACCTGCAGCTTTGGTGCCCCAGCCCCAAACAGGGTTTCCCTCCATCCCCTGGTTTGGGAACAGGAACAGCCTTTACCCCCCAACAGCTCTCCAGAGGAGGGCAGCACCCCCAGCCTCTCCTTTTAGCTAGCCTGGAACACCTGGTAGCAATTTCTGGCAGAAGATAAGCAGCTTCTAATTAGCAGTCAGGTCATTTGTCACCTGTTCCCACTGAACAGCACGTGTTGGGTGCTCAGCACCCACCCAGCACTCCTCCCCCTGGTCCAGCCCAGCAACCTGTGCTTGCAGGAGCCAGGGCAACGTTTGGTGCAGTAGCTGGCAGTGAGGAAAGTTTATTTCTTGTAGCACTGACAGGGCTGCAGCATTTCATTACCTGCTGGTAATGAGGTTCGCCGAGGCGTGACCCCTCTCCGGGAGGCGGCTGCGAGCGATGAATCAGAGCTGCTCTGCTCCAGCTGAGAAACACGGCCTGCGTCGGAAAGCTGCACCCCCAGAAGTTTGGTGAGGGCTGGTGCCACGAAAAGCACACAGAGAAGAGGGAAGAAATATTTGAAGGGTTGTGAGACAATCCCGATGCCTGCTCTAGCTGTTTATCAGCTCGTGGGTGCTGGCAGCAGCCTTCCTGCACCCGCTGTCCTGCCCCAGCAGTAACTGGAGCCCACTTTCCTGCTCTGCTGCAGCACTCAGACAAAGGGCAGGATGAGGCCACTATGCTGAGCATGTTGTGGGCTGTGCTGCCCCTTGTAGCTATTAGCTCTGCTTCCCTGGTTAATTAAGTGCTTAGATGCAAAACTGGTGCGGAGATGAGCAGGGAGGGAGAGGAGCAGGGAGGAAGAACGCTATTTTAAGTAAAGCCTTTCGTTAATCGGGGTGGAAATTTACTGAGGAGAGGAGACCTGTGCATAAGCAGCAGTGCTTTCCCAGGTTTCTGCTTGGAAAATACCCAGGTAATGATGGGTGTGGGCTCAGCCTGTGCAAAGGAAAACCAAAGCACTGAACTTGGAGGAGCGCTGTGGAGAACTTCTGTAGCTGATAGCTCCGGGCTACAAAACGCATTCTGACATGTATCGATTCAGCAGAAAGTCTATAATATGTAATAATGCCGCTTTGTCATTTTCTATCCAATTATTTCTGCTCCCTGTCCCTGGGATTTCCCAGCTGAGAGTTATGAAGTGAGCAGGGAGCAACCTCTGCCTTCTGCTTGCTCAGAAAAAAAAAGACGCAGCCAGTGCTGGAGTAGCTGCTGAAATCCCTTGGTTTAGGCTGGGCAAGGAGGAGGCTCCTATGGCCAAAACACTCCCTGCTCTGCTCTGGGATTCTCCCAGATGTGCCTGCCCTAGGAAGGTGACACTCAGCATTGCCATACTGCAGATGCCCACCAGCCCCTACAGCAGCGGAGCAGGAGCTGTGGCTGAGGGCCTGGTGGTGGCCACAACCAGCAAGATGTCACAGCAGCAGCCATTGTTGGGAACAAAAAGCAATCTGTTCTTAAAATTTGGAAAAAAAAAAAAAAAAAAGTCTGAATTAGAGAAAAAACCAACCATGTGGATAAGACTGATGCACAGCACCTCTCAGCTCCTGATGAATCATTTCCCATCCAGCCAGGCAGATGCGCTCTGCAAATGAAAGGAGAAGGGCCAGGCTTGGGGAACATCTGTAGAGATCAGGGAAATAGCACGCTTGTTCTGGCACTTGCCTTGTGCCCCCTCTCAAAGAAAGGCCGTTGAAATGTTAACATCCAAATACCCAGAGCACTAATACTTGCAAAAGACAGATGACCTCCTCGTTTCCCCTGTCATCCAGCATTTAGTCATCTCGCACACCGTGATAAAAAGCAAAATTATGCTGTGCAAACGAAGTGAACTTTCACATCAGCTCATCTGCTTCTTTTCCCTTAAACGTTGCAATTATTGTTTCTATTGCACAATCACTCCTTACTGCGCTGGATGCATTATTAATATGGAGGAGCACAGGCTCTTTTACGAGCTGTTAACATTCATTAGCACTCTGGGTCCCAACACAGAGCCAACCTTTCCCCTGCTCATTCCCATTCACGGCGTGGCACCGACAGCAGCGGGGACGGGGATGGGAATGGCACTGATGGAGAATTCCTCTGGTGGCTTCACCGGGCTCTGCTCCGACATCAGGCCATGCATTACCCCGCTCCTCACAGTTGCCCCCGGAGACAGGACGAGGCTGGGTGATAATTATCTGGGTTCCCATTGAGCTCCAGGGGTTGCTGGAGGATTTGTTCTTGCTGTCCCGTGCAATCACATCATCGTGGGGTCAGGGCTCCCCTACTTGGAGGCCAGGCAGGCTGAGTGGCTGATGCTTACCGTGGGGCTTTGCCATGCCCACGAGGAGAGAAATGTTGAAAAAACAGCCAAACTTTTCTAAAACAGAATCGTTTGCTTAACCACAATGATCCAAAACTCATGGTTCTCCTTAATGTGTAGATAAAAGACGAAAGGTGAGGTGCCCGAGTGTGGCTGCACAGAGCGGGGCTGCTCCCCGGCCTGCTGCTCCTCCTGCGCCTCAATGCAGGCTCAGCAGTGACCCCAGACTGTCCCCACAGCTGAGGCTTTGCTCTGCTGAACTTTTATGAAAGAAATGAGGGATGGGGACCGGGAGTGCTCTAGAGGGAGCATTTGCATCTCCCGAAAGCGCTGCTACTGCTGAAGCTTGCTGGCAGGCGGTGGGCGCAGGCTGGCAGGCGGCCTGGGAAATGAAGCCAGCTCATGGGTGGCTTCCTCTGTGCTTGGTACGAAGTCCTGGGGACACCAGTGTGGTGAGGACGTGACACTGGGGCTGACAGGGGCCCCGAGGAGCTGCCCCCAGCTCCTCCAGGCCTGCTGCCCAGGGCTAGCTCTTGGTGTCCCTGTCACCGCTGAGGGCGCGAGGCCCCACGCTGGCTGGGGTACGGCCGCCTGGTGCTTGGCTTCACGCCTGTGGTGACAAATTTGAACACTGAGCAAGGACCTCGTGGCACAGAAATACATATAGCAGATGATGTGGTCTTGTGCTGCTATAATCATTGGACTCAAAACCCCTGACTCTGCAGCGGACCCTCCCGGCTCTGTCCTGCTGTGCCGTGGAGCTGCAAACCCACCAAACCCAGCTGAGGAGCCCACCTGAAGCAGCTGGCCCTGGGTTTCCACCAGCTGCCAGCCTGTGCAGAGCCGGAGGGCTGAGGGCTCACACTTCATCACCGTTCAGCCCCCGGTGCTCCCTGAAAGCCAGAGGCCTGACCTTACCAGATCCCAGCCGCTACTTGCTATCTCCTGTATCTGTATTGCACAAACACATAAAATATCACAAAGCAAAACTCCAAGGGATGTTTATCTAAAAGCAACTAGTGAAGGCAAAGCAGCAACTTCAATGTTTTTCTGCTACTAGACAGCAGCTGCTAATCCTTAATGAATGGTGCCTGTGCGAATCCAGCAGCACCATTTATATTATCTGACCTTGGTGGAGTTGACTCATTAAGTGTTATAAATAGCTGCTCCTAATAGGCAGTCGGTGTACAGGTGCCTTGTGTAATGATTGAGGAACAATCACAAACTAATTCCCCACTGATAATTCATAAGATATTTGAATAAAAATAAGGCTGTATTTGCATAGCTCCCCAGAAGGAAGTAATCTCCCTGAAAAATATTCTGGTTTGCAAACTGCATTAGTCAATGACTTTAGCACAGTCACATTCACAAGAAATTATGCTAATACATGTGGAAGATTACATTTCCTTGGAAAAAAACAGAAAGAAAAGAAATAAGTGCAGTAAGACAGAGGAGAGCCCAGATGACTGCAGCGCGCTACGCTGCCCCGAGTAATTGATTGCTGCACCCATTCAAATAAATCGTGCTTTGTTAGGGAAAAAAATTAGGCAAGTTAAAATCTGATAGCTATAGCTTAGTATTTAATAAACAAATGCAATTCAGGATGTAATTACAGTATGGATGCGTTCTGTTGTGCTCAGCCCCCATCGTGTTGCATCCCGGGTTGGGAGCTACATCCAGGGCTCGCTCCCTGCAAGCCAGGCAGACCCCAGTGCGAGCACAAAACGGGGACGATTTCAGTGGTGGGGGTGTGGTGCCTTTGCCAAAACCCTGAGTTCTTAATTGCCAGCTTTGAAAGTTGTGTTTCTTTCAATAAGGCCATTAAGCTCTGCCTTAAATCAGCTTTTTAGTCAAAGGACGATACAAACATCCTCGTGTCCTCGAAGCGTACCACCAGCTGAAAAAATCACGGGAAAAAGGCTCTCCTGAATGAAGCCTATGGTCTGGTTTGTGAATCTTTAACACGCATTCCTGCAGCTCAGTTCAACACTCAGCAAACTCATATTCTCTTTGACAGGGTAGACATTTTCATAAAGTATTTATAGCAGCTAAGCAAAATAACCACATTGCTGGGGACCTGAATTTTCAATCATTGCTTATAAAGTAACAGCTTTTTTAACTGAGATCTTCAGGAGTCTGTTCCAAAATCCCAGCCTTCCTTATTTATACTATAAACAGTAGAGAAATAATAAAATGGAAATGCAATTAAACTGTGAACTGCGGGTTGTTTTTTTTTTTTTTTCTTTTTTTCTTTCCAGTGGAGAATAGAGCATCTATAAGAATACATTTATAAATCTTGAATGTTTTGTACAACTGGATTGTAAAAGAATGGAAACACCACAGTATTGCCCCAACGGGGTGTTAGAAGTCCCGTCCAGACTGCAGAAGCCACAGGGGAGGGAACAGAAGTGACTTGGTGGGTGAAGCCCTGCCGTCCTGCTCCCAGCAGAGGCTCCTGGTGAGGAGCAGGGCTCTGCTGGCTGGTTTCCAGTGCCCATGTCCAGCAGCAGCAAACCTGCCTCTGAAAATCTCCTCCTCTCCCAGGGGGTCCCAGGCTTCAGCCGGTCTTCCAGAACATGGATGTGTTGGCTAATCCTTAAGTAATCTCCTTTCATCAGTGGTTTGCTCTTTGACATCTTTTTTCCAAGTGTTTCAAAGACCTTTAATTAAGAATCAAAACCCTCTTAAGATGGTGGCAATACCCTGATTTGACACAGGCTTAATTGAATCAGGAGAGGTTGAAAGGCCAAACTACATCAAATAATTGGAGTGTTCCTTGAGGACCACTTTTGACCCTTGGTTTTCCAGGGGCTGGTGGTGGCCAAATCCTATTTTTGTCCTTCAAAATACCACAAACACTTCTGACTGACCGGGTCTGCCTGCTGTAAGCTTGCAAGCTGCAGGGCTCTGCTTTGCTGCCTTTAAAGTTGCTGGTTTTAACAGTGGCAGGAAGATCAGGACCTAACAGATGTAAAAGCCTCTGCCCCAGGATCTGCATTTTGTAAGTCACTTGATATTTTCCATTTTAAATTACTTCTCTAAATGTGGCTTGCTGGTCAATTTAGCGATATAAGTGCTTCTGATGAGCTCTCAGTGCAAGACAAATAAGCGGGTTTCAGCAATATGACTCTTAATGTTTCATAGAAATTATTAAAAAATCATAAGTGAGTGTTTCTTCCCACTAATTGCCAGTTTACAGTCATGCTCCTGTTGCCTTCTTTAAGGTGTTTCACCAGTCAGACCTTTAAAAAATGTAGAAGGAAGTAGGAGAAGACATCTGTTATGATAGATTGGATGCAGACAACTATAAAAAGAAAGAAAATGGGAAAACACAGGCAATATCTCTGCGTTTCTCTGGGTTTTATGGGCAGCAGAAGACTCATCCACCACCACCGCCAAAATACACTGCCTGTAGGCAAAGATTTCCATTAGCAGGGTACCGGGAACAAAATACAAAATCACTGCTCTGCACAGTGTTCACCAGGGGTAATGAATTGGGGATCGATTCAGAAGTAATCTGACTCCCGTTAAGTTTGCAGGGACAAAACCATGACGGATGGGATGGGGGATGAGAAATTCCAGCCGGGCTGGGCAGGAATTGAGGCCGGTGTGCAGGAGCAGCCAGCCTGCCGCGAGGTTTCCCCACGCCTTTCCAAGCACGGGCACCAACTACAATTTCTTGCTCCGCTGTCAGCAGCGACAGGGCCACCAGCCTGTGCTGGCATTGATGGGAAGGGCCCAGCCCTGCCCCTGAGCCTCGTCCTTCTGAGAAACACGAGGCTATTTAAAGCTTGTAATGGTAATTATTTATAAGCCACCTTCATGAGCTGCGTCTTTCATTTTGCCTACACTTTTCCCTGCCTCTGGAGGGCAATCCAGCTAGTGCTGGATTTAATAACCTGGCCCTGCCCCTAACCCTTGTGGACAAGCTGCTGCTTTTCCAGCAGGGCACCCTCCTGCCTGCCATGGGGATGAGGGTTAGTCCTGAGGTCCACTGCAGCATCAGCTCTGCAATTGCAATCTGTTTGCTGACTCCAAAATCCTCTAATTGGGATTTCCCCAATTAACAGCCTCTTCATTGCTTCTCCCAAGCCACCAGGAGCTGCCATTTCACCTTCTGAATGTTCAGCTCCCCTTAGTACCTGCTTTTGACCTAATTCTTGCATCAAGGACCTTGATGCAGAGAGAAGCACACAGTGGTGTGAAACCTGGGGACAGAAAACAGATTAGGACCCCGTTTCACAATTCACATCCCCATTGCCCGTTTTTAATGCGTTACTACAAAGCAATACTTTGTAAATCCTTTGTGCAGTAATGGTGAGTGATGGAGACGCTCATCACTGGGTGCTGGGCTTTGAGCACGGAGCTTGCTTCTGGCATCAGCACAGCCAGGCTCGGCTGCTGGAAGCAACAAACTGCCTGTGCACCAAAATAGAAAAAAGAATTAAGTTTCTTGCCAGCTCCTTGGGGAAATAGCGGTGGAAATAATGCATTCGTGGGTATTGTTTGTGTGCTGTGAAGCAGGACTGATGCGAAGGAGTGAGCAGCTCAGCAGTGCTGCAGCAATGCTTTCCCAAAGCTTTTCCTGACAGTTCCCTAGCTCCAGGTGGCTGTGCTAATATTAGCAGAAGGAGTTTTGACTTTGGTTTTCTGTCAAACTGGCGTTTCTGGCTTACGCTCCTACAGGTGCCCGTGAGGTCTGGGTGCATCAACAACCCACAGCCCAAGGGCTCGCAGCGCGTGGCTTAGCTTTGACCAGGACCCACAACCACAACGTGCAGAAAATCTTTTAAAAACTCATTTTTTGCCAAGTCTTTTGAAAAACACATTAACTGGAAGCAGACTTTTTTTTTTTTTAATTTATTGACAATGGCTACTGTATAATGGCAGCAGGGAACGGGCCCGCATTAAATCCCGAGTGTAACTTTGTGTTAATGGGATCTTTTCACCACCAGCCACAATGAGGAGAAAGCCTCCAGCGAAGGTGCAAGGTCCTGAGTCCTCCACTGATCTAAAAATATTCCCGGCTGCTTGATAAGAGGTCGGCTCCCCCAGGACTTTACACTGCTCGTGGTGATGACGTCTGCTCTCGTGTCATGTAAGGAGCAAGGCTTCTACAGCTTGGGGTGGATTTCTGCACTTTAGACTCTATGTGAAAATGTAAATGATCGACCTCGCTTCCAAATAATTGCAGTTTTCCACCATATGTTGCTGAACTAACACGAAGCTATTTTGGTGAGCGTCCACGTGCTTTGCAGCTATAGGTAACGAAGGTGCCTCCGAGAGCTCCCTGCCTCCCTCCAGGGATAAAGAAGCCATCACAAGCCTCTAGCTTTAGAGATTCTTATTTTCATTAGCTTTTATTTAAAGAAACCGCTTGAAAGTAAAGTTCTGGGGGGAAAAAGAAGAAGCCTTCCTAAGCACAGGGTCTGGAAGATCGCAGTTCTGAGTAAACTTTTATGGCTGAGCTATAAAGCGCCGGTAATGGGAATGCTGACAGTCCGTTAACCACAGTGGTCCCAGCTGGCCCCGCTGATAATAAATTACACGAAACGAGGAGCAAACAGGACTCTGATTCACCGGGGCTGTGGGCAACAGAGTGGTAAAAACAAGTCGGGTTTCAGCACTGCCTCGTGTTTGTTTTTTTTTTATTTATTTATTTTTTTTATTTTTATTTTCCCAGCTGGTATTTTGACCCAAAGGCTGGAGTGTTTTGAATTACTGGTGTGTGTGTTAAGACTTTATACTGTGAATATTTCAACATATATGAATCTTTAATACGCCACCGCTCAGCTTAGCTCAGGAAATTTGAAAATTATCTGTGTAGCGACTACACAGCTTTCATAAAAACATTGTTATACGATGTACCAGCAAAACAACAAGCTTAAATTTGCCATAGTACTGGCTGCATGCTTGCAATCAATTTAGCTTTGTACAAATGCAAAAATGTTCCCCGTGGGAATGTGCCGGAGATCCGATTTTTCCAGTGCCTATGGAACGCTGTAAAGGGATCAAAAGTGACCCCAAGCAGCATGCATATGGATGTTTCACTGCACAGCCTATTAAAATGTTCCCAATTTAAAATACCTCTGCCCAGACAAGTCCAGATGCTTCGATGCTGTCAGCACAAACGTGACAAAACGGGGACCGGTTTGGGATCAGCGCATCCCCAGCTCGGCTGGGTCGAGCCAGGCACCGGCGCTGCGCTGCGAGCATCTCCGCAGCACAGCACATGCTAATGAGCTCCATTATTTAATAATAAACAGCAACATTTAATTAGCGCAACCATTACTATGCATAAAGGGCTTTAATTACACGGCAGGCTGGTGGAAATACGCCAGTTTGGGGTGAGGTTGATCGGCAGGCCCCACTCCATCAGTGCACCAAAATGGGCTGCTGCCTTCGGTGCCTCATCTCGCTGCTCTGTTACATGCTGAAATTGTGTTTTCTTGTGTTTTCTTGGGGATTTTTGGGTGGAAGGGGACGTTCCCAGTCTCATCTTGATTGCATCCACGGAGGGCTGGTGCTGGTGCTGGATGGGAAGGGGTCCCGGCGGAGCCTGGAGCAGAGCTTGCCACTAACACGGCCGCTCCTGCCCCGCTGCAGGTCCCCAGCTGGAAAAGCAGTGAAGTGGTCAAACTCGAGTGAAACCACTCCCTTTATTTTAGCCTTTCCTAAATGAAAATCAGCCATTTAAAGAAAAAAAAAAAAAAAAAAAAAAAAGAAAAATGCCCTCCCCGCTTTTAGCAACAGCCTACATGTGAGATACCAGATTTTGAGGAAAATGCTTGAAAGAAACCAAATTTATTGAACTTTCTGATATAGGCCAGGGACACCCCAAGACATAGAAATGTTCTTGGAGGGAGAAAACCAGCTCCTGCCCAGGCACCTTGTGGTGCTGGCGTCTGGAAGAGCGGGCTACGGTGAGAAACGCATGGGCTGTGGCCAACGTGCTGGGTCCACACCTGGTTTCTCTCCATGTGCTGGGCACGCTGAAACTGTGGGTTTGGGAAGGAATATGCAGTAGGGAGTGAACCTCGGACAGCCGTGGTGGTAGAGGAGCAGGAATGGCTCCAAAAGGGAGCCTGCCCCTTCCCCACTTGCAAAGCTGTTGCCACTCGAGCTCCAAGAACATTAAAATAAATTATAAACGTCTGGTGGTGAAACAAATCCCCATTTTGCAAGTTTGAAAACTTGGGTTTCTTGTAGGACATATTTTCTTCCTGGAAATGTATGCTTCTGCTTTTATTCATCAGAAAATGTTTTAGTCTTAATTTGACGTTATTCTATTGGTGCTTTCTGGGCTCGAAACACAGCGCTCTCTCCCCTGCTTGCATCTGCCGTGCGAACAAAAAGAGGATATTCTGCACCTGTCACTGCCTCGCAACCAGCTGAAGCGAAATTGGATTCAACAGTCGCTAAACAAAGTGCGAGCAATGAGTCAGTATGGAAATCAGACTTATTTCTTTTTAACTCTATTATGTGGCAGCACAAGAGAGCGGGCACGCTTCCTTGTGCGGCGGTGTACGTACGGGGTGCCCATTTCAACATCTTCCTCCAGCGCTTTTTCACCAGCTCCGAGACAAAAGGGAACAATCCCGCAGCTCTCTCTCGCGCAGGAGATTGATGCACATCTGCTGTGCTCGCGATTTACATGTTTTAAACTTTAAGTAGGCACGGTTAAGACAGAGGAAAATGGGGCAAAAACAGAGGAAACATCTCAAGGCCCCGTCTGCGGCAAACTTGCACTTGAGTTTCTCCAGCTGCCACCCCACGTCTCTGTCCTCGAAGATCTCTGTGCTCTGCCCACGGTTGGAGTGGACCCAATGCCACCTGCACCAAGAGGTGTAGGACACTTTGGTGCTTTTGCATCTTTATTTGTATCTGCGGCAGAATTGTCTTTAGCAATAGAAAAAACAGGCGTAGTTTTGGGGAAAAGAATTTGGGAGAGAGATGATCGGGGAAAAAAAATAATTGTAAGTGAAAACAAAGCAGGGCACAGTTAGGGAGGATGGGAAGAAGAAGAGGGGAGGTAAGGGGCACCCACACGGGGCAGGAGCAGAACCGAGGGGATCCCAGCCGCCCTGCAGGTGCTGCGACAAGAACTGGGGAAACTTTGGTGCAAACAAGAAGCCTCTTGTATCTGAAATCACAAAACGCTCCTAATACCTAATATCTTTAAGAATCAGAGAGCATTTATGTAGCAGACTTACTAATAGCTGCTGTCCACGCTAACAAATCTATTTTCCTCCTTCACTCAGAGTCGTGCATTCAGGAACTTTCATCAGAAGTTTGGTTTGAGAGTCTTTTATCTCTTCCCGTCTTAAACAAAATCCATTTTGTTACAGTGAATAAACCTAATACATTCCCAACTGCAGTAAACACAGCAATTTTTTTTTTCTTTTTGACTGCATAATATAGCTATTTAAAAAGTGTTAATTGCTTCTTTTGGAAAAAATGCCTGCATGTTCCCGTTTCAGCACAAAACAAGCAGCTTATGTGCTGCGCTATCAAGCCTGTTTATCTTCCCTGCTCCTCCATTCTTGCTATTCTTCACCCTGGTTATTCCGTCTGCCAGGCTCTGCATGAAAGATTGGGCGAATGATGTTGAAAGTAGCCCCTTTGAGGTTGAGCTGAGCGTGAAATAGCAAGGAAAAAAGTCATTTTGGTGCCCAGTTACTCCATCCTGGTGTGGAAGGTCATGGGACACCGCTCAATTTGCTGCTCTTGCTGCTGGAGACCAGCCGCAGGTCACCTTCATCCCTAACTTCTTGTCCCTTTTGCACCATGCCAGCTTTAAATGCAGAAATATCCAACTTTTGAAGCCCCATTTGGAAGCAAAAGGGCAGGGAAGGGTGAAGGACCCGGCTCTGCTGAGCCCCACACCTTGCCCGCCAAGCACAGGAGTCCTTACAAATTATGAAAATATTTATTTATACCTAAACCTCCTTCAAGAAAACAATAATAAATAAAAAAATGAGCATGCTTTGCATGCCGAGATCAGCACACAAAATGAAGGGAAATGTTCGACGCAGCAGAAAATGAGAGTCAAGTAAAATGCTCCTGCATGGACTTTGCAGCAGGCGATGGCTGCATTGCACTGGGGAGCTCAGCAAGCACGCAGCAACGGCTCTGGGGAAAAAAAATAAAATAAAATAAATATAATATTAAATAAAATTAAAATAAAAGTTCAGAGGAGCCCAAAATCCATCTTCCCATCACCACAAAGAGAGATTTACGTATTTTCCTGCAGCCCTGTGGCAGCAGAGCACAAAACCACAGCACGACGACTGATGGGGCATTCATGCCCAGCAGGAAGAAGCCACGCTGAAACCAGCAAGGAAATTTGCTTAAAAACTCGTTGGGCAGTATCTATCCTTCTCTCTTCAGCAGCAGAGGGAAAACAGAGCAGTCCAGTGTCACAGAGTATTGGATTTTTCTCATGGTGCACAGGAATTAATGCATTGCAGCTCGAAGTGTATAAACAGGTGATGAAATCAGGAGTAAAACAGGGAGATGCTCCAGGGGGCTCCTCCATGGGCAGCCCAGGCCCCCCTCAGGCCCTGCTGGCACCAGAAGCCCAGCAGAGACAGCCCACGGCCACCCCACTGGGGGTCTTCATCCTTCACCCCTTGAGCTCTGCCGTGTCCCCGTCACCTCCCAGCTTCCCCTTTCCTAGCCCCAAGGCCTCAGCGAGCCAATTTTCCAGAAATTGTCCAAGTGTATCCACTTATACAGGTGTCCTTGTTCGTAAGTGCAGAATTATCCAGCTAAATCACCAAGTGCTTTCATGTTGAAAGCCGATTGTTCTTTTTTTTTTTTTTTTTTTTTTTTGTCTTTTTAATCCCAAACCCCTTAGTAAGCGATGCAAAACCAGAGGAAGAGTTTATCTTTTTTATTAAGACAATCCCACAGCTGGAAAATGAAACATCCTAGATTACATAAGTGACTTCAAAAAAACTCTAGAAAAAAATCTTTACAAATTTACATTTGTACAATACAAAAACTAACAGCTCATTGCATATAAATATTACATTTGGTCTGCCAACGAGTGGCATCAAAATCCCTGAAGTATTCATTTAAAGGGACCTGAGATAGCGGATGTGAAGATATGGGCATAAATATCACCTGAAAAAAAAATAAAAAAATCAATAAAGTACATAATTCTAATAGCTTTGTGCATTTTTGGAGTATTTTAAATCATCCAGAGCATGAACTGTAGAGCCTAAATCACGTGAATGTCGCTGCTCCAACACCAAGTGCTATTTCTAAGTGACGTCTGCTCTAAGGACTCGGGGAGGAATGAAGAGCTCTGTGTCGGTATCGCTACGGAGGAGAACACAAAACCAGCCCGGGGGCTCGGGGTGGATTTGAGCAGCCCCCGCTCTCAGGAGGCCGTCTGAAGAAGAGGGTCGGCGCCTTTGGGATTCCCAGCGGGGCGAGGAAGCCCGAGCCCCCCGGCCGCCAGACCCCGCAGCCAGCAGGGCGGCCAGGTCCCAAAGCACACCAAGAAGCCAACCTGCTCTTGGTTGCCCACGACTTGAACCACTTGCCGGCCAGCCACAGGCTGGAAATTGGCTAACACGTGGCCGCCGTTCTTAGCCAGGAGCGTTAACTCGCAAGCGCAGCTTCGTTTGACTTGAAATTCTCACAAAGCCTGGTCAGGTACCCACATCCACGCACGTAAATGTATTTAAGCACCATTTTTATAACACTAGAGTTAAGGCTGTGACAGCAATTCCACCGGAACGTTTTCAGGGATTCAGAGCACAGTTGTGTACGCTTGCTGTGGGCTGAACATGACACAGTAAAAATGTACAAGCTTCCAACAGGTCTTTGCATTTCTAATACTAAAAAAGACAACTTTCAGACTAAGTTTTGCAGGCTGTTACTTACTGTACATAAAGGAGTTTTTTTTGTCTTTTTTTTTTTTTTTTTTTCAAATGTGTAAACCTCTGGTATACTAATATTGAAAATTATCTATCGCACATGCGCAGTAATTTTCTATAATACATACTTGTAAGAACACAATGACAGCTCCCTACGATACTAAATAGAGATTTAGCCTTGGATTGTTAACTGCTCCTTCAGTCTATCGTGTAAATAATTAGCTTTTTATAAAACTTTGCACGATGATTTAAAAAATAAAAAATAAATCAAGAAATGTAAACGCACAAACACATTTCTAGAACACCGAACGGATGACACAGACCAGCGGTAGCAGGACGCCCCAGTCAGGGCTGACAAGACATCCCTACGCCTGCAGCAATTTGGTTTTCCCTGTCCTTGACCACCCAGGTTAAAGACGGAACAGCAATCTTGGGTCCTTATCAGGAATTAGAGATTTAAACTTATTTTCTCGGGTTAGTTCTGTGTGATTTTGAAGTTGTCAGAGACGCTCAGAGCCATCCAGGAGCAGTATCTTACATGCCTGCCAAGGTTATCTTGCTTTCTGAGGTCAGCAGAGCCTCCAACATTGACAAAAGCAATACATTTTAGTTTCTTTTTCCATATTTTATAAATTACTCCAGAACAATTTTTACTACGTGCCCAATGTCGGCTCTTTTCAGTGCTCTGAACCCGGCAGCCCGCACGCAGAAGCACCTGAGGTGTGCATTTAAGAACACGGTCAGGGAGAATTAAAGTACGCAAAGGACACAAGATTATTTTAGGCAACCAAAAATCATTCCAGAAGTTATTATTTCTTAATGATTCTGTTTAGCTCGTTCACCTGCAGGGGGGAGTTGATGGGGGTGGCCTCTGCTTACGCCTATGCCAGCTCCTGTTAGTAGGAGGAGCAACCCAAGATTTTCGATGCTACATTAAACAAGCCCACCAGGCCCTCTCTTTATCCAAACTTGTGATCTGCAGTTAAGGAATGGAAGTTTGAAAGCGAAGAAGGTGTTCCTACTTGGGATGAGATAGGAAAGCTAGGAAAAGAGGACAGCTTCCCAAGCGCTGGGGATGTGGAGAACCTGGGGAAGCTGCCCCTGAGGCCACCGCTGCCCTGGGGAGCTTCCAAGAGGAGCACGGGTGGGCTACCAGCAACAAGGAGAGATGAGAGAGAAGAGGAATGTGGCACCGGGAAGGCGGAGCACACACACACAACACCTACACCACGGCTTGAAGGAAACAAGGACAAAAGGAGCGATAAAACCGCACAGCCCCAGCCCCAGCACCAACAGAGAAGCTCCATGGGCACTTCCAACAGAGATACCCTGGGAGGCAGGAAGCCCACAACTTTCACAGATTTGACGTTAAATTCATACAGCAAGGGAAAAAAAAAAAAAAAAAGAGCAATAATTCAGTAGACACAGCATGGTGGGCACAGTGCCCCATCGGGGCGAGGGGCGGCCAAGAAGCTAAGAGCAAGGTAAGGCAGACATACAAAAAGTGGCAAGTCACGGGACAGTTCAGCTCCTTGACAAACAACAGGCAACGAATTAAGCCTTACACCCTAACAGTCTGGCTAAAACAACGTTCATCAAGGTGTCAGAAAACACCCAGAGCCTCACAGGTAACCTGCGGGGCGGGAATGGGAGGCTGCAGACGAGGGGCGCAACGGGTGAACAGGAAAACAAAGCATGACAGAAAGCTAAAGGCGGGCCAAGTGGGGGACGAAACGATGCGATGGCACAGTGGAACCACAAAACGAGCTTGGTCAGGGATGCCCTGGTCCAGGAGAAATGGGAGTGCTACAGACAGAGCAGAGCTGTGGGCAGGAGAGGCCGCGGCCCTGAGCGCGTGTGGGGCGCTGCGGCCTGCCGGCGCCTCAGCGAGGGCACGAGCACGCGGCTTTGGGGTCGGGGACCCTGCCAGTGCCCGGCTTACATCGTCTTACTGCTCCTGATGCACCTGCTGGGCTGGGATCAGGCTTTCTGCAACCATAAGCAGCTCCTAGCAGGATCTGGGGTTTGAGAGAAAGCGCCCGAATTCCTACAGTTACCGTTCTGCCACGGAACGAGGCCACGAGAAACCAACTGCCCAACTCAGGGGAAGAACCCAGATACCAAACCAAGCGAGAAGAACGTAGCTAAAAACAAGTTATTGTTTCATGCTTATAAAAAGGTTCTCATGCACCAAAAAAAAATAATAAAAAAAAAAATACACATTTTCTTTTACAATAAGCAATAGTTCTGTTGTTCTAGCACACCCTGCTGTCTAGCTCGTAATCATGTAACACGTATGATTAATACTTACGCCACAGTAAAGTGATGCTTCACTGTTATCTTCACAGTACTTCATTACATAGAAAAGATACATTTGAGAACATATTTAATATTATTCTAATTGTTGCTAAAATACACAACTTATAAAAGGATTTCTCTGGAATCCACGTGTTTACCTCCCCCCGACCCTTACACAAAATAAATAAGGAAGTGGATCTTCGGCCAGTCAGAAATATAAGAAAAGCATTTCTTTTGCATTTCAAGCTTTTCAGGCTTTAGAACAGAAACCATAGTGTTTACGTTAGCTCAACAGGACTGATCTAAAATGGGTATGATTCTGACTATGAGCTGATGCATACATGCTATTCCTGGTTACCGTATGTAGGAGGACCAATCAAAGAAATAACACTTTTTTTTTTTTTTTATAAATATATATGTATGTATATATATATATATTATATATATATGAGAGATGATAGGACGGGTGTTTATATTTTAAAGCCCAATACAGAACTAGGAGAGCCTCTGCACTATATTCCCATCAAAACACAACTGAATTAAGTCCAGAAATGGATTATGGCTGATTCAAAACAGTTATTAGAAAAGTGTGATTTTTCTACTGTACCATAAACTCATATTAATGCTCTGAGCAATTTAGGATATACTCTCCTCCATCACAAAACTAAACCTTTGCATTTTTTTCAAGTCATTTTGCATCTAAGTAGAATTTTTGGAAAGCGAGATAAAATAGCTAGTGCTTAATATAGAAAGTCAAAAATTAAATTCCTTCTGCATCTGAGAATATACATGGGTCACTCTTTGCTGCCTGAGGTTTTCCAGAATTATTGACCAAGCCGTGCACAGATGAACCTAAGGATACTGGATGAAAAATTTTTTAAAAACGAAATCTTGAAAAACTCCACTAAAAATTTCTAACCTTTTTTTTTTTTTTTTTTTTTTTTCCCCGTTTGTTCTCTCTGTAAACCAACGTACTCTCTTAACCAAGCTGGAACTGTCAGATTCTTTTCAACAACATGAGAAAAACTGAAGTCCCATATATATTTCAACCAGACCCTACTCAGCAAAGAGGCTGCCCAGCTCCAGCTCACCCCACGACAAATCCCCTGGTCCTGCTCACTGACACCACTGCCTTTCGCTGGGGAAAGACACTACCAACTTCCCTCACGTTGTCACAAACTGTACTATTCCTACCCAAATGAGTTCTGTTTTCAAGTTTGCAGTTTTCAGTATAACAAGTACAGTGCAACACGAATTCTCTTCTGGAAGCTTGAGACACAAGAGTCTGTCTGGAGGACGAGAACAGAAAGCTACCAGCACTGCTAGCCACCAGAGCTCAGTTCAGCTTCCCCCTCAGCTCCAGGGGACAAATTAAAACCACCACAGATTTGCACCGAGTTAAGTCGCAGCAAAACCATGTGGGAGCCAGTTGGCCTACCTGCACAAACTACCACCTGCTGCAAACATCATGCTTCTGAAAACTGATCATTACTTGGATTTGTTTTCATCGTGTCGATATAATGGAGATATAGTTACTGTACAACTCAGCGAGCAATTCCATCTCTCTGCCCTCCTGCTTGCCTCTTCTTCAACACATACTGAATAATAGCATCTATTTTCTTTTAAGTTTCCAGTAGTTGTAAATAGAGGTAGCCAAGCTACTATTAAAAATCACGTTATGCTTTGAAGAGGAGGAACCTTTCAAATGTTGAAGTTACCCCTTAGCTGCACAATCTCTATTAATACTATAAAAATATGAGAGGACAAAAAGAAAATAGATGCAAGTAACTTTTGCATTTGGCACCTTTTGTCTAGATATTCATACTTCTCAAGTATTCTCTTTTTAATAAAGTTAATGCACACATAGGACACACCACATCAAAGGTTTGCTACATATTTACAAGGCACCAACCCTTTGTCACTTTTTACACGAATAAAGAACCGATAGAAAGCACATCAGGACCCCCGTAACTGTAGTATAGACATACTTCAGTTCAGCACAATTCATGACTGTTTGGCCTGGGAAGATTAAAATAATCCAGATCCTTCTTACAATATAGAAACTGTAAACATTTTATAGCTGCCTTTAGGATTGGTGTATTGTGCAAAAGTTATAATTATTACTGTGTATAAGGATTTATGGCAGAAACCACATAAAAACTCTGTAAGAAGGTGCTATTTCTATAATACAAAAACAAAACAAGGGAGAGAAGTCATAATCATGATTTAAAATATCATGTTCTTATTGAGAAGCTGGAAGCCTCTTTAATGCGATGAACTCGTAGTGTGTGGGGAAGAATTTCTGTAATTTAAGGCCTAATGAATAAGGCTTCTTTTGACCAATGAAGTGTGGCGATCTGAAGTTTGAAAACAAACGCAAACTGACATAATGGAAAAGCACCACTGTGAGACATGAGTGGAGTCCCCGCACAACTTGCTTGGTAGATTTTCTGGTAAAATCCCTGCAGTAGAAGGCCATTGAAGTTCTTTTAAAATTGTTCCAAAGTTTTTCATCTGTCAATAATTCCATCCCATGAGATGGCTGACCCTGGCTTTTTCTGTCATTTTCCGCACCCTGCCTGACCTGGAAGTACCAAGGTTCAAAGGATCCTCGGTGTGCACAAAATTGTCATTATCAGAATCGTCGTTATACAGGACAGTTCTCCTGCCCTCGTTCCTTGTTTTGATTCGAGGCGGCCTACTGAATCGGCCTCCAAAGACGTTCTCACCAAATTGTCCTCCAAACAGATTCTCAAATTCATCATCTGTAATTCGGGCACGTTTCGCTCTGGTGGCTCCTCGCGAGGCTCCTCTGCCTCCCCGGCCTCTTCTTCCTCCCCTGCCACCACCTCTTCCTCTGCCACAACCTCGTCCACCTCTTCCACCTCTTCCCCCTCTACTCCATCTGCCCCACCTCCCCCACCTACCCCTCCTCCCTGTCCCTCTGCCCTGCCAATTCCTCTTCCCACTGGTGACTTTTCTTTTGATTTTTCTCTTGGGTTTTTTGGATTGCACAACTTTGCTGTAGTCATGGTCTCCATCAATGTAATCCTGATCTGTTCTAGATGTTGATTCCGAGTCTGAATCAGAGCCACTTCTGCTTTCAGAACTTGAACTGGATGCTGATTCCCCACTTTCTGATGAAGATAAACCAGACTTCTCCTTTAAGTCTCTTTTCTTCTTTTCCTCTTCCTCTGCCTCCTCCAGATGTTCATCTTCTGATGCACTTACTAGCTTCCTCTTGACTCCTGTCCGAGGTTCTCTGCCATCACCATTTGTAAGTGGTCCATCAGGAGAGTGATCTAAGCAAACACAAAACAATCCCGTTACCATCATCGTGTCTGAACCAAACTGGGCCACAAAAAGTGGGATTCGCCTCACGCCTTTGTGATGTGCCCTGGGGATGATCCAACTCTGAGCTAGTCACCACAGGCAACCTTTACGTTCTGTGGAGGGAAACAGGTACCCTAAGAGGAAAATTTATCAAAACAGAAGTAAACGCTGTTCATCTTATCCTGAAGCACTGACTGCTTGACTCTCTTGACTAATAATCCAATGCAAATCCATTCAAAACCAGGAGACCAGAGTGATTTGCTCAGACACAAACATCTAACATTTAGTCAGACAAATCCTAGCAAGCGTGTCAAGACAGAAACACCTCCAAAATCTACTTCAAACCTAAAAATGTACATTAAAGTAACACACTGCAAGTAGTGCTTATTTCCTAACAAACATGCGTTGTCAAAAGGCCAGGGAATTTCTGTGGAATCTGTGGCAAACAGTTGCAGTGTGGTTTGGGGCTACAGCATAACGTTAGACCCTGGCAAGAAAAACATAAGCATCAGCCAGAAGCAGCACCTTCCATTTCTAGTGAAAGCAGTCATCCAAAGAACAGAATACTTCTTTCCCACCTTGTTTCACTGGTGTCAGTTTACTTCTGATCGGTCTACTTTTCCCTGGATCGATGGTATTTCCACTTCGGTTCTGTGCATTTGAGCCCGAGGAAGACGGCTGACCTTCCAACTCTTCACCAGTGGCTGAACCCAAAGGTTCCTCTGTGGTATCTGAAACTTAAGATGGGACACCGCTAACTTGACGGAGTATCTTTTGTTCTCTAGTTGCACGTTTGAAATGTAAGGCGTTTTGGGGAGGTTTTGTATCACCTAAGTCAGTGGCCTGAAAGTCAGGAGGTTAGTTTCACCCAGCTGCCTCTCCAGTCATGAAGAGACAGGCTCATCCAGGATGTAATCCAAAGTAAACTTAACATATTTGTAGTTTCTGTATGAGAGAAGCCCATGTATGGGAAGTCCAGATTCTTGTAATTATATTAATTCTTAGCAAGGCCAGACCAAGTTTCAATATTTTCTGCACCTTACCAATAACTTATCAACAGATGGAGGGCCGTGTCAGGCTAACAGGAGCTACAGAACACATATTTACATGATCTTGCTACTTGCTTGTTCAACGGGTAGGTTTTGCATGTGTCTTACGATTATAGGATTTAAATTGAACATTAAATATGCACCAGCTTTTTCATCACTCTGCACAAAGAAGTTGCTACAAAAGAAAGGATGAATATTAGAAAATTCCTCCTCACCGTGAGATGAAACTGAAGAGCTAGTCCTAGTCAAAGGCAGTGAGGTATTCTGGTTGGTTTTAGGTTGAATCTTCATTTGCTTCTGTTTCCCTTTTGGACTGACGATACAAAGCATCCCAGAAAGATAAAGTTATTAGTTCCGAAGGACTCAAACACAAAAACATTTTCCCCTGCAGTGCCTTGTTTTTTTTTTGCAGCAGACTTGTAACACAAACGATTTCTGTTTCCCCAGTGCCTGTACTGAAGTAGTAACACTAAAAACATTGACAATACCATTCCGTTTGATAAAGGCATTTGAGTTTTCAAGAACAAGGCATGTGAGGTCTTTTAACCTCACCTTTTAAAACTGAACTACTCAGTTTACACAGCTAACATATCATACAGAATTCAGAAAAGCATTACTCCGCACGTTTTCAACCATTACTAAACAAAGGCAAAAGAAACTTACTTTTTCATTTTATCCAGAGGGAACACTTGTAATTATACAGCCTTTCACTTACCAGAATTAAGCCCAAACTACAAAGTGAGTTTTGATGGGATTTGAGCTCATAAGTTTACCACCCAAAAGAGCAACTGTGTCAGGAAATGAGCAATACCATTAACTGACTGCTTATTCACAAAGGTCTGCCTACCACTGTCTTGACATATCTCAAATGACACTGATAGCACATTTGACTATCATTACGTTACCTAGATGCTCTGCTAGTTGATGGGGAACTGCTACTGCTTCTTAGCCGTTTTCGGTACCGTGGCCTTTTCCTCTTCTGACATTGCATTGCTGACTTGTACTCAGAGATGATATTTTTCATATGATTTTCAAATAAGGCAGATAGTCGAAGTGTCATGCTGTATATCTGGAATGAGAAAGCGTGGCCAGAATTATTAAAGCTTGGCTATCTGGAAGATCAGCAGAAAGCCGTCACAAAGCTGCAGAGACAATCTTTGCAGTGCAAAAGAAAAATTAATGGTGACATTCAACTGCAGGGCTCTTTACAGATAACTTCCTTTCAAAACGCATGTGCATTCTTATGACAGAAAGTGTGTTTGGACAAAGATTTAATTATTTACAGTACAAAATATTTACAAGGCTAAAAGAAAATTGGTATTTTGATTACTGAAATATACCTTTCATTGTTAATCTCCATATAGCACGGAGGCACTCCATAAGTTAAATTGAAGTACCAAGGGAAAGTATGAATGAACTTCACTGTCAACTCATCTTTGTTTTTTGCTATAATTCCCTAGTGATGAGTCCTTACGCTCATCCCTACAGAGCTGCATGGAGACGCCAGCTGAAATGTCCTTGTTCCCAATTTCAAGAAGCCAGATGTCCTTAAGCCATTTCCTCACCCTCTTCCTGGGCCTCACCTCCGACTACCCTCATTCACAAATGCACTTACAGTGCTCTCTGTATTTTGGACTATTCTGTTCAAGATTTTACTTCAGATGTTTTATGCTTATGACAAACCAGTAGTTTAAACTCAGTATATATAAAGCAGAGCTTTTAATTCCTTCCTCATATCCACACCCTTCTGCTGCATCCAGTCTTACGGAAGTTGTGTAAACACCATGGGGTCTTTCTGAATACAAAACCTCTTCGATAACGGTTTTCTTTCCATGCATACATCTTAATTCCTGTTCCCTGACCCTTACATTGCAGCAGTGACTCTTTAGCTTTGATATGTGGTATCCTGCTCTTCTTGCCTCCATTTGGGATGTTGTTGCAAAGATGGTAAACAAAGCTAGAAACCCTCAGGATGCGGACAGGCATTTGGCAGTGGATGAACCCACTGTGGCAGAAGGCCCAGCTGTGTGCCCCAGCCCTCCCGCAAAGATCATCCCACTGAGGCTCTTCGCAGTATTTAAGCAAATGGATATTGACGGGCCACTCTATTAAAGCAATTTGCGAGTTGACTCATCAGCTGTTCAGTTATAAATACACAGGGAAGTTCCCAGGGAGCGCACAGCAGTAAATAACTCACTACCAAGCATACTTGGATGTCAAGCATACACTGATCTCAAATCACCTGTCTTCTTGCAATCCTCTACCACCTTTCTCTCTGTTAAGTATGCCAAAGTTATTGGTCTTTATCTTCAGAGCTTACCCCAGCCCACCTTTTGTCCTTTATACAACACCAGAATAGTTGAACCCACCTTTGGTAACAGCAGTTTCGTGCTTTCTCTCACACCCACTCACACTTATCTGGAGCTCCCCTCTCCCAGAGCACCACCCTACTTCAAGTTTACTGCCATCACCCTGCTTTCACAGAGCACAGTAGCTATTATTCTGCTGGTGAGCAAGGAGTACTGCTCCTCAGCTCCTCAAGAGATGAAAAATGTCATGCTATCTCCCATTGCCTCCCACCTAGCACCATTTACACTTGCACTAAAAGCTCTCCCCGCCACACTCTGCTCTTCCTGCTGATAGACAGTGGCTAGAATAAAACACTTTGCATCACCACGTTAGGTGCCACATATAACAACATGTAGGATTTAACACGTCTGTGAAATTTATGCTCTAAGTAAAGGCAGCGCAACCTAATCCTAATTGGTATGTATTTTATTCATAATAGTTTATAAATGCTTCTATTTCTACATAAAAATTACAGGCAAATTTTTAAACATTCTTATCTATGCTAGATGGTGTCTTCTGGAGATGTGATTTTGTTACCACTAAAGCATCTGGTTTAATACGCAGGGCCATGGTCTTTATAAAGAAGAAATTAAAATGTATGACTTACTCGAGACTTTTTATTAGGAGTGTAAGCTTTAGAGTTGCAGAATATTAAGCGAATATCTTTGTAAAATTCCAACGGACTAGTGTAGTTTCCTGCTTCCAAGGTTTCTTTCACAGTGCTGAAATCCATAGGAGTGTCAACAATATCTCGATAATCCTGTAAGAGCATGCACAAAAATAATAAAGACTGATGATAACAACACCTGAGGCTGATCATGAAAACATCTATGGTATCATCCACCACAGCAGCTCTTAACTAATTATTTCCACCTAGGACAGAGATTAGAGAGTTACTGTAGATAATTCTCTGAAAACATCATTGCACTGAACATGGTCCCTTACAGCTCAGAAATGCCAAGGTTACAAACATGTCCAGCACAGAACTTCAGCAAAGGATGAACAGTAGATTTTAAAATTGTGAGTACCGAAGCCGTACTCACAGGATAGGAGAACAGATCAACCGGCTGTCTAAATGGCTCAGAGTCCTCTCTTTCATAAATCAAGTTTAACAACTGTTTGCATTGCTCTTTCCAAGCATCAGGACTTGCTTTCATGGGCTGTCTTTTTATTCGTCGCCTTACCTGCAAGGAAACAGATGGATTTTGTCATCTATCAGAATATTCAGATTTTTCACTTTAAGTTCATATTAATTTACTAGTGTTCTGACTTGAAGCAGATTTCCACAACTAAAAACAGAACTGCAATAAGGTTAAAACAGCTGAAGGCACGATGATATGCAGAATGCAAATTGCAAAAATGTGCCTTTTTTTGGTAATATATAATTGCTCAAACCCACATGAAGTACACAGTATTTCAGATCCAGGCTAGCTATTTTTGTCAGTTTTCTCCCAGATTTGATGGCAAATTAGATTTGTTCTAGATATCTTTCAAATCAATCAACCAAAAAGATGCTTCAGCAATTAAATTTACCTGCACAGCAGCATCCTTAGTCTGCCACCACTTACCCATATACACAACTGAATTCACATGGTTGGAACTGCAGACTATAGGCTATGACAAATTTAAGATGTGCCAGACCTAACGAGTGTTTCAGTGCCCAGTCTCTCTGTCTCATAAGCTAAACCAACTAGAAATATTTACTCACTCGTCTTTTCCCAGAGGAAGTTCCTGGAGCATCTGAATCTACATCTACTTCTGCCACCTAAAGGAAAAGGTAATGATTACACATGCATGCTTGTATACACACACAGCAATGGAAACAGTCTGAAACAAACAAAACGAAAAACAACAGCAAGCACAATTATAAACTATTCAAATTAAATGAATATTTCGAGCAAAACAGAAGCTAGTTTCAAACTCAAGTTTACAGAACTTCAGGGGGAAAAAAGATAAGCTGCTCCATCTCTTTTCTAAGTTTGCTTCCATAGAAATTACATAGAAACATCTGAGAAATATTAATGGCTTATTTTCAGTCCTTGAGAATCAGTTAATTCCCAGTGGTGCACAGCTGTATACCTCTTCCTAAACGTTCGCTGAGTTTATTCAGACTTTGTGTAGTCTCTTACTTACATTAAGTGTAGATAATACTATTTTCAGAAACTGGATCCAGAAATGAAACAACTCCTTTGTACAAAACTTTCTACTACTAATTATATTTTGAGGGGAGAATCGGTTGCTTAAGAGCTCTTACAGAGGAATCTCACAGTATTTTCTTATTTTAAAACAAATCTTCTTGTATTTGGCTACACAAAGGATAACTTTTATAACAGAACACAGAACAAAGAAACAAATAGAAATTAAAAAAAGAAAACAACTTATTTCTCACACAGTACATCAGAAAGAACAGGAAAGAAGATAAACACACTGGACCCCAACATGACGATGCCATTCCTGTGCTGCCAAAATCCAGACATGAAGCCAGAGAGGCCTATTTCAGAGCCAGCAGCTACTCTGCCACTTAAACCATCTCAAACCATTTGTAGTACTGTGCAGTGCATTTAAGACTTCTGTAAAATGCAAAAACTACAATAACAATGCATCTCAGAAAGAGAGCAAAAGATACCAGAAGCACAGTGACTGCCAAATGAAGCTTCCTACCAGTCCAGAAAAAAATATCCGATGTTTTCAGCCAGTCTGACTTGGGCTAAAGTTTCCTCTTGATCCTAAATCTGGTGGTCAGTGTGCAGCACTTGAAAGTATCCAGGAACATCTAAGTGCTCCTCCTTGACACCAAGCATTATACTCAAGATTTTAAGTTTTAATACTAATCCAAGGTAACAGCACTAGTCACAAGCATGTAGGTATTCAACCAGCATCAGGTTTAACTTTAATATTTCAATACTGCAATAATGGAAAATGTCAGAAGATTGGAGGAGCAAAGAAACCTCATAACTACATCTTAGAGTAGTTCACGTATTAGAAAGCAACACTGAAAAAAACAAACAAAAAAAAACCAACACCTAAGCAATTTGGGTTATAAGAGATCACTGCTTTGCAACAGAAACTACACCACACTTCAAAGTCTTTACAAACTATGTTTAAGGGGATTAAGAGTAAGGAGAGAGAAGTTAAGGGAAGTGATATCTACCCTGTTTTTTACCTGTTACTTCACTCCACTGTACAACTAATGGGAAATGACAGAGAATTACGTAAGAAAACCAGGTCTGCTTCTTCCCTGACAACAGGAGAACCTGTCCTTCTAGTTCATCAGCCTGAATAACAGCTCCAGCTCATATTCTCCCTACTTACTAATATTTCCTCACACAACAAAATATCACGTACTGAGAGAAGATTAAAAACAGGAAGCTCCAAGAACCATTTTTACTTACTGAAGGGAGCTTTTTGCCCTAGGTGAGCGATCAAATGGCCTGAACAGGCTTATCTCAAAAATATAAAGCAACTACCCATAAAATAAAAACTCAGCAAAAATCTTCTCAAACTTCTTCCGGGTACTGAATTTAAAAATGCAACTTCTCATGGTCACACTTAATGGTCTTACCTCCTCCTCTTCATCAGTACTGCTCAGGTCCTCTGCTTTCACCTTATTATATATTTCTAATATATCCGTACAACTCTGATCCCTGCAGAGCAGTAACAAAAGTCAAAATACATAACCAAATTTCTCAGGGACTCAAGATGTCAGATCTGTGAAGTAAGAAAACCATGCCTACCCGATGAAGCGGAGTAAGACATCTGTTACGATTTTGGCTGCTTTGACTATAGGACTGTCTGGCTCGTTGAAAGTCCTGGCATTATGTTCAATGTAGCGTACCTCCCACATCAGTGCAGAGATTCTCCTAAAAAAAAAACATAAAAGGATGGAGATGAAGGTGTATATTATTTGTCTTCTGAGTTTGAAAGTAAAAAAAGGAATTAGGTAATCCAAGTATGTGGAGAACAGGTTGCCAAGGACACAAGTGGTTTCTGTTCACACACTGCTTACTATCCCAGTGTGCCAGGTTGAGATCCCCTTTGTGGCGGAAAAAAGTCCCTCTTCAAATTGGCAATGAATAGAAAGAAGAGAAAACAAACCTACAGAAGACAACTGCTGGCTCTTCCCACTTGTAGAAAGCCTTACAGGTAAAGTGATGCCCAGAGGGAAGAAAGAGCAGGATAGGAAAAGATATTATTTATCCCCAAGTTAACTGGAAAAACGGAGACTTCCAGTTTACAGCACTATTTAGCCCATGTCTAACAGCTACAGTACAACCCAAGTATCTGGTTCAAAGGCAACAGAGATACAAATCAAACACACTCTGCCTACAATGCCATCCAGGGACTAAGACTCTGTATGCTAAACAAAAAAAACAAACAACCGAACCTCCAGATCCAGATATACCAGCTTTTACCCTAATGATGTGCACAAAAGAAATTATTATATTGCAAGACTTGCTTTGTACAAAGCCAAATAGAATCTCACCTTATGCTCCTGGTTAACCAAAGAAATATGTTGCCTAAGTGGTATTACATGTTATTCATCCAAGCTTTCTCCTCAAATAGACTACAGTAAATGTAGATTACAAACAAATAAAAATCAAACCGACCTATAAAACCTGTTTTCAAGTCTCCTCCTGATTGTGGTGAGGTCCGTTGGATAAGCAACTACAGTGCAATACATGGGATAGGCACTAAGGTCCACTGGAACAGCAAAGGGATTAGAAATGTCTGAAAGACAAAAGATCAGAATCATTCAGATGCCTCAGATGATACCAGAAGCAAAGTTATAATTACTTTTAATAGTTTCCGTGTTTCCTTTCTAAGAATTCAGCAAAAGCAATACAGATCTACAGCTGGATACGTCATTACCCAAAGGGTAGGATTGTACCTCTTGTACCGTCTGTTAATTAAACAAAAAATGTTTTTTCAAGTGTAAGTATCACATCTGAGACTTCCATGTCAGCAGCCAACTGTATTGCTGAAAAGTAACATGGTTTATGGATGTAAAACAGGAATACTACAACAAGCAACATAAACTGAGTATAACTAAGTATACAGAAGTGTCCTATGCATAGGACAGAATTTAAATCATTCGTGCTATTAAACAGCTACGTTCTGAAACTAGTCACACGGTATTTGTTGGTAAGAATTTGTCAGTTGTTTTTTTTGGCAGATTAATTCTGTTTTACTCATTTATATTTGTATGCAAGCCACTCAGAATCCCCATCAACTTGAAAGGAACAGGTGAAGCCCCAGAAGCAGGAAAGCACAACTGAAAAGGGCATCATATGAAATTTAAAAGGCTCCTTTCAATTATTTAGTTGGGCAATTTTCAAACGCCCAATACTCCACCCTATCTACCCCTCCGTCATGTGCCACCATGCTGATATTCTTAATACTTCCACCTTTTCTCTCCAAACATACCAAGGGAAAGAAGTTGCTCAATCCCCCGAATTACTCGTTCACATTCTTCATCTCTGGAATGGGCCCCCCATTCTCCTTCCTGGGGTTTGTAGAGAAGAGCTGTCAGCTCATCTGGAGTCACAGG
This sequence comes from Aythya fuligula, assembly GCF_009819795.1. Classification (NCBI taxonomy): domain Eukaryota; kingdom Metazoa; phylum Chordata; class Aves; order Anseriformes; family Anatidae; genus Aythya; species Aythya fuligula. The sequence continues at coordinate 19,361,941 of NC_045571.1, read as the reverse complement.
GACTCCAGCACCAACCTCCTCTGGATAAGCAGCTAAATATGAAGAATTCAACAACAGTAAGTACTAGCAGTGATGCACAACTATTTACGTATCGACATGAATTCAAAACACACTTACTTCCTTCTGGAATTGGCTCCATGTCCCATGGGCTCATCCTCTCTCTTTCGTTGTTGTCCCAGCTTTTAAAAATGAAAATAAAATCCATTGAAATACATAAATTCAAGCACTTTTTCATTTGGCTGACTATAATGATACATTTTTTTCCTCTAAGGGGCTTAAAACAAAAAGATCATGTCTATTAGAAACAAGACATCACTAGCTGGTTTCAAACTCCTTATTTTTCTCTTCTATCTTCTATGCACTCACTGTACAGCTGTTTACACTAAAGGCCTTTTAGGAATAAGGTCATAAATAAATAAATAATGCCTTACTATATTTTTAAATGGAAAAAAGGACCCTGTTCTCGAGGTACACTTTCGAGTTGTGTGTAAACACCTAGAAAACCCAGAGTATATCAACATGCCCGAAATATTGCAGCTATGTAAGTACGTACTGAACACTGTAGCACTGGAAGGAACTATCAGGATATTCCGCCTGGAAAGGCTGCTGACTCTCCACAGTTCCAAACCACCAAGCGTCATCTATTATACTGCGAAATCTATCCCCTGTAATGAAAAAGATTGCACTGAGCAAGATTTCTCATTTCACTTTTTCTGCCATAGGACTTGTAGCAAACATCAAATAAAAGTTTTTAATGTTTACTATGATGACATGTGTGGCACAGTGCTTTTACATCATGTTATGAATACAACGTACAGCATCTTACAAATATCATCACAAATCACAAATACACAGTCTGACTGCAAAGTCAGACTGAAGCAGCATTAAAGGAATATCAGAGAGTAATAAATGTAAGATCCTTATGTTAATTACAAAATAAAAATTATAATCTTCTAGAATTTTTAGCATGAATTAAAACAATGGAATATCATAAAATTCTTTTACATTAAGAAAAAAAAATGTTTGAAACAGAATTGTATAACTAAATGTCAGGATTTGTTGTAAGAACCTCTTCCCCACTCTAGTAAGTCTAAAATATATGCTGTCCACACAAACTCAAAAAAAAAAAACACAACCACCACATTTTAACCTATTAAATAGTTGTAGAAACGTTGCAAAACATGTGAAACAGAAAAAAAGTCATTACCTATTTGCCAGTTCCTTTCTTTGGCTTCATTATAAAACTGATGCAGCACAAGGAAGTCAATAACATCTGGCATATCGTGGTACCTTCATGAAACAGAAAAAAAATTTGCTTCTGTTACCCACAAGCATAGTTCCCCATGTACAATACAGACAGTCTCCAAACACAAAATTTCAAGCATTTTCTTTTCAGGCTTGGCATAATGATGAATTAACACCACCACCATGTCTAGAAAGAGAAAAAAAGAAAAAGGGGGAAGCTGCTAAACCACAAGAAAACATCTTGAAGAACATCAGAATTTCAGTTACTCACTTTATGGAAAATGACTCTCCTGTCATTTTGCCTGTGATCGGATCTAGGAATGCAAGCTTCAAGCAACAGAGTGTAGGAGGCCCAACTTCATATTTGATTCCTACAGTCTTTACAAATTCTTGTTCCTATGTATTGACAAGCATGGAACAGTATTATTTTAACATACTAACAATGGGAACATCCACATTAAAGTACCAAACCTATAAATAAAAAACATATTTGTTTCTACTTTGCAGACCAGGTAATTTCACCCATAAAATTTGTCTTTACCAAAACCTAACAATAAAAAAAACATCTCCTTAAAAAGAAAAATGAAAATGGTACAAGATGCTTATTCCCTTGGTATGTTTGTGTACATGACACCCACAACCTATTTAACTTTTAAAGAAGATTCTGAGGAACACATCACTTTATGCTTTCCATCACACTAACAGCACCAAAGGTTATGCCTGAGTAATCCCAGAGCCTCTCACCCCTGCATAGCAACATACAAGGGCAGTAAAAGGAAACTTCCTTTTAAAGTGGAAATTCAATAATAGCCTTGTACAATCACATCCTGTCAGCATGAGCAGGTGTTAAGATCTCTATCCTACATGAAATAACATTTCCTTTTCCTTTGAAAGGCATTCTGGGGATGCCTTTGAAGACTACAGCTGGAATCACTCAATATCTAGCACTAGTAACTGGGTATTTTTCCAGTAAAGCAATTGTTTTCATTAATAGAACCACTGGCATCTATGTATATGAATATTAGCACACATTTGCTCTATGCTTGATATGAAATCTGAGTAAAGCAGCACAAAATAGGGGAACACTGTGCTTTCAGCGTTATGGGACTCAGTGATTCAAACAGAACAACAGAACTTTGTAAACCTAACACGTGCCCAAACAATCTCGAATACTCTTATTTTGGAAAAACATGCTGTAAGATTATGTCTACAAAGACATTCAGCACTTTGAAGTATCCATTTAACTCACCCTGAGTTCCATTTTGTTCCATGGTTGTTTTTGCATGTTAATACTGTAAATTTTTGCTTTCCTTACTGCCCGTACATAAGCTTCATGGCCTTGCCTAAAGTATATGATCTTAAAAAAAAAAATATTATAAAAAATAAGTTTATTTTATTATTTTATTTTACTGATAGTCCTCTTCCCCCTACCACCCCAAAAAAATCCCAATTCAGCCTATCTTGAGCATGATTCACTGAAAGCATTGTTAGATTTAATTGTCCTAATAAATAATAATGATAATAATTTTAAAATCTCAGCAGCCTAGGTAGGAGTTTAAATATTGCTACGGTCATTATTACCTCATCTCCCATTTGTGGGACAAAAGGTGAGCGGCGGGGTATAGTATCCAAGATCCACTGGGGGGCAAGCCATTCTTCACTGGGTTCACCTTCCATCGAAAGCAGCCCACTTGGTTTCTAAAATATATTACATTATATTGAGAGCACAAGCTGCAATTACTATGGCAGAGTATATAAATGACTGGTAAAACAGCACAAACTAAAATAACTAGATATAAGGGCAAAGCAAATGCTGGAATGTAAACTTTCCAAAAACCTCAACTAAATCACAGGTGGTAAGAAATGTTCGTTATCAATATAGCAGAAGATCAAAAAGATCAAAAATAAAGAGATTATGTTTCTTTCTATAGAAATATTCTATGTGTCTTCTTTAACATTTATTAGGAAAAACACAAGAACTTCCAAAAAAAGGTGGGGGGGAATGACTTACAAAGTCAAAAAGACCCTCGAAAATGAAAAATGCCAACCTTTTTTCTAGGCTGCTTAAGTTTCCTTCGTTTTTGCTCCACTCCTTTTGTTCCCTTCATATTTTCATCTTCAGAACTACTACAGATTTTCCGAGCTGCCTGCCTGGTTTGTCTCTTTGGAGGTTGAAGATTAATTCCAGCATCTGCTGTCCAGTCTGAATATTCACTTGATGAATCACTGTAGATAATATAAAGTTGTAAGAAAAAAACAGCACTTCAGTTTTCACACAATGGAATGAAAGGTCCAATCCTTCAACCTGCTTTTCTGGTTATGTGAAACAGATGTCAGGACTATGGCAAAATTTCATTCTCTTGTGAATTTAAAGACTACCTAAGTGCTATGTAAGTTCTTTATTTCAGCAGGTTATTTTATCAATTGCAAATTCTTGGTAAAAGAATTTATAAATTGGTAAAAGCATTTATAAAAGCATAGCATTAAGATAAGAGACTGTAGAACTTGTACACAAATATGTATTGACAACAGAAAACTTAAGACCTACCAAAACATGAACAAAAAGTACGTATGAACTTCTATCAATATTTATATTAGATATGATTAATTGGCACCAATTTTTCAAGCAGTTGTTAGGAAAAAAAAGACATTTTCATAAAATAGTCTTTCAAAATTATTCTTCTTTTGGAAAATAAAATAGAAATGCTTCGAGCAGGATTGGAAAAAGAGTCAGTCTTCAAAAAGTATGACTTTTTCACACTGTATTTAAGTACTGTTACCAAAGCTTCCAAAATTACTTAATCGCTCAAATACATAGAAGTTTTTGTCTGTTCCTAAGACTTCAAATTTTGTTGGTTACCATTTTAAACTACTTAAGTGTACTAAGCAATTTGTTCAATCTGTCATAGGGTGTAACAGATTGGTATGTTTATGAGGCCAGTCATTAACACTTCTTCCTGAACTTGCTGGCATAGTATCACAATATAAAATGTCTTACTTAAATTATATAACCACCTAATACAAGAAATAAGAGACTACTAACTCTACCTGGAACTGCTTTCACTTTGCCACGCCGCCACAGGATCATCCACAGAGGCATCACTTGTGCCAACTGTCTCATCTTCCTGTATTAAAAACAGAAGGTTTCATTTTGGGTCAAAGCTTAACACCTATCATTTCTATTTGCAACTAAGTTACATAGTTTGCCTCACTTGAGGAAAAAAGTTAAAAGTTAAACCAGTCCTTAAATACAAATAAGCTTTATAGCTATTCTGTATGTTCCATGCATTTACAAAATGACAAAGTTCAGTCTCTTTTTAATTTGCATGCTTCCTTAATGAGAACAAGTTGTATTTAATCTGGTATGCTTCAAGTTCTTCCCTTGACAATATCATTGATTACTACCAACACACGATCTCTTTCAACAGCCTACAGATGCAAATGAAATCAAAGTACTGAATCTGACCTACAATATATGTACAATACGTGTAATATGAACTCTACTACATGTGACTGGCCAAAATACTCTGTGGTTTAATGTAACTCAATTAAATTTACTTGAAAATGTTTCAGATTTCCAAAAATACACAACCTGTTTTAAGCCAGTTTTGAATACTGTATGGGCATTGAGGTACAGGATCCTTCTCCGTCCAAGATCAACATGCTACAGTAACACCACACATCCAAAAAAGCTTAGTGGTTTGACTGTTTCTTCCTAGGTGGAGAAACTCAGTGCCCTGAAAGCAACAGTGCTCTCAGCACATCTGTTGTCAAACCACAACATTTGTGAGCAGGGAACTTATCTAAAGAATCACTTGATGTGTCAGACCTCTGAGGAGCTGTCTGATTCTTCCCGTGCACGTGCGTTTTGACTCGCTCCTTGCTGACTGTGTTCTATCGTGGAGCGTGTTTGGTAGGCGTGCTGGCGTTTGCGTTGGTTTCTTCTCAAAGACCTTCCACTTCCTGGCTGGTAATCATTCTTTTGTCACAGGACAGGAGGGACAAACAGAAAGAGATTACTTATTCCATAATGAACTATGGAGTTAAAAGATGCCCCATTAAAGTAATTGTACTTTGTTACCCATCTACAAATGCTACCTAGGAAATCTAGAATTAGAACTGAAAAGACATCTTTTACAGAATTGTGGTTGTTCATTTCAGTGAACAAGCAAATGGTTCTGCTTTTTTTTTTTTTTTGGTTCAGTATCAATTTTTTTTTTTTTTTTTTTAAGAAGAAATCCTTATTAATAGGAAGGTTATGAAGAAATACAATTTTTCTTAGAAAAATACCTGCAGCCTCTGGATAAGATAAGATAGCCACTGCAAGTGTGGCACCTGTAATCTTTCTCCTAATTTCTACAAAAGAAACCAAGCATTCCCCATGCTGCTGCTCTTTCCCTTTCCCAGCACCTTCCAACAACTGAAGCCTCATGGATAGAGATTTACCATAGTTACTTGCAAATTACAGTATAAAAACAGACAAGTTACAGAGCAAGGTAACAGTTAGCACTATTGATCTTCTAAATCATTTAACAGATAGAATTTCATTATTGTGTTCTTTTTTTTAAGCTGAGTGCTCAGAACTGTTTGACACCCAGATTCTCTCTCCTGGTGAACTAACTCACCCGTTGTAAGGTGTGGGATGGCTTTCTCTTCTTTTCAACACTGTATAAACCAATTTCGATTTCACCTTTGGCAGCTCTACATTCTTCCTGCACCCTAAATTACACAAAGGAAACATCCATTTTATTCATGAGATCATCATATAACTTGACAGTCTCACTAACATACACATGAAAATACTTCTGGTTCCCTTGCCACAAGAAATCTGTCCACAGGTCCTGCTAAGAGCATACATCAACCCAAGGCAATTGAAATGTATTAAAACAAACCAACAAAACACAAATTTTTAATAAAGCTTTGGGAAGAGGGAAGAATTTAAAGTCTCACATCAAAAATTAAAAATGTGTTTTCTGAACCACTGAAGAAAGATATAATTGAGAGGAGAAGGAATTATTATTCTTAATCCTTCAGCAGCAGCTACCACTCTAATCTTACTACCTGCATTTCCAAACAAACAATGAAAAAGCAAACTTATTTCTGGAAAGTCATTTTTTAAAACCACAAAAGGAACACGGAAGAATCACTAAACATTATGCAATTTAATTTTCTTTTCCTATCACACTTACTTGCTGATGCCTGGAGGAAGCTCATTCACCACTACTCTTCTGCTCCACGCCATGAGATCTCTCTCTGTTGCCATTTGACTCCGGGGAGCGTTGTGGTGCATTTGCCGGACCCCTTCAATCTGACCACTCCTCCGGAGACCAACATTCGGTGGAGATGCAATCTCCAAGCTTGGACTTCGAAGAGCTGAGGAAGACAAAGATTCTTCTTCACTTCTATGACTCATCAATAAAAGTGGAATTTAAAGCTTAAGGATTACAAAGAACTTCCTTTTGGCAACAAATAACACTTATTCTCTGTCAAGTAGCTTTGTCTTTTACTTCAATTCAAGGGTTTTACACATTGGCCTTGGACTATTGGAGATGTGTAGACTACTGTAATATTGTAGCTTGCAATATCTTTGAGATGTCTCTTGCAAGCAGAGAATATAAGCTATGAGAAAAATTTTAAAGGCATTTAAGTGACTCAAAGCAAAGTCCTGTTAACTGTTTAGAGGCTCTGAATTTTAAATTCTATGGTGGAGGAAAAGAGGAGATTGTCACCTAAAATAACAGGCTGCTGCAAGGTTTAACATTTCTCTTGTGCCTCCACTTGGTCTCTATTTGTAATGTTTATCTACTGTACCACAGGCACTGCTCCTTCCCTGCCCTTTTCACTGGGTGGCACAACAACGCAGTGCTACATACTCAGGAGAAAACAGACTGAAACTTTAGGTAGCAAAACAAAGTGATAAAGCTGGTAATATCAGAATCACTGCTACTACTATTCCTTTAATTTATCTTGCCATTTGGGAACACATCAACAATTTCTACACGCTTAAATATGGTTAGCAACATGAAAAAAAAAAAAAAACGAATTCACGGTTGCACAAACTTATATAAAAGTATTCAGCTATTAAAATGCCAGACAGTCCATACATACTCTACTTAACTCGGACAAACGGAGCAGTTCATGTGGCAAAGTCACTGATCAGTGCAAGTTCTGGAATGCAACTATGTTAATTTCTAAACCACTATATCTGGAAGTTCCCTCTCTCACAAATACAGGGGCATTTCTATTTATTTTACAATACAGTCGAGGAATTGCACAGCACAACAACCTATCACAAAAAGCAGAAAAGACTCTTGTGAACTGAAGCTAGCTGCCAGGCCGCTTTCTCGACTACACCAATTTAAATCCAAGTGTATTTTCAGCATTTTTCACTAATATTTTTCTTATTCCTTCTTAAATTTAAACTCTATGTCTAGCAGTCCTAATGAGTTTTGCCAGGAAAACCTGATTCAAAGGTGTAATTGGTCATTTAACTTAAAACTAATTTATTAGCAAATGTAAATTTTTAAAAAGCTCGAGATGACTTGCAGCACAAGTCCACAGCATCTGCTCTGTTACAACTGCACTCAAGCAGCTGCTTCACAGTCAGCTGTTCCTATCTGACTGAGTTTGCTTTAAATTTTTAATCACTTAGCATATTAAAAAGAAAGTCACAGTAGCAGAACACTTACCAACAGAATAATCTCAGGCTTTCTAAGGAAACACTAAGACAGAGCAGACATGTTTGTTGTATAAACACTGATCTGATGCTTAGCTCTAGCATTTGGGCTGCACAAGGAAGCCATTAGTCTGTCACAACATTGTATTCCACTGACATTCTCTAATTATATACTGTTAACTTGACATTATTCAGTTAGAACGTATCATCTCCGTAGTGATCAAGTAACATCAAGACAATACAGAGAACTTCAAATGTATTTTTAGAAAACATTCACAATCGAGCTCATTATACTCACAGCCCAGTTAGTAAGGTGATCAGCTGCACCTTAAACTTTTAATTCCTCAGACATCATTAGCAACATCCAAGCACTCCACACAAGTTAAAATATGCATAAGAACAAGAGAGAAAGCATCCTCAAAGATACACTCCCAGAATACACACCAACTTGAACATTTTTCCATTAGTACCTTGCTGTGCTTCACTAAAAGAAATGATGGATAAAGAGAGGATGCTTACCTCCATTAACAGAGTGGGATCTATTGAGTGGAGGGTTTGGAAGAGTTTCTCCTTCATTAATTAGTCTTAGATCTTGTTCCCTTTGCAGCTCTCTGATCATGCCATCAAGGATACTCTCATCTTGGTCATTAGTTTGCTGCCCAATGACTTGTTCAACTACTTCACCATCACCTTGACAAGAACAAAGCCATGACTTTACCAAATGATTGATTTCTGATTTATAAATACTACAGAAACGATCAAATTTTAACTTGTGCAAATTTTAACTGTCTGCCCTACCATCTGATCACAAGCTATCCTTCTGCTCTCATATAATAAATAGAAGCGAAGTTTTAAAGAGATATTAAAATAAAAATCTAAAATTACAGACTAATTGTTAACTATAAATGCAAGCACTTAGAAACAGCAGAAAGGAATTATGCTTCAGTAGGTAACAACGGAAGATCTCTACTGGAGATCAGCATTGTGGAAAAGTTTCTATCTACAAGAAAAAAAAAGTTTAAAAAATAAAGTTAGTTTTTTCAAGGTCTTTCTTAACTTCCTGCTTCCTTACTCGTGTACATAGGAACCCCAAGATTAATGGGACAATTAAGCATGCTGCCATACAAATATGTAGAAGCGCACAGATTTTAGAATACTGCAGTCTCTTCATCTTGCCTCAAGTTAATTGCATACACTTCTTTTATGCCATAAAGCCCCCCCATTTCTTCTTCTACTTCGTCTGATTGTAAACCACCAGTTACAGAAGACAACTGAAATAAATAAGTTCTTACAGTAACCACCCCTGTGAAGTAGTACTCAATACTGTGCAATCCATGTATTATGCATAAACTTCAGACAGCATACCATTAGCTACATATCCCAGCTGAGGAATAAGTTGTTCATCCTTGCAATTTTCTCTCCCCGGTACCAGCCGCTGGAATCTCGTGGGATGAGGATTTCCATCAACATCCACCAGAAATGGGGGAGGCATAAGATGTGGAGCCTGTTGAGTCTGTTCATCCAACACATAGTTATTTGCATCACGGATCAGTGGTCGGTAGTCTGTATGGAAGAACATCTGATCTGGAATCTGCAAGAAAAGCAATTTAGTAAATAAATAAATGGCCATTTGCAGCTGTCTTGCAATTCTGGAATGGCTCCCATACCCACACCCACATACCACAACTCCTACACTTAAGATCAGCAGAAGAAATGTTATGACAGAGAACAGACTCCTACTGCAAACGTGTTTTATTATCAAGGCCTGATGCAAAAATTCAGTAGTAAAATATGCCAATGGAGGTGAATACATCGAAGTTAATGCCTTGCTCCCTTGTCTAGAGACTCTCCTGTCTAAATTTTTTTGGTTTAGATAAACAGCAACTGCTCCATGATTTAATTACTATTTAGTCTGGTGCAGGGGGAAGGAATAAACTGTAACACAACTACTCCTAAGACAAAATCAGGTCAAGACATGGATGAGTTTAAAATTCATTCAACCCACCTTTTCATAATATTTACTGCATCCAAAACCAAATAGTAGCAGATGTCCATGAGAGTCTGTGCAGGCAAAATGCTGTCCATCTGGTGAGAACTTGCAATCAAAAACAGCTCCATGGCCTTGGCCCTCAATCTGTGTACAAGCATAGAACATCCCTTTCACAATCATGTATTCTCTATAATGACTATTAAGAACATTTAACCGGTGTCCCATAAAATATTAGATCCTAATTCTGTGAAAATTATCATTTCACTCGAGACTCACTTATATTTTTCCATTAATTATTAAAGCCCACTGACCAATGGAGTCATTTTTTTTTCTTTCTTCAATTGCACTGAAATTTCAGAGCAACTTTCAATGCGTGTTCTGAAACAACTACCTAGAAGTCTAATTTTTATGTAATAGAAGATACAGCATGAAGCCTGCATGAAAGAACTCAGACACGTATTTGCTCCTCACCAGCAGGTTTCGCAGCCACAAGTGCCAGGAAGCTAGCTCAGGCCCTGAAGCTGCACAGCTGCATTTGCTCAGCACTGGAATCAAACCAACAGACCTGATGCTGGGCGTATTAAGATAAACGCAGCACAAAGGCAACCGTACCATTTCCCAGACCACAGCACTGTGTTACAACACACAGGCTTACTGGTTTTCATTGTTCTACCCTGGGAATCACTATCATATTCATGTGACCATACACATGGATAATATTCTGTAAGAGATCCCATGAAAGAATATACTTTGGTGTTGCTTACTGAAAAGTACAGTGTTTTCTTGTTAATATGTAGTTTTTCCCCTAATCCTGCTGTAACACTGGTCATAGTAAGTATATAATGAAATCTGCTTTTGTTTCAAGTCCAGTTTTAGGCAAACATGAAAATAAAAACCACCCTTCCCTGACCATTCTTACCATGTTAAAGTAATTGCGAATTTTTGTTCCTTTGTCTATATCCCAAACAAAAATATTTCCATCGTGGCCTGCGGAAAGGACGATCCTTTGGTCGAACGGATGAGCTTCCAGAACAAAAACTTCATCATCGTGACCCTGCAATGAAAGCAGGGTGAAAAAGAAAGTCATGTTTCTCCAGGTAACATCTCCAAACACACTAACATTAAGTGTGAGGATATTTAAACCAGCTCAGTTTACTAGAACTGTGTCTGTACTAAGCTGACACTTCTGTCAGAGGCTTGGCATTATTACACTGCCCGCTTGGTAAGTACCTCAGACACAGTGGAGATGGAGGAGAGGGGAGAGGAAGTAGAGATCAGCAGCCAGAACAGCTGCAGCCCTTCAATCTGGGCAGAAGCAGTGGCCTCCAAAAGGCTCCCTTGTCAGCCAGCAATCAGCAGGGTCTAGCAGCGTTTTGGTCATCAGCTCCTTTCCCCGGGATATATACTCCTCCCAAAAAAACGCAAGACAGATGGCAAACTTCAGGCTCAAACTTTGCTTAGCAGGAGGAATGAGGATGCAGTTTGGCCTCAAATCATTTTCAGAGTTCATTTATAACAATTTGGGATTATTCACTTGAACTTTACTCACAGATAAGCTATGAAGAAGCTGCCCTGTGGATGAGTTCCACACTTTGAGAAGGAAATTGTTGACTGCAGTGATGACAGTGGCATCATATCTATCCCAAGCCACCATAGTAACCTTCAGCTTAGTCACCTTGTCCTCCCCAGATGCTACATTGTTTCTAAGGAAATTCATAATTTAAAGAAGAAATAAATCAGTAACTACATACAGAAACATTTAACAGCACTGACTCAGAATGAAGTTAGGGAGAGCATGGCTGCCACCGCTGTGACTACTGGCTAATGCAGGAGAATGAAGGATAGCTTCTGCAGGGGTAAAATCCGGAAAGAGAAACTCAGTACCACTAAGATTTACAGTTTTCTTTCCTTAAAAAGCACACATTTTAATCGATAATCCTCACCTACCACAACTCTTTCATTCATGCTATTCAGTTCAGTGTAGTCTTTTCCTACGAGACATTTTTCTTACCAGTCATCAATGGGAGTAAACTCCGTAATAAGCAAAAACTTGCTAAATAAATCCAAATCGTACTTTACCAGTTAGCTTATTAAAAACATAACCATACGAAATACGAATAATTCTGCAAAGAGGAATTTTGCCTAATGGATTTGTCCATCTCTGCTTTCTGTTACTGTGCATGCTCAATTACAAGTCCACTTACAGATGACACCTGAGGACCTCAAAAAGAAAAACTCAAAATGCCAATTGAACCTGAGAACCAGATCAACACATCTCATCTCTTACCTAAAAGCTTAGGGAAAAAATACAGTGTTAAGGCTCACTCTGGATGTGTACTTATGTATTACAAGAAATTCTGTCTTGGAATGAAAAAAGAAATCCAAAAATGTGTTTATAAAGGAAGGTTGTTACAAAAAAGAATCTGTGTCAGATCTCTTAGAAACCTTCTGCATCCTGTCATTTGTCCTCAGGTGAGTAAAATAAGCCTTAATGGCCAATTTATGTATTTATTTTACTGCATTTGTTTACTGGAATAGAAACTGCTGAACATGTCCATATTTGCATGCATATCAAATATTGTGCTCCTTTTTCTCTGGTTCACCTTTAGTATTCATTATAATTTTAACTCTACTCTGTAGCACAACAAATAAAACAGCACAGCATCTGGCATAAAATGAACACTAGTGACCTGAGGAAACTGATTATGGCAGTCACTACTAGAACTCTTCTGAGAAATGGCAGAAACCAAAAAATAAAACACTAAGTGTTCCCCAACCACTAGAGTCAGGAATTACAAATGTATTAATAACAACATTATTACGCTAATCAGCTGTGTAACTTAACAGATAGGGCCATGGCATTTCAATACACAAAAAACATGCACTGAAATTAGCTCAAAATGTAGATAATAGCTTTAAATATGATGGAAGTTTTTGTTTTGTGGGTAAGCAATGTTATGAAGTGTGATTGTTTGAGTTTTACCCTGTCATTTTAGTAGCCATATCCAGGACTATACTCTTCCATTCTTGCTGATGGTAATGCCAGATTCTTGCTGTTCCATCTCTGCTTCCGCTGACAAATCTTAAGCTACAGAGGGGGAATAAAACAACCAAACAAAAACAAATCATGAAATTCTGAATAAGTATAAACCACTGCTGCTTCTGGTCTAATACCCAAATGTCTGTCTTGGGATCTTACGCCCTCACTATTCAGTAGCTTCCCTATGGAGTTGTCCATCCTCAGCAGCAGTGTGCTGAGGGCATGCTAAATCCTGTGCCAAGAATATTTAGGGGTTTGGCAGAGGACAGTCATTCACTCTGCACATACACACACACGTACTTGGAAACGCATACTAGTGTATATATTCTTACTCTATATATTCCCACACACTGGCGTGTTTAACTAGTCATAAAATCTCCATGAACTCCTGCCACAGAAAAAAAAAGGCAGCTACAAAATTTGGCAAGCCCAGAGCACACCCATTCAAGTCAGCACAGAAGCTAGAAATGGCTTTAATATTTTTTTCAACACTTATTCTTTACATTGTTTGTGCATCTCTGATCTAGGGAATATAATTAAAAGACAGTGAGGTTACAATTTTCGTATCAGATTTTGTACAGTACGAAACAGTTTATATCCCACAACATTAATTACATTTGGTTACAGCTAGCAGATGGCCTTGGAATGACTTCAATGTCGTAATTCATACAAGCTGCACATTCCCTTTTTAATGACATCAGCAAATCCCTTGAGCAGTTCATAGTGGCAGCAAAGAAGGAGAAATTACATGCCAGGAGTCTAGCATAAATTATAATACATTAACTTATGGAAGTTTTCACTAAGGGTGAAGACAGAGAAGGGAAACATCCAAGTTGAATAAAAGAGGGTAGCCCTGTCTGTGAAGCTGAACACAAGTATTACACAGGTATTTTCATTTTTTTTTAAATCCTTCTTGTTAAAAAAATAAACAAACATCTGGCAGACGCATTTAACTACATCATAATGCTTTGGCCATTGACGCCTAGAAGTCATTTTTGTTGAGAATTTTTTTTAAAAAGCTTCTCAAGTAATATGCTTTCACTGGATAGCCAGCACCTTTATGAATATATTCCACTCATGTGTAGAATCGCATGTAAAAACGATGCAAGCCTATACAATTTTATCTTAATAAATGGTTGTTCCATCTTTTCAGTTTTACTGAATTTTTCATCATGATGAAAAAGTTCTAAAATGCCTGCAAGAAGTTTTCCAGGTTTACTTTGTTTCTATTTCTTTATAATAAGATAAAAAGGAGGTTATAACTTTTTCATTAAAAGAATCACGATAGCATAAAAGAATAATTTTCAGTGCCTACATGACTGAATACCCTCATTGAGACTAGTGTTCTCAACATCATCTGGAAGGAACTGTTAGTACAATTATACCAGTACATTCCCATATAATTTTCCATGACAAGGATCTCTGAGTACAGGTGCAGTTGCACTGGCAAAGGTACAGTTTTGCTTGGATGGCTCCTGCACGCACACATCCCTTCAGCCTTCTGCCAAGCAAAATAAGGAAAATGAGCAAAAGCTGGCATAAAAACATTTACATTAGGATGTTGATCACTAATCAAAGCTTGTCAAACTGCACTCCAGCACAGCTGTGCTGCAGAAGCTTGACACGCACACATGCCTACGGGCACCTTTCAGCACGAGCATCCTGACTTTGCACAGCTTTAAAAAACAAAAGCTCTGGAGGCAGGAATGGTCCATTCCATAAATTTTACGACTGCAGGATTACTATATTCACCTAAACTAACTGATCTGTGTATATGCAACAGTTCTAACTTTCACTCACAACTCTATTTATTTTATATTTGTACTTCAGAAGTAACCTATTCTCTACTTAACATGGCTAGCTGTAAGAAGACACTCTTACAGAAAAAAAGATGCAAAATATGGTTTCCAATTTGCTCAGTTAAAAAAAAAAAAAAGCAAAGCAAAAGTACAGTCAGAGAGGGCTTTTGTTCCTACAGCAGAACTCAGCAAGACTAAGTTTGTAGATATAGCACACATCTTCCAATATGTTTTAAATAATTCATCTAAGATTAATCACAGCCTGTTTGCAGTCTTCCTGTTGCACCAAGTTTTCTCTGAAAAGTGATTTTGACAATTAAATACCGTACTTCTCACGGAAAAATGCCAGGACAGCCACTCACCTGTCGCCATTGTTACAGAACTGGACTGCAACTACTTTGTCCTAAACAAGGGGGGAAAAATATCAGTAAGTGCTCTGTAAGATGGAACACTCATCCAAAAAGACGTTCATGATGAGCTTCTATTTAGCAATTTACATCTTTTATACATCTCCTATAACATACGGTCTTACAAATTCAAGAGCAGAAAAGTCACATTTCAAGTTAAAATTTCCCCAAGCAGGCATATCGTGTTAGATGTTGGAACAGACAACTTCAGAGAGGCAACGAATTCACGTCACTCCAGAAGCAGCTCAGAGATGCAAATGATTTCTGACTCAGCCTCCCTGACACTGTTCAGGAGGAGGAAGCTGCAGCAGCTCTGTTCTTGCCTGAGCAGTCTTCCTGCACAGTGCCACGGGACCACACAAAACCCGGGGTAAGCTCTGCCTGGGAACGCTGCACCTTTTTTACACTCCCCTGTTAACAGGGATAAGAATACTTCCAGAGCTCCCAAAGCCTTGTAGGCACAGCTCTCGAAATGATGGAGAAAGAACTAAACCAAATAAATGATCCCAGAAGGTTTGCAATTTTTAGACATAACATTAAAGCACTTCAAAACACGTTGCCCAAAAAATAAAAAGCAAATTTTGGCTTTATTTGACCTTTTTTTAACTGTTGAGAAACAAATACTGAGCTTTAGACGTGGATTTGCCTTTTTATTTTGCTAAATACTTGTGTTGGCTACACGCACTTGCTATTCTGTACTCCCACTGATGTTTCCAGCTGCTGATAGCCAAGCGTCCAGCTCAGGATTTTTTCAGGGGCAGGCTGACAGCAGTCTGCACTACCGAGTAGACTTTCAAAAATTAAAGGAATTTCAGTTCATTCCAAAGCTGAACTGCTGAATATGGAAAATAAGTTCTTTTTGCAAGCAAAACATTTGCTAGATTTCCTGACTTGAAGCTCTAGCAGAGACTCATGGCTCCCACTGAAGTTCAGTGAATCAGTTTAGGTCTCAGCCCTAATCCATAAAATATTGTTAAAGTGGACAGCTGGGCTATTAAGGTTCAAATATAAATGCTCCAAACTCCTCATCAGTGAGAGCCTTATCAGTGTTGCTATAAGCTGCCCTTTCTGATATATTGTTAACCACGCACATAATAAATAACACTATTATCACCTGCTGTCAGTAACAAATAAGAAATGAAGAAAGGCTTGACACTATGTTAGTGGCTCTTCTTTATCAGCTTTCAATAAAATTGAGACATTCAATGGTTTTAATAGAAACCATCAAGACTCAGAACTCTGAAGCTAAAGGACATTACAAAGATATTTAATATATTTTTCAATTTTAATGAGAATCCTTCTGTGTTGCCTCAGAAAGAATGCTCTCAAGTCTTCTTCACTTTCTAAATGGAATTACTGCCATGACCCAAAGTTTGACTGTACACTCTAAAACCAGAATTGATTTTTGTGTGTGTTTTGTTTGTTTTTTTTTTTGTTTTTTTTTTTTTGTTACACAGATTTACGTCACAACTATAATTAAATAATCAAGAGTCAATGTAATTGGAAAAATAACATCTTGCATGAAAACTGCTTTAATCCCCCCATTCCCTCGTAGACTTTCTTCCAGAATACAGGAAAACACCGAGTCCCTCAGTTTCCTGGAAGAATATAGGTTTTCCTGAGAGAATAATACACATAAAATGTTTTGCACGCATCTCCTGCCTCAGAGGAATTTAAAAATAAGTATAAATCTCAAGGTACTAAAAAACTGCAGTGTTGAGAGCCAACCAAACTCTAGGGACATAAAAAAATACAAGTTGAATAGGGCATACAAAACCTAGGTCCCTGAAATAAGGTAAAGCAGGGGGGAAAAGAAGTGCTTTCTGGTTCGTCTCTTACCGTGTGAGATTCTAACTCGGCCATTTTCTCTGGAGATTCCGAGCCCAAATAATAAATTCTTATCACGTGGTCAGTACTACCTGTTGCAATGAACATGCCACCTAAGAAAGACAATGTTTTCTGTGAGAAAAAAAGCCAACCGAGTAACAACTAATTTTTATTACTGCTTTATTGTCAAAGACACATACTGTGGTTTTAAACTGAAAGTTTCAGTGTAATAAAAACAGATGTCCTGAAAAAAGAAGTTAACTTTGACAACTTCTGCTTTAATCTGTACTTTCTAAGACCATATCAACTTTAACATAACAATGAAGCATACAACATTTTCAGCTTTATCACAAAGGTTTACAAATGCTAGTTACAGCATTTCCCCAACAAACTATTCTGCTTTCCCTTAGAAAGTACCACAGTGCTCTCAGTCAGCCTACGTAGGAAAACAGAAGGGGAATAATTTAATATCCTCACTGGTCAATACCAAACAAAATATGTAAACATATCGATTTGAAGTGTATGAGAAATTATTGCTGAATCGGGAGCTTTTTATTCTGTTTTGTATTCTTTTTTTTGTGCAATATTGTAATAGGTAGTTTATGGCATTGAAGTAGTTTCAGCTATTTAGGATCCATGGTTTTAAGAAAGGAACATCGAAAAGGGTCACAGGGCTCTAGAATAGCACTTGATTTCAGATAACGAAAATTAATGAGAAATTACATGATTTTGCTTGCAACAAACCACTGTTGTTGAGAATTCAGTGCTGCAACAAAGGATGCCAGTCAAGTTGGTATTTCCAAACACATACAATGGACCACAGGGACCTGGTCACTTACAGATCATTCAGTAGATGATTTTATACTTCATTGTTCAGCACGAAGTACTAAGCAGATTAGTGAATAGCTGCTCACTAACCCAGTCTCACTGCTGTGCTCCCAGCCTGGTACAGGCCCTATTGTTCTGCTACGAAGCAGCATGTGCAGCCTGGGTAGCCGGAGCAAAAGACAGAAGACAAAAGTGTCCCAAGAGAAATACTGGGAAGTACTGAAGGCCAAAGAAGTCTCTAATTAAGGAGAACTGATTCTCCTACCGTACAGCCAAATCTGGGATTGGCTAAAGTGTAATCTCTGAACAGAGGCCACCTGTCTGGCAGATTATAAGAACTTTCCATTGCAGAACTTTACAGGCTGAAAGCTGTCTGCCTCTGAGGTGGTTGAGCCACGTTAGCTCGGAAGGAAAGAAGGAAGGAACGAGAGGGCAGCTTGAGGCAGACAGCATGGAAAGTTTCCAACAATCACAATTTGGCAGTGCTGTGATTAACTGAAAAAAAGGTTTGATACCACTTGCATTTAAAAGTAGTAAAAAGAAGCCCTGCCACCAAAGGAATTACAGTTCACAGAATACTTTCAGCTACCTACTAATGCATACATACCTGAACTGAAAGAGGAACAAGAGATCTGAACACCAGGCCTGGACCTCTCTGCAAATTTTACAGGGCGATCCCTACATGCAACAAGACAACATTTTTATTTTTCATTGCTTTAGTCCTTCACTGCAACTTAACAGGTAAGGTCCGCATGTCCATCATAAAACCCTTTATTTCAGAATTCATACCTAATTTTGCTACAGCTTATTTTTCCTTTGTTTAGTAAGAAAACCATCATTTTCTAAATTAAAAAAAATAATTTATTTATCATGATACTCACCAACTTAAATCTATTTAAAACAGAACCTGACAATCCTTTAATACCATTTACTTCCTATTAAGTGTGGGTTTGATGACATCCATAGATGCGTGTTCGTTGGATTAAAAACAAGGAAATAACTTTGCTTGTACATTTTAGGCAAGGACTTGGTCCTAAACATGAAAGCATTAAGTTCTTCCACAGCACTGCCTACCAACGCACAACAACCCCAAATAATAGCTTCCCCTCCGGATCGTAATGCCACAGGCTCTGCAACACACACAAGAAAGCGCTCTGCAGTCACACCACAGTGGTCCAGCAGCAAGTCTGTGGCAGAACATATCCCCAAGAAACTTGTTCATTGAGAAGAAACAGTCCCTGAATTATCCCAGCATTCCTCTCCGCTCTAAAATTCGGAATAAACTTGTCTTTCTTTTAAAATAATTATAATTATCTGAACAGGCTTACTTAAACTTCATGGTGTTAGCATGCCACTGCCAGAAACAGATTGTTCCGTCAGCACCAGTAGAAGTGAGGTATCGTGTTGTGCCTTTTCTTGCTGGAGAGAACTAAAAATAAAGTTTTAAGTTCAATCAGATAATTTTATTCTCCCCTTACATGCTACAATCTTGCAAACGGACATTGACAAGAATTTTTTTTCATTAGCACCTTCGCTTTCTCCCCAGGAGTACAGAGAGCTGTATTAGGAACAACCACAGAATCTGAACTTGCACAAAAACAATGACAAGGAAATGGAAAATACCCACTTTTTGGCTAGCAAGTCTGTTTTTACCACACAAAACTTAAACTGGAGACATGAAACAAGCTTAGACACTCTGAATGGGGCAAGAAGATGAGAGAATACCTGTTTAATCCTCTATCTGCCTGGTATTTGATAAAGGAATCACTCATTGTTTCCTCAAAAAGCCATAAATAATAATTACTATTTTCTAAATAACCAGAGTTTTCCAAAAACCTTGTGAGGGATGTATGTATATGTAAACATTTTTTTAATTTAAGTAAATACATAAAACACAAATCCAAATTATAAAATATCTCCAAAAAATCACCTTAAAGTAAGCAACTTGCAACAGAGTTAAAAATCAGAGAAAAGTGAAAAGTACAGGCAAGAGGGGGAGAAATGAGATCCCCAGAACTACTGGCGTGTAGGAGAAGATTATGATGAATCAAAGGCAGCAAAGTTCCAGCAGAAAGGTATTCTGAGCTAAATGTCCTCACTCAATCCCTCCTTGATGTGCATAACCTGCCAAATTGCAGGGAATGTCTATTTTTATCCTGGAATTTTCCTTTGTTGGAGGTTTCTGTCTAGCCAATTTATTTTTTTGTTTTTAAAGTAAATAAACTGCCAATTACCAGCCATTACTGACTGTCATCTCTACAGAACTGGGTGCAGGAAGTTCAGTCATTTTTTTGCAGCTCCACTGTTGTTTACTGGCACAACTGAAACCGCAAGGGCACAAGTGGAGGTTATCTACAAACCCTCACCTGTGCTGTGGCTGCTGGATGCTACACCAGTGAGCACAGCCCCTTGAGGTACAGGCTAAAATAATGAGCAAACAAGTAATGTGGAATAAGGATTTTTTGCTGACAGTAATTCCTCTGAAACGCAAATACTCTCCAGGAATGCTGGAATGTTGGTTCAGTTGCTGCGTCAGGACTGCCACCACAGATTTCTCTCTGCCTCAGCTAGTTCATCTGATGCTCTCAATTGAGAGCAAATCTTGATTTGCCCGCAAGCTGGGGCAAATCTACGCTGCCAAACACAGACAAAAAGAGAAGTTTTATCCCCGGTTCATAATCCACATTCATTAGTACCATTTTAATTTAACAGTTTATGAAAATAAAACACTATTCCTTACCTGTATGGAAGTAATGGAAGCTGAATGGCCCTGCAGCACTGCGACCGGGGCACAGGTTCGAAGACACCAAACTCTGACAATTTTATCACAACTGCCTGCAGCGAGCAGCGTGTTTTCGTAGTTAACAGCCATGTCAGAAATTTCAGCCGAGTGTCCTCGCAACGTTGAGAGCAGGCGCCCATCGTCTGTAGCCCAGATTTTGACCAAGCAATCATCTGACCCCTAAAGCCACAAAAATTTCCAAAGATTAGATAAAATAATATACACGTTGTGTGCCCATAACGTCACAAAATTTTGATTCCCTTCAGTTTCTGGAGGCTGTATCTGCATCTCAAGCAGTAATTAAGAGGCTGTTGAGGGACTCAAAAGTAACATTTTTAAACTTACTGTAAAAATCCTTCTCCCACTGCGATCAAAGGCTATGCAGTAAACAGATGATAGATGCCCCAAAATCCTCTTGTGCATCTTCATCTGTTGGTAGGTGGATGTTGGGAACAAGTGGCTGAAGCGTCCACAGCCAGTTAATTGCCTGGCAGAAATTATATTTACTGGAAGGGAAAAACAAAACAAAAAGAAAGCTAAGACATGGATTTTGTCCAGAACTCAAAGTAAACAAGTGTTACGTTAATATAACATTTGGTAACAACTTCTGTAAATCTGAACCTCTGCCACCTTATCACAAAAGCATGCACGGTCTTCCAAAAAGTGAGCCCACTCCTGAAGGATGCTTTCAATGCCTACCACAACACACACTACATCTGCTGTATTAAAAAATATTAAATCAAAATAAAGTGGTTGAATGACCAGAAGTCATTCCAAGCATTCAAAACACGAGCAGATAACAGAAATACTTATTCCCTGTGGCTTTGGAAAACTTGGTATTAG
Organism: Aythya fuligula; assembly: GCF_009819795.1. Taxonomy (NCBI): domain Eukaryota; kingdom Metazoa; phylum Chordata; class Aves; order Anseriformes; family Anatidae; genus Aythya; species Aythya fuligula. The sequence continues at coordinate 19,340,504 of NC_045571.1, read as the reverse complement.
TAATATGTAATTTCCTTATAATTTTTGGATGACAACAATTAAAGGTTATTCTAAATGCCTTTTCTTTTTTCTTGTAATGAAAATATTTTTCATAGTAATGGATCCCAGATCATATGTAAGGGTCAATGGTCTTCTACAGGCTCCCTACAAAACCTCTCATTATTAGCAGCAGCAGCAATACCATTTCATTTTAATCACAACGTAATTTAAGAATAAGAAATATGCAGCATCAATGGAAAAAGCTGAAGAGTAGCAGGCACAAGAAAAAACTACAGCAAATTCCATCCTATTGCTATACCTAGGAGTCTTTACAAAAACAGCCTGAAATCTAAATGAACAAAACCATCAGGTAAAAACCAGCACTGTTCGCAGGTTCCCTGGTGATAACTATGAGTCTTTCCACTAGACAAGGAGAGGAGAAAATAAATATGTAAATAAAATAAATAAATATGTAAATAAAAAACTCTGCTGGGACACACCACTGAATGCAGCTCATCGTAGCTGCAGAACACAGGAAGATCCTGATTCTAATCTTTGATCTGACGCGTAGTTTGAGATCGCTTTTGGCGCTTGATTGTACCTATCCTAATTCATACCACTTCCACTTTTGATTTCAAAGTTTTACGAGTTTTTTTTTTCCCTCCCAATGGTACTTAAAGATCTCATGCTGCTACATTGGTGGTTTTGTTGAGTACTTGCGATAGGAGGCTCCCTGAAGAAGCCCCTTATCTTGCCTCCTGCACATTGCACTAGGCAGGGCTTCCCAGGAAGCACACGAAGCTCTCACGCCTTTCAACCCTTTAGTTTAACAGCACAGTGCCTTTGGTTTAGTAGCAGCGTGAACAACTTCACCCATTTTCTTAATTGTATCATCATATCATTGCCTGCCCATAAAAAAAAAAATAAATAAAATATGGAAGATGTTAGAAAAAATCACCACGTCAAGAAGCCCAATTTCAAAGGGTTATTCACTGGTAACACACTGCTGCACACTTGTAAGACTGAAGCATTGACACACAAGCAGACAGAGAAATAGGGAAGAAAAGCAAATTGATCCAGATTTACAGGAAGTGTTTTTGTTTCTCACTTTTATGCTCTGGAATTTGGCCCATTTTTAACCCCTCAACGTAACTAAAATGTCACTATTAGAAAAAAAAAGTTGCATGGAAGATGTACAGGTTTGCAAAAATCATCAGGCTGCCGCTGTGACCTTATCCTCAGTCAATATTTGTTTTTCATGTAAAAATACATAATCAGCAGTACTACAGAGGCAAAATGCACTAAATTAATTTACTATCTACCTACTGTTCAGCCTATATCTCATACTGTACAGGAACTGTTAAATGGAAACTGCCTCCCCTAGCAGAACAGAAATGAAATCCTTAACTTTTTTCCCCATCTCTTGCAGGAGGATCCAGAGATCCCGTAGTGATAAATGCTGTGCAAAGGTACCTTCAGGACTGCCTATGTGTTATCTTTATACATTGCTTAAGTATGCCAGCTTAAAACCTAACTTTTAAAAAGCATTACATCTCTTTCCCCCTCAGTGGGTAGCAAGCGCAGAGAGGTAGCCACTTGGCAAGCTGGTAATTCTGCTGTGCTTTGCAGGGCTTAAATCATGTAAATACAGAGTAAGAGAGTACCTGCCTTTGGACAACTTCACGTGGCTTTGAAGATTTTTAATCACACAAAAAATCGTGTGAATCAAAACGGCACACTTGCATTTCAAAGTATTCCCAGTAATCACAACACCTTGTGTGTACAACGCTCCCAGGTGATCCTGCTGGAAATTTACCCCTGCCCATTTTAGGTTTTCCTCCATGGGATTTCCAACAAGGTCTAACAACAGCCTGGCACCTAACTCACAAAGCCTTTCACTTGGTGCTCAGCACCCGTGTTTTCCAGTTGATTCCTCGATTTGCAGGCAGTTCAGCCTCAGAGCACGTAAAAGCCACTTCACTTCTGTGTGCATCCATTTCCCCATTTCTCAGTCCCCAGTGGATAACTAAAAAATACAAACACTGTTCATGAAATGCTTCAATTGACTGTTTTGCAGAAATACAGACTTCTGGTTGTGCTGTAAGGGCTGTCATCTTTAGCAAAGCAAGAGCACCTTGGAACAAAAGTAGGAAGTATTCAATGCATCTGATCCTCCCTGTGAAAACGCTTCGGGTAGCAGCAACGTGTAGCACACACAAAGCTCCGACTGAGAGCTTTTCCTTCCTACACGGGGTGAATCATCACTGCCTTCAAAGGAACTGCAAGTAACGCTGCCTTCCCCACCAAATAAAAAACAAAACCCTATAAAATACAGAAATCCAGCTTCCAGGTCTCACCATTTTGGTAGGAGATTAACGGGCATAATATCTAAACAGGGAATTGCATGTACACGATGAAAAGCCCTGTAAAGTTTCCTTTTTAATACAATTACAGTACTGTACTCAAAGCTTAAAACCATTTAAAAAGATACTACTGAATCCCACACAGAATTAGCCAAATAGCCTTAAAATCTTTTAGCAACCTATCTAATTAGCTGCTGTACTTCGGGCCATACTGGGTGTAACAGCTGCCAAGTCTACCCCCTTCCCCTCACTACTTACTAAGAAAACCTTTCAAAACTGTATGGATGTTATTTGACATTCAAAGTCTTGTTTTTAAGAAATTAAGCAAATTTTTTTCCAGGCCTGCTTCTCAGGGGAAGTCCTGCAAGGGGCTGGAGGGGAAGGCAGCCCGCTGGCTCGGGCAGGAGCTGGCTTTTTCTGCCGCAGCATTTGGTGTACGCCACCTGGCCCTGCAGCAGCATGGCCAGCTCCCACCCTGGGGACAGGCTGGGGAAAGCCCTGACTTACAGCAGCAGCATCGCAGGAGGTGTAGGAGAGGCAAATTCAGCATAAATCAGTGATTCTTTAATTGCAATCCATGCTAGGAGAGGTAACAACGCAAATGTAAAAACCCTTACAGGAACGCTGGCATAGGGCGGATAAAACAAAACCCACAACATCACTGCCATGGAAAAAATAAATACAGAAAACAAACATCACAAGTTTCAAAGTTAAGTCACAACTATAGAAAAAACGAAAACACGTCAGTGTGGACAAAGTCACCTAACCGCAGCTGCTTTAATCCCTCCTCTCTCCATAAACCCTTGACTCGCTCCATTTTTTCAAGCCAAAATCGAAACCAGAATATTGGTACAAACATTAGGTTCGGAAATTTCCCCCCCAGTATTAAGGGTGACGATTCCACATCGCTATATTTTGCCTTTTGGAACAAGCACCACAACCTCACAACACGGCCACCACGTTTCATGCTGCCAGGGCTCGCTGAGAAGTCGCTGCCACCCACGTCCGTCTCCGTACAGCCCAATTTCTTGGGCACGGCCATCATGCAACGAAGTTTCTGGGCCAGAATTTTGGGGGTGCTGCTTTCACTGCATACAGCTATACGCGTGTGAACATGCTCATACACGGGTTAAAATACTTCTGGTAATCAGCTACAGAGGGCAACCATCCTTCTTTCTGATCTGCTTTGTGTAGCTTGCAAAAAAAGCCTCTGACAAACCCCACGCAGTACTCAAACCCAGGTTTATCATCCAGGAATAATCACATTTCTGAGCTTCTCTGTGACCAATCTTTTCGTTTTCTGACTGGAAGAGACAACGCGAGTCCCAAACACAGCGCTACAGCAAAACCTGCAAAGAAACAGCCTGCAAGGCCAGCCTCGCTGCGTTCACCGTGCTGCCCTGTCAGCAGCAGAAAGCTACACCAAGGAGGACTGTATTCTTCTAGAAACCAGTGTTTACAAAAATGAATTTCAGGCTATGACAGAAAGATTTCCAACCAACACTTTTGTGTTTCTTAATAGCAATTCGTGGAAAAACATCAAAACCAACAAGACATTCTGGTTGTGAAGTCACCAAACAGCCACCAGCCAAGCAGCACAGACCTTTGTCATGACAGCATGCCAATGCTGACGTCCAGCCCGTCACTGCTGATCATCAATAACAAAGCATATTCCAAAAACACATGGTCTGGTTCTCCCCTTATGATGGGGTTGATGCAGGAGTACTTACAAAAATACAACTTCTACAGAAATTGAGTTTGTGCAGTAAATCTAAATCCAGCTGATTAGCAACCCACCAACCCAACTGCTAATTGTACAGTAACTTCAGAACCAGCCTAAAAGGATAAAAATAGAGGTATGCACAGAAGTAACCTTACTAATATATGGAAATAGTTATTTATTTTTTAATTTCCACAACATAACCCAAATTGTTTCACAGTGCAGGAAAAATACTAATGTAATAGTTAAATATGAACCAGGTCTAGGCAAATACCCATTTCTCTTTCGACCACAAGATCCATAATAACTTTTCTACCCTGTCACTGCTGCCAAAACACCACAGACCCTATGCAAATTGCGCTATCAATTTCATCCATAAGCAGCCTCTACATTGTCCCTTTCGTGTCAGACAAAGGTTAATTTTTAGTAATGAGAGGCAGGGAGAAAGTGCAGAAGCACAGAGGAACAGACGTGGCAGAAGCAGAGACTCATTCTGATCCCTGAGTCTCCAAAGGAGGAACTGCTGATGGAAATCTCCTTAAAAAGAGAAATTATTTCCAGAGATAAAATAAGAATTGTAACCAGAAGGAAAACTACACAAGGTACTTTCAATATTCTGCTTTTTAAGTTAAATTAATAGTGATAGTTGGATGCAGTTCAGTAGAAAGACTTCCCTTTAGAGATTTCCATTTAACAGATAAGAGAAACCTACGTGAACGGATCCCCTAACACACCAGGAGAAGCCTATACATCTGCACAAACACTCAGATGGCAAACACAGATAAAACACCCTAAGAAGAAAACAAATCATGACAGACAGCACTTATATTTATGCCTGCAAGAATCAAATTTCTTTGCTATAAAAGTGGTTAATGAAAGTTTAGACTGTGCAAGAAAAATACTTTCCAGTTTAAGCAAAGTAGAGCTCTCTGATGATGTATAAGCCGAATGCCTAACACACATCTGAGTTTTATACAAGTTCTTTAGCGGGGTGGACAACTGAAGCTGAAGCAGTACAAATGTTGGTTTGGTGATTATTTCCTTTTTGGAGAGGGATGTTGCAAGCAGTCTGTTTTCTGTCACAACTGAACTGAACTGAATTCTTGAGACAAAAAAGTTCTGTGGGAGCCAGGCGCTTTGTTCTGGCTGAGGTTCCCGAATAAGATTGCCTCCACGCCTGTAACCGTGCCTGTTCAATCCCGTAGGCATACACACATGTTATGTAGGCATATCATAAAGATTCGAGCTTATTTCCCCTCCAAAGAGGAAGGTGACACACAAAGCTTTTGAACATGACCACAACATTTTAACATGTGTGCATACGTTACAGAAGAATCAAGCCAGAATAGTGCAAAAAAGGGTTATTCTATTGTGAAAACCCTTTTTTAGAGCAATTCATGGTGACATATCAAAAAAGCCATTAAGGAAAACCCCTATTCGCGTTTCAGACGGTAACTTTAAGTTGGAATATTAATAAAACTACAGAGAAGGAAAAAACACCTTGTTTGCGTGTCAAGACTCACCCACGTTTGGTGGTTTCCCATAATTTACAGGTAGTTCGGGAGGCCGGCCTCTGTGGAGAGCTGCAAATGCAGATCCTTTCCATAGCGTGTGTCTGAAGTCTGCACAGGCAAAATTAACAGCAGGTAAGTGAAACGAACAGCCCAGCTGGGCCCAACTGCCCAATTTTCCCTAGAATCAACAGCATCAAGCACCATTCCCAGCGTCTTTTGGGTCACGTCCCAGCCTCCAAGTTCAACCATTCTCTTGGAAGAATAAGATTGATCTTTTTAAATAGTTTGTCAGGAATTTAACAGTGAGAGGAAGCAATATGACTGAAAGTGTCTTCAGCTTGGTTTTGCTTCACTTTGGTAAGAGTCTGATATGCTGGAAGGAAAGAGAATGCAAGAAGTAGGTGCACTTGGTATGAAGCTGAGCTCTGATGTGTTTTTAGTCCTTCTGGAATCCCAATACATGCAGGATCTCTCTTTATGAGCTGTACATTTGAGAATAAACACGCATATACATGTGTTTTCTCCTGGAAAAGGGGAGAAGGGATTTTTTTTTTCCAATACATCTGTTTCTTTGCAGTCGGTGGCAATATGCCCTACTTTCAGAGTTTTCTCTGCACCCCAGCACCCCCCAAAAACCCTGTTTTTAAAATGAAGACTGTTTTCTTTAAAGGCTCTCCAGCTATCTGCTGCCAACTGGCCTTAGAGAGCCTTCTTTCTAGAACAATAGTGATTTTTCTGAGACTGTTCAGAGTGCCTCAGAAATTAGACCTGGACTTCTTCCATTTCTGGCCATCTGGAAGGAGAGAAACGAGCTTCCACAGCGAGTAAGGACTGAAACAGAAGGATAGTGCCACAGATTGGTGGCTCTGCGCATCACCATTTAGATCTGTGACTGTGATGCCTGCAAGTTTACATGACTCAGAGAGCCCTGAGAGCACCTTCCGATTACAGCCCAAAACGTACCACGGAGTGTTACAATGATGCACCTTAACAGCACCACTTACTTCCTAAAATTGATCAAAATAACTAACTGCTAATGGGAAATGGGAGCTTCATACCGAAGCAGAACTGGGGGTAAAAAAAAATCCACGTGTGTCAATTGACTCGGACTGGAAGGTCCTGCTCTCCATCCCTGCCCTGCTCCCAGGACGTTGCTCCTGCTGCCTCTCGTCACCTCCGGCACTCTGATCCTTCCAGGAGCTAATTTAATTCACTACAATAGCAGTAATAAATTTTGCAACAGTTTAGCTCTCTGAATCAGCAGTCACAGGATCAGATAAGTTCTGGCTCCTACAGGGGAGAAGTGGCAGGGGCAGGTAGCGAGGAGGGACGGGAGGAACCGCTCCTTTCAGTAGCAGATGGCTCTCAGATCCACTCAGTTCTAACACAAAAGTCTGCTTTCAGGATCATTATCTCAAGCAGAGCGGTTTTTCAAAAGGCCTGGCCTGGTGTTCTATTCACGAAGGGAACAGGGGATTTTGGTCAAATTAACTTTAAGCAAGGACAAGCAGGAATTATCACCAGAGAACACTCTAAACGCTGCCCCAAATGCTACCCTACCCTTCAACCTGACGGACCCATGCATGGCCAGGGAGCCAAATAATGGAACTTCTCAGCGTGAAAAACAGCCCAGCAAAACATAAATTCTGCTGGCTTCTTTCAGACACACACGTGCTCGGGCGTACGAAGAAAACGGCTATTTCAGATGGATCGAATCTCTAATCCAGCTCATCATTTACACAATCCTTGGCCCAAGGTGCTAGGGAGGGTGGGGAGGGGAAGCAAGTAGCAAGATCAGGCAGCAACAGCCGAGAGCTGCTTCGGGTGGCGTTGCCAGCCCAGAGCAGGTATGTGCAACAGGACCAGCACCCGCTGTGTTTTAGCAGGACTGCAACAGGAAAGCAGGAGCTGACAGGCAAATGAGATAAACCACGGCGCATGCAAACAAGCACAGATCGCGCAGTAAGAATTGAAACAAAAGGGGGTTACTCATCAAAACCCAACGCAGCCACGCGTGCAAGGGGAATCTTACCTTTTGCTGCCCGTAACAGAGACTGCCGCCCAACGCCTAGCAAGGTCTGCACACCTAGGACACTCTGGGGGATCTCCTTGTCTAAGAGCGGTCCCAGCCTCTCGCAGATGCGAAGAAGATAATCCGGAGGGATGTGTGCATTGACAGCCACCTAAACAACACAGAAATTTGTTTTATTCTTGCTTCTGCCGGTATTTTTCTCCCGGCTCATACTCGAATATTCAAGTTAGTTGTTGAAATCAAGTCTAGCATGAAAGTGGTGAAAAAAAACCTCCGAATGAATTATACCTAAGATGTCTTTCAAAGTGCCAGAGAGTGCTGAAAGAGTCAGACTAGAAAATCAAGGCAGTAACAGTCAGTCATAATTTAGGACAACCTTCAATTCCAAACAGAAAATCCCCAAAACTCAGCGTTCTCAGGGCAGTACTCTGATCAAACAAAGGATTGCCTGGGGACTTTTTCTGAAGTCTGTTTTGCCCTTTAACTCCTTCTTTTCACATGCCTTACGTCTTGCTCAGCTGAGACGCCCTTGCCCCAGTCACATCACTGTAAGCAGCACCCGTAGCACAGCCTAAACACCCTAAACGGGATCCTTACAGCAACTCCCAGCCCCCAGTTTTAGCAGGCAGGAATAGGTACCTCTAACACCCACACGTGTCAGCTTCCACTTTGTCATCCTGAGAAAAACATTCTTCCTTTTCCCCCGTAGACAAAGGCTGCTTTCTCCAGAGAGACAATAGTTTTTCCTGCCAGTCTGTTCGAACAGCAAACAAACTGTGCCTCGTTAACCAGAACGCCCTGCATCTGCCCGATTTCTGCTACATTTACTAGCTGGCAGCAAAAACTCAGCGTCAGAGCCCATTTAGCTCCTTCAAGGCAGGACACAGAGCCATGGCCATCTCCTTCACGAGGACCAACAGGAACAAAAAAAGTAGCCGTGAGTGGAGACTGATAAAAAAGTTTCATTTGAGCTATATAATTGCTGTATCTATCGCAGCATTACAAAGAACATGACGATACTAACACTGATTTCTGTTTTCCCAAGCCACAAGCCCCTGCCAGGTAATACTAAATAGTACCTGACAGGGCCAGAGCTGTGTTTATTGTACAGAAAAAGCAGACGCGTGGCCATGAGCGCCCCTCTCTCCTACAGGACCACTTTGGATGCATCCAGGCGCACGCCGGTGCTGGTGACAGGCTGTCAGTTCCCTCCTGGCACGGCACGGCCAGCTTCTGTCCAGCTGCAGTGTCCCCCAGCCTGATTAAATCCTCAAAAAAATCTCTCTCAGCACCGGCTGCGGCACTCAGCTAGTGCAGAGCAAGGTGCTCCGGCTCCCCAGCTCAGAGAGCGCTCACCCGACAGAAGGAGAAGGATTTCTGCCAGGTTCAGGAAAGCTTCCAGATTCACACGGGGCAGAGCTGGTGGAAAGGAAGGAAGAGGACCACTGCTTTGAACCGCACAGCACCCGCAGCCTGGCCCAGCCATCCTGGTCACCTGCATCCCCTGGGGAACGCCAGCCCCCGGCGCACCAGGGGAACAGCAGGCAGCAGGAAGGAGGAAAAGGAAACTGCTTCGCTCAGGGGTGCTGCCAAAACGCTGCTCGCTGAGCCATGGCATCAGGCAGACGATTGCTGCAGGTCGTTGGGAAATCCCTCGCTCCAATTGGGCAGCAGCAGTGGTGCTACGGAGCCCAGCGCGGTGAGTCAGCTGCGTTACGATGCAGTCACAGCAGCACCGAGAAGACTTTAACCAAAAAAGCCAAGCCTTTCCTAATGGCACACACAAGGTGTCATTTAACTAAACCAAAGCGAACTCCTCCAGTCCGAATGGAAACTCGTAGAGCCTCTGGGTCGCTGCCTGGTAAAGGGCTGCACGTCAATAACAATCCACGTGGGAGCTGAGCTGCTCCAAAGCCCCAGGCTCTGCTGGAAAGGGAAGAATCGTACCTCTGCAGGAGAAATAAACCTGAGGGCTGCACTAACACGGTCCCATTCCAGGAATTTCCACGCAGTGAAACGGTGAGTTGAGAAGAAAGGCCATACGTGATGCAATGGTTGGCAAAATGAGATGAAAGGATTCGCTGGACTTCTGTATTTGTCCATCCCTCTTAGCCATTGCTCAAATGCTAGAAATATCTTAATGACAAAAAAAAAAAAACCACACACACACACACAAAAAACTTTGTTATCCTGTGCTAGCCTCCCTTCGCTATGTAAGGGGAGGATCTGAAACAAAGGCAGTCCTGAAGAGAAAATCTGAAATTTGCCAGCTTCAGGGTACAAAACGCTGCTTCACGTCGCTGATAATCAGTAAGGTGTTTCTCAGTCAACAACTGCCCGTTCTAGCAATTCTTCAAGCTCACAAGATAAGAAGAAAAATGGTAAGCAATCCAGAAGCAGTGAAAACTTGCATTTTGTTTTTAGGGTAGAAAGAAACCACCACTAATATGCCATTTCAGAAAGCCCACAGAATTCTCTCGGTGTGCTGGATGGAAACACCTCCCTGTTTGCCCAGGAACACGCAGGTTTTGAAGCATCACCACTGTTTAGTGCCTAGCGAGAGGCGCTGAACTAAACTTGGCAGCAAACACCCTGCTTGGGGCCGGGGCACGGCTCTCCTCACACAAAAGCACGAGTTGTTCAACAGGCAGCCCTGCCCAGCCCCGTGCACCTACTCTGAAGCGGGAAGGCACTTCACACACGGAGATTTCTGCATTCAGGCAGTTCATCACGGCGAGCACGGCCACATCTGCAGGCCTGCCAGCGCTCAGAGGTCGAAGATGGATGCTCCAGGCTCGCCGAGCATGTGGCAGTCGTCTGCGGCTGCCTGGTGCTGATTTGTCTGGGCGACCCAGGCGCTAAGCAGCTCAGGCTCCCAGACATCTGGCTGCTCGCTGCCCAGACCAGGAGAGTTGGCAAATCCAGCGTGGAGCCAGAGTTCAAGCAGCACGAGGGAGCTGCTGAAGCAGCGAGATTTCAGCGCTCGGTTTTACTACGTTGGAAACTTCTCTGAGCAACTTCTCACAGGGCGCACATCGCCCAGACCGAGCGCCTATCAACGTGACCATGGGCCTTATTAACGAGCCCTGCTCACCAGACGTGCCACCCGCCAGCAGGACCATACCTGGCTGAAGAAGAAAGGCCGTAGGGCTCTTCTCCCCATCACTCACGTGTTTGCACGGGGCAGAGAAGCCCCAGGAGGCAGCCCCTGACCTGTAGGTTCCCACCGCTGTTGCTACCAAGCAGCTACACAGGCAGGCAGCACGAGAAGTCCGTTCTCCCGGAGATTTTTTTTCCATAGTAACTTCCAAATAAAATGCTTCAACTGCAGCCCCGAGCCAAACCAGCAATTCTGTTTGCAGGTTCCCAAAAGAACTTGAAACAAATATTCCCCCTTCACCTCTGCATGAGGTAGCCCTAAGCAGGTCTTAAGAATCTTTCCAAAACACAAAGCTGCAAACGTATGAGCGAGAAAAATGAAGTTTCCCAGATCAGACTCTTGTTAAAAGGACAGAAAAAAGCAAAGCTTAACATCAGTTACAGCCACACCTTGTAGCCCAAACCCCATGAGGCAAAATATAATACCGGTAAGGACATTATCACCTCCCCGTATGTATTAGCAAGTATCTCCAGAATATTAAAAACTGGTTTAGAAAAAAAATAGAAAATGAGAAAAAAAAAGAGGGAAACAAACAAGTAATACAAGTCAAAAAACGTGTTAAATAAAGAGCTTTTAAAATAACTTGGAAGAGCTGAGCAGGCTAAGTGAGAGCCAGTTCCGAAGACTGGGATAAATTGTAAAGAAAACCACGTTTTGTTGCCTTATTTTGGGAGAGATGGGTTAAAATGTCAGAGCACAGGAACGCCACAGCACCATGGGAGCAACTGCACAGGACGTAGATCTTACAGATCTAAAGGCTTTCAAGAATCGGGTAAAGTGGATATGCCCTTGTGGAAGCAGAATGCAAATAGGATGCTGCAGTGCCAAGCAGCAGCAAATAAGGCACGGTGAGGTTAAAGTCACGGCAGGGTTGGGGGCAAGTCATGGCCCTAAATCTGTCTGCGCTCCTGCTGTTGGCACCACTACAACGTCATCTCAAAGGCTGCTAAGAAAAGGGTCTGCACTGGCCAGCTGAGACAGGCAGGAGGCTTGTTTGTTGCAGGGATCAACAAACCAAATCCCCTGGTATTAGCCTTGACAGTTTCTCCTCCCGGGAACATTTCAATAAACAGGAAACAAACAAACAAAACGACAACTCTTTGCCATTACTACTGGTAGGAAGATGCCCGTGTTCCCAGGGGCTGGCACCAGGAAGCCCCACGAAACATTGCTGCCAAGCTGGAATTCCATCTGATGGAACTGCACCCGATGCAGAAGCTGTTTGGATGTAAAACCTGATGGAAGTAACACTGAGAGCAACGCGGACCTGCACAAGCTCCTGCACACCAGGGCCTCAGTGGGCAGGCAATTCCACAGCAGATCTCTACCCTTCATACAACCATCTGACACTTCTCCCGTTTGCCAAAACACCAATCAGTTCGGAACCAATTGACAAACGTACCCAAAAGCAGCAGAGGAGACCAAGAGGACCGAGGCAGCTGAGTGAGCAGGAAATTACTCAAGACCTCAAATATGGAATCTCAGCAAAAGGAAGCTCCGACACCGGGCTTGCACAAGATGTCAACAATATGCAAATACACGCAAATTTAAAAAGCCATTAGCCACTCAGCTTCCCTGGAGAGGGTGGCTGGGAGCCACCACACCACCAGATGACATTTTCCTGAGGTGACAAAACTGTAACATCTCTCTGCTGCTAATGCTGGGATTGGCAATATCTATAAATAACAGCACCTCGGCCTCACAGCTCGCTTTAAATCAATGCAGACGGACGAGGCAGAACCTCGAAGCCAAATCCCATAAGCTGTTCCACGCCAGCCTCTCACGGATGCAAATTCCCCGCTCAGATACGCTGTCCAACAACAGCTGATTTTCTGCGTGCCCTGAAACCAGGCCTATCTTCAGCACGGAGAACAAAACGGGCTTGGACAGAACAGACGGTCCTGCGAGAAGTTCTTGAAAGCCAGACGAGGGTCAGTCGTTTTTATCGGGAATAAACAAAGATAATTTCGACCAGCAGTCCAGGGGAGACTGTTGTGATAATCTAAGGCAGCTCAGCTCGACTTGTCTGCCCAGCAGCTGGCTACACATTAAACTGCTGTGGTTAATTTAAAATGGAAGTACTAATTGCGTGCAAGTCTGACATACCTAAGACCTTCCTAATGAGGGCGAGGACCCTCCCCTTTACGAGCTCGTTTCGTGTCCCACGACCACCAGCAGCCAGCAACAAAGTGAAAAGTGCTTGGAGCACGCAGACCTTTGGAGTACACCTGGGCGCTTACCTCGACAGGCAGCCACATGTTGCACATAAAAGCACTCCGAGGTGGAAATAAACAGAAAGACAAAGGGAACCCAAACACACAACCAGCTCAGGTTCTCTGCAGGCTTTTGCTCACTGGACACAACTCTTATTAATGTATCTTAGTGTTTTTCTGGCTTGCAGTACCTGACATTTAAAGTAAGAGAGCAAGTTCAAATAAAAAAGAAAAAAAAATCTCAACAGGGAGATTTCAGTTCTTTACTAAAAGCTTGAGGGATGGGGGAGTAAACATTTCCTAGACAAAAGCCGCCTGGTAGGCGATTTGGTTGTTACATCTTTATCATTTCCAAAAGCCCTGAGAGCAGCACCAACATCCTCAACAACAGGACTACCAGCATATTCCCCCAGAAATACCAACGCCAGCCTCAACAGCCGAACTGAGAACGGAAAACAAAGTTGAAACATCAGCAATTAGAATAATAAATTCTCTGTCAGATTCGCAGGAGCAGGATATAAGGCAAACAAACGAGAAATCTGACTTCTCTGGGTTTGTAAACTCCCATGCAATTATCTCGGGCCCGCCTGCCCAGCGCAGTTGCAACACTCGGCAAAGACTGGAACTGAATTTGTTTGCCTGCTTCTAAGCAGTCAAACAGGAGAAATGGGTAGAAAAAAAAGCTTCATCCCCAAACGCTAGCGTCAGTAATTACATTTTTTTGTTCACGAGGTGAGCGAGATCATTAAAACGAAGCTCAGAGTTATTCATTCTCCACAGCCCAGGCCTTGTCCTACACATTACATCCATCCACCTGGCTAGCACTGAAGCCAAGCAGCTTAGGTTCATTCATATACCATCAAATGCATTCAAAGGGCCAAAAACCAAACACATCAAACCCAAAGGAAAGGGAGGACAAGCCTTTCCTTCAACATCCTTGTCAGTGAAAGGTTCGGTCTGAGGATCCATAAGGAAGCTCAGCTCAGCTCACCCCACCTAGCATCTGCCAGCAAGGATTCCTGTAACGGTCCCATTCCTCGCTGTAAGTCTTGTTAACAGCTAAACCAAACTAGAAGAGAGGCCATCAGAAAGGATCGCTGTCGATTAGCTTCAGACAGAAGAAAAACCAAGCTCTGATAGCGCTGCACACCACGAAGCAGCTCCCCATCAATTCCAAGCCTCCCCTCACGCCTCCGTTTCCCATCTGGGACATTTTACCGAGATGTGCGTGGCCGCAGCACTGACCCCCACCACACCAGGGGAGCTCTGAGGGCTTCCCTACCACACCCCAGGGGCCGAGAGGAGCAAACCCAGGCGGCACCACAACCGCTGAGGCCAAGCCGAGCCCGAAGGCTGACCTCCCACCTCCCGCTGCCGGGCACGGCTCCGCCGGGCTTTTTCCTCACGTTTTCCACACAGGGCCCGGCACAGGCCGCGACCACGGGCTTGGTACCGGCGGCTGTGGCCGTGCCGGGTCCCTCAGTGCCCTCAGGGCCCGGCTGAAAGCGGCGCCCCCCCCCCCCCCCAAGGGGCTCCCCCGGCCCCCCTCAGGCTCGGCCCCGCCGCCGCCGGCCCGGCCTCACCTCCACCCCCCCCCACCCCTCCCTCAACCAGTTCCTCCGCCGCCCCGCAGCCAATCAGCCGCCTCGTTACATCGCCGCCCGCCCCGCTCCGGCTTGTAAGGCGCGGCGCCATTCGCCGGGCAGGGCTCCGGTACGTGCCCTCAGATAACCCCGCCCGGCCCCACAATGGGCACCCCCATTACCCCCCCGGTGCCCCCATTACCCCCCCGTTACCCCCCCATTACACCCTCACACACCCGTCCTGGCCCCGATCCGAGCCACGGCCCCGTGGGGCGCAGAGCAGCGTGGGGGGGTCCCGGGCTGAGGACATGGGGGGGGGGGGGGGGGCACGGAGCCGGTACCGGAGGGTTTTGGGTTTTTTTGGGGGTATGGGGGGGGGTTTATGGGGTGTGGGCTCACCAGGTCCTCGAAGCTCCGCCGGTGCTCCTTGCCCTGCCAGTCCAGGCGCCGGGGGATCAGCTGCGGGGAGGGACGGGGGCGGCGGTCAGACCCCTCCCTGGGGATGTTGGGGGGGGGAGGGGCAGCTCCGAGCCCCCCCATACGGCTCGGGGCAGCTCCCCAAAAAGGCTCAGCCCGGCTCTCCCGGCCGTGCTTCGCCCCCCACACCCCATCCCATCCCATCCCATCCCATCCTGGGCACCGGGGCTGTGCCGTGCCGGGACAGCTCAGCCCCCGGCTGCCCCTTACCTGGTGCTCCTCCAGCTCCTCCACCAGCACCTGCGGGGACAGGGCAGCGGCACACAAAGGGCGTGAGGCCGGACACCCGCAGCACCCCGGCTCTCCCCCCCTACCTCCCTCCCCACCTCCCCACGGCCCTCCCGCTGCCCTCCTGCCCCGTCCCGTCCCGTCCCGTCCCGTCCCCGCCCGGCCCGGCCGCGCTCACCTGGGCGGATTTCTTGCAGGGCCCGGACTGCAGGAACCTGGCGATCAGGTAGTAGAGCTCTGAGAGAAGGAGGAACAAGGAGGGAGAAAGGGACGCGGTTACAAAGCAACCGTGCAGCCACCGAGCCCCCCCAATCACCCCCCAAGCCTCCAGCGCTACCCACCGGCTTCCAGCTGCGTCGGGGCGGCCGCTGCCGCCATCCTCCGACGGAGGAGGAGGAGGCCCGGGGGTGGGGGGAGAGAAGGGGCAGCGGCGGGTGTCTCCCCGAGGTGTCGCCGCTCCTCCTACAGCGGCCGAGCCCCTACGGCCGAGCCCCGGTGCGCGGCCGAGCCGCTCGCCCCGCCGCGGCTCCCCGCCGGCTTCATGGCAGCGCCGCCGGCCCCGCCGCGATCCCCGGCCCGCAGCGCGCAGCGGCCCGCAGGGCGCCCCGCCCGCCGCACGGGGGCGCTGCCGGGAGCCTCCCGCAGCCGGGGAGCGCCCAGGCGGAAGAAGCGGGCAGGGGAGGACCGGGCATGGCCGCGGTTCCTCCCCCGCTTCCTCCCCCGGTTGCTCTCCCGGTTTCCTCCTCCTCCTCCTCCTCCCCTCACGGTCCCGGCACGGCTCGAGGGTCTCCGGGATGTCCCGGAACGGAAAGGTCGCGGGTAGCCGGGTTGCGAGCTCGGCTGTTGGTGCGAGGCGAAAATAAAATAAAATAAAATAATAAATATAGATTTTAAAATAAAGAAAATAAATCACAGAATCACAGAGTTTCTAGGTTGGAAGAGACCTGAAGATCATCGAGTCCAACCTCTACCTAACACTAACAATCCCCACTAAACCATATCCCTAAGCTCTACATCTAAACGTCTTTTAAAGACCTCCAGGGATGGTGACTCCACCACTTCCCTGGGCAGCCCGTTCCAGTGTCTAACAACCTTTTCGGTAAAGAAGTTCTTCCTAACATCCACCCTAAAACTGCCCTGGCGCAACTTTAGCCCATTCCCCCTTGTCCTGTCACCAGGCACATGGGACAACAGACCAACCCCCACCTCGCTACAGCCTCCCTTGAGGTACCTGGAGAGAGCAATAAGGTCACCCCTGAGCCTCCTTTTCTCCAGGAAAGAAAATAAAGAAAATAACTGTCCTGAGTTAGGCTTGTGAAGTCGTTTTCTCTCTTATTCTCCATTTCATCCACCATACATGAGGCAAAACGTTGGGGGACAGGGCCCACAAGCTCTCCTGTGCAGCTGGCACGAACCAAACGGGAGCTCCCCCAACAAACATAAAGGTGCTTGAAACAAATTAATGCATTGTGGATACCCAGGAATTGCCTTTCTGTGCTTAACGGGAACGTAAATAGAAACTTTTAGCCATTGGTACATGGCACCCGCTGTTATCAGAGTGTCACCGCCTCAGCACGTAAAGACAGGGATGAACGCCCAGAGGACGCAGCCCTGCCAAGGTTACAGGACGTGGGGCGGCTTTAGGAGCCTAATCACAATCATTTCCTCCCACTGTCCAGGAAATAAAGACGTGACGGTGAGGCATGTGCTCTTGCCAAAGAAAAAAAGGCACAATATTGACCCCTGTAGATATTCCTAAGGGAAACAAGTCACTTTTCCATAGGAAGTGTCCTGTCAAAAAACTTCAGAAATCTATCCCACTTCAGAGATAAGTTGCTAAAACACTGAGTGAATGGACAACATTCCTTAATGTCAAATTGGGTTTTGCTGCCATAAAGACCTGGCATTCAACGTTAGAGTTTCCTGAGCCTTGGCAGTGTAACAAGCATTGTCATAACTGAAAAATAAATAAAAAAGACAACTCATCTTCGTGCTTCGAATACCAACAGCTGAATCACAGCAAATCAATGCGGTTGAAACATTAAGAATAAATTCATTTTTGCATACATTTATAGCCTATATGCATGACTAGGCTTTCTGTGAAGTGCTGTTTCAGAGTTCTTCCTGCTATTACCTCGAGGATGCAGCCCTTCCTGCTGGCAGCCTGCTCAGGATGTTTCAAGGCACCAGACCAAGTGCCAGGAGCCCTCTCGAGAACGAGTCAGGTGTTTGACATTCAGCTGCTCTGCATAATTCGCCAGCACCTTAATACAGGTCTGGAAATTGCAGCAGGAGCTCAGATTAACTGGGTGATGCATAGACCTTGTTTTCTTCGTCCTCTGAAGTTCTCACGTTGCTAAATAGAGTTTAAATAGCCAGAAAAAGAAAGAAAAGAAAGAAAAGGTAAAGAAGAAAGGTAAAAAAAAAAAAAAAAAAACCCACCCTGCTTATCATTGTAGCTCTTGGAATCTTTTTCAAGGCAAATTCATTATTGTCACTTAAAGAGATGTGAGGTGCCACCTCACTGAGCTGCAAACTGCAGTTTTGGGGGCTTTTGGGTAGGAACAACTCTTCCAGCACTACACCAGAGGCTTTGAAGTGTGCCCTGCAGTGAGTTACAGTGTAAAGCAGCAGTTCTGGAAACATTGCCAGAGAGGAAAAGAACCCTCTGATATTCCGTATCTGTAGAGGTAATGTTTCTCCCTCCTATCTGATAATTGCAAGCTCATCTTGTTATGCGTGCCAGGAATGCAAAGGAAAAACACAGATAACATGGTGTAATGTGCCCTGAAAGTACATTGCAGTCTTTCTGAGCTAAATGTCGTTCTACATCAAGAGAAAACGCAGCACCACGAATACTCCATAGCACCCCGTCCTGCTGTGTTCCAGTGGTAACACTTACCCAAGGTATTTCTTTTTCAACATGGTGCATTTCTTTGGCACCTTTTGGTTGGTGTCTTACTGAGCCTCTCCTCACAATTTGCTGTTATTTAAGCTTGGAGGCAGCAGCAAGCAAAGCTGTACCACCGCAACGGGCCCGATTATTCTTTTAGGGCCGTCTAGAGCCATTGGGAATTTCTACAATAAATACAACAGGCTCTCAAATCAGAAGCCTATGATAGAAAATGTTCCCCAAGTAAGCTTGTTTGCCCCTTGTGTGCTTCCCACACTTCAGACCAGGAGTCTTGCTGTTGGCCGAGGTGCTCGTAGGCTCGGAGGTGCTCCGTGATGCAAGCACTGCGCTTCGTGCAGCAACAGGAAAGGCTGTTAGTCATCCCACAGCTATGAGGCAGGTGTTTGGAGCCGGGTACGGGCACACAGAGCAGCAGCCTGCATTCAGGTCAAGTCCCAACAGCGCGTTAGTCATGCCCGCAGCAGCCGTTGTGCAACTCCTCCTTTGGCCAGGCTCCTTCCCAGCGACTCCGGCTGGGTTTTACGGCTCTGCAGTGACCCCCGGCCTTCGTGCTGGTCCTGTGGCACCACAGCTTGGTGGTGTTAACACTCTCCCAGTTGCTTTCATGTTCCCTAGGGTTGCTGTGAGCACTGCGACAGATAACTCTTCCCACTTCTCCTGGGTTCCTCCCTCCAGGAGTCGTCTTTCTGGTGAGCGGTGCCCACCTCCGAGCGTAGCCTTCGTTCCCTGGGAGCTCCACAGCACTCCGCAGGCCTTGCAGCTCCGTGACTCATCTCTTTCTGGAGCCGCTGCGTCCAAGAAGCAGCATGCTGGGGAGCGATAGTAAATCTCCTCGTGAAAGCCAGGCTTTATGCTAGTGCTTACTCATGTTTCTCCGGAGCAGAACGCTGGTACGTGAATGCCAACAGCAGCGCTGAGCGCTGGGGAGGAGCACGCCGACACGATGCTCTTGCAGGTGAACCACGGAGGTATCCAAATCCAGAGCTGCTTTAAGGAAGAAGCAGGATTGTAACAATTTCCTCTTTTTATTTTTTTTATTTTCCTGCAAAATAAATAAATAAATAAATAAATAAATAAAAAGGAAAGCCTTTGAAGGATTTTGAGAGTGGAAACCTTTAGATAAACCCTCCGTTCAGACACTGTCCCACAGAATAAAAGCAATCCCGCGCTGCCATGGCCAAACTTGTCAAATGTTGCAGGGCTCGCTCCCTCTCCCCCATGTCTCCTGGCAAGCCAGGGTGTAGATTATCACAAACTGATATCTGTAGGAAGCCTGAAGGATGGACAACAAGTGCTGGAGGTGTACTGGGAAAGTATCAAGGAGAATATCACTGCGAAAGAGATTGTGCTGAGGTTCAAGGTGTGGGCAATGAGTGAGGTTGGTTTGGGAGATTTCCATTTCAGGCATGTGGATGCCTATTGCATACTTCCACAGCCTCACGTAGCTCTGCCTTTCTGCCTTCTTACTGATATTTCATGGCACTAGTGAGGACCCTGGTTCCCCAGCACAGCATCTCTCTATATGCGTGTTACTCCACGTAAAGGGCATAGATTCAAGCAGTTTATGCCTTTTGATTAATGTACCCTTCTTTACCAGAAACGAGACATCTCCCTTTATTTTCCAACACTCTCCATTACATGAGTTTAGAGCTGGGTTTTAGGCTGGGTTGTTTCATGGAATTACGGAATAATTTAGGATGGAGGAGACCTCGAAGGTCATCCACTCGCCCTCCTGCGCAGAACAGGTCTGATGCTATCGGGCTGCTCAAGGCCTTGCCCAAGGAGGGAGGATTGCACAACCTGCCCGGGCAACCCAGCCAGTTCCAGTCCCAGTCTTTGGCCGTCCTCACGCTGCAAAATCGTTTCCTTATCTGAATTTCCCATGCTCCAGCTTGGCCCTGTTGCCTCTCGTCTTAATGCTGTAGTTGTGAGTAAATGCAAGTAAACAGAGTTTAGCTCTCTTTAATTTAACCACTACATTAAATTATCTTCCCCTTGGTCGGCTCGTAGCACCAAGTGAGTGAGTCTCTCTTTTGTTTATCGTTAGACTTGCCTGATGAGTCAAAGCCAGCCCGCTGCTTTGTAGCTTCAGCATGGTGTAAAAACATACCTTTTTTTTTGCCCAAACCGGACAGAAATGCAGCGTGGCTGCAGATCAGATCAGCTGAGATTAGAGCCATGCAGGAGTGCTGGATTGCACCCAGACTGTACCTTTCCTCTTCAGGAAATGTGGGTGGGGATGTGTGTGTCTGAACCCTTTCAGATTTAAGGACTGCAGGAAGTTAAGCATTTGGGGCTTTTTTTTTTTTTTTTTTTTTTTTTAGTATTTTTTAATCCAACTTTTTTGTATGCATTCTGCTCATCTTGGGCCTTTCATGTGCGGCCAGGTGGGACACAAGGACACCAATTGTTCCAGCAATGAAATCCGAGGTTTTCTGTAACTGATAGGAAAATAAGTGCTGGTTAGGAGCAATTTAAGAATCGGTGCTTTGAACTGCAGTGGTAAGGAAATACAGGCATTGAAAAGTCAAGACTTTAAGACGATCTCCAAATGCAATAACCTCAAAATTAAAATTTTGCATCATGGCTTGTTTATTCTAAGGAAATACAGGTGCAGAATGATGAACAAAATAGGCACATTTGCTTGAGCGCAGAGGTGCTTGTGCCAGCCACCACCCTGCCTTGCTGGAGAAATCTCCAAATTTCCACACCTTCGTACAGGATTTTCCTGACTACAGCTGTTAAATAATACCTAAATACCTGTTGGATATTACATAAGGTCTGCTCTAGGATTATTTTTTTTGTCTATTTTTAAATATTCCAGTTTGATTTCACTGCTGCATCCCCCCAGCGAGCCCTCTAGATGGTGCTCGGCACCAAGAGGCGCCTCCAACGCCACCGCAGACGCAAGGCTTTGGAGGAGCCGCCAGGACGACATCGCCTTTGTTTCCAAATTCTGCTTTAAAGCAGAATTCCTCAGTGGGCTGCTCGTTCCTCATGGTGTCAACGTGATGCTTCTTCCACCTGAAAACCTGAAACCCCTTCGCCAGATCCCAAAGGCCGCTTGGCTGGAGGGCTCTGGCAGCCTGCGCGCGATGCAAAGCTTGGCGTCCTGGCGGCAGCCATTAGCTGGCGTTGGCTGCTCCCTGCGTGCATCCCTGCTGCGCTTGGGGGGACTTCGATTTGCAGTTTCCCAAGAAATGAACCCTCTCTGAGTGTCGTGTAAACGTTCCCGTCTCTATTTTACATACCAATGGATGTAAGATTTCGGATATGGGTGAAACGCGTGTGAAAAGGGGCGACAGCTGCTCGCGTAGCTCTGAGCTCTGTAAATAGGGCAGGGAAATAATGCCAGCACCCCGGTCAAATCCGCCACGGCACCGCTGGATCTCGACACGACACCTGAAAGTGCCTGCAACTCGGCAAGTTCTCGTAGCAGGAAAATTCCTGAGAGCTGTAGGCGACAACGCAGCTTTCGTCATCGCTGGTTTTGCATTTGCAGTCGTCTGCGCCCACGGCGAAGGGCCCGATTCTGACCCTCCAAAGCCAGGAGCTCGGCTTTGGCTCGGGCCCGTGGTGCCCAGCGCTGCAGCTGCCCAGCGCCGTCCTTCTCATGCAAATGGCTCCTGGGGGACAGCGCTGCACAAAGGGCTCTCCCCCAGAAACCCCGGCGTTCCCTGCCTAACTCAGCACATCCAAATCCCGCTGGATATTTTTTAAACAAATCTTTTTTTCTTTTTTTTTTTTTCAGGGCCTGATCCTGCGTTTTCGGCTCCTCCTGCGAGCGCCGAGGAGCGGAGGCTCTCCATAGCTTTGCAGTCTGGGCACACGGCGGCTGCCTGTACGGCTGGGAATTCATCACGGCTGTCCCCGCGTAGCTGGGTATGCAAATGGCACTGTCACGGCCTCAGCCAGGCAGATAACACACACAGAACGATGCCTCCCTGCACCCCGTCCCCTTTCTCTGCTACGTTGTCAGGGCGTGTGTGTTTTTAGTTCTGTTTCTCAGTTTTACAGAATTAGTAGGTATTTTTGTGAAGCGGCCACCAAACTTCATAGATTTTTTAAAAGTGCCAGGGTTTTATATTGAAAAAAAAAAAAAAAGAAGTATAAATACTTTAAAATGTTTTTTATCTGTTTATTGATATCCATAAGATGTAAACATTGTAAATAAGCTCATTAATACCTTTATAATAGTCTTATAACAAATAGAAATTAAATATAAATTACTACATGAGGTGACGAATTAGAAAGCTGTCTTGTACAAGTTTGCCCACAGGAGTCTGAGTTTACAACAAATTTTCAGAGCCACCAATAAAACAAATGCTCCAGCCTGATGAAGAGGAAAATGAAATGGGTTCTGTGAGTCACTTCATAGCACCACCACGATGAAACCCAAACCGAATTAAAATTTAGAGGTGCAGAGGCAGGAAGGCAAGGGGTGTACCCGCTCTCCTAACCACTCACCACCAGCCACACGTGAATAAAACAGGGAGGATCCACAGCACCCTGCATCCTGGCTGTGTGTCAGCGGGGTCCAGTGCAGGGGCCCAGGGTAAGCTCCCAAAGCAGAGCCTGGCTTCAGGACGTGCTTCCTTGGGGTGCTTCAGCTCTGTACCCTATAACTTCCTTCAGCACCTCCTCAGGTCTGTGCTGCCGGGAGCAGCAGCAGCTGTTCCCCCTTCTCCACGCTGTTCAGGACCACGTTCCCTTTCAGGCTCTTCCCAATAAGAAAGTCCTACCCTATTTAACCCCACCCTATAAGGCAGCTCTCACAGAGCACTCCTATCCCCACCTTTTCTATCCCCACCTTTTCTAGTGCTGTCGTGGCCATTTGGAGATGGGAGGCCTGAAGCTGCACCGAGTGTCGAGGCGGGTGCACCGCGGGGTTGTCTGCTGGCACAACACCACTTGTTGTTATTTCTTCTCCATTTCCTCCCTAATAATTCGTGATGGTCTGTTTGCCTTTGACTGCCTCTGAGCATTGTGCGTAGCGCTATGAAAATGTCAGCGCAGCGATGCCAAGACCTCCTCACTGAGTTGCGTTAGGTCAGAGCCCGTTTCCACATCTTGGTAGTTAAGGGTCCCTCCCTCCCATTGGCATAATTTTGCATTTATCACAGCTCAGTTTCATTTCTCCTTCTATTCCCTTAATATCAAGCCTGATCCAGACAATGGGCTGCAAACCAGAGTTAAGTGGCCAGATCTAACTCTGTATTTGAGTGCTTCTCTACAGCTCCTGGTAAGTGCTATTCCATACTGGAATTTTGTTGCCCTTGATTTTATTTTTTTTGGCTTAAAGCCTTGTCTCCAGATCTTCAGTCTGGGGCATTTTCTCAGTTTTACCCCTTGTAAAGAAAGGCTTTGACATGGAAATCGCCATCAATTCCTCTGCAGAGAACAGCGACCTACACGTTTCACTTAGATCTTGGGCTTCCATCATTTAGTGGATGTGTACATTCTCCAACAGCCTCCCAGCTTCTGATCTTTGGAAATGTTCTTTTTTATTTTTATTTTTATTTTTATTTTGGCCTTAAATAATTAGGCCTTCAGATGCAGCTTGCTAGAATCTGCGTTTTCTCTGCCATCTCCATTTTAAAGATGACTCACAGTTACAGGAGGTCCCTTAAAGCTTTTTTTTTATAGAAAGACTAATTTAATTTAATTTCTGTTAAGTGTTTTTCAACACCTGCAAGTACATGCCCTTTTGGCTGTTCCCTTCCCTTTCCTCTACACCAGTAAAGAAAGCTTTTCTTTCGGCTTTATGAAGCCCATGAGTTCCGTACAGCTGAGTAATGTTCTAGATGAAGACCAACCTGGAAAACCAGCGTTTGGGAGGTGAAGATGCAAGAGGCAAATGGCAGCCTTAAAGGCAGAACTGCAGCCACCAGTCTTTACTTTCACAAGATGTTGTCGCAACCTTGCTGCTGAATAATAGTAAGCAGAGAAGACAATTGCACAGACTGTGTAGGCAAAACAAAAAGCAACACATATTTTTGTTTTCCACATTCCTGGGCAGTTCCTTAAGCCCAAAGGAGTCCTGCCACGTTCCTGTTGAGGGTCTCCTCTGCTCGCTGGGATGTCTCTGTGGGCACCCTGCTTTTTTCTGTTCCTCTGGCAGTCCAGCAGCAATTTTGGACCTTG
Source organism: Aythya fuligula (assembly GCF_009819795.1). Taxonomy (NCBI): domain Eukaryota; kingdom Metazoa; phylum Chordata; class Aves; order Anseriformes; family Anatidae; genus Aythya; species Aythya fuligula. The sequence goes on along the minus strand of NC_045571.1, from coordinate 19,316,177 downwards.
ACCTCTCCTAAAAATCCTCCTCCCCACTCGGCTTTGGTGCTGCTGCGTATCAGCTGTACCACTGGGCCACTCTCCCCCCCGTGTTTGCGCTCTGTGTCTCTGCTGCTGAGCTGCTTCCAGAATGGCCAAGGCACATTTCCTCATGAGACAGAGCTCACCCCTGAAAGGGGCACTGAGAAATCCCATGGGTGGCAGTGCCGGCCTCCTGGTGGAGGTTTATTCACCCATCACTGAACGCAGCTGGAGCAAACGTCGGAGTGCTGGGAGCTGAGCAAGAGCAAAGGAATTCAGGCAGCACGGAGGCTCGTGAGATGCTTTGAGGAAGTCCGGTCTTGTGTTTCTTACCAACACTCCCTCCCTGTCAGGAGAAGAAAGCAACAGGAGAAAAGCCCCAGCTGGAACTTTCGCCTTGCAGCAGTTTCACCCCGTTCAGCCCGAGACAATCGTGGCGTGGGAGCTGCGGGGACCCATCCGGCTGCATCCACACCATCCCCGTGGGGACGCAGGAGCTGGGGGAGGAGAACCCTTCCCAGGCAGGGAAGTTTCCTTGTGCCCCTCAGCCTCACCAGGGCCGTCCAGCTCCAAACGAGGTTTTTGGCAGAGCGAGAAAGGCTCCTGTTTAAGGTTTAATACTCATTTTAAGCTTTAATATTCCTTTTGGCAATTTGTACCCAGACTCCGAGCGACCTTCTCTGTGAATCATTGCCCAGAGATCCACAGAGCCACATCTGGGGGCACAGGGTTTGTTGGATTTGACGATGTGAACGTAATGAATGGGCTGCTCGGCACTGCGAGCCATTTCCCTCCGATGGCTGCAAAATAAATGACGGGACGTTTTCCAGTGCAGCGCTGCAACCACCCAAAATACCACTATAAAACTCACAGGCACAAAACAGAGTGACTGCATTAAGCAAGGCTTAGGGGGATTATCGAATTAAATTGGTTGCCCCCTCCACCCTTCCCCCCGCCCGTCGAAGATATTAGGAATCTAAATACAAAACCGAGCGTTAAAACAACACAATGGGCTTTGCTAAAACCTATAAAAGCCGAGCAGCTCATTGTTAAGGCCGCTGCTTTCTTCCAGACTTCTATTGTGTTTGGGCGCAGCGTTTCGCCGCATACGGTTCTCAGTCGGGGCACTGGAGAGCAGTGCGTGGGTAAATCTGCCGAGCCGCAGCAGCAGCAGCAGCGCCTCTGATGCCTCCGGAATGGCTCTGCCACCGCGATTCCCGGCGGCTCTCCGGCGCGCACGCAGCCTCGGCGCCTTCATCCGAGCGTGGTTTGTTCGAAATTTAACAAACGAACAAAATAGCAAGCAAACAAGCAAAAAATAATAATAATAATAATTGGAACTGATTTACTCGAAGAGCTTTTGGCTGCGCAGTGGAACCGCTGCCCAGGACACATCCATGGTACGGCACCCGTGTCAGAGGTGTTGAGCGAGTCCGTGGCACACTGTGCCTGCTTTAATTAAAACAGCTATATTCCAAAAAAAAAAGCATTTTGGATTTAACTTTAAATATTTTAATATCTTCGTGATGAGACTGGTTTAAATGTTTAATATATAAATATTTAACATTAAATATTAATCGCCAGTACATTCACAGAGCACGTTTCACCCAATGACCACAGAACTGTCTCCGTACCAGGGAATCCCTTCTCCCTCTGCATTTCTTAACAGCAAGACACAGCATCCCCACCAAAAGGAGTCCTGAAGTATCTAAAGCCTTTATTTTAGGGCAGTTCTCTTAGTGAGAAAATAAATTCATGAGGCCTGGGAGCCACAGAGTAGGGAAATGGGACAGCTGTGTGGCCCCAAATGGGGTTTGTGTCGATTTTAAGCTCTTTGGGGCAAATGTGGGTTTTGTCACTGGGTGTGTGCCGGCGGCGTGGCACACCTGGAGGGAGCACAACCGCAACGCAGCCAGATAAGCGTCGTTAATGAGTGCTAATTAGTGAAGCCGCTGGGTTTTCTTCGACCTTGCGCTGTCTCACAGCCTGATTGCGGAGGCTGGGGAGGCAGGGGGAGAACGGAGCGGAGGAGCAGCTTTCAGGCTGCGTTTTGCCCCCTCCCCAATGCCCTCGCCCCCGTGGCTTTCCCCTTGTCCGTGTGTCCATCCTGGTGCTCTCGGTGCTTTAGCAGGGGTGAGGGATGCTCCATCGTGCGCATCCGAGCTGAGCTCCCACAGGTTCAGCAGCACCCTGTAGGGCAGCTCTCCGGGATGGGGCCCGGGATCCCGACTGCTTGGTGGCCTAGAAGAAACCCAAACTGTGGCGTTTCAAAACCTGCATAATATTGCCATGGCAACGAAGTAACTCACCTTAAAATCTAACATGCATTGGCAAGCAGCCCTGCGTCTTCAGGGAGCAGGAAGAGACGGAGCCCATCCTCTTCATTTCGGTTTCCCGAACTCTTGACCTCTTAAAAATACCAATTTCTCTCCGAGATAAAATATAAACCAAACCCAACCAGATCTCCGTCGCTGAAAGAAACTCCCCAGATGGTGGCACCGGCATGGCAAACTGGTGGCTAGTTCATAACCCCGACACCTGAACCGCCTTGTCCTCACTGCCCAGAGGCCGCTTCTCGCTGCGTGGGCAGACGGGGAGATGCCGCTGCCCTGCAGCAAGGATGCCGAGCCCCAGCCCCTCTCTCCTGGCTCCTTTACAGCTGAGTGCTGCCTTCTCCTAAAATTAAGACCCATTTTTTTTCCGGGATACAGGTAAAATGTCTCAAAACCAACGGCGTTGGCCAGCTGGAGGCAGCAGGCAGGTTTCCCCCTGTTTGGAGACGCTGGGCAGAAGCAGCAGCGATCAGCTGTGACACGCAGCCACGTGGGGACGGATTTTTCCCTCTCTGTCACAGCGGATGAAGAACTTAAATATCTTTTTTCGTGGTACTACGTGCGCACCTTGTAAATGTTGCTTTGTATGAGGCTGGCACCCGTTTCATCGGGAAGCAGAAATCTGTACTTCCAGCCACTTGTTTTGTACCAACACAAGGAAACCGGATTAAAAGATGTGAGATTATTTAACATTACGAAGTAGGGCAAGCAACTAATGAGGCAGAGGGAGCAGGCAGGGCTCTAGCACCAGGCGAGAGGGTGCACGGAGTGGTTGGATGCCGTGGCAGCGCTAAATAATTGAGCAGTGTCACGTTCTGGTGCCATCAGCAGGCTCCAGGCACTGCCTCTGCCCTCACAGTTCTTCGCGGGGCCGCAACGAGCTCGGCTTCCCGGCTCCTATGGGGCTATTTTCCCCCCCTAGGTCTTTGGAAAGGAAATCAGAAAAAAAAAAAAAAAAAAAAAAAAGAATGGTTAAAACTGCTGCGCGCTGCCCTTTTCCTTTCCACTTTGGAAGCCTTTTAGCGTACAGTTTTGCAGCAATTGGAAGGAAAATTGCCCTGAAAGAATGAAACAAAAATCGGTCTGATTTTTTTTTTTAAACAAACTCCCCCCCCCCCCCCCCCGCGCCACACAAGCAGCTGCAGAGAATTTCTCTTCCAACTGGATGATGTAATGGGTTTTGTCAGCCAATGCTGTAATGAATAAAAACCTAGCCCCTAAAATCATCCAAGCTTTTGATGAAACTCAGAAGGTTTCTGGTGCAAGTGATCACCAAAATGAGCTCGAGCCGGTGGTTTTGTCATGCAGATCTGTGTGTAAGGCGATTAAAACACTCCAACAGGCACCGGGCAGAGGCGGGGGGCTCGCACCCTTCGCCTGCCGGCCTCGGGACACCCCAGGTGCGAGAAGCCTCTGGGATGAGCCACGCAGCTAACGTGGAAATCTGGTGCCCCGAGCTAGGACCGAGGCTTCCCATCGATAAAATGTGCAAATACAAAGACCTGAAGGCATCGGCACGCGTGTCCCAGTGCCACCAAAGGCACCAGACCTGCTTATCCCAGGGGGATGCCTGCCTGGAGCCCCTCACCAGAGCCCTCCCCAGCTCCGGCTGCCCGCCCGGGGTTAAAAAAGAAAGGCACGTGTTTTGGTTTGGGTTTTCACAGCAGTACAAGTCCCCGTGCTTCCTGCTCTGGCTTTCATTAGGCTCTTCTCGCCCTTTTCCTGTGGTGTTTCAGCACGGATCATTTCCAGCCCACTTTGCAGAGCGTCGGGCTCTTGGTGCAAGCCCCAGCTCCTCCGTCCTTCGCTGCCCCCTCAGACAGGCTGCACGGCTCCAGCTCCGGCACCAAATGCCCCCGGACCCGTCTGTGTGTGTGCTTTTAAAGCTTGTGCAAGTCCCAGCAGAGAGGCACAGCCATAAATACGAAGCAGGAGGTGCTCCAGGGGCTGTGTTACAAGGAAGGAGCCGGAGGCTCTGCAGCCCCCGGACCTGCAGGGCAGGGCCACGTCTTCTGCTTCCAAGGAGGGTTACAACAAATCTGGCTCAGTTACGAGAAGTGAAGCGTGTGAGAGGTGTTGGATTTCAATCAGAGAAGGCAGCTGAGCCGAACCGGCACACTTGAAGCAGAAATGGTTGATACGGGATGGTGCTGGACAAGGCTGCCTGGACTTGGACGTCCAGCAAGTTCCAGGTGTGGGGCTGGAGGGCTACAGAGAGGAGAGGAGCACCAGTTCTTTTTAGGAGCACAGCATCCTTTTGACTTGCAGCCACCACTGTTCATCCAGTGCAGCTCATACAAAGGTTTAGGAATGAAATCCTCACCGTATTCAGCCAGACAGAGGAGTATCTGTGGCCTGCAGTGGAGTTTGTGATGGAACCACTGGTTCTTTCCCTTCAAGCTCACAGATTTTAGGTGAGGGCTGGGGACCTGGGCCCCTTTCTCCAAGCCGGCAGAGCTCCAGCTGCACCCTGTGCATCCCCACCGCTGCCTATCTAATAAAACGAGGTGATGGGGGTGGGAGAGCGGGGCCGGGGCCCCCTCGGGGGCTGCAGCCTCGCCTCGGGAGCGTCTCCGCCTTCGCCGTCCCGCCTGAGCCATTTGGGGGGGGGCTCCATTTGGGCAACGAGCTCCCCGGCGTTAATTGCGCATTGTGTGCCGTGTGGCCGCTCTGCATCTGCCGCTGGGTAATTTCTCGTGGCCCGGCTTTGTTCGCTTTGTCTCCCACACAAGAGCCACCGACCCCTATTCACTTCTCCCCCCGTGCCACTGCCTGAGCCCATCCGGCTCCCTCCTCCTTTCTTCCCCTCCTCCGTCAATTCTCCGCGAGACAAAAAGGGTAATTTATTTAATCGCTGCTGATATAATGTGCGAAGGCTCTCCTTCACCCTTCAACAGTTAATTACGCTTGTTAATTATTTTAATTACTCCCAGGGTAATGGTCCAGGTACAGATGAGGACCCCACTGGGCTGCACAGGCACGGGCAGAGCGGAGAGGTCCGGGTTTACCCCAAGGAGCCGCGTTCCTGTACCTCACATCAACCAGCCTGGGGCAACACAGGGGGGCAAAACGGGAGCAGGGAAAAAATTTTGGAGAGATTTGTGATTTTCTGTAATGGGAAGCAGCACGGGAAGGTTTCTGGGAGGAGGCCTTAGGGGAGGGCAGCTCCTGCAGGGCTTCCCTTGGCCTGGCAGTGGAGGTGTGGGGAGGGGAGCCCAGGCCTTCCCCTCGGTGGCAAAAATGCTGCTTTTGGAGCAAAATGGAGTGGAGACGTGGCACGGAGCTACGACTGGCACATCTGGAAAGGCAGACGGGGCTCTGTGATGGAAGAAACATGCTCCAGCCCCGGCTGGGAAGCTGTGGCTCCGTCCAAGGCCCAGCTGCCCACCTCGACCTGCAGCAGTGCCTCGGGGAGCCGCGGCCCCAGCCCAGCAAACCCAAACGCAGCACCTGCAGTCACAGAGGCACCCAAGGGATCCTCGGAGCGAGGGTGAGAGCAGAGTTGCTGCGATCTGAATCTCCACAGCCTCTTTTATCTTCCTGGGGGGAAAGCAAGCGGAGGAGAAGCAGAAGGCCTTGTGGCTAAGACGTCTCACATCTGGTTTCAGCTCCGAGAAATGCAGGTCCACCCCCCTCCCTGCATCACTAATGTTAAAAAAAAAAAAAACCCGGTGATTTTCCTGGATTTCTGTGCCCGGATAACTCACGGGGAGCTTTCGCTGCAGATTCCAGGTTTGGGCTCACCCTGATCCCTCCTGCGAGCAACGCTCCTTGCTTGGCTGGCAGGGAGGTGCCTTGGGAGGGCAAAACCACCGCATCCTCACCTCCGGCATGGGCATGGGCACGGGCAGAGGAGCTGCTTCCACCAGAGGAGCCTCTCCTGGGCACCACAGCAGTGCCCCAAAAGCAGAGCCCTCGCCCCCAGCCTCCAGTTGCCCCCAGCCCCGTTTCCGTGCCCCGACGGCAGCCCCCGCAGCGATGAGGTCCTGAGGCCGGTGATTTCCAGCGGGATGAACCTGGTTTGGATCTGCCCAGGCCACTCTAATCTTAGGTTTCCATCCCGTGTTGCTCTCTGCCTTACTTGTGCTCCCCCCCCTTTTTTTCTAAGAGCGTCTGGAATTGTTTAAGACGCGTCCAACTGTATTAAAATGCCTTCGAGAGCTCTGTGGTGTCGGGTTGATTTCCACTCTTTTAGGAGCTTGCTCATTTGCGACGTTGCTCCTTAAGCACCTCCTTCCCTTCCCTTCCCTGCCTTCAGGTGCTGCCTCGCTCCCAATTTCACCCTAACGCCCTCGGACACCGCTCAGCTGTTGCCATTTGATGCATTTTGAGCCATTTCCTCAAGGAAAAGCAGCATTGCCTTTCTTGGGGGCCCTGCCCGCAGGCTGCCCTCCCCACGTCACTGTGCCCCTCTCTTCTCCCCAGCCTGGGGCTGGTTTTGGGAGCTGGGGAGGCTCTGGGGAGGCTTCTCCAGCCCCCCAGAGCCCGAGGGGTGTTCTCGGCTCCCTGGAGCCCGGCCACGGGAATCAGGTTTCAGAGCCGGGGCTCCTGCGCCAGCTGCTTGGAGGAGGAACATCACCTCCGGGACAATTAGGCAGAGGAGCCATCCGTTTCTATTCAGGGGATCCAATTTGCTTTCTGCTTCATCAGATTAACACCAGCGTAACTCCATTACCTACCAGGGAGTTGCTCTTCGGCTGAAAATCGGAGCCATCGGCTCTCCTGGCTTCTGCGCGCAGCCCCTTCGATCAGAGGCGCAGAGGTGGCCATAGGGTGTACCTGCAGCTCTCCCAGAACGTGCTTTGGGCAGGGTGTGTTATTTTTCCTTCCCTCCCATTTTAAACACGTCATTTGCCCTCTTTTTCCCCCAAACACAAGAACCCCGTGGCGATTCTCATTTTCCACTTGTTCGTGGGGGCTGTGCCTCTTCTCCCCCGACGAAGCGTCACCGTGCCGCTTCCGAACCACCTCTACCTTATCAATCCGCCTGCCACATCCGTCCTTGGGTCTCTAATTGCGTAATTAACAACGATAATCAAACTCTCGTAGGCAATTTGGGCTGTTCCGTGCCGCGGAGCTCCCCTTGGTGCAGCGCCCACAGATGAGGAGCTGGCAGAGGGCAGGCGACGCGGCCCGTTGTGCAACTCGCCCCAACGCCCCAGCGCTCAGACGAGTTGGGGATTTGAGCAGAGGTCTGGCTGAAGGCTTCTTGAGCAATTCGCTGCACTTATTTGAAAGAGGAATCTGATTATAACAATAGTTATAGAATTAAGAACAACTTGGCCCCGGCGCTGGCAGGGGGAGAAATAACCAAAACCAAACACTCAATTGTACGGCTCCGGGGAGCAGCCCCCGTTACAGCGGAGACCCGACGGGACACGCAGGGTGACCTCACTTCGTGCAGGCGGGCTCTGACGCTGTGGCACGCGGACGAGCCCTTTGCTCAGAAGAAAATACCGCCCCTACTCACCCTGCCTGCTATTATTTAAATAACAATGCCTGAGACACTGAGATTGGGGCACAGAACTGCAATGGTTCGGGGTTGCTGAGGTTTGGAGCTCACCTTCCTCGCCGTCCCCGATTTGCTGTTTTACGCCCTGTTAGAGAAACCATCTGGAGGGGGAGTTATTGCCGTTACAAACCGCGTCATTCCAAAATGCATTTTCTCCTTTGGGATTTTCCTCTCTTTGGGATTTCTCGCCACCTTCAAGCAGCATTTGGCCAGCCCCTGAGATTTGGTCAGACACCTCCTGTGTCCAAAGCACGGGGAGGTCCAGGACACAGCCAGGAGCTCCCAGCACCACAACCACACACGCTGAAACATCACGTCACAGGCAGCACCCTCAGGTACTGACCAGGGGACACACACTTAATAAGACATCACACCGGGCCACCGAGTTGGATTTTGGGTGTGAGATTAAACATGCAGGCACCTGGAATTTCACATTTCTGAGCTGCAAAACAGCCTCATGCAAAGCACGAGGCTTCTGCATTGCAGACATTTCTCTTCCTGCTAAATACACGCTGCAGTTGGTCGTTAACGTGGAAAGACTTCATATACAAAGCGGCTTCGAGAGGAAAATGTGAAGTGTCCTTGAAAAACTTGCAGAGAATAGCTGCAGCAACCGAAATAAGATCAGGTACAACCCGTAGGAAAGCCCAGTTTGTACTGCCCAGTCCAGCTGCCGTTTCCCAGTACAAGCCCGTGGCAATGGAAACCACTTTGCACACACATCACCGTGCTAGGGGAAGCTAACCGAGTCCAGGAGAACGTTTTGCAAGTAATACATTTTTAAAGAAGAGAACTATAAACAAAAGTTATGTAAGTATGCACTTGAACAAGTGCTGGGAACGTTTCAACATCATAGCACGAAACTATTTTGTACTCCGAAGGTTTGCTGGCCGTGCAGCAGCCCCTGCTCTTCTGCACTGTTTCCAGGAGGCAGGAACCCACTAAAATCCTAACCAACAGGCAGGGGAACGTAAAGGAGACAACACCCTTCGGAATTTATAGCACTGACAGAGCTTAAGGCACACGGGACAACAGCAATATCTCCTTTTCACTCGAGCGTGCAACAGTTTTACAAGGTAAGCCTTCACCTGGAGCTCCCAAGGGGCGTTAAGTCAGCGTGCTTCAAATGGGATTGCCTGTTCCCATCCCAGCTGCGGGGAGGCTGCCCCATGAACTCCTTTCTGTTTACACCCCTGCACAGGGGCGCACGCACGGAGCGCTTTTAGCTGCAGAGGTTCCTTCAGCCTCAGGCCCTCTCCTCCTGCACCTCTCCGGGAGGCTGGCGGCTCTCCAGCAGCACAAGCAACAAACCACAATCAGCTTTTGAGGAGTCTTTTTTATTAAGATAAATCCAGCAAAATTCCTAACAGTGGGTACATACAACCAACCTGCCCTTCTAAAAGAAATGTTTGTATTTCATTTAAAAACATGATTACACTTTTATTTATTTTATTTTCTTTTTTTCAAAACTGACAAAATAAAATTACATTTGGGAAACAACAGATTTCCAGCTCTTAGGTTTTTTCATGAAAATAGCTCACCTTCTTTATAAAAGCAACCCACAGAACCACTGGAATGTTTAACACAGTTATTTGTTTTGAGACCTCCCCACTTTAAGAAACCATACAACACATACAAGGGTAAAATTAAAATCTGAAGTCTGTAAGCATGACTTACACAAAAAGGGACACACTGACAGAAGTCAAAAGCTACCACCACTTATTCTTTCCATGTACCATACAAACTATTACAATCACAAAATTTAAAAACAATGATTTTTTTTTTGTTTTCCTTTGTTTGTTAGGGATTTAATTCCCAAGTAACCGAGATGAAGATGTTCCATAATTAAATTCATGCTAAAAAAACCTGCATTTATAAAATAGTTGATAAAAATATTCCTCTCTGTTAACAATACAGCATGGAGGTACGGATACCAAATGATGGAGATATAGGGCAGGGTTAACATTACTCGGACTTGGCTTCCTTATCATCAGATGCTTCAGCAGCTGGTGCCTATAAAAGTGTTTGGGAAGAATAAAAATATTATTTGTAACGCTAATCGGATTCCGTTCTAACAAGCATCAAAGAGAGACTAGTTTGTTAGTACACACACGGACAACACTTGGTGTAGATAGACAAGAATGCACGGCTACTACCGAAAACACCAACACAACACTACGTTGGCTGATGGTAAGTCTAAAAATTGAAACGCAGGAGGGCATTATTTGGTGATGGAATTAATATTGGAGCGTTAAGTGAATCCAAAGAGGCAGGAATTTGGAATGTGTTTAAGATAAGGATCGATCGTATGCTAGGGAAAGGTCACGTCCTCATCTCCGTACGTCACAAGGAAGCGTAAGAATCATACATGAAATCACGATACTCGTCCAAGCTGCAGGGAAGGTGGTGCTCCCCTGTTTGCTATCAAAATGCCTGCTCTTAGTCAACACTTTGAAATTGCAAAGCTCCTACCAAAGATCTTTTCAAGTACAACAGCCCCACGTTAATTTTGAGCAGAGAAGATTGTGAGTTAGTCTGAAGAAGGAAAGACTGAACAACCCATTGACTGCACAGCGATACTCAACAGACACACGAAGAGATCACTGCAAATCGAAAGCGACAGAGTACACAAGAGGCTATTCCACGCCTACAGGTAGCAAATGTTGCACTTCTACTATCAGCAAGAAAATTTCTAGGAAAAAGCCATCGGGAGCCGACTGAAGCTTGCAGCTAGTCCTAGCAAACGGCAGCTTAGGTAAGTAGCTGAGACAGTAAGAACCTGTAAGAAAGAGGCTTGCAGATCAAGAGACAAGACCACGTTTTGCTTTGCAGAACTCTTGCGGAATTGTTCTGATGCGAAGAATTGTTTTAAAGGATTGTGTAAAACTTAAAACCAGATTTCTGGCACAGTACCAACCCGTGCTGAGCAGAAGAGGCAATCCAGCAGTCCAGAGAGGATAGGCAAAGGCAGCTCAGGGTTGGATCGCAATCCTTCTGAGCTCTATTGTTCCCCAACCATTCTGCATTGCTCTTGTGCCAACACAGAGCGGGACACTAGGGAAGCACAGACCACCTGTGGAAGGGCTCTGCCCCAGAGCAGGACTGAGGTGGAAGGAGAACGCTATTCTTTCAGGCTCTCCCTGGGAGTCGCCCCGTGCAGACACTGCAGCTGGTCTGTCTTAACAGGACGGCAGTGAAACACGCCACCTTGACAGGGAGGCCCCAATCATTAGCTCCTGCAGACGTATTAGCAATACATCTGTGTTTATTCCCATGTTTACTGTAGCTAAGGTACCTCGTTAGTTTTGGTATCTCCATTTTCAGAGTGGTTTTCTTCTTTAGCATCCTCTTGTTTAGTTTCATCTTTGCCTTTGGCTCCTTTCTTCCCTTTTGTTGCTGCCTTTTTGTCCTCCTTTTTATCATTTGCTGCCTTTTCTTTCTGTTAAGAAAACAGACCACGATATGGTAAACGCTGATTTCCACCCCGGACGCCTGCGTTCGCACATTCTCAACTCCAAAGATGAGATCAAAGTTTCCAGGGAGAAGAGTTTCCCTTCCGCTGTGCCCCGAACGTGCTACTGGGAAACGCGTAACATAAAAGCAGTCATGGCTGGGGTTAAAAGAATTCCTATTTTAAATAGGCATTCAATTAAATTAGCTAAAAAATGTTGGAGTTGAACTGGCCTGTACTTCTGCTGCGCTGCTGAAAGGCATACCAAAGAACAAAAAGAACATGTGCAACTAGTGGGAATGCCAGAATACTTCAGATGTGCCATTGAGGCCTATTTAGAAAACTGTAACAAAGCTGCAGTCAAAGCACTTTCCCCCTTGCCTGCCCGAAATACTCTTTGCTGTAACGAACCGTTTGTGTGATGCTCAAGCTGGGGGCCCACCGGCATCACTTCAGGAACAACGGGCACCTTGCAGTTATTGATTAACCGCAGCTTCTTGTCAGGATGATCAGGGTAAATCACAACAAAATTTGATGCTGCAGCTTCTGCAGTAACAGTTTCCTACACAGCAAGGTCAGAGCCTGACCCCAGACCAGCGACAAGCAAAACTCTCATGAGTTTGGCTTGCAAGGACCAGCCTCCTGCTGCCAGTAACCACGTTAAGCAAAGCAGCTCAGCTCCTTGGTTAACACGGTTACAGCAACAGAACAGTGACTACCTGCTAAACGACCACCTGAAGTGAAAATCACCAGATAATTGCTGAATAGAGACGTTCATCTGCTCAGCAGATGGGGTTGTCTTAGCGGCTCTCAGTTCTAAGGAGCACGCTTGCTTGTTTCAGCCCCTACCTTACCGGAGCACAAAATTAATTCGCATTAAAAACGAGTTTGCTCAGGGCAAACACAGACAGCAAGGGGCAAAGTCACCCGGTTATTCAGTAACGCTGATGATTAAAAACTCACCAAAATGAACAGCCAGTCGTGCAGTAACGCAGAAGGCTGAGGCAGGAGGCTCGCAGCACCACGTGGGGCTGGGTCTGTCTCCTCTCCAGCCTCCCAGTCCCTGCTCTGACCTCCCCGAGGGACTCAACCCACCTGGGACAGCAGCACAGCGGTGTCAGCAGTCCCTTCCCCGCACTGTGCCTGCTCTCCCCCAGCTTCTCCTCCTTCCTGGGGACTGACTTAGGAGAGAAAGGCAGTGCCTCTTTGTGAGAGCATCACCAAACAGAGGGCTCTCCCAACCTAAGCCATGAAGGATTTTTAAGGGCTCGGGGTTGGTTGAGGAAGGGTCTCTTTTCCCTCACCCATTAACAAAAACGCCACTTTTTTACCCTTTTGTTGGTAAAGCCTCTCTCTTAAGGAACGACTTGAGAAGAATCCTCAGAAACTGGCTTCCACGGGAGGGCTCTGCACCAAGACAAAGCATCTCGCACAACACAGCTGAGACCGAGGATCCTGGGATCCTGCACAGCCCCTTTTGCATAGGATTCATCCCAGGTCAGCTAACTTCAGAGAGCTTCCATTCAAATATAAAAAATAAGCTTGAAAAGAATACCAACAGCCTGCATCGTGGGCAACTGCAGCGAGCTCTGCGTGGTCACCAGCAGAGGCTGAAGGCCTGGGGAGCCCGCGGGCAGCTCTGTGGCCCTGGGGCTGCAGGAGCAAGCCCCGGCAGCAGGCTCTCCTCCAGGGGACCAGCCACTAGAGGGAGGCCGGGCCCCAGCGTGCCAGCAGCTCGGCCACAAAAATGCAGAGCACTGGGGCTCCTCGCCTCCCTGCCGCTCCAGAATGGGATCTGGAGCTGGGGCTGCGCGGCCAGAGGTGAAGGACTTGAAAACGTCCAACGGGAACAGGTCAAAAGGAAGGTTTGTTGGTTTGTTTCCTTTCCCGGCAGCAAATTCCTGACGCCACCTGAGTGTTTAGAGATGGATCAAAAACCAAAACACCAAAACCCACCGCAAACTGTGACCCCTGGGAACGTTTGTGTCGGGAAGGGGGCACAGGGAAACACCTCAGGGAGTGCAGAACTGCCCCCTTTTATGCCTCAAGCTGTTGCTCCTAAGCACAAAGGGAACTTTAAATAGTTTTTTGTTTAACTCTCCTGTCAGCCATGCCAATATTTTTGACATTTCCCAAAATATCCAGCTTCAGGGAACGAGTGTGCAGAACTTTGCCTCCAGAGATTAAAATTCGATAAACTGATAACTAACTGGGAGAAGTGCCTTCGAAAGAAAAACACGCTAAGAGACTAATTAAAAGCATGATTTTCAATGCCTTCTCTAATTGAATCTCTGATCTCTGCTCAAAGCATCGTTTTCCCAACAATACCCTGTCTGAAAGGCTTTACAAGGCAGCAGTGAAGCCTCCCCACAACTGATTTAAGATCTGGGGAGTGCCAGTAGGAGTTGCATACCCTCATCTTTACATCTTTCACGTTGTTTTAACTCACATAAGCCAATCTTGAATCTTTAAAGGAAACTATGAAAATCCAAAATGATTAGCCCAAAATGATTAACCCAAAATGTGGACTTTTCTCCCGCATAAACATCTTAAAAAAGAGAACACATGACTTCAGTTCGAGTTCTCTGCAACACTTACCTTAGGTGCTGCCTTTTTGGGCTTTGGCTCCGGTTTAGGCGGAGCAGGTTTCTGTACAAAACACATGCAAGAAACACAGAGTCAGAAGAACCCCATAAACGTTTTAGCACGACATCGGTAACTTTTGAAAGCTTCCAAATATGTTGAGCTGACAGCCTCAGTCACTAGTAGTTAGGAGGCAACATCAGATCAGACAGATCAGTCTGTTTTGCTGTCCAAAGCCACATTTCCTCGTGTATGTTACAGGGGCTATGGCACAGATGCTGACCAGGAGGAGTAACTGGATCACTGCTCGGTCTGATGGTACTGTGAGGGCAAGCATCTGCCAAGAATTAAATGTATTAACATCTGGCCACAACTGTATAAATGAACACACATCTTAGCTTTCACTAAAATTAAATACTTTCTTTTTTAAATAGCAGCAGTTATCTCTTTGGCATTTCCAAGACAGCTTAGGAAGGATTGGGTGCACCAACAGTCTGTTGAAAAGGGTGCCAAGAGCCTCTGCACGTCTGTGAGCGACTCTGGGCTGAATCCTACCGAATGACACAGATTTACACCCTCTAGGTCTCAGTTTACCCAACAGTTGGGCCATCAAAATCAATGGGAAAATTGCAAGTGTAAAGGAAGTGCAGGTAATTTATACAGCTATGAGCAGGCACCTGTAAGGAGAAGGCCCCCAGAGAAGAAATGTATCGTGAAACCAATACTCCTCGACTCTGGGTGCCTAATGCATAGGTCCAGGTTGTGTGTTCACTAACGGGGGAACGAAACGCCTTGTGTAACTCACACGAGGTGCCTCAAAGTGAGCCTGTAACGTGGTGGCGCTCAAGATTTGGAAATGTAAAGTAGAAATTTCACTTTTATATACTGCAATACTCCAACCAGGCCTCTCACAGTACCAGTGGAAAAAAGGTAGTTCCTCTGTAAGTGTCCCCCAGAACTTAACATGCCACGAAATGTAGTATTAAGGGTAAAGAAAGATACTCACAGCGGATAGTCTAGCTGACCTTCTCTTTGGCTGCGTAAAGAAAGACGTGTCACTGCAGTTCAGCGCATGTACCACCACACCAGTAACCCACCATAACCCAGTATATCGACCCCTACAACCCCTAGGATTTATAAACCCACGGCCACGGTGGTGAGGGCTTCCTAAAACCACGTTTTTTTTCAACACCCTCCCAAACGAGGTCTCCCTCCTGCCCCAGAGGGTGCCGTTAGGGCTCTGCCACCCCACCTGGCTCCGGGAGCACCCTGAGACCCCACAGACGGAGCCCTGAGGGGGTTTCTAACGGGTGTGAGGGCACCGGGCAGGGCCAGGCTCAGCCCAGGGCCCCGACCCCACAGCCCTGAGGGGCGGCCATAGGGGGATTGGGGTCTGGGGGCTCGGTGCCTTCTGTGGGACGCCCTGGGAGCGCAGCAGCGGGTCCTACCTCCTCCTTTGCCTCGCCTTCAGCTGGAGCCTGCAAGGGAAGCGAGAGAAGGGGGTGAGGGGGGGTGGTTAAAAGGGGGAGGGTGGTTAAAAGAGGGGGGGGGTTGTGAGGGCTGGAGACCCCCACAGCGAGGGGGGCGGCGCCTGCCTACAACTCCCAGCATGCCTCGCGGGGGGGGGGGGGCGCCGAGCCGACGTCACGGCGTGGCGCGTTTGAAAAGTTCCCGCCAAATTACCTGCCACAGCAAGGTCGGGGCCGGCCGCGCGCAAGGACAATGCCCCCCCCCCCCCCTTCCCCTCAGAGCCCCCCCGCCCCCCTCCTCCTCCTCAGCGCTCTCCTCACGGCCGCGCCTCACGGAGCCCAGCGGGGCTTGGAGGGGCTCGGGGGCAACGGGAGGACCCCCCCCGGGGCCGTGAGGGGAACCCGGGGGTCGGGAGGGAGGCGGGCGGGCGCTGAGGAGGCCCCCGGGTACGGTGGCGGCCCCCGGGGATGGTGGCGGCCGCGCTCGGCGCTTCCCTCCGAGGCCGGTTTCAAATTCTGCGCCGCCTAATGGCCCCAAATCACCATTGCACAACCATCTGGTATGACAAGAAGTGGGAGAGAGGAGGAGGGAAGGGAAGAGAGAGAGAGAGAGAGAGAGAGAGGAGAGAGAGAGAGAGAAAAAAAAAAAAAAAAAAAAAAAAAAGAAGAAGAAGGAGAACAAAGGCAAACGCAGCGCCCGCAGGCACCGCTCGGCACCCGCCGGGGGCTCCGCTCCGCTCCCCGCCGCTCGGCCCCGCCGCCGCCCGCCCGCCTCTGCCTCCGCCACACGGCAGCGGCGGCCGCGATCCAGCATGGAGCCGCCGCGCTGCCCTCCCCCGCCGGGCTCCCCCCCACCCCCCCGGCCCCGCTCCCGGCCCGGCCCCGAGCCGGGACGAGGCCGGCGGCGGGGAGGCGGCGGGGGACGGCCCGGCAGCGCTCCCCCAACGCGGCCGTGCCCCGGCCGGCGCGGCTCAGCCCCCCCCTCCCCTTCGGGCACTTACCTTTCTTTTGGGCATAGTTGCGCCTTAATAGTTGGCGGGGAGCGGGAGGACGGAGGTGGCTGCGGGCAAGCAACGCGCCCGGTGGGGAATAATTAAAAAAAAAAAAATAATAATAATAATAACTGTAAAAAAAAAAAATTATATTGAAAAAAATAAACTGTTGGGAGCACTGCTGCGGAATTGGCCCCCTCCGGGAAGAAGAAGAAGAAGAAGGAAGGAAGAAAAATAATATAAAAAAAAAAAAAAGCACACACAAAAAAAAAAAAACGGGAAAGGAAAAAAAAAAAAAAAAAAAGCAAGGCGCGCGAGGGCCCAAGAGTTAATTGCAGCAGAAACTGAACAAAAAAAAATCCCCCCCTCTTTATTGCAAACAGTCAAAGCCACCAACACGCAACCAAACTGCATGAATGGGGAGCGCCAGATGGGCCCAGCCGCTGACTGACGGGCGCGCCGGCCAATGGGCGCGCGGGATGCGGGCCGGGGGGGCGGGGCCGGGGGGGCGGGGGGCGGGGCCGCGGCCGTAGCGCGAGAGGCGCTGGCAGCCGGGGGCCGGCGGCGCTACGCAGTGCGCGCGGCCCGGCCGCCCTCGGGCGCGCGGGGGAAGGCGGGCGGCGGCCGCGCCGCGCCTGAGGGGAGCGGCGGCGGGCGGCTGGAGGGGGCAGCCCCGGCTCGAGCTCCGCTCCCCCGCCGCTCCCCCGCCGCCCTCCGGCCGCCCCGCGGGCTGGGGAAGAAACTTCCCCGAAAGTTGTTGCAGGCCGCAGGACGACAACATGGCGGCCGCCCCCCTCCTTCCTCACACACACACCACCCCCCCACCCCCCCCCTCCCTCTTTGCCCGCGCACACACCCGCCCGCCGCCGCCGCCGCCTCAGGGGCCAGCCCCGGGAGCCGCCGCCGCCGCCGCCTTTGTCCGCTCGGCCCCCGCCTCATGAGGCCCGCGGGGCGCTGCCCGCAGCCCCGGGGAGGCTCAGGGGGACGGGAAGGCGGCGGCGGCGCTCCCTCGGCCGGCCCCGGGGGTCGCGGAGCTGCAGGGCGCTCCGGGGGGGGGTTGGGAGCCGGGCCTTGGGGTAGGCCCTGAGGGGAAGTCCCCGCGCTTCTGTGGCGCCAGAGCGAGATTTGCCCTTGGTTCTGTCATAACAACGCTAACATCAGGGTTTCTAACGCTTATATTATCACTTTGTTCAGTGAAAACACCAGGCGTGTACTTAAAGCACCTTTAGGACTGCAAACTTCACCTCAGAGACTTGAAGCGGGAGCTGCTGCGCTGAGGCACGGCCTGGCTCCTGGCAGTAGCCAGCTGAACTTTCTGAAAACCTGTTGAACCTCTTCAGAAAGCACAGATTCTGCAATCCTCCCAGATAGCCGGTTACAGCACTTGGCTGTCCTCACCACAAAAAGTTTTTCCCCAGCATCTAAGCTGGTGGTGAATTACATAAACTTCCTTTGCCCGTTGCCTTGCACACATACAGAACAGACAATCTGCATCAATTTACATTAACGTTTTAGATACTTTATCATTTCTCATAAAATTACCACGTCCTTTGTTTAAACTTCATTTTTCTACACTAAGCAAATTCTCACAAGTCTCACGATCTCATAATTCACACCTTCTAAACCTTTTATCATTCTTTGTCTGCTCCAGATTCTTTCCAACCTTGGCTTTTCCTTACATTTACATCCAATAATCAGGTTAATTAGGTAAGCTATCTCTATGGCATTTGCCAACTTTGCGATAGCATCACAACGTTAGCTGAGATCCTTTTTCTGATCCCCTGTATCCCCAGATCCCTCCCAGCGATGCTACTGTCTGAAAAGCTGTGCCCCCTTTTCTTTACGAATTCATAGTGGCTTTTTGATCTGTCACTTTTTAAATCACCTCATTCTCAAGGTCCATACCTGTCCAGAGTTTTTCTCCATGGACCTTGGAGTTACGCTGAACAATTTTCCATTGAGGTTCACCTTCCTCTCCCTCCAGTCAACGGAGAGCCTTCAAACTCCACGACTATTTTTGTAGATACACACCAATTATTCAAAAACTTATTTGGCTGGCCTCCTAAACACTCTGGAGTGCATTTTCCAGACACCGCCAACCTCAGTGTAACCACAAAGCCAAATCCAATTTAGCACATTTTTCCCTGCTGCTATGTGTTGCTGTCACCTTCCTAAAAAGGGTGGTTTGAGAACCAGGTTACAGTTCGCTTGAAGGCTGAAGCAACTAAGACAGTTTTTTGGTTGTGTGGGGTTTGGGGTCTTTTTTTTTTTCTTTTTTTTTTTGGTGCCTTCCTCTTCTGTCAGCAATAAGTGCGGTTTTCTTTTGTTTTGCTCCTACTTTCAGTGTGTATATATAAAGCAAGTTCCTTCTCTGTTCCTTCGTCACTGTAACTAATTTGGGACCTTTGCCTCCCTTTTTGTTCCCCCATGCCTGTGCTATTCCATGACAGCAGTTCTGAACTGTGTGCTTTTTTCCACTTTTTGCACAATTTAGAAAGACTGAGTATTTATCTTTAAAGCTGCCATTAGGGCTTCATTATTCTCCTGCTCATCTTTATGTTGGTTTTTAATACACCTCCTATCGGCCTGCCACGTGAGGATGGTTTGTTGTTCTGCTGATGTGTTTCTTTCAGTAACTACTCACTCTCTTCTTTCCAATCATGTCAACTTTGTATTTTCAGCCATTCTCTTTTATTAATCGAGATTTTAAATAGTGTTTCCACTAGTTTTCTCCATCCTCTGAGCTAAAAATTGTCAAAAACGCACTTTATCAGCCCTTGGTCTTCTTTCAAGAATCCGTGTCCAGTAATAGAAGTTCTCCACTGCTAACAAGATTTATGCTTCAGTTGCTTTTTGTCAGTCGCCTTGAGAAGTTTCACCTGGCTCCCTGTAGCTATTATTTCCTTCTTTCCATATTCTGTGAAATGTCTTTGTACAATTGTGGGAGAGGAGCAGGAATTCACTGAAGAGTCTGTCAGCCGAGGAGAACAACTTGCATGACAGCAGTTTGGTTGAAAGCTGGGGTCAAAGTGGGCGCTGGGGAGTAAGCACAGATATAAAATTCTCAAGGAATTTTGCATTGCAAGTGCTTTGCCTTCTCCACCTTTATATTTTTACAAAGAGTAAACTACAAATCAGCAGTTAGAAGGTCACTTCCCTCTCAACAGGTAGGATAAACCGTGGCAAGATATTGTGACACTGAGGGTGTAGATGGCTGTTATTGTGCAGGCCTATAGAAAATTACAGAGCTGGCTATACCAACGGATACTGTAAACACCCTCCCTTCAGGCCAAGTGGAAGGAGTAATTAAATGTTCCTTTATGTAACTGGAAAGAATAGGAAGTCACCTGTCAAATAAATGGGCCATGGCTGGCTGAATTCTCTTCCAAGTG
The DNA here is from genome assembly GCF_009819795.1 of Aythya fuligula. NCBI lineage: Eukaryota > Metazoa > Chordata > Aves > Anseriformes > Anatidae > Aythya > Aythya fuligula. Next base: position 19,296,433 of record NC_045571.1, on the reverse strand, counting down.
GCAGCAGTAGCTGTGTGTTTAGCTGTGATCATCACCAAGCAGCAGGTAAGAGAAGCGCTGGCGTGCTCGGGCACGCACAGAGGACCTTGAGTCTGTGCTGGTCACCTTCCTCACAGCAGGCCGTGGTTCCACGGGCGTGAATGCAGCAGCAGAGATCTGAACCAGACAGGGAACAGGCTCCCTGGCATTAATCCCAGCACACAGCACGGAGCTTACGTTGGCTTTAAGACTGTGTAGTAGCTTTATGTTGGCTCTGGAAAGACAAAAAGGATTTGATAAGACACGTCAGAAAGCCATGCAGTGATGCAGCTAACCTGGCATACAGGTCGCCAGTACAGAGTCAGCCAGTTAAAGCCTTCTGACAAATTAGATCCAGGAGGGTAATTTCCTCTGGATCATTGACTTGTACCGTGTGACCCCTTTCTGGCATTTTTGCTACAACTGGTAGTTTTGATTCGGTGCAAAAAGGCCTGAGCCCGAATTTATGTTACATCGCTGGCCTATGTCAAGAGTAAATCAAAGCAACAAACCAGAAATTAATCTGCTACTGCTTCCATGAGAAATCTTCATGCTACAGTTTGAATCCTGCAGAGCTATTTGAACCAGGCTGTTGACTCACAGAGGTAAAAACATTCCATCTGCAAACAGAAACATACCGTGCCTGTGTCAAAACAAAACTACCCAGCACTGCCAGCGCCCTGAACAAGCAGGCAGCTGCCCACACTGAACTTCTAGAGCAGTACTCGAATGCTGACTAATTTTTAGAGTTTGTAATTTTGGGAAATTACAGACAACCGAAGTGCAAGAAAATAGTTTCGGACTGAAACTATCACAGCTCGGCCCAGTTTTTGCCCCTTGATCTTTGCAAAATCAGGCAACCCAACTTGATGCCAGCGTGGTGTGACTGCTGTTTGTTGCGTTTATTACTCAATCATCTCGGGGACCTACATCTCTCCAACATCCTCCAAGGTGCTGTTGACCAACTCGTGAAAGTTTTCAGGCTGTTTGCTGGCTCACAGGATCTCATGTACATTTCCCAGCTGTTGCCCAAGGCAGGAATTTCCTGCAGAGAGGAGGAGAGCCTCTTCCTGATACCAGAGGAGACCTCTAATACTTGACGAATGTTTTCCTAGGTCGTGTTTTTGCACTGATGCAGATTAAGATATTTCTGAACAGAGGCAAAATCCACCAGCATTGCTCCTGGTTGATTGATTTCCAGCCTTCCCCCAACAGGCAGTTAGATAGTTTGTCACTCCTTTGAGCTCACGCCATGTGAGTTTTGAATGCCAGGAGATTCATTCCCACCACGGATCCCTGTATTCTTGCAGCTCTCATGGTCGTGCTGCTCAGACCTGAGGCATTTTATTCCAACTCCTTTGTGCAAAGACTTGCTCTTACCGAAGGTGCAGTGATTATGCCATTGTGCAGCACCAGGAGCTCTGGAAGCAGAAAGGTGCAGGAGATGCGTTTGCGTGCTGATGGCACAGCAAGGCCGCCTTCACGGCCTGGCTGAAATCTGCCCTGACAGATTTTGTTACCCCAGAAGCGAGCGTGACACAGGCTCTGGACACAAACCTCTCAGCCCCCTCCATCTAATTATGAACAACCCCATCAGCAGGAATTCAGAGGCAGGGGAAATTAGGATTCTCTCTGTGCTCGCAGTTATGGCACATATGGCAAGGAGTCGACGTTAATCCGTGCTCTTCTGTGGCAAAATACCACAGGACACATTTTCATGTTGCGTACCTGGCAGCTCAAGTGTCTGCTGGCCTCACCGTATGTAACTTTTGGGATGAGTGGCTTATTGATCTACAGGAGATGTTTGTGCTTGGTTAATTTTATTGTTTGTCCTGGGTAATTTTATGGTTTGTCCTGGGTAAAAATTGACTTGTGTGTCAAATTCGATATTGATTGCAATGAAACATTTAGTGCTTGTTAATCTGGGAGTGCGAGGGTGTTAACTCTGTTGGTTGGTTAGAATTCCCATTGGTCTATTTGTTCACCTTTACTTCAGGGGAAACCCTTTGGCTTAGCTACAGCTTCCCGCCTAGCTCTCCACCGCAAGCACCAAAGCAAACACAGACTTTTATTAAACATAAACTACAGAGAGGAAGGAATCGCCATGCACTGCAGTCAGGTAAGCTGACTGTCAGCAGCAAGTTTGTCTCTTACTTCTTTCATTCTTCCCATTTTGCTTCTTTAAAGGAAGATGTAATTTGCAAAAAGCAGTCCAAACTGAGACTACTACTAAAAGGAAGCCAGAAAAAGCACAAAGCAAAAATGAGCAGCGTCACCAGCTGATCGGTTGCCAAAGTTGTCTTTTATTTGCCTTTTCCTCCGCAGTTCCCACTGGTGTACGCTGCTGGACAGGTCTGAGGCACGTGACACTTGCCATTGCAGTAACGATTCTCTCCAAAAATACGAAGGTGCATGTGAGAAGATGAAGGCAGCTTTGAAGAGTGGCAAGAATCACGTGGAATTATAAACCTCAAAACCTATTTCCTCAGCTAATACAAGAAAAATGATTGTCAAGTTTGGTGATTTCTCAACAGATAAATAAGTGGAAATGTCTGCTACCCTTACAGCATGGGATCAACTCCACCACCAACCTTACCAGCTGTGAAAAAGACCAGGGAGGCAGCAAGGGTGGGAAACACAGCTGCGGTGGGAAATTTCCCATGGCTGTATGTAGGCCATGTAGCTGTTATGTCTAAGTGTGAATGGTCAGACACCATTAATGACTTCTTCTAGAGCATCTGCTCAGAACAACCACAAAAGGAGAAGCAATGCTGGGTTTGGACAAGGACAGAGTACATACAGGACCTAAGTCATCATTCTCTGAAACAGTGACCGTTGCATACTCCAGGCGCCACTCTGACCAGAGTAACAAAAGCCGAAGAAGCCACCGTTGTTCTTTGTTTCAGAAAGGAGGGCATGGTAGAAGTGAGAAGGCTTCCTGGAAAAAAGCTAGAAGAGGTAGCTAAAAGAGTAAAAGATTTTCACGCAACGTGGAGACCACTGAGAGACTTTGCACTGGAAGCTCGGATCAAATGCGTGTCGTTTGCCAACAAAGCACACAGAAGGATCAAACATGACTGAAAAAATGGGTAAAAAATGAAGCATGGCTAAAAGGCAGGACCTGAGAGGTTACTGGGAGCAAGAAGGCATCCCTCAGAAAGTTTTATTTCTGTTCTAATGAGGAAAATAGAAAAGATCATGAGTGAAATGTAAAAATAGCTACGTAAAAACCTGGGTTTAACACACAACCTGCAAAAAGACTTGAAAAGCTTTACAGTCTCATCAGGTCTGTAGTCTGAGAAACATTGTCTAGAACCAATCTGCTATCAAGGTACACAAGGAATATATAGAAAAGACAAAACTGGAGCAGAAACCCCAAACGAGCTTTTTGCATCTGTGTTTATTGTGGAGGAGGCTGGGGAAGTTCCCAGACAGGAACTCACAAGCTTGTCTGAGGATCTGTCTCGCGCTGAAAGCATCGGTAAGGGTTAGAATAAATCGACAAAGTGAATAATAACAAACTAACCATTGCCAGATGGTTCCTGCAGCACATGCAGAAGTGTGCAAGCCCTCCTTTAAAACCGCTTCCACACACAGCCTTAGGAGGCGGCGAATGCAGCGCAAGTGTTTATAAACAGGTCCTGGGGAGACCCAGCAACTGGGAGGGCTGTGGCCAAGTGAGCAGGGTGAAGGTTTTCAGAGCCACACCACCTTTAGTGCTTGTTTTTTAGCACAAGCCTTTCCAGCAGCCATTTTTACACGCCCTGAACACACGGAGGGCGTTCAGGAGGGAAGGGGGAGGGTGTGTGAATGGACCCTTTGGCCAAAACAGACTCGATCCTAGGAAACTGCAAGCGCTCTGCAGCTGGGAATGTACGGGCTGTCTCCAAGTCTGTAACAACATACGCCACTAGCATGGCAGGCATCGTGCAGTGATTTGAAGCTCCACTTCCTCTTCTTTCAGCTTGCTCTGAACTCACAGCAAGCAGGAACTGCAGGTTCCTCACTGGACAGGCGCAGTGAAGGGAGGATTTAGTGTTCAGAGTACAAAAACATGTTCTGGGCAGTCCATCCCTGAGTCAGGGACGGCCACCAGGCGAGGCTGTTGACAGACTTCTGGATTGTTTTTTTTGCCCTTCAGGGCAAGCTACGTCCTGTGAATGTCCATTTGGATAAACCGGCCTAAAACACCATCCAAAGAGTGCATATTCCTGTTACTCTGGCTGAAGTCTGGGTGGCTGTGGTATGTCCTTCCATGTGTTTCCCCGAAATACTTCAGAGTAACTAAGTGCACTTGAAGAAAACAGCCGGGGCTGGCCAGAGCTAGGGCTGCTGTGGCCATTTGGAGCTGGTGGGATGGTTTGGAGTCATGAGTACACGGAAAATGAGAGACAAAACTCTAAACAAAGCGTTTTGACTGGCCAGCCCCTCCCTGGACGGAGGTCAGCTGCGGGACAGGAGGTTTCAGGGGCACAAGCAGTGGGAATCCCCACCAGGCTGCTGCTGCTGGGCCCTGGCCCTGCTGCTGCACACAGTCGTGTCCCAGCCTGTGCACACAGCAGCACAGGCTGCTTTTTTTTCTCATTATGAGATATAGTGTGCCAAAAAATATCTGCCAGGGCTGTCAGCATTTGTCTTGGCTAAGGCTTGGCACACCTGAGCACAGCGGTTCTGGTTATGCCCACCTTGGCAGACAGTGTGGCGTGAGGGGCACACACCTGTAGGGCGGTGGAAGAGCTGCTGCTGAGGGCCCCATGGCATTTTAGGTCTCCGGAGGGTGATGTGTGATACCTGGGGCCAGCTTGGGGTCATCCAGACATCACCAAACATGATGCCAGCTCACCAAGCATGGTTGGGAGTCGCTCCAAAAGCGCGCTGCAGATCCCAATCTTGGCCCCAGCTCACAGGTCCCCAAAATGGAGGGCTCCTGGAGAGTGGCTCCGTGGGTGCTGAACTGTCAGAGCAATATAATGTTAATTAAAACATGGACTTTGCCTCTACAAACGCTGAACGATCAGGACCATGTAATACGACTCAAAAAATGGCCCCTTCCCCTCCCTCAGCCCGGGGCAGCAGGGGGCGCGCTGCGGCAGCGAGCCGCCTCACGGGGCCCGGCCCAGCCCGCCGCAGGGAGGGCCCGAGGGACCCGAAAAACAAGGAATCTTCCCCAAAAGAGAAGCAGGAGCAGCAGTAGCCCCCCCGGGACTACCCCAGTCCCTTCCAGCAGCGTGCTGGAGCGGGGGGTTTCCAGCCCCAGTAAATGAGGCGCACGCTGGTTGTGCCAGAGGGGGACATTGCTCCTGCGGAGCTGAGGTGAAGTCAGGGGATGTCCTGTGAGTGAGTCACGGCTTGCCTTTGGCTCCATTTTTTGGCTGGCCTGGTTGTCTGCGATGGGAAATGAAGAGCAGATTGCTTAGTGCCTAGCCAGAGTGCTGAGCTGACGTTTCGGCCTGACTGACCCCACGTTCCTCCATTTCAGGAGTTCAGACAAACCGAGAGCATCTTCCCTGGCACTATTACAAGGAAAAGAAGAGCAGGAAAGCTGGCACGTTCTCAGGTTACTTGCCAAAGATTTGCAACTGAATTCTGGATTTATTTCCCTCCGTTGTTGCAAAGAAGCTGTGGAGCATTTGGAGCACACGTGCTTCCTGACCTTTTGCACCAGCGGGATTTTGCAGCTGATTACTGTAATATCTTTCATTGCCAGATTCTACTACATTTGTCTCTCTAAAGGCAGCTTACTTTGCCAACACTCAAAAGCTCCCATCCTTGTCTGCAGTTTAAGAAAAGAGTGAGGTCTTTGCCGTTACCTGCAACATTTTTATCCTAAATGCCCACATGTCTCCTGGATGGCCCATCCATTTGGGCATCCTGCCTCACAGCCGAGGCATTGGGGAGCAATTCCTCATGCTCCTGCTTCCCCCCATACAGCCGGAGGGCTGCCGCTCACTCAGTACAGCTGCTTCGTAATATATCAAGTAACCACAGCAAAACTCAACTGTTAAATCTCCCTTTAAGCAAAAGAGATGGGAATAAAAGATGTAACCTGACAAAATGGCCTTGTACAAGCACATGCTACAGCAAATGAACAAAAGAATCGGGGAGACAACAATTACTGCTATTATATACATACTGTTTTGTTGGCTGCACAAGAACCGTAGGTTTTCCTCTTAGAGGCATAATATCAAATTTATCCATTTTGTTTGAGGTTTTAGTCTACCTTGAGAAGGATAATTAAACACTTCATAGCTGTTAGTGAAAACAAAAATAATACCATGGATTTTACGTGAGCAGCCTGGGAATAGAAAACATGGCACTTTTCTGCCAGTAGAGTAGGAAATTTACTATTATGAGTCAAGAAAACGTAGTCGTTTCAATAATACCCAATTCATGTATTGCTCTTAATGTAATAAATCTTCTTTCATGAAGATAAAATGCCTTTTAAAGTGCACTGTTGAGAGCAATGGTTATGGCATGCTTTTCATAGGGAGAACAGACAGGGAACAGCTCACTCTGGAAGAATTTCAGCTCTGAGATGCTGAAGGGGTGTTGCGAGGAGGAGAGCTGGCCAGCAAGCAGGCGGTCAGCCTGCACAGTGACAGGTAAACACCGTGTTCAAATGAACGCGTCTATCCAGTTCTCCACCTGTGTTTATTTCATTCTGTCTGATAAGCTTCGGTTTCTGCCTCTGCTGCTCCTTGCTATTTATCAGATTACATCCTGACAGCGAGAATCGTGCTTCAGAGGAGATGGGAATTACCAGTGTACTTCTCAAACGGTCGTGAAGGGAGCTGTACAAACACATCTGAAGAAACATTCCTGGAAGAATTTTAATCTCCTGGACTTAGATCTATTTGTTTTTAGAAGCACACCAGTTATTTCTATTAAATTTTGAAATTTCCTGAACTGGGGAACTTTTATGGTGTACCATCATCCTAAATAAATATTTTGGCTCATTATGTTTTCAGAACATGCATAAATCTCATGAGACTCTCAAAGACTCAGATAAGCATCATAAGCAATACCAGAATTAGGGATGTCATTTTCAAAATAGCTCTCTTACTATTGAGAAATTAATAAAAGAAATATGGGAGATTTAATTCAATAGACTTTCTAATTCAACGGTCTTTTTTTAGAAAATCATGTTGTATTACTTTGTTTGGAAAAAACACTTCAGAAATACCTTCCTCCTTTTTGCCAAGAGCACAAAACCACACTTTTATCTTAGCTGGTAGATGGTAACATTTCAGCTTGCTGTGTCTATTTTAAGTATTTTCCATTTTCTGTGATTTTGATATCAGAACATATAATAAAGCGTGTAAGGGAGTAGCTGGAGTACGTTTCTGCAGAGGTAAGTGGGAGACAGGTGCTGCATATAAATTTCCCTAAATAAAGTGTCACTATGGCTGTAATAATTAACAACTCTTTGAGGTCTCATCAAGCAGTCGTGATTAATAAAAATGATAAAATAGCATGCAGTGAAATTGCAGTACGTTATGGCTCCCAGCTTCCCAACGGGCCTTTTGCACAGCCCTGGTACCTTGCATTACCCAAGCAGTAATTCCTTTTCCACGGCACAGACAACTTAAAAAGAGCAGGCGAGAGATGGGAAGCAGAGGGGCCAGTACAGAAGCGCACAGACCCAAACGGGACTGGCAATAGCAGTCCTGATATGTGTTTCTTTGAGGATTTATTGAAGACGCACTACAGTAATTCTGGTAGAACATTTGAATAGCACCAAATGCCCAAGCGGTCTGTATTTTGGCATGGGCCAATGTGTCACTTGGAGAGTGGCTCTCACAATGAAACATATTTAAAAGTTATTGTTGTTATTGTGCAGTAACACCTGCTCATCCCACATGTCTCTTCTCACCTCTCCAAGTGACAATCCCAGCGAGGCCGCATTTATCGGGCCCATCAGCAGGAAGCAATGTGGCTGCTCCAGCCCCGCCTGGGCACCAAGGTGCTGCCTAATTCATGTACACCAAGTGAGAGAAACACAAAGGCAGAATGAAAAGCATCTCCTGTAAGAACGATGGCAAAGGAGTGTTTCTAACATCGAGGTGGAGGCTCCTCAGGGGCCACCACCTAAAGCTGGAACTTAACCCGCTCCTTGATGTCTGAGCTGCCCCTGTCCTGACCTCGCTTCTCTCCCCTCTCACTCCCCAAGATAAAGTCTCCACACCAGCAGCTTCCTGCCTCCTCTTCTTTTCCACAGCCTTATCTTTAGCTCCTGATTCCTTCCAGAGTTAGACCACATCAGATCTAAGCGTCTGCCTTTCCTTTTACAGCATACGGGTGCACAACCTGCTGCTGAAGGCCTTCCCTGCCCCTTGTGCTGTAGGGTGCTCTGGGAGCCCAATCTTTGTAGAATTGGCATATTTTTGCTTCTGACTCAACCGAAAATGGCCCTCAGGGGGCAGAGGAAGGAGCTTTGTCTGAGACCCCTCACGGTCTGTGAGGGTTTTGCTCGCCCTTTTGTGGGAGCTCTGAGGAGCCGCGCAGCACCCGGCGCACCGGGGTGCCCGCATCGCGCACACTTGGATTTCACCCCCCCTGAGGGAAGGGATCCCTGACGCAGATTTTCCTCGGAAACCGCCCATTTCAGCAGGGCTCGCTGCTTTTCGAGGCTGTGAGCCCCGGGGCCACCGCCCCTACGGCCGATCCCAGCGCCTCAGCGCAGCCCCTTCCCTACCCGCCCTCCATCCCCTGCACGTCTCGCGTGGTTCGTCGGGAACTCGCCTCGCCCCTTTCTTTCTCTCTCTCTCTCCCCCCCTTCCTTTTGCCTTTATTTATTTATTTTCTCATTTTTGAAACCATTCTCTCCCCCTCTCTTCCGGGCCGGCTGGCTGTGACTGCCGCGGCGTGTGGTGGGGCGAGGCGGGGCGAGGCGAGGCGCAGCCTCCTCCCTCCCTTTCCCTGCCTCCCTCCCTCCCTGCCTGCTCTGCCCGGCTCGGCTCAGCTCAGCTCGGCTCGGTTCCACTCCTCACACACCCACCCGCCCTATCCCGGCTCCCCCCCAGCATGGTTATCAAGGTCTACATCGCCTCCTCCTCCGGCTCCACGGCGGTAAGGGGCTCGCCGGGAAACTTGCGGGGGCTGGGAGTGCGGGAGCCCCGGGGGGGGAGCCGTGCTCGTGGCCCCCCGGGGGCTCCTGCTCCTTGTAGCGGCTGTAGGGCGGCAGCACGGATCCCCTATTGCCGTGCCCATGAAGTTGAGGGCCGGGTTGTGCCTCCCGGCTGGGTGCTGGGGGGCTGCTCCGCCGCCTGGCGGGGGATGAAGCGCGGCCGGGAGCCGGGCTGGGCACCGTGGGGCGGCAGCGGGCTCGGCCAGCAGGCTGTGTGTGGCCGTGTGTCCGTCCCCGTGTCTCTGTGTGTCCGTCCCCGTGTCCGTTTGTGTCCCCGTGTGTCCCCTCTCACAGCAAAGCCAACAAAAAAAAGTGCGGCTCTGCCCCCGGGGCCAGCCCCGGCTCAGCGGCAGCGCCCTGAAGATTGCCGGGTTTCTGAAGGAAAGATGCTTGGAGCCTAAAATCCAGGGGGTTGTCGCATTCAGCGTCAGTGTGGAGGACTTGCAGGATGCCCAAGAATGCAGTCAGAGATCGGAGACTTCTGCTGAGCCGCCGGCTTCGTGGTGCTCGGCCGTGTCAGCGTGCTGGGGAGCGGGGACCCAGCTTCCAGAGGCCGGTGACAGCCAGGAGGAGGAAAAAAAAAACATCTTTTACACTGATTTTTCCTTCCTCGGTTAGCACAGCTGCTGGTCTCCAGCCCTCAGCAGCAGAACCAGGCAGTGGTGAGCTGTGTGGCTGGGGGCTGGCGGGGGCAAGCCCGCCTTGGGCTCTGCTGGGGGAGAGGAGCAGAAGCTCATCCCTTGGGCATCCCCACGCTGCTTCTCTCCCCCTGTCCTTTTTTGTGGCCTCGGTGCTGCTGCTGACATCGACATGCTGATGCCGGAGTCAGAAAGCCGATGATTATCTGATGCCGGTCTTGAAAGTGTCCTGAAATCCTGAGTGACTCGCTCATGAGGGGGGGTCGAAAGGATTTCCGCTGGCTTGTTGCAAAATTATCAGCGAGAAGGAAAGAAGCAGTCATTAGCAAAGTGGAGATGTAATTCTGCCTTCCTAATACAGCTGTTAATAGGTTTCCAGTTGACAGGCTCTCTTGCTGTAGATTCTTATCGGTGACCCCTTAATGGCAGTTATTGATTTTGGGTTTGCGTAGCGACGCCAAGCTCCAGGGATACAGCCACTGATCTTGACTGCATTTACCTGGTTTTAACGAGGCCTTTAATTATTTGCTAAGTGGTATCTGCGATGGCGTTTTGTCTGTGTGGATTGTGCGTGTCACGAGACGCGGTGCGAACATCCCCCTCCCTGCCTCTTAGGGTCCCTCGTGCATCCTTGCCGGTGGAATTTGGCTATTAGCATTGGCGTGGTCTGTTTGTATGAAATGTAAGCATAACAAACACGTAATCACCAGTTTTATTACATATGTATGCCCAAGCCCAGGTCCAAAGCGAGTACAGCTGAAGTGGTGTCGTGGTAATGAGCAGGATTTGCACGTTCCCGGTTTACTCAGCACACCAAGGGTGTTTCTGTTGGCACGGCTCGAGCCTACCTCACCGGGTGGCTGTTTTCTTTCTGCTATAAGAATTTTAATTGATGCTTCAACTTAAAGCAGCACGGAGAGGCACCTCGCTGAAGGGAAAGGTTGAGCATTCGCCTGCAAGGCGCTCGATGGGCATCAGTCATTTTCCTGTCCTTTAAAGAGGTGGCTCGCACTCCTGCTACAATGGCTTGGTACCACCAGCAGCACCTGAGGTGGGGTTACTTTGGTTTTTTGAAAGCAAAATTTGCTTGAGTAAAAGCAAACCAGCAATAAATATAAAGGCGCCTCCTTCCTAGAAAACGACTGCCTGGTTTCTGCAAGCTGCTGGAGCTTTGGTGGGGCTCTGGAAAGCGTTAGCTCCCACCGGAGGGGAAGGGCGCTGCGGCTGCTTCGCACCTTGCAGCCTCGGGCTGTGAGTCTTGGAGGGTGCCCAAATTTTGTGGTCTTCTATTGGCAAAGGAATACTTTGCTCTGCTGGATAATTTTCCATATCATATTTTATAAAGTGTTTCCCCGAGGCGCCGTTCTCCACAATGTTTCTATTCGATAGCGTGTATCTGCGAGGAGGAATTGCTGTGGGATGTTGGTGTCTAAGCAGAGGCACCTCAGAGTGCATTTCAAGGGATTTCTGGTGAAGTACGCCTTGCTGTTAATTCCTCGGTGCCTGTGTTGTGCGGTGTCTCATCATGGGTGGTACTGTGCAAAGTGTGACAGAACTGCCCAGCTTCCAGCGCCAGGAGTTGGGAAGTACCCGGCCTTATCTCTGTTGTGCTGCGCTGGTTGCAAAGCCCAGTGTTTGCTTTTTGCTCGTGGCTTTTGCTTTATGCACCAGGTGGTGAAGATAAAGGTGACTGTGTGTGATGTGGTTTGTTGCTCAGAGCCAGAGATAACCGAATGTACCGAGAGTTTATCGTTAAGGACTCGGGCAGGCTGTTGTAACTGCAGTCCTGGTCCGGCCTGCTGTTCAGATTTCACCCAGGAAATCAGAGCATCGTGGCTACAGCTCAGTTTGAAGGCCGAATTTGGAAGTCCTGAACCAGCAGATGCCCTTTTCCTTCGCTCTTGCTCAGGATGGACTTTGTGCCGGTGAGTCCCAGGCGGGGGTGAAGCAGCACGGGTGGCTGTAAGCACGGCGAGGAGCTGCAGGCACCGGCCACAGGAGCCCAGGGCCCTCCAGGAGGCTCTCCGAGGGACACACAGCCCAAGCGAGCAGCGTTCCTAAATGCGAGGCAGTGCTGGAGGCCACGAACGTGAAATGGCAGCCGCAAATGCCACATTCAGGAGCGCCCAAGCGTTGACTCAAGCAGGCTGCGAGGCTGAATTTGGCTACGGGCTTCTGTTCAAATCCTTTAAGAGGCAAAAGGAGGAGAGGCCAGGGAGTAATCGCCTCTTCTGCTGCGGGAAGAAGAATGTGGGGACTGAAGAGGCTGAATTGCTCCAGTCTGTGATTTACCCCGTTGGCATTTAGGTACTGTGCTCTGTTTGGGGAGGACGTTGCTGCAGCTTCCCTGCGGCACCAGGAGAACTCGTGCGCGCCTTCCTGAAGGCAGCCGGACTGCTGCTTCTGTCCACCTCCTGCGGAAAGGAGCCAGCTGCTTAAATTCTTCTCGGGCTCATTTGTTGCCAGCAACTGCACCATTTGAGAGCACGGGTGTCCTGGTGTGAGCTGCGGCAGCGTGCAGGAAGCCCCCTCCTGTTTGGATGCTGTGCAGCTCCGGATCCGGCCCCTGGCACATCTCAGGCTCCTGCTGGGTAGGGGTGGCTTAAAGAGAAGAGGAAGTCTGAGTTTATTTTTTCATTTGCAGAGTCAGGGATGGGAAGGTTTGGGGCTTGGTGTTTCTTTTGTGCTGTTTTATTGTTTGGGAAGGGGTCTGGGTCTCCTCCCCGCCCGCCAGGAAGCAGAGAGGAAAGCAGCCTGTGCTCTGCCGTGCCAACGCGTGCTAGCCATGCCGCCTACTCTTCTTCTCTCCTCCCCAGAAGCACCTTCTGGTGGTGCCACGGATGTACAGCTGGTGCTTTGGGCTGGAACTGAGGCAGAACAGCTCAGAGGCAGAACAGCAGGGCTGTCTGTACCCACCTGCTCTCTCCCTGCTCGTCTTCAGCAGCTCGGGGCTTCGCGAGGGCTGGTGAGGCTGCTCCCTGCTTCTGCAGCAATCCCCCAAAAGTGACAGGCGGAGCTGGCTCTGTGCAAGCAGCCTTGGGGATATCCTGTGATAAGCAGACTTCATCTCCCCCTCTCTCTGCTCAGAACAAGGCTTGTTCTGGATTCGAGCTCTCAGGGTAGGAGACACGATGCATGACACGAATCCAGCGAGACAGCCGGGGTGCCTTCCATCTGTCTGGTGGCCGTCCCTTTTTGTTTTATGTCATTGTTCCAAACTCTAGATAAGTCGAATGTTTTTCTTCAAATGCGGCATTCAAATCCCTAACTCAGCCAAAGATTAAATTGGTTGCAGTTGCTGCCAAAGTTGTAATGGATCGAAACACAAAACATCCTACCGTGCTTAACTGCAAGCGGTGCCTGGGATGACGCTCCGCAGCTGCGGCTGGAAGGGGTTTTGTGAAGACTGCCTGCCGGCGGTGTCTGCAGCCAGCACGGTGCTTGTCCCCAGGCAGGGTGGCAGGATTTGTCCCCTTGTGCTGCTGGAGAAGGAAGAGCTGGCCTGGGACGGAGGCTGAGCACCCTCAGCTCGCCCCATTTGCCCCAGCCCCAGTGCCTGGCTCCCCACAGGCACGTCCGTGCTCAGCACTTCTGCAGCGTTTGCAGAGCTGAGCAAGGAAGTCCCCTTGTCTCGAGGCATTAAAGTTATGCTCAGAAGATTCCTACAGAACTGGCATGCGTGTAACGAGTAGAGGATGCCAAAACCAAGAGCCTCTGCAAGGCTATTATTACCGCTCGTTCCTCCCAGAAAAAGAGGGAGCAGGGAAAGAGACAAACGGAACCAGGCGCACATCGATAGGTATCAGCTGTTCAGGCTCAAGACAGCCCTAAAATAGTCCCTCTGTGATAGAGAGAAGGGCTGAGGATGACGGGCTTCCCGTCTTAGCAAGAGGGACGGGGGCTCTGCAGTTCGGAGCAGCCCCAGCTCTTGCCCTGATCACTGATCTGAAGGGGCTTTGTGTGCCCCACGGTGCTCCCACCCGCACAGCAAAGCTACATGTCTGTAAGCCCGGCTGTATTCAGTCTGGGATTCAATGTAAAGCACCTTTCTCATCAGATCCTTCATCAAACCCAAGAGAGTTTTAATTGTAACGCTGCTCTTGTTCGTTCCAGAGAAAGCCTCCGTCCAGGAGCGCGTCCTCTGCAGGGCAGCACGGCAGGAGGCTGCCAAGCCTGGATTTCAGAAGGTGGGCAGGGGACGTTCAGGCTGCCAGAAGAGAACATAAAGAAAGGGTCAACATCAAGCTGCAGCCTGAGGCAGAGCTGATGCTGTCTGAGTGCAGCCGAGGCAGCCTTTGGGTTCTGGCTTACAGCTTGGTGTTGGGCTTGGTTTTCCTTGTGAGAAGTGGGTGTGATTTCTTTCATTAGCTCTCGGAAGGCTAATTTTATTTGGGCTCCTTTTGCACACGTGAGTACCGCCATGCCTTAAATTCTGAAGGCGCTCGAGCGTAACATTTGAAGTCTTACCTGCCAGGGGATTTGCTGTTTGAGGTGCTGTGGCGCCAGGGCAAAGAGAGGAGCCAAAGGCAAACGAATTTCCAGAGAGAAACTCAGCCACTGGGGGATAAGAGGGAAGGAGTTTTTTTTGGCTTACGTGGTCGATTACACTCCTGTTAGATAAAGCAGATAACGACCAAGAATTTAGTCACAGGCAACCCGCAGAGAGATGAGAAAGGTGATGGAGGCACAGTGTGAGCAGCCTGCTGAAGGTGGCTCTGGTGGGAAGAACCAACCTGTGCAGGGCTTGAAGCTGGTTACAAAATCCCCTATCGGTGGTATAAACAGCAGGTGAAATGTCAGGAATTCTTAGGACCAGAGAGAGCAAAGTTAAAACAGTAGCACTGCATAAATCTGTGGCAGGTCTGTGTCTTTGTTAGGCCAGGACAAGCAGTGAACAACACCAGGAAAGATGCTGGGGAGCGTGAGGTGAGCACTGCACGAGGACAGACAAATAAGGTGCAGTTCGGTAGTAGAGAGAGGGCTGAAAAGCACAAAAAAAAGATAAAAACCACGTCCGGCGGGGGAGAACGAAGAGGAAGTGGTTGCTGGTGACTCCTCACAGCACAACAACAGTGGGAGAGCGGGGAGAAGCTGGGTGCCTCCTTTGGCAACGTGCAGCTCGGCAGAGAAACGCCGTGCCAGAGGGTGTTGTGTGTGGCAAAGATCGCCCAGGTTCAGGAAGCAGTGAGACAAATGAAGGGGGAAAATCTGCAAAGGGCTATTAGGGCTATTAAAGGGAATGACTACACCTCTGACTCAAAGCTGCGTGTTACTGAGGCTGGGAGAGGGTAACGTGGGGCAGTCGGCGTGCTCAGTCCCTTGCTGTGCTCTCCCCTGGAGCCTGTGGCTGGCGGAGGCAGGATGTTGGGGTGGACAAGAGCTGGATCTGACCCAGCAAAGCTGTTCAGCGCTCGGATGAAACTGGCTCTGCTCCCAAAATTATGTTAGCAGTGTGCGTTTAAAATATGTGAGGCTGTGTTGTCCGGGGAAAAAAATGTTTGACGGAGAAGAAACGTGTGTTTGTGTTTGGGATTTTTTGGTTTGCTTCCAGTTTGGTGTTTATTACAAATACCTGCAGTTCTACCACTGTTAGCAGGCTTTGTAGCTGGAAGTTTCCTTCGAAATGTAACCGGGCTGCGACTCTGCGTTGCATGCAGACAGAGCAATGCGATTAGGATCTTACCTCTGCTTCGCAGACTCCGAGACGCTTTGAGAGGCTGCAGACATGGGAGGAACTTTTAACCGTGTTTGTGCCCTGTATCTTAGAAACCAGGAAGAAAATAGCAGCGGTTTAATAATAATTCTCCCCTTGCTTTCCTTCTGAGCAGCTGCAGTTCAGCGCAGGGCTGTCAGACCTGCCATAGGAAGCTGCTGGCTGTGCAGTAGCAGCGGGCAGACACCGAAACCTCAACATTTGGGCGCTGAAAGACTTTGCACAGGGAAGCTTTGTTGTTAGGTCTACTTTTTAACATCGGAATGAAATCCTCCAGGTCGGTGCTGAGGTGTTTGGCACGCAGCAAACAGAAGGGTTTGATGCTACAGGCAGGTGGTTCCTAAACGTCGTGGCTTTGCAGCACCAGCAGCAGATGCTGATACACCTCACGTTTAGGGCTAGACAGTAGGGCAGATTTATCAGAACCCCTCCAGCCGTAGGTCAAAAGGAATTGGCAAAGCCCAGGGTAAACAGCAACCGGGCAGCCCCCGGGGAAAACAAGAATGGTTTGCACTTAAAGCCACGTTTTTATGAGAGTTGTGGTTTCCAGGCAGGTTTAAACAGCACGTCGGTGTGCACCTCGCGGGATGAACCTTTGGCAGTGGGAATGTCGCTGGGAGCTTTGCCACGGACTCCAGCAGGGCAAGGTTTTATCGGGGAAATCCTTAATGCTGCTTATGTGAGATCGCTGCTGTCTGCGTGGTGCGAGGCAGCTGGCAGAGAGGGCCAGGAACAGGTAACTCAGGAACTCAAAATACATCCCAAAGCTTTCTCGGGGGACACAGATGGAAGTGAAGTTGCCATGAAGCTGATTTATGGGTAATAGATGTAGGATTTTTTTTCCCTTGGCAGGAAATGCAGTATTTATAAGTAAAAAGGAGGCACAAAATAAAACGGGGCAGGTTTGCAGTCTTGCTTGCTAGCGACCTGATAATCCTGGTTAGGAACTGCAATGCTTTGCCACCCCGCAGCGCAGATAAGCACGTCTCGTGGTTCTGCTGGCTCACTCCGCGAGACCTTTGGACCCGAGCAGTCTTTCTCTAAATTTGTTTCCTTTCACCGCATTAAAATGTGTTGGGAGGTGGCTGAAGGACTCTGCTTCTCCTGCAGGGGACCCAGGTTTGAGGTGCACACGCTGTGAGACGCTCGAAGGAGGTCCTGAAGGCTCTGCGGGGGATGCTCGCTGTAGGAATTGACACCTGCACCAACCGAGGAGCAGCTGGGTCTTTTGTGGGACCAGGATTAGCAGCATGGAAGGTGCTAGGACAGCCATGGTGCTGCCAGCAGCCGAGCATGAGGCTGAGCCCGAGGAACACGAGGGGAATGCAGCTCGCCTGGCTGCTCGCCCAGGCCCGGAGAGCTCCGTCCTCCAGCACGCAGCAGCTGGGGGCTCGGCCTTTCTGAAAATGAAATGCAGTTTGTGTTTGTCTCAGGGCTCGGTCGTGGTATGCGAATGCTAGATTGCAGGGAGGCAAGAGGAAGCCTGTGGTTTTTGAAAAACAAGAGAAGCAGGGTGATAAGAACGACCCTAAAATGTTCCGGACATCGTGGGTGGCTGTGGGGTGGCCCCGGTCGTGGTGTGAGAAGCGTCATGCCCCGTCCCTGGGGTGGGATGGATGGTGGCAGCTCCCTGTGGCTGTGGGTGGGAAGAGCTGAGGGAAGGACCTTAGTGTGGTGGAAAAATGTGCTGTTCCTGGAATTCCTCACTGCAGGATGTCTCCTGATGGGTGCCCCGCAGAGCAAAGCCCCAGTGCCAGCTTTCCAGGCCAAGGCAGCAGAGGTTGGGCAGCTGCTCCTCCTGGCAGGCAGCTCCTGGAAGCTTTCTGTTATAGGTGGCTATTTTTGATTAGACAAAAATGATCTTTATTGTCTTCAAATAATTGATTTGGTTTAGTATTTGCATAGCAGTCATCCAAAAGACTTCTGCTGTAGGATGCCTCTGGTATGTGAGTTCTTCGAGGGCAGAAAGTGATGCAGAAGCACCTTGGGTGTGGAGCAGGATCCCTGTTTTGTGCCGCATTTCTTCTTAAAGCCAGTTTTATTTAAAGGCAATGAACGCCTGGCAGTACAGAGTCAGTGAAACAGCAATTCGTGCTGTAAACCTTCAGTCTGGGCAGTTAATGTTTGTCATCTTCTGGGGAGTTTTTGGCTGCTCACGTGGTGCTCAGTGTGATGGCCTGGCTGGAGATCAGCCTTGTGCATCCATGTTTAAAGCCTGCCTGCGAGGCTGGGCTGGGCTTTGTTTGGTCCTGATTGCAGGAACGGCCAGAAACGATCCCTCACCCAAATACCAAAGCAAACAAGTGATTTGGAGAAATAAAATTACTGCTGACAGCTCAGGGGTGGCAAAAGGCACACCCAAAGTCACCCCAGGAGTCTGTGGCAGAGGTGGCCTGCCCTGAAGGCCTTTATTGCTCCTCCGCCCTGCCAGACCTCCTCCTGCCTGAGGACGTGCCATGAGTGGGCTTCTGCCTCCTTCCTCCCCCTCTGCTTCTGCTTCTTTACCCCCCTGGAGCTGGGATGGTGTTTCCAGGGGCTCTTTGGGCCTTTGGGGCCTGCCAAATCCCACGTCTGCAGCAGGAAACGACGGCGCGTCATAACCACGGGGCTCCTAATGTGCTCCTGCCTCATTAATGGCCAGCCAGGTAATGGGGCCTGTGTTCCCGCAGCTTGAAGCTCGCTCGCTGTTGGGTTTGGAGCAGGCTCCCATCTGAAGCAGAGCTCAGGCCTGTAGGGTAGGGGCAGGGTGATCCTCCCTCCGCTCCAAACCCCGCAGCTCCCATCCCCAGGGTGATCCCTGCACGGGCTACCTGGGGCTCCATGGCCTTGAACTAGGGAAAACTTCTTCAAAAAAGCAAAAGACGTGAGAGAAATGTGTGCAAATCGTGGCACCATAAGCTATATTTGTGCGAATATTTGAATATTTTCAGATTTGTGGTGAAACCTTGCAGTAATATTTTGCATTACTTCTACTCTTGGAGTGCTTCAGCAGGCTGCGGCTGCCCCAGAGAGGGATGTTTGGCATCCTGGCTTCCACACCGCTTCCATTTGGCACTTTGCAGAACTCACAGAGGCCTCTAAAGCAAATGCTGGAGGGATGCTGCTTCTTTTTTTGGTGAGGAAACACAACCTGACTAAAGAGAGGGTTGGAGCCGGCACGTTGCACCCAGACTGCCCGCTGTTCTGTGAGTTGAGACGGTGGGCTTGTGGTGAGCTGGACCCTCAGACAAGACCACCCGGGACCTGCTGCTGTGGTACGTGGGCTTTGGTGGTCCCAGGAACGTGAGAAAAGCAGCCACAACCACCTGGGGGGCAGTGAGTATGGGGCAGAGCTGAAGGAGCGCGCACGATGTCGCCCTGGTTTTCATTGGGGCCAAGAAATGAAGAAAGCTTTGCTTCTGATTTTGGTGGCTTCAGCAGGAACAGAGCTGGGTTTTCACCTGATGGAGATCATTTCCATGCCCTGGAGCAAACCTGATGTTGATTAAAAGGGACTTTTATAGATCATCTGCAGGTCTTGTTGGTGGTGAGGTGTTCAGCGTGTCGGAGGTGCAGGAGCACCCCAAGAGCCCCTGGAGAAGCAGGTGTAAAGGGATGAATGGATTCTCACTCTACTCTCCCAGGTGCCTGGATATTATTTGTTCGGAGCAGAATTTGGCTCGAGATGTAATGCAGAATTAATCCTTCAGGTGCCTTCACGGAAAGTAAGCTTAAAACACATTAAAAAGTCATCAGGCCTTCATTAGGCCGCGCGGCTGCAGCTGCTTGCCAGGAGCTGTGAGGATATAAATAAGGAAACGCTCCTTGTCCTCGCGCTTGACTGATAGCAGAGGGATCTGCTTCTGGCCTCTGCGGGAGGAAAGCAGCCAAGCAGACCTCTGATGTGGAGCAGCCACTCGGTTCTGACACGTTTAGGGCATTTTGGTGCCTTTGCTTTTCCAGCCTGACCGCAGCAGAGCTCGGTGGCATCGGCCGTCGTGTGTCAGAGCACCACGGCCTCTCCACTCGGAGCTTCTTGCTGGGGGATTTAGCAAAATTTCAGGCCTCGGGTTATTGAATGAGTGCGCTTAAAGTGGTGTTATAATCTGTAAAAGAAGCTTGTAGTTTTGCTCTCGTGATTCGGCTTTTCCCTTTCTGTAACTTTCTGCAGCTTCTGGAGCAAGCTGCGGGCCGGTTTTGGGCAGAGCGAGTGCAGACAGAGCCCATCCGGACACGGCCTCATTTCTGGAGGAAAAAAAAAAAAGAAGAAGAAGCATGAGTACAGTATGAGCTTTTCCAGCCCCTTGTGTTTGGTTTGGGTCACATAAGTTCGTGGTGGTTTCAGTGTTTGTCCTCGTTGTTCCTTGCAGAGCAGCAGGCCAGCGCTGGAAGAGCCGCCGCCGGCCTTGCTGCGTGTCGCGCGTGGCTTAAAATAGGCAGACAAAGAAGTGGCGTGGGCTCTGCGATGATAATTGCCCAGACCTAAAAATAGGAGGATGTTCTACCCGGCAGGGGGAAGTGAGAGAGACACCCGCAGACGTCCTGCAGAGCTCTCATCAGGCCTTCGGTGCTGCGGGTGCCCTCCAGTTTTCCACCCCTTGGCCGCGGCTTGCAGCGATGGTGGCCACCAGAGCTGGCACCTCTGAAGTTTAAGGTGATACAGGGCAAAAATCTGCTTTGTTTGTGTGAATGGAAGCAAGGAAGCTTGTGTATAAACACCTGCATCCTGAAATATTACAACAGAAACACAGAAAGCCCTAATGGAGCCCAAGAAGGAGCCTGCTCGGGGGTGGCTGTGGGGTGTGAGCTTCCAGGGAAGCACAGCGGGATTCCCCAGCCTCAAAATGCTGCCGGGAGCTGCCCACAAGGTACCGGGAGCCGAAATCCCCGCTCTGCCTGCAGCTGATTTCCAAGCATCAGCTTCTACCCCAGCAGCCTGCATGAGGAGAGCTGTTACCGTCAGAAATGTTAAAAAACCAGCACACAAAAAACAAAGAATGAACTTTTTTTTTTTTTTTTTTTTAAATTCCAAGAAGCAGCCGTGAATAGCAGTCGTGTTACCGCAGGCACGTGAGGAGGGAGAAGCCGCTGCTGCTGCTGGACATATTTAGCCTGCTGTCTGCGCCGGGAATGGGCAGGGCGAAATAAAACTACGGGGAAGCTCTGGGAGGGGGCACCCGTTTGGTGTAAGGGATGAGTTGTACCTTTGCAAAAAAAAAAACAAAAATGTGTTTTTTTTCCTTGCATGGAAGTGAGGACCCGGGAATGCCCCGCGCCGTGTGCCAGAGCCGCTCACCGGCTGAAGGCAGCCGCAGAGCTGGGGCCACAGGCTCCGAGGGCTCCGGGGGCCAGAAATAGACTTCCAAAACACGACTCGGGGCCAACGGGGAATTTATTTATAAACTGAAGAAATAACAAGGCTTAAAAACAAAGCCCTGCTTGGCCAGCAGCGCAGACTAGGCTATTCTTTTCCCCGTCTGTGCCTACGTACACCAAACAAGAACTGTCTTTGAAGCCCTTTTCACCAACACATTTAAACGAGGCTTTCCTGGCAGCGGGGTACCGGCAGCTCGCAGGACCCCGAGCATCACCCCCAGCCCTGCACAGCCGAGCTCCCTATGGGACCTGCTCCTATGGGACCTGCTCTGGGGAAAGTTTCGGCAATCCTGGTAGCTTTACATCATTTTGTTTCACTGCTGCAGGTGCTGGGATTGCTTTGGTCGAAGGATTTGTCCTGGCAGCACGTTGGTGTCTCACCCAGCGCTGTCAGAAGCCTGCTGGTCTGGGCAAGCTGCTGCGAGTGGAATCGCTTCCTTGGAAGTGACCCCAAAGAACAGGGCCAGGCTTTTACTATAGTTGGAAGTGTTTGCTAAAACAAACAAAGCCTTGGATGGCAAATCGATGCACGTGTAGGTGAGCCTTGGTGAGAGAATGCCAGATATTGGCACTCTTTTTTTTTAATTAGTAAAGATTTGAAGGAGAAAAACCATTTTGAGGCAGGAGTGCCACAGCGTTTTGTGGGAAGTGCTCTGCCCATTTTGGGGCTGAATTTCCATTTTTGATGGATACGATTTGTTGCCCGACATCACCCAGCTCTGCTCCTGACAGCTTTGATGTGGTTTTTCTTGTGTTCGTGCCATCATCCAGGGCTGCAGCTACCTCCTGGAACAGCAAATTAACTTCTGGTGTGGCTTGCAAGGAGGGACAATAGTTGTGCCTGATCCTAGCTACTTCTTTCATGCGGTTATTTTCTGCATGTTATCTGTTCAAAGGTTGATCTTTCATGGCTGTCTTGTAACTGGAAAGGAAGAGAATCTTGAAACGTGAGAATTTCTCTCAAAAACAACTCCTGGAACCATGAGCTTCCAGTCTGCTTGTGAAGGTTTTGAATGCAAAAGGTTCCAGGTTTGTGGCAGGAGTAATGCCACAAACTCTGTGTGAGGAACCAGGAGGATGGTGGCACCCGTGAAACCTCCAGCTCGTTTATTTCTTTGGCCAAAAGCCTGGGGTTTCAGACTAACGCTCCATGCGTACCGGCACCTTTCCTTTTCCTTCCAGGGCATTGCCACCACCACGGAGGGAGAATTACCTCCCTTGACCATAGGCAGATGGTGGAGCAGGAACCAAAATGCCACATTTGCCTTCCAGACGGTGCCTTTTCTAGCAGAATAAGCACAAGTCCCTCTCCAGGAGCTGCTCACAGGCAAGCCAAGAGGGTTTCGCTGCCCCCGCTGCAGTCACAAAGCGGGGACCCCGTCGTGCTACCTGTCGCTGAGCAAACAGCTCTGGCAAGCCGGCAGGTTTTTTGCAAGTTAAAGAACTGAGACTAATGGGAGCTGGCTTCATCCGTAATTCACAGCTGGTGGGAAACGGTTAATTAAAGGGTAATTAGGTAGGGAGGAAGAAGCCTCCGTTTATTCCCAGGTGGGTCTGTGGCCTTGAGCGCTGGCTGCCGGAGTTTACAACTGCAGGGACCTTTCCCATACTCCAGTCCTACGGAATAGCTGCTGAAGGAAGTGCTGCCTCCTTTCTCTTTGACCTTTATAACACGACGGAGAAAAACTTTCCCCTCCTGCTCTGCCCCTTGTTGTTAAAGGCAAACGAGGAAGTCTCGTACCGCCGGGTGCGAGCGTGCTGAGAAACGCTCTGGTGCACAGCCTGTGACACGAGCGACCTCCTTGGGGCGAGATTAACCTGGCCCATTTATTTATTTTCAGCCGTGATAAAAAAAAAAAAAAATTGCTAATGCACGGCAACGTTACCCCGTGGGATCCTTCTGCTGAGAGAAGCACACCGGGAGGAATCCATCGCTGTGGCTCCTGCACCAAGGGAGCTGGAGGGAGGCCCCGTTGTGCTGTGCTGCGATAGACACACGGGGATCTGTCTGTCCTGGTTGCTAAAGACCTCTCTGAAGGGAACATATTTCCCATGAAGTCCCATTTTTTCCTTATTTCCCTGGATGCACACAGTTCTAATTTCCCTTACGGCGCTAAAGTCGTGCAGAGGAAGAGCAGAGCGTAAGCAGAACGTCTCTGCCCCAGGAAGTTAATAACTCACGTTATGACAGTAATAAAAACCACCTTTCCTGTCCAGGGCCAGCACAGTTTTTGTTTCACAGATCCCACTTCTGGCTGGGGTGCTGTGGGAGCACACAGGGGATGAGCTGTGTGGGTCTGGGGTCTCACCCCAAAGCTCTTCTGCAGGCAGAGCTTGCCGGCTTCTTGTCCAGAGAACCAGGACCCAGAATTGCTTTGGGACCTGACTGCTGGCGAGACTCGGGGTGGTCTGTGTGGGTTTGGCTATGCAGACCCTTAAAGCTCACAGCTCTGCCGTCTGTACAGGGACAGTGCCCCTACCCCAGCCCCTTTGATCCTATTGAAGACAAGTTAGGGGATTTCTTGTGAAGAAACCCACTCTGTGAGTCCTGCTGAAGATCAACCCTTCATTAGGGAAGGGGTTGTTCAATCACTCTGCATTCAGCACCCACACTGCTTGGCAAACTTCTTCAGATATACACAGAAAAGGGCTTCTGCCTTCCCCGAGCCCCTGGCCCACCAGGCTGGATGGGCTGTGCCTTCACCACCTCCTTCAGGCCTATGCTGTCTATGTACGTCACCCACAGCCCCTCGGATGGGGCTCTTTAGAAGATGTTTATATTTTTTGTGAGAATTTTCCTCCAGTTTTCATTTTCAGCCTGTTTTGTACCCCCCCTGTTTCTGCACTGACCCCCAGAATTGCAAAACCACCGGCGCGGCGCGACTGATGTTGTTTCTCTCCCTCCCTCCCTCCCATCTTCCCGACAGATCAAAAAGCAGCAACAAGATGTTTTAGGGTTCTTGGAAGCCAACAAAATTGAATTTGAGGAAAAGGACATCGCCGCCAACGAGGAGAACCGCAAATGGATGCGGGAGAACGTCCCAGAAGACAGCCGGCCCGCCAGCGGCAACCCGCTGCCACCGCGGCTCTTCAACGACAGCCGCTACCTCGGGGTAAGGCTCGGATAAGTGTCACCTCCCCTCGGCCCCATCCTCGTGCTGCACTTTATTACCCTTTTTGCAGCACTTTATAGGAATCTGGCGGCGTTGCAGCAACCTGTAGCCAGCTCCGAGAGCCGCTCTGCCCGCACGGGGCTTTGCGTGGGGATTTCGGATCGCTCCGGTCCGCTGCTCATCTCCCAAAAGCTGTGCTGCTACGAAGCGGTGCCTCCCATGGCAGAGATCAGTTTTCTGATCCTCGGGACGAGCCTTTGGGTTCTGCTGGCAGAACGAAGCCCGTTGCGGTCCGCTTGCTGCAGTGCTTTGAAAAGATTAAAAATCACGTCGCGAATCCAATTCCTGCCCGTAATTATTTTAATGCTTGATCAAAAGTATGCTGCCCTGCAGCACTTGTGCTCAGCAGGCCATGCTTGAATGATTATTAGATTAACTGTTAATTTTATTTTTAAAACTTGATATCTTCTGGAGGGAGCTCACAGCGGGCGTTGTTCTGGTGCTGTGGCTTTGTTTCTAAGTCGTTTCGAAGTCTGGTGCTGAGCTCCAGGTCTGTCATTCAGAATCTGCCAGCTCGGGACCTTTGCGAGGTGATGCTGAGGCCAGTGGCAGAAGTGATTTGTAATGCACTGCCATTTTCTGTGTGCCTGTAAGAAAAGGAGAACTTGAAATAGTTCCCACGGTGAGTTCATGTGCCTCTTGGCTTGCAAAATTGTACTGGTGGCTTGGACGTGGACAGAGCCTGGCTTGGAGGGACAAACGTGGCGATTAATGGCCGTCTGCAACCGAAAACAGAGAAGGGGAGAGTCCCTGCCTTGTGTTTATTTCACCCCCCCAATTTTGGCAGGTGCCACTTCCAAGTTTTGCAGTTTGGTGAACTGATGTAGCTGGGTTCAAGTTACCAGGTTTAGCTTTCCGAAAGGCGAAAGTTATTCTGAACCTGCTTACATCTTTATTTGCTTCTCCTCAAGCATGAACTTCCTTGTCTGTCCCATCGGATGCGGTGTCAGTGGCAGAGGTGGGAGCCAGCTGAGTGTTACTGGGCTGCGAGCTGGCACAAACCCTGCCCCTTCAGCACGGGCATTCCTTTCCTGCTGGGTGCTACAAAGCCGCCTGCTGAACTATGCACCGGCCAGATAAACACCCCCTTTGTCATCCAGCAGCCCCAGCATACAGCAAGCACTGCCCCCAGAGGGGCTTCGGGAGGATTTAGCACAGTCCCTCGAGTTTCTATCAAACCACCACCCGAATGCTTGGTGTGCAAACGGAGCAGGACGTTGACATCCCTGATCTTTAGGCTCCAGCGCTCAGTTCTCTCAACTTCCCTCTGTTCTGGCTGCACCAGCCCCTTCTGAGAGGCGCCCCTGCCCCGAGCACGCCGCAGCTCCTGCAGCCCTTGCTGTTTCAGGCATGCGGAGCGCCCTGCCCTCAATGGCAGCTCCCTCCCAGACTTCAGCCCCTGACTGAGCCTGCTCCGAGCTGCAGCCTCCCCGGGGATCTCTCTGCCAGGACTCCTGCAGCAAAACATTCCCCAGCAGAGCTGCAGAAAGCTCGAGCTGCTGCTCCAGCTGTAAGGCAGCAAAGGGAAGACATAGGTCAGGTATGTGCTGAGTTTGGAAACTGGAGCTCGGGAAGTATGTGGTAACTCGGGCAGTAAGTCGACTTGCACAAACGTTTTGGGCTGATTTGGTCAGTATTTGGCAACTGCTGTTGCTGAGCCACGCTGGGGTTTTTGGCTCGCAATTTCCTCAGTTAGCAGGCAGCTAAGCCGTGCTGTTTGTAAACCACACACAACTGCATTCTCCCTCAAACACTGAGAAGTCAGAGAAGGGTACTCTTTATTCTTTCATTGTTTGCACCTTAATTTTCTTGGGAAGTGGCCGTGTGCATACGTAGAGCAGCCACATGCCTGTGTCAATCCAGTGCCAAACAGCGAGAGGCAGAGCCCTGCACCTTTTCATGGGGCTGACGCTGTACATCTTCAGCACGTGAGTAGGATGGTTTGACAACAAGCAGCCTGCCCTGCTTTCGTTTGTTTGTGTAGGCTAATCATTCAGGGCAAAGTGTGACGAGGACAGGTATATTCTTAGTTTGCAGGTTTGAATTTAACTTTCAGGAGTCACTGTCCACGGCTGCACAGTCGCTGTTGGCAGTGGGTGACAGCACCACGGTGCCTGGCATCGGTTTCTGATGGCAAGGAGCGGGCTCAGCCTGGTCCTGGAGGAGGGCAGACCATGGGTTGCTCTGGAGGCTGTCACCTTGGGAGAGCTTGAAGCACCTCACAGCAGCATCTTGTTGCTCCAGATCCCCAAATTCCCAGCTCGTCGCTTTTCAGACAGTCCAAACCCTACGGCACCAGTGATTTTGCATCAGGCCACGGGAAGCAGTTTGCTCGGTGCAGGTTGGGTACCACAACAAATTGTGCTCTGATTATTTCTCAAAATTAACGCTCCTATCTTTTGTTTCCTCCCCCTGTCCCTCACCCCCATCACGCAGGATTACGAAGCCTTCTTCGAAGCTCGAGAGAATAACGCAGTATATGCATTTTTAGGCTTGACTGCGCCACCTGGTTCAAAGGTAGGTCTGCTTCTGGCAGGATATTTCACATGTTTCTGTGGTTGTCCCAGTGAATCTCCCTGCTGGCCTGATACTCAGTCTCCAGAGACCAGCTTTTAGGCTTCCACATCACAGCAACAACACGCTGTTGTTGTGTGCTGGTTTGTTTGGAGGATGCTCTGTTCCCTGGAGGTATCTTCCTACCCCTCCTTCTACCAGAAAAACTCCGTGTTCAGTACTGATGTTCTTTTGGTGTCCTCACTGTGGAGCCACCCTGCAATTTTCCAAGTTAATGGGAAAGCTTTCATCGCTTTAGAAAAAAAAAAGAGCTGGTTCGAGATCTTCACCAGTATTAATTATCTGTTTTACCATTGGATTTTATTCTTTTTTAATTGCACAGTCCTGGAACAAGAGAAGAGTAGTTAATACTTGTACTGATGAATGCACTAGAAATTTGGATGAAAAGATATTGCCACGAAAAAACAAATTACTTCAATTCAGTGAAAAAAAAATATTAATGTGAAGCTTTGCTGAGACTTTTATACTCAAAAATACCTTGAAACCAGAGTCACTGTTTTTGAAATAATCTGCTCTTACTTCAGAGTAATTTTTTCCCCCAGCTTGTTATCTGAAGCCTTGTTTTCCTTGCCAATTACAAAGTGGGCTGCTGCTCTGCGGAGGCAGTGGGCTGGAATTCTGCTTTTGATTTTGATCGGATAGGACAAGCCTGCTTTATACGTTTCACTTGAGGGCAGCAGGATCCTCCAGGTCACTTCGGTTTTCTTGTTCCGATGGATAAACACGCCGTTTCCTTTCAACTTTAGTCATGTAAGAGTTGAAGGTCACAGTGTGCACATCACTCAGAGACCTAATTTTAAAGGTGGATGGTGATCAGTTAGTATTAAGCGTTAGAAGCTGCAGGTCAGACTGAAGCAGACAGTTTGGGGAGCCAAGCTAATTCTGGTGGTAACTCCACTAACGAGAGGTGCAGTGAGGAAATACTCTGCCTTGTACGGGGTTGCAGAGAGCAAACCCTGGGATATGCACCCCAGCTGCACACAGTGTGATAGTTGTTTAAATCCTGTTTAAATTTCTCAGAATATCTGCACAGTGTTGCACGAAAGAGAGAGCAGGATGGAGCCAAGGAGAGAGAAGGCAGCCCTGAGAGCACGGAGGGCAGGAAAGCCCTCGTGTTTCCCCTCACATGCAAGGTCTGGGAAGGGCAGTGGTCCTGGAGAGCAGTTGGTACCGTACCATAATGGGGTCATCTGTCTCTGTAACATTTATAAACATCAATTCTTTCCTGACCCGCTATGTGGGTGCTCTGGCAGGAACAGTCTGCTCGGTTTTTAGCTGCTCTGATTTGTCCTAAGGGAAAAAGAGGAGTTCTGAGGAGGAGGAGCATGACCACAGATGTTCTCTGCTGTGTTTTCACACTGCCTGCTGCAGCTCGGAGCCGGTGAGGGCAACCTTTACAGGAGCACCTTCGTGCCCAGCACATTCTGCAGTTGTGCTGGCTTTCGGTATCCATCCCACAGTTACATGATGCAAAAGGCAAATCAAGCGGATTGCCCGCTGCCAAGGAGGAGGAACTGATTTGTAGACGCTGCAGTTGGCATTTAGAGCAGAGCTGCGTGCCGCCGGGCTGTGCTGGTGCAGTTAACACCATCCTGCGTGTTGCTAGGGGAAGGGAGAGGAGCGGAGGACCAAGCTGTGTGCTCCTGCACGAGAGGATTGCCTCGGCAGCAAACTTCCACTAAAGATCCTTTTCCATCAGTTCCCACTGATTTGGGAAGGTGATTGCGAATACAAAGTTCCAGCATTAAAGCTAAAGAAAATGAAGAGAAGGGCTCAAAAACGAGCATGGAAATGCCAATCACTATTTCTTGAGCCCGGGTGGTTTGTTCCTGGGAATGAGAGAAATGCCAGGAATCCTCCTCAGCTCAGCAGTGCCTGTTTTGAAGAGATTTATTTGATCCTGCATTTTCTAAGCAAAAAAGGAAAAAAAAAAAAAGAAAGAGGCTAGGTGTCACTTCTCTACTGCTTATGACTGCTAATGGAGTTGTTAGGAAGCCAGCAGAACCATCCCCTCTTTGTTACCATTTCAAGAAGCACTTGTTTATTTTTTTTCCCAGGCTTTGTTGTCCTCTCTTATCTCTCCTCCCCTATCACCTGCCTTTTCTGCCAGGAGCCGACAGGGTGCCCAGGCACGAGCAGCTAACAGATAACAGAGATAGGCCTGGGGCTTCCTGCCCTGTAGGCTGGGCTCACTGCCTGCCTCCCCTCTCCCAGCAGTCTTTCAGTCTCTCAGAAGTTCCCTTCTTAGTCCTCTCCCCCTTTTTTAAATGTTTTTGTTTTTCATACTGGCTCACGTTAATAATGCTGTTGTTAATCCGTTATCTTCAGTATTCCTGTGCAGTCACCAAAGCAAACAACTTCATTACGTAAAAGCTAAGTTTAGCAGATTTCCTTTAAAATAAACCACACTCTCCACCCTGAAGGGCCACAGCAAGAGCTCAGTGACTCTGTTCATCCTTCTGTAGGCCACGTTGCTGCTAACAGGTCATTAAATTAATCTCCAGTCAGAGGGATGCTTGTGGAAACCATATTCAGGAGAAGAAATTCCTTGTGCCTTTCTTCTGTGATGTTATTCTCCCATTTGTGTGACCACCTCATGAAAACCAAAGACTGAAAAATGCAGGCTGTTGTTTTTGAAGGATCCTTCCGAAATGTACTGAGAAATGTTAGGGGCTTCTGGTGTCTGCTAAGCTGCTTCAGCTGCTCCTGGATCTCAGTGGCTTCAGAGGAGTGTTCTCATAGAGCTGAAGGGCACCAGCTCCGTACCAGGTCCCTGAAAGAGCTGCGGGCTGGGAGCCTTGGGCACGAGGAGCAGGTGGCAAGCAGCAGCCCTTCCCAAGGAAGGCATCCCAGCTTATCAGCCCCCTGGAAGGCAAAAAGCTCAGTGGTTGCTTCTGGTAGTTTGGTTGGGTTTAGTTAAAAATAAATAAATAATAAATTATCTCTCTCCCCGTACCTCTTCTTCTTATTTTTTCCCAATGTGGAGACTCTTTTCTTATATATGTAATATTCTTGTCTATCCCTGGTTCTTCCAAAGGTCTTTGATCTCTAAATAGTTCTCGTGTCGTACCACGAAATGAGGCATACTCATTTTATCTGCTCTCCTGTTATAAACTCTCACGGTCAGAACCGGCCCTGGGCGTGCATGCCAGGGGGCAGAGAGAATGTGAACAACCAGCACATTCTTCCAAGTCCTGCTGGAGCTAGGTCAGAATTGGAGGTAAAGCCAGTATGGTGTGGGACATGGTTTCTAATGTAATTGTAGCCAGTGGGGACTCTTTGAGTTGGGTTCCCTGCTGTTCTCTTCTTAATAATGTACTACTGCAACTTTCTTGTCATGTGCTGGTGCCTAATTCAGGTATGTGTAAGTTGCCATCCTTTACAAAGTACTAATTTATGTATTTCTGTTCTGTTTCAGGAAGCTGAAGCGCTGGCAAAGCAGCAAGCATGAATTTCGACTGCCTTAAATGTTCTGTAAAGGGAATTTCCACAGCTTTTTATAAAATAGTAAAATTGTCTCTGCTTCAAGAAATATAGATGTGATTTCTAACATTTGATTGGTGCTTGCAGCATTCACCGTATATACTGCAAATCTGAACACGATATGAAAATGTGAACATAAAGGTAGAAAGCACGGGGTGTTATTACCGAGTTGTACGCATAGGAAACTGAAGCAATTGGACACGAATGACTTTCACGTAGTTTAAATTGTCTTGGCAATTCGTCTATTTTGTGTAAACTCCAAAAAACTATTGTACTAACAACGCAGATGTGGTTATAGCTAGGGATCCAGCTATTTAAAATATGGAAAAAAAAAAGCACCAGTATCACACCTGGTCAGATACCAACTTAGTGCCTGAGTTGCCTCAAAAACGTTACGGAAATACACCGTGATTTTCAGCCTCTTTAGATTCTGGTTTCGGATGAAATTGTAGGTGGTGTTGTGTAGTGTAACCATTGCAGTCACTTCTGCAAGTTATGTTTGTTCTTTTGTAGGATGGGTATTTAAGATTTGTATTGTAACACGCTGTACAGATGATAACAAAAAAAAAAAATGCCATGTATTTCTCATTTAAGTGATCCATGTGGGCTCTTTTGACAAAGAAAAAGGGATTTGGGCACTGGACAGCCTTTCCACTGGCAAGCTGATCAGGACAGGTAGCTGCCTGAGCACGCCTTCAGTGCGTGTCTGCGTGCAGGAGTCAGTGCACATCGAAGAAGTATGTCCTAATTCCCAGGCAATGTTGCAAATAAGCCAAAATGGCCAGAAATGGCATTTCCTTACCTGTGTAAGGGTGAACGCCTTTAATGTATTTCTCTACAAAAATACCAATTCACACTGCTTATAGTATTAGGCATCTTAATGCATGCTCAAGTAGTCAGTAGATGAAAATAGTATTTTTTCAAATCAGCAAAGTTAAATGGTTGGACAGCGAGAGCTATTGTAATTATCCAAGATTTTTTTTTTTTTAAGGTTTAACAACTTATTTCCATTGCTATTGCCATATCATGAGGCTATTACAGGAGCTGCGAACCTATTCAAGTGTCTTGTATTGGTGAATTTACCACGTGCAATATTAACCTGTCTGCCCTCCCAGTGCTCGCGAGGTAGCCTGGATTTCTTGGCCGTGTTCTGCGAAAACACAAATAATTACAAGTGCCCTAAAGGATAAGAAACAGGTTTTAAAAATGTGTGGGTAATTTAAAATGCATTATGCACCACATAATGTACTTATCCCCCAAACGCATCAAAATACAGTTAGAAAGGTAATTAGGCCTTGCTGTAATTAGAGGATCCTTCTAATTGCTCTGCGCACACACATTTTGGTTTTCTTTGCTTTACGAAGGAAGAGAAACAGGTGGCACAGTTCAGCAGAAGGCTGCAGCGTATCGTGGCAGCGCGGTTAATTGATGTTTATGCTGTGCGATGCACGCAGCGCTTCTTCAAGATGTTACGAGATGGTTCAAGGTTCATGGTTTGAAAGTCTGACATTAGGAGCAGGGTAAAAGTAAAAACCCGGGTTTACAAAGATGCTCTAAAGTGCAGTAATTAAATACTTCCTTCGCATTTCTTTGGGGCTTTTGTTCATTCAGGGAAAGTGCTCATTTTGTCAACATCTGTTAAAACAGAGCTGCAGCTTTTTGCTCTGGTTGGAGCACAGCTCTGCTTCGAGAGGGTTCGTGAGGAAACTCCCACGGATGTCAGAGTGATCGGGATCAAGCGCAGAGCCAAGCTAGTTAAAATCATATTTATTTCACATTTATTCTCTTCTGATTTGGGAGCCAGGGAGTTGGTTTGGAGCTTGTGCTGAAAAAAGCAAGCACGCCATCAAAATATACATGGATAGATTAATGTTGCCTTACCTTCAAGATTTACACACACAGTTGTGCTTTTTCTTTAACAGGCTTTATCGGTGATTACTGAACTTTTGTGAAAGTTATGTTTAAGATCTTGTGGAAGTTGGGTTGCTTTTAAGCCCCGTGTCTGATTTTTGTTGTTCACTGTGATTTCACCCTTTTAAACTGAGGTGATTTTTCTTTCTTAACACTGGTGTAATCTTTTTCTGTCTAAACCAGTGGTCAAGTTTTTGAGAAAGTAATTGAGATACTCTGTGAAATCTTGTGAAGAAAGTGGAATTTGACACGCGAGTCACTTATCCACCCATGCTGATTTGCTGTGTTTGCTGTGAAAAGAAAGTAAGTTTTGTGAACTACAGGCATTATTTTGAAGGAGCTGTAACTGAAAGTCGCTGCCAAATCCTGTCAGCTCAGCGACCCAAAACATGCTGAAACAAGGTCAGCCTCTGTTTCTGATGGTCAAGAAAACTGCCGAGTTAAGAAAGCAAAGTCACTTCCCTCGTCGGGTCCCCCATCCTCGCCATATGGTAGCGTTCAAACTGTATCAGCATTCCTAAGAGAGCTCTGTTGAGCAAGACTGAATTATTTCTTTGTCTGGGGAACAAGGCACCAACACAAACTGAAAAATACCTAAAATATTTCTCTGTTGTGGGGCTGTGTGTAAAACGTGCGTAAACTTTGATGCGGATACCTTGCTTGGATTTAGGAGTGCTAGGAATGTGTTGCCTACCTGCTATTTTTCTAGTTCATTTACCTGTCTTAGGTTAATGATGGGCGCAAGAACTGAATTTGTTCGTTTCTATTTTTTTTTCCTATGTAGATGGCCGGCAATGAGGATTTAACTTGTAATATTAACCATTCCTGTATCATTCCAATAAATTGTTTTAAATGCTTTCTCACACTATTGACTTTTTGTCTTTTTTTTTGTTTGTTTCTTGTTTCGTTTGTGGTTTGAAGCGGTCCTGTGAGTTTAGAGAAGTGTAGTCCTTGAATGAAAATATTTGACTTCAAAGTACAGGATCTACACAACAAACTGAAAGTTAAGCATCCACTGCTGCACGTTCAATCTGTTGGATCTCTCACCTCTTGCAGCTAATGGGTTTTAATTACTTGGGACACACCTACACAAAAGGAAGTCTTTGGAGGTTTGGAGGGTTTTAGGAGAGCACTGAATACACTTTAATTAAGCTGCTTTCCTCTTCTTTCCCTAAGGCAGTTACAAACTGAAAGCGGACAGGGCAAATCAGCTGCACCCCATGCCTGTAAAGCTTGCCAAACAGCTTCATTTTTTTTTTCTTTTTTTTTTTTCTTTCCCCCAATGTGTAATTGATTAGCTTTATGCTGGTCAGAACAGAGGAACTGTTATTTTACATTTGTGTTGCCAGAGAGGGCAGTATAGGATGTATTTTTTAAACTAAAATTACTCGTTTTTACCTTTTTTGTGGTCCCCACAGATCTAGTGACTGCATTCTTTTAAGTGTTGCATGTTGAAGTGTTGTACCACCTGGAAGATAAAGACCTTCTGTGGAGCTGTAGAAGATGCCCTCTCAACCCCTAACCTGCATTAGGATTTGCCCAAATCCCAGCTTTCAATTCACGTGGAAAGGTGAATTGCTCTGAAGGAAACCAGTGACTTAATTCTTCCAAGAGTGGCTTGTGAGCAAGCTGCTTGCTTGCCATTTATAGGATCATTTTTCTTCTAAAAGTACACCCAAGAGCTAAGTTATATTGATGGCTTTGATAGTGTCCACTGCTTGTCTGTACCACTTGCCCTTATTTTAAAAAATGCTTCGTAATGTAAGGTAGAGAAAAGGGCTTCTGCTGGCATTTCTCAATATAATGATTTCCATTTGTATATACACTTGTATATGCACTTGTATAACTGAGATAAATCTAATTTGCAAAGCTCAATAGAAGTCAGTTCCAACATTCTGTTTAGAAAACTAACTGCAAGGGTGCATTGTTTCCTTCACTTGCTGTTCCTGATT
Organism: Aythya fuligula; assembly: GCF_009819795.1. Classification (NCBI taxonomy): domain Eukaryota; kingdom Metazoa; phylum Chordata; class Aves; order Anseriformes; family Anatidae; genus Aythya; species Aythya fuligula. Next base: position 19,262,489 of record NC_045571.1, on the reverse strand, counting down.
ACAGCCATGTGCACTGTAATAAACTTTTCTACCAACTCGTGTGGGATTCTCTTTAATTCTCATTAAATACTTAGGCCACCTTAGGGGGAGGAATTAGCTGTGGGGGGGGGGTGAGCACCGTGTAGCACTGAGTACCGAGCACCCTCGGTATTCCCTGTATACAAAATACATTTATTTAATACATGTAAGCTGCATTCGTGGAATATTAAGTGTGAAGCTCAGTCCTTTATGCCCTAATTCCTTCCCTCGGCGGTCCGTCTGTCGCGGACATCTTCAGGAGCTTGGGGACATCGCTCCGCCCGCCTCTGCCTCACGGCCAAGCCGGTACCTGCCTCAGGGCGGTGACGCGGCTGTGACAGACCCGGATGGAGCCCCGCCCAGCCGCCACCGCCCAACCAACCGCCAATCAGCGGGCGAGGCGAGCCCGCCCCGCCCTTCCCATTGGACGCGCCTCTTGGCGATCAGCTCTGAGGCCCGCCCCCTCTCCATGGCGGCGCGGGGGGCCAGGGGCTGGGGAAAATGGCGGCCGCCCTCCTTCCCTTCCCTTCCCTTCTTCCCTCTTGAAAAAAGGCGCGGTTGTTAAAACAAAGTACTGCTGGTTTCAATGGAAAACAAAAGACTTGAATCGCCTACACTTGGGAAAAATTAGCTTCTACTTCATATTTATGTGCACATAAAAGGCATGGTTGGAGCTGAAATAAAGGACTTTGTTTACAAGCTGTGATCCTTATTGTTCATACAATATGATAATGTAATATAATTGTGTGTGATAATGCACAATGGTGTAATATTTATTTATTTTTCTTCCCATAAGTGAATGATACAGTTAAATTTCTTTGTCCTTTATACATTTTAATTTAAGTTTAACCTCAGGATTCAGACACTTGTCTTGTTGCTGTTTCTTCCAACTGCAACCTGTATTCAGCTTCTGAAATAAATTTTATTCTGTCTCCTGCTGATTTCATGTCTGTAAATACAAGTTTTTTCTTTTTTTCTTTTTCTTTCTATTTTTCTTTATTTTACTTTTTTTTTTTTTTTTTTTTTTTTTTCCTTAAGAAGACCTTAGCAATAAAGATACTCTTTTTTTTTTTTTTTTTTTTTTTTGGATATCAGTGCATCTGCATCAATAGAACTGAGACAAAAGGTGACTTGTTTTTAACAACTTACACCTAACTTGCCTAACTTGATTTCTTTCTCTCCATCTTTCCGTTACTTTGCTGTTTTGTTGAAGCTGCTTCACAAAAAAAAAAAAAAAAACGTGACTGCAGCTGGCACTAATTACAAGCTCGGTGAAGGAGGCGAGGTTTAAACCACGCGGAATTGGAAGCAGCCAGTTTCCTGTGAGGCCTGATCCCCTCCAAGGCTGGGGGCAGGAATGCCCTGTGGAAGTCACAGCCTGGTCTATCATGCAAAAACTAGTTGTGTAAGATGATTAAAAAAAAAAAAAAAAGTCATTTAAAACAGCCTTTAAATATGAAACCACTTTTATATAAATTCACTGGGAATAAAAATAGTTTGCATTCTGCTCCCATAAAAACAAAAGACTGCTGAAATGGAGGAGAAAATGAGGGAAGAAGAATAATTTGAAAGAGACTTCATTTGACATAGAAGTTTATAGTTACTACAAACCTTTCATTAATTCATTTCTAAGGCACATCCTTATTTTACTGCCAAAACTTGTTGAATGATGGTTTACAATTAATATGTTGCTATAATGTTATCTTTACACTCTAGTTTTATTTTACATTTGGGTCTCACTCCTATCCCTACACTAGCAGTACCTATTTAAGAGCTTTTGTCTAAATAACTAAACTTGCATAGATGGAATTGTTTCTTGGAATCCAGTTTCAATTTTTGAACAGCCTGAGAAAGCACAGACACCCTGATCATTTAATAATCTTGGTTGTTTTTAAACGATGTGTTTTGGCAGTTACCAGCTCATCAGCATTGCACCACGGTCACAAACATCGCAATTCATTTTTTAACATCCTCCGTTAGATTTGATGTCACTCCATTCTCAAGAACTGCACACTTTTTCCAGTGGGATCACTTCTGTTTTAAAAGGACAACAAAATGGGGAACTGAATCATGTGTGCTTCAGTTATTGCCCACACAGTCAGCAGTGAAGGAAGAGTATGTGAGAGTCTGTTTTCTTACAGCAGCTGAAGTAGGAGGCTTCGGGGCTATGTGATTATCTACCTTCCTTACCCTACTAGAATTGGTAAGTCCGGCTTTTTGTCCTTTTATTTTTTTATTCCTCACCCCCTTTTTGTGCCAGAACGGTGGCACCATTTACTTTATTTAAAAGAGAATGCGATTCTGCTGCAATTACCATATTTTAGCTTTTATATTAGCACTGTGAGCATTTTCAAAGCAATACAGCAAAATTTTCAGGCATGTAAGGATCTGGGTACCTGCATCCTGTTTTTCAGAAGTAAACGAGGCATGCAGTATTCCAAATACCATTGACATTCAGCGAGATTTAGACTGCAAAGTACCCTTATTTTTTTTGGAAAACAGCACTTAGTTTCCTAAGTCCCAGAAGTGCTGAAGAAAATGTTGCCCTGCTTTTTGCATATGTAAATGATTCGGTAGATAAAGTAAACAGTTATGCTAATGTAACCAGGAGAAGGCAGGGTGTGCTGCCGTTCTTGCCTACTTTGGTCTGACTTGCAGGCATTTCAAAATTCCAGCGTTACATTCAACTTCTGGGAAGGAGCAGTGCAATTGAAGCTAAAAAAGAGCCCTGAAAAAGGAAAAAGCAAATGCTTGTACTGTGGCAATGCATAAATTTACAGAGGGAGTAGAAAACTTCCATCTATCAAGGAAATGGAGTTTTAGAATAGCTCTCTGGAAGGAGTACTGGGATTAAAAACAAACAAACAAAAAAAGACTTTACCTATCAAGTTCCACTGCAGAACAAATAAGTTAGAGTATGGTTTGGCTGCTGATAGCAAAGGAGTAGAGTTGCAGGGGATCTTTTTGGTTATGTATCAAATATCATGTTAAATTTGCAGAGGTTTAATTTGTGTGGAGAGCTATCTGGTGACTTGTGTGGCACCAGTACTGGTGTAAATTGGCAGCACTGTGAGAAGTAGTGTGAGCTTTAATTGCCTGTGATATAAATAGAGGTTCTGTTGTATTTCTTGAAAGTATAGGAAAGGGCGTGCCAGAAAGTCTTGTTCTTCGGGAGTTTTAGTATGTGCTCTTCAGTAAAACTGCCTCATCCCTTGCCTGCCTTCACTATTTCAAAACATGAGAGTGCCAGAGACGTGTGAAGGTGCTTGAAATATGAAGAAATTAAAAAGATATATGAAGCACAGAGGGATTTTCTTGTGTTCATCTTTCTTCATTCTTCCACAACAGGAGTGGGTATGATCTTTCCCTCAGTGAATTTAGGTCAGTCCGAGCTCTAAATGGAAATCAAGTGAAATCACTTTTTTTTTTTTTTTTTTAAATCCTTACAGAGTAGCAGCTCACGAGTATGAACCACCTCAACTAGCCACAAAGCAGAAGAGACACCTAGGTATGGAAATGTGATATTAGAGATGAAGAATCCTGTCAATGCCGCCTTGGTATCTTCAGAATGATTTTGTTGACCTGGGTATAGAGATTAAATTCGTATAAAAGCACACAGTTTGCTTTTTGCTAAAAACAAATATTCTGGAGAAAAAGCAAAATCACAGCAAAATCTCTATGAAATATGCACTGTTCATTTTTTTTTTTTATTTTGTTATACTTCTTTTTCCAAACACGCTTGAGGTCTTCTGCTCATCTTTCTTTCCCTCACAGGACTCCATGGAACTCTGGTGAGTAGACTGCTGCTCACACTTGTCATCATGCTGGCAGAAGGCATCTTAACTAGTCTCGTGTATAAAGAAAGCTGTCATCAAGATAAGCCTCACAAGTCTCATGCAGCAAAACAGGATGAAGAGGGAAACTGGAGAGAGAAACTTGTAGACAACCCCAAAATTACAGGACTTGCTGATGGATGTGAGACGCAGGATAGGATCTCTGCTAAAAGCGACACGGAACACAAGAGAGATCCTCAGCAGAGACCCATACTAGGGTTTCCTGCAAGAGATCAGAAAACACTTGTTAAAGGAACTGTATCACCAGCTTTACACATCCCCAGAAGAGAGCAATATAACGAACAGATGGATTTGTATAGATCCTGGTCATGCAACAGCATTTATCAAAACTATCCCGACTTACATATTGGGGGAAACCGCGTGGGGGACCATACATGTGATTCAGGTTGTGTTTTGGACCACGTGTGTGACGAACTTCCTGATGGCCCTGTTATACTGTCCATAGACATTCCTCTTGGCGAGTCTCCTCTGTGTGAGCATCCTGACAAGTCAGGCAGTCAGTCCCTGCCTGGAGATGATGCTGGAGAAAGGAGCATAATGCTCTGCGAGGAGCCTCTTTCAAACTCCATGCTCAACAACTACATGGAAACGAAAGTGGCAGAGTTCTACAAACTGTTTTTTGAAGAAAACTTGACCAGGTGTGGCTCTGTAAGAAACCTCCTCACCTGCAGTTTGATAAGGAACAACCTGAATCAGATCAGCTTTCAGATATCCCAGGAGCAGAATATAGAAGCATCGAAAGCCAGAGAAGTGCTCTTACAGTCTATAGCTTTGTTTAGTTTGCACAATACTACCAACAGAAGTAGCTCGGAGTTCAGTACTCCAAACTTACAAATTTCAAACCCAGGATTTGTGAAAAAGGGCTGCAGGATGCAGTTTACATCATGACTGAACTGCTCAGCTGAAGAGGTGAATACAGTTCAGATATGAATATTTCACGCTAAGGATTAAATTGGGAAAGGAAAACATTTAGACACCACAGACTTTTTCAAATAAACATTTTAATGATTAAATCATACTTTGTCTATGGTACTCATTAACATAGGAAGTAAAGGTCAGTTTTCTTTTTTCCAATGCAGAATTTGAAATGAGTTCATCTCTAAAATGCTGCGACCCTATTTTTAAAAGGTCTATGTCCTTCTTCTAAGACTCTGGCTGTATGAGCAATTGTACTCGTGTTTCATTGGATTTACTCCTGCAAGAATAATCAATCAAGGCAGATTTGCTGGTAAAACTTTGATCTAAGAGACGGATGCACCCACCCAGTAAATCAAATGGTCTTTGTTGAACTTTGAATTAGGCTATATAGTTGAAACCTAAATTTTGGACATTCAAGCTCAAATTTTGCTTCTGCAAAGCTTGATCACAGTGGCTAAGAAAATATTTCTTTGGTTTGAAAAACCTCATTGGCAGACAGAGACATTGAGGACTCTGGATTCTTTTGGTTGTAGTATCAAGCACAGGAAATGTATCAATCTGAAACAGCAATCAAGACACATTTTTATTGCATGTATATGTTTATACTGTATAGGTAGAGTATGTTACAATGAAAATCTAAGTGAAATAGTTGATCACAAATGTAAAAATATTTTCTATTAAAATGTTTCCTTTTAAATATAGCCTTAACTCTATGATGAAATCCACTTAGCTTTCCTCCACTGTATTATATGTTCAATTTGCATTTTCAGTGGGCAGACTCTGGCTTTATTTCCTTGAAAATGAAGCTCTTGCAGCCTCAGCAACCTAAGACTCTTGCAGCATTCCTGAAATGATAGTGCAAGCTTTCTTCATCTTCATTTGGAAATTTAAATGCAGATTTTGATACAGAAATTTCACTGCTTAACTTTCAAGCCTATTTTCTTCCTTTTTTATTACTTCTTGTCACTAAGTATTTCAACTGGAAATTAATCACTGTGTCGCCGTTATAAAATGATAAATGAATTAGGCTATTAACTTGTCTGCGGAAATTTTCTTTTAATAAGGGAACCTCTTTATGTGCACAATGACTAAGTATGATTTTGCATATCTGCGTTTGCAATCCTGAAATCCAATTCCAAAATACACCAACAAACTACATTTATACAATTGTAAGCTTCGAAAAGGCACGCTGACGTGCTAGTTAAGTCACTTTACCCAGATCCTGATGCCACTCAGTGGACAGCTATGGGATGAGTTATAAAGCAGAGCTTCTCAGTGAAGCTTGCTATCAAACCGTGGATGTAAACTAAAACCTCCTCTGTCTTTGAGGCACACCTCTTAAACTCTGATGCATAGTATGCATTTTTTAAATCTTTGTCAACCCTCCGAGAGAATGCAAAGGATCTATGATCTCTAGGTAATAATACATCAAATGCAAACATATTTATGCTTGTAAATCAAGGCCCTTGACATCTGATCAGTCCTTTGAAGACATCAAAGTTGTTTTTAATCCAGCATCTGCAGTTCTTGGGCTTCTTTAAAATCATCATAGAGTGCTGGAATTTATAACAAAAGTATCGGTAGGCTTGAAAGAACATCTCAGGACATTGAGAAGATTTGAATTCACAAGGGATTCACCTTGAAGCTCTTAATTCAACTAATTTAGCTCAAGTACTTGCATTTACTGTAATAGAAACTGCGTGATGGGGCTTGGAGTTAAAATTGTACCTGTTTTGGCCTATACAAAGAAGGACATTTGCGGGGAAAAAAAAAAAAAAAAAGTACTGGATTCTTAGTAAGCACTACCTAAATAAAGACTGCACTTTCGTGGCATGGGGCTTTTGTAGGAGGAAGATGCAAATGCCACTCTGTGCAGTCATTGTATATGATGTCAAACAGTCTGCTAAATATAGCAGGCTGTGTTATGGAAAGGGAACTGCAAAACTTTCATGTGTCTCGAGATTTTAACCCTTTCTGATGCCTTTCAGTCTGTTTTAGGATTGGTGGAACTTAATTGAAGTGTATGCCTTGGTGAATTTATGGGTGTAATATCTAATACACATTCAGATGGAAACACGTGGATTTAATAAGGTTTGTGCATTCAAATTTAAGACCAGACCTCAAAGCTGCAAAACGAAACATATGACTGTCAGCAGTCATGGCTGCTCAATCAGTGTCTGAATAAGACTAAGCATCAAGCCCGCCCAGGATCTGAGTGGCATGTATCCCCGTGGTTTTAAGGTGTTTCAAGTCTGGAATTACAGGAAAATTGATGTTTTGCTTCTCTTGAACTGCCTTCAAAGCTGGATATTTGTTTCATTTGAAAATCCCCTTCCTGCTCCTTGTTTCTCATCTTGAATGCCTATTTTTTTTAATTTTATTTTTAGTCTTTTATGTCACTTTTACAGGCAGTCTTCAATATGAGGTAGACTCTTCCACAGCAGTGAATATTTTCACAGGTGTAAAGGAACAGAGAGATTGCTGTAGTTGGCTAACTGGCAAGATTGAGAACGGTTTGCTCCTGTGGGAAAAGTGATCTGGGTGACCAAAGTAAGATCCCTGCTCTCCTAATGAAAGTGACAGGTAAAGACAATTCCTACAGAGTATGAGGCAAATAATTAAATACAATCAGATTTATATGTGAAAAGATGTATGTTACCTTTCCTTGCCCGACTGAAAATTCTCATTGACCTTAGTCAATGCAAGAAGTATAAGTAATACTGAAACTAGTTCGTGTTTTCTTGCACGATGATAGGAAAGGATGCTCTGCTTTTATTGTGCACCACACTAATTCTGTGTGTCTCATTAATCACCTTCTCAGCACTCAGGATCAAGTCAAGTCCTTTGGAAGAGGCCAAATGTCTTCATTAAATTCTGAAGGAGTCCAGAACGGGCAGCACCCTAGCTTGTTCCTCAGGAGAGGTGCAGGGAATAAGTTATCTGAAGGTGAGAGGAAAAATATTCAGAAGGGCATCAGTAACCAAAGGGTTTGCAATTAACCGTAGAAAAAATAGTGCTCTGTGGCATTTGTGCTGCCTTGGCCTAGCCTTTTATTTCCCCTGGGATGTATTTATAGTTCAAACCAACGTCTTGAAAGAAGTTAATTGCGCAAGGTTTTTACTCAGGAAATTTGGAAGTCAAGAGTTTAAAGCCAAGGTCCAGATTCTGCTTTTTTTTTTTTTTTTTTTTTTCCCCTGTCCTTCTTCCCAGCCTTAGAGAGACAAGTTAGAGGAAATGTGTACTTCTCTCCTGCCAGCCCCAGAATCATAACCCCAGATCTTAAAGTTGGCTGCAGATCGATCGCCAAGGTTAATGCACGCAGCAGGAGCTGCCGAGTGCTGGGACTGCTTCAGTGGGAGACACTGCGATGGACCCGCTTCTCCCATCATCACAAAGAGATGGAAGAGAAATGGAAATGAATATTCTGTATTTGGCAGAATCCAAGGTTGCTGTGAAGCTGTGTCAGTCCCGTACCTTTTCAGGACTGTTTTCAGAACCCTTTCTTGAGTTGTTTTTCAATCTTACCTTTAATGTAAATGTTCGAATGAAAAGAAAACACAAAAAGCAATGTTGTGAGAAAAACTTGTTATCTGTAGCCTTTACTATAGTTATAGGCTTAATTATAACCTGATGGGGGCGAGGAGCCTGTTATAATTCATGGCAGCAGCTACGCTGAAACTGGCCCCGCTGTGGATGCAGAGGAATCGAGGTTATGTGTAACATACATGACTTTATAACATATATGCTTTGGAGTTTTGTTTTCCTAATAGAAAAATATAAGATGGCTTGTTTTTTAAGACTCAAACACACAGTTTAGAGGAGGGAAAGGGAAAATGCATTTTCAGCTAATTTTTGTTAGCGTAATAACGCATTTTAGCATTACAAGTAAAGTTGTAGATAAATGCACATTGTTAATGTGCAGTACCAGGGACTATATTTTGTTATTGATGTTATGCAATTGTGGCCATGGAAAAGTATTCTCTATGTAGTTTTTGCTACTTGGATTTAGAAATTTAAATAACTTCTTAAAATTTACCTCTCACTGTAGGAAGAAAGATATCTGTGGTGTTCCTGCAGAATACATTTAGGAGCAAAATCTGGTAATTTCTAGAAGAATGAGACAAATACAGATTTATTCACTTAGGTACCATATTTAGTTCCATTTTATTTTCATTGATATGTTTCAATTCATGACATGCTTTGATTTTTTTTTTTTTCGATTTTTTTATGTTTGAAAGATATCAAATCGCATTCTGGATTTAATTGAGGAAAACTCCATCAGCTGCACTGGAGCTGTGCCTGTTTTCACTAGCAGGAAAAATGAGTCAGTGAACTCAAATTACATAGGAAAATCACTTAAAAGGTGTGCTTTTCCAGATTGGTGAAGGACAGCAGATGTATTTTATTACAAATGAAAGCAGTGCCATGTTTTAGAGGTCACACATATGGGGCCAAATTCTGGCTGGCAGTTTTGTTTACACACATGCCAGAAAACCTGAAATTGAAGGCGAAATACTGGCAGGGAATTTTCTGCTCAGTTCTCATTCTGCGTTCCCCCAGGGAAATGGTCATCAAGTCCTGGGACCAGGACCCCAAAGAAAGCTGTGTTCCTTGAGTTAAACCTACCCAATTACCTGAGACATACAGCTAGCGTGTTATTCCCCAGCCTGTTCTCTGCTGCCCGTGGTGGGAAATGAGCCCCTGCAGAAGGAGGATTATTTCCCAGAAGAGAGGATGCCCAGGTGAGTAGAGTAACGGTTTGGGTCAGTTCTCATATTCTGCAGATTAACACCTAGAAAGGTGGTAATCCAGTTTTCTCACCACTAGTTTCTACACAAATTTGCAATTCTGATCTATTTTTCATGGTGTTCTCATTTTACATACGGTTTTCCAAAATTTAGATAGTTGTTTATAATTATCTCATTTACTTTTTCTTTACCAGAAGAACCTCATCACCTAATTCCTGCCTGTCTCCTTTGAGTTAATTTATTTGTGATAACCCCATCAATCTACCGGGTATATAAATCAACTGTGTAGCTCAGCAGCTGCTTGATAAATGAGTGCCCAGCTGCTGACACACTGCCTCTGCTACATACAGGGTCCTGGCTTCCAGTGAGCTTTGAAGTGGCAAACAAAAGTGTTTAGTATTGACCTATGAATCCTAAAGGGTTGAAGACCATTCTCCTTGACGCTCTCCCAGCGTCACAGTGTCCTGAAAGGATGGCAGATATTACCCCTGTGACGGAAAAGCAAGGGTCTCTGCCCTTCACAACATAAGCCTGGTGCGAAAACCCCAGCAACAAGACTGGGGGAATACCTGATGCTGTTGGGGCAAGGCAAGGGTGCATTTTTTGATGTGCCGCTCCAAGCTGTGCAGAGCTCCGTGTGCTCCAGCAGTCAGCGGTGCTGGCGAGGTACCAAAGCTGCCTGGTGTGTTTGGTTTGGTCGTGTCGCTGCAGTTCAACTAACCACGGAGAAGGCTGCTGGCTTTAATTTCCCTCTGGTGTTTGCGTGGGCCTGGAAACTCTAGCTCTGCTGTCAATGTGAGGTTTTATTAGCTGAAGCTGAAGTTTTCTACTTTATTTTTCTAATAGAAAACTGGTTGTATTGGTTATATTGATGATATTACATATGCAAACATATTTGATGTCAGAGGATAAATGTCTCCATGCTTTGGAAATACACCCATGCAGCCTTGCTGCTGTGTAAGCTCTGATTTATTTTAGGGACCCTTGACGGTCCTCAAAAAATTTCTTGTTTTGTGCAATAATGTAATTTCTTAATATGCTGTGCTGCTAGTTTTTCCTCATTCCCCATCCGTACTGGCAACACACTTCTGCTTTTCATCACCAAATTTCTAATGCATGCTGTGATGCTGACCAGTTTATTTAATGGCTCTGCCTGTTGCTCAAACCTGTAAAATTGATGTTTCAATTGTTACTTAATACAAAAATTAACAGAGCTCTGGGCAGGCAGGCTGAGAGTATCAGAGGAAAGGTTTTATGTAATTATGTACTTATGTAATTATGTATTGTTAAATTTTGTCGGATTAAGGGTGTCCCTGTGGGTAAGCACATGATGCTATGTTCCCAAATGGGTGATTGATGAAGATACTGAGATACTACTACATAGATAATATATATATATATATGTGTATATATATATATATATATAATGTTTCTTTATTTGGCTTGCATGCATAGTTATAGAAGAGTAACCAATTCCTGCTTGTCTGGCGAGCAGTAGGGGAGACACAGGGCTGACAAATGGTTGCCTGACAATCTGCTGAGTCTTGGTAGGAGGAGTGTGTTCGTGGGCTTCTCGGGCAGATGCTCTCTGTTTTATTGTGTGCTTTGCTCACTGTCGTTCTTTGTTGGAATTGTTCGTTTATCCTGAAGTAACTTTTCTTTATGCAGAGACCCTGGATTCTGTCTCGTGTGGGAAGGGAAGAGTGAGAGAAAGCCTAGACTTGCCCACTCGCACCCTTTTTGTACGTGCGAGCTGCATATTACTGCTTTGTTTCAAATGAATAAAATTTGTAAACTTAATGGAACCATGAACAGAACTGCAAACTAACTTCCAAAAAAATCTTGGCCTCAAGTTTTAAGTGAACAGATTTTGTTCATTCTTATTCCTCTTTTGTGTTAGTTGAATTAAAGAAAAATAACTCTTCTTGGAACGCAAAGTGAAAGCTGTAATGTTACATACGCAAAAGCTGTGCAAGTTGGGCAGGAAAATAACGTCCCCGAGTATTTGCAGTGGTTGTGCTTGCTCAGAAAGGAAGCTGACACAACACCGTTTCCCTTTTCTAACCGTTCTCCACTCAAACTCAGCTATTAAACATAGTGCAGGTCATCGGTCACAGGCATCACATTGAAAGCATTGAAACAGCCTTCAAACAGGTTTACTGAATGGTTTTGTGTAACAGATAGATCCTAGGAAGTAGCCATCTGCTGATGTTTATTCCACCAAAGAAGCTACGGTGACATTTACTATCCTAAGCTTTACTGCACCTCACACCATGGCTCTCTGCTGTAACCTCTTGTGCTAACTTCCACGGTTCGTTTTCCTCTTTGGCTCTTCATTGTGTGGTTACCAAAATGTCATGGCTATGAACCACGACAACAGTGCTTTTCAGTGTTGGGTTTGTCCAGACTTGTGTATTTTCCTACCCAACGACAAAGATTACAGTATTAAAGCAGCAGTGATCTTCTGCTCTTCAGGTTTTCTTGCAAACATATCAAAGAAAACAAATTACCAGGTGAAATCACAGCTAGCTTTTGACTGGTTCAGGTGGACTTTTACCAGTCTCCAGTCTTATTAGACGTCAACTGGAGATTTTTTTGCACAAGTTTAAGAATTTCTCTCCAACTTGATCGTGTAAAAGATTACGAGCAATGAAAGTATTATTTAATGGGAGAAACGTCATACTGTCTCTTGGAAATGAATCTCATCTGCAATTGTGTGAATTCTGGATATGTCTCAGGGAATTAAAACTTTGTAATTTAAAGTAGAAAAATTGTTTTTAAGTAACTGGAAAGAATAAGTATTATTTATTTTATTGAGGCCCCAGGCTCAACAGTTACAAACTTCTCCAGTTATAATGATGAATAAAGATATTAAAGGCTCTTTGGTTTGCAAGTCATTTAAGCAATTTCTCAAAATGCTTGAGCTGTTATTGACAGAAGTGGAATCCAAACAGAAGTCGGTACCAAAACGATTAACGTGTACTCAGCATGCAATTACCCTGCAGGAATTGTTTCAGGCCACGTTAATTAGTCAGTAGCTAAACATGAGGCCACCTTGCAGTCAGCCTGCTGTGGGGAAAAGCAGCAGGGGCTGGGCAAGGACATTACATCCAAGTAGGTAAGTCCTTCTCGTTTGGACCTTCCTAATATTGATGTGGGAGCAATTATTTGTTGGACTCTCTCCTTTTAGGCAAGGTAAAACTGTCAGTGATAAATCTGTGTTCATCAAGTCGGCTAAATGTTTAGGAATAAGCAACAAGTTTTACCTCTGGCATTGTGTACACTACAGCTTCCTAATCACGAGAGGGAGATCAGGTAAAGATCTTCATTCTTTCAATTTATTCTTCTTCATGTTGAGCAAATGAAATATTTATTACAAATGAGTATTTTTGTTCAAATTCTTCTTAAAACCAGTTCTTTGAATGAAACCACTTGTTAAGTGCGTGCTCTTCCTTGAGTGCCATGAGATTCAGCAGCACAACTCATCTGGATCCCTGCAACACAGTTAGTTTCCCAATAGCTTTGTGGCCTGTGGTACATCAAGGGGAAAAACAAAACAAAACAAAACAAAAAAAACAAACCACATGTTATGACTTTACATTTTGAGGGGGTTTATGCTTCTGCTTCTCAGAAAAGCTGCAAGTGTGATCCTTCCCAGCAAGGGAAGTGTGATGAGGGGTTTGGTCTTAATTTCAGTTTTGATTAAATCCTGTTAAACTGCTTGTCTGCTGTATGTATTTTCTGTGTTTGCTTGCAGGCTTGCATATGTATGAAAATATGTACTCTTCCCATCCCTGCTTCTTCAGGAAGAAGATCGGTATTTTATGCATAGTCTTCATTGTACATATTAAAATGGAATGGAAAATGCAGGCAATGAGGAGGAGAAGCTTTTTCTTTCCTTCTTTCATTCTTTCCGTCTTTAAAAATAAAATAAAATAAAATAAAAGACCTTGTGAAAATACGAGCAGTTTCTGTTCTGATGGTGGAAAAGATTTTGCACATTCATGAATTGGAATGACTTTCTTCAAACTTTAGACAGTGAATGTAAGCAAATGGCCATTTTTCTGACGTCTGACGTAGTGTTTGCATATCAGGGTCAATATCAGTAAGATTTCTGTAACGTATTTGTATTATCTGTGAGCTGATCAGATGGAGCGTACAGGTAACTTAGCAGCTTTACTGTGTGTGTACCACAGCTTTGGTATTAGAGCTCCTCCGTTGGCCAGGCACCGTTCCTGCAGGAGCTGGGCTACCTGAGGTCAGTAACCACCACCAGTACTTATTAGTAAAATCTTTCTTCTTGCCACGGATCACAGGACTGCAGGTAGAACTACTGGGTAGAACTGCTGTGGCTATGGGTAGCCTTGTCCTGCAGTTTGTGCTCCTGTGGGATGCTGCAGGCTCAGATTTTCACCAGCATCCTACATGGAGAAGAAAGCACACGAAGGGAAAGAGTGTGTGTAAGCTCTCTTTCCAAGCAGACCTCACTCACTCAATTAAGAAAATTGCTTTGGAAGGAGAAAAAGCCCGGTTGTGTGCAGGGTAGCGTGCTGTACACTATCAAAATAATTATTTAATGGAAGAAAAAAAAAAAGTCAGTCTTTGGTTTTGGGAAATGGGACTTCATTGTGGAAAAGTGAGAATGGTTCTCACTACAGAGACTACAAAAGAGTAATAACCGAGAGCTTTTAAAAGCAGGAATAATTCTACCAGGATTACCTGAACTACACCGAAGACTGGAAATTAGTGGAACTCCCGATGGTGGGAAATGCTGCAATACCCTTCACACAGCGGTGAGGGGAAGGCGTCCAGTGAGGTCTGAGCCTGGCAAATTACTTAAGAAGATTATATTATGTGATCTGCTGTGCTGGGTGTTTCTGGGAGGCCCCAGTCCAACATAGGATTTTCCCGTGTTATTAACTATAAGCTATGGAACTTTAAGTACTTATAGTTAAGTAAATGCTTAAACGATTTCCTCATTTGAGACCCAAATAATATGGAAAGTCTTTGCAGTGCTATAGCTGAAAGGTATGTTACAAATTACTTTCCTTCCCCCCATCCCTGTAGGGCATGAGCATACTCAAAGTTCTCTTTTATAAATATCAGTGGTAGATAATAAGAATTTCAGGAAGTGATGGAAATTGAGATTTAATTTACTGCATTTATTTCATTAAATGATTCATCCATATATATATATATAAAAAAAAAAAAAAGGAGGCATAAGTTAGAGTACACTTAGAAGTAATTACAAGTCAGGAAGGTAAAAAAAAATCACATCTTTAATTTCACTCTCAAAGTAAATAAAAGAAAAATAAATTTGTTGCCACTGATTAAGGAGTATAATAGCAACAGCTACAAGAATTAATCTAACATGGTATTTTCATTACAGGATCCTGAATTCTGATCGCTGTTACCGTACTACACAGCATTATGGGTTCTTCTCATAATCCCATTCAGTTCATCAGGAAAGAGGTGCCGGTCAATAAATTTATGGGGATCCGAATCTAGCCCTGAAACCTAAAAATGTGGGAAAGCACAGTACATTAGAAAAAAATGAAAGCATGTCAATAAGCATATGATTAAATTGTATTCACATTAAAAAGTGGTTCAATAATATCAATAGCCATTACGAGAGGAACAACAAGGATGGTGTTCTCAGCGCTTTAGAAAAACATTTTGTTGTTTGCGTTTGGTTTATTCATAACATATGTAATGAAAAGTGTAAGAATGCAAGGGAAGTAATGAGTTTATTTATACAGAACTTGAGGGTGAAATGATACAAAACATAAATATGAGGAGTTTTAAAGTGCCAGGAGCAAACTTGAAAGTTCTCTCTGTGATGAAATATGGTGTCCAAAATATTTGCTAAGAGCTGTTGGTTATTCCTGCATGGATCTGGGTATGGAAAGCAGTAGTTAGACTGAGAAGGACAACAGCTCTTTGAGGCAGATGTGTGAGTCTTCGAGGGAGGAAGGCCAGTTGCAGAGGGAGGCTCCATGGCTGCAGGAATGCAAATCCATTGCATGGAGCTGGTTGCAGGGATGCAACAGCAGCACAGAAAGGAACAGAGAGGAATACAAGTGAAACAGGCTCAATGAAACTCTGCAGAGAGCACTGGCACAGGCTCCTTTCCTATCTGTTGGATTTTATATCTTTTTCATAGAACCAGGGTGTGCTCTGCTCTGTTCAGACAGAGCTTTGGTGAGCAGTTAAGGTAAATACGTGTATGCACATGTGGTTTGTCACTTCACCCGTCATTTTCACTTCCTTCTTAACGTCCTAATCTATGAAGTTTTCCTTATCAGAAAAACAGAACATATTTTAATTTTGTCCTTGCTGCGCTCTTCCTTAGATATGGTCCTAAGTTTGTAAATTTTTCTGGTTCCATTATCAAGCAGATAACGATTCCGCAAACAAAAACATTTTCCAGTAGCACAGCTCCATGCTGCAGGTCTTTTTCCTTCTAAGGTGCAAACACTTCATTTCTGGCTTAGGAAAAATGCAAGTGAATGTTAATTTTCTTGCTTTTTACCTCAAAACAGAAAAAAAAATCAAACTGAATTGTCTGGGATGGGGGAGAAGAGGAGGCTGGCAAAATTCTTGAACAAATCTTCAGACTCCCAAGTTCAGCACCAAGCATTTCAGCAGAGAGAGGAAATACGATGGTGGGGCATGCGAGCCCAGGCTCAGAGCTGCTTCCATCACTCAGCTCTGACACCAGTGCCCTGTGCACTTTTCATTTTCCCTGCCTCGGTTTGTCAGTGTAAGAAAGTTTGTGTCTAGCACCACTTGGTTCTTGGGTTCTGGCTTTATTGCAGAAAAGTGGGTCACCAGCATGGTATTGGCAGCTCGATTTTGGTGTCATTCAGGCAGCTGCAGAGAAACAAAGAGGCCATCGATTAGTCTAGCAACAGCCTGGGGCCTCTGTGTTTTAATTACATCTGTTCTTTGGTCTGAATTCATCCCTGCTGAAACATCATTAACTTAAATGAAACTCCACAATAGAGGAATTTGACCCAATATGTTTTTTTTTTTCTCTCTCTCTCTTTTTTTTTTTCCCCTCTGTGGTATTTGTACATCTAATTCTGTTCAAAATGCATCTTTCCCACAACAAGCAATCGGGTTTCTGTACAAGTTGGAGGTTGGGGTTGCAAAGAAGCGCTCAGACCAGGCCATCGTATGCCCTGTGGCACGGTCCCCAGCCGCTCCAGCTGAGAGGAGCCCAGCAGATTCTGCTGTTGGCTCTGTCTGTCCGTCTGTCCAGCTTTTGCAAGCAACCTCACTCCGTTTTCAGTGCCATTTCCAAGCAGTGAAATAAAATATTTTTTCCTGTCTTCTTTTACGATAAGACGAAGCTTTAAGCAACTGTTAAAATTTATTCCTCTGTTCAGGGGGCCTTCTCCAGCCCAGCTTGCAGCTCTGTGTTCAGCACAGGAAAGCCAGTTGTGTTGCTTGATTTACCAAATGGGAACTGATTATCAGTTGCATCGCTACTTTGGGCACTGTGGGTAGCAGGCTAGGGATGAGAAATCCCCAGTGAAATCCACTGTCAGGTGGACGCCTTTCTGGACGGGGTTGTTTTATGTGGGACATTTTCTGCCAAGGCTTGGCTGTTCTGCTGGTAGTTTTGGTTTTACTTTATTTTTTTCCCCCTCCAGGGTGGTTATCTGAGACGTGGGGAGCCAAACCACGTCAGGGGTTAGCGCTACGACGCGACGCCCCTCAAGCACACGCAGGAATGCATCTGGTACGCGAGGCATCCGGAGGGGGAGCCTTTGCCCGTGTGGGCACGTGGTATCGGGGGGTGCAATCCTCAGGGGGGCTCCCAGCGGGGCAGAGGGGTGGTGAGAGGCTGAGCCGCCACTCTTTTCCACAGCCACCCGCGCTGGCTGGCTCCGGCAGGACGCATGCAGCATCGAGAGCGGGAGCCAGCGGCCGGGAGCAGCAGTCTGTGGCCAAACCCACGCAGCGGGCGGCTTCAAGGGCAAATGGAGAGGCAGAGGCCAGGGTGCAGAGCTGCAGCTGCTGTCCTGGCCGGGCCCTTGCTCTCCTCCTTCCTGCAGGCCGCCCGGGTCAGAGCCCAGCAGGGCTCTCTAGCAGCGGAGAATGGGAGCTGGGCTGCCGAGGAAGCCCAGGGCAACGAATCCTTGGAGCACGCCTTCTTCTCTCTGGATTACCAACATGTCCAAGTCCCCTTTGAAATCACGCTCTGGATCATGCTTGCATCCTTGGCCAAAATAGGTAAGGCGTCTCGGGAGGGTGAGGAGCGGTGCCTCACCTGCTCTGCGGGGTGGCCTGGGGACAGCAGTGGGGCAGGGACGTGTCGGTCCTTCCTCAAATCCCCTTTGTGAGTAGGACCAGGAGGAAAAGGGACCAGCTGTGCTTCATCTCCTGAGCTCAAGGCTGTCTGGAATGGGAGAGAAACAGGTGATCTTGGAGCCGGAGGTAACACGCCAAGTCCTAAGGAGGCACACCTTGTGCGTCAGACTTTTGCTGAGACCTAAGTTGTACAAATGTATCTGTGTGTGTGGTGATAATCGGACTTGGAAGCAGCCACTGTGCCCTTCAGGGAACACTTATAGCTGCTGTAATATTTCCGTGAGACAGATAAAGTCAAATGAAATGCATAAGGCTAGCAGACCTGCATTCATCTGCAGAACTTGCCATACGAAAGGGGAATTTATATACCCTTTATCCCCCCCTCCCACAGAAATTGTGATTGCTTCTGTGAAATTAACAGTATATAGGTTATTTTACCACCTTTTCCTTTTATTTTTTCCTCAGAAAGAAAACATCTCTGAGATTTGTTTAGATCAGAATTACTTTCAGATGGAAATGGTCTCTTCCTTTTGCTATTCTGCACTTTATGTGATGAGGTTTCAATTCTGTCAATACAGAATTGAAGAAATAGCAATAATCACAAATATTTATTTATTTATTTATATTCTAGTTTGGTTTGTTTGATTTCTTTCTTTTAATATAAACCCACCTTGAGTATTTCCAGTGTTTGTCAGGATTTCTCTCTAACACTGGGTTTTGCGCAAGGCTGACCTGATTGGAAAAAATAAATAATAATAATAATAAACCAATGTTACCATTAGATTTGTGCTAATTATTAAGCGATGTGAAAACTGGTACTATTTATAATTTATGAGATTCCTTTTTTTGATCTTTTTGGATGTATGGGATCTGTATTGTGTTTAAAATTAGCAGTTACTATTTCTGTTCTTCGTGCTTAGTTGGCATGCTAGCTAGATTACATCATAAATTATCTCAGACTTTTTTTATGCAGATTTTTTTTTAATGTTTATGTGTTACCAAAAATACATCTCTAATGTTATGCTATGTTGAACTGCAGTCTGAACCAATAATAAATTCAGAAAGTTTGGTATTTCCAGCAATCTTTCAGATTTTTGAGGCAGTTTCTGATTGGGCAATTTTACCGTAATTATGCACATCTTTTGTTATGATTCCAAAGTGCAGCCTGCAGAAGGAGGGAAGTTAGGAAGCTTCCTCACCCCACTGAGGAGCTGGTGCTCTTTGGCCAGTTTGGCTCCTGAGATAATATGGATTTTTTCTCTTCATCCCCTTGCAGGCTTTCATCTCTACAGCAAGCTGCCTTCCGTCGTCCCAGAGAGCTGTTTACTGATATTTGTAGGACTCATCATGGGAGGCATCATCTACGGCTTAAATGACAAGTCGCCACCCGTTATGGACAGTGACATCTTCTTCCTCTACCTGCTGCCACCCATCGTCCTCGACGCAGGGTACTTCATGCCCAGCCGTCCCTTTTTTGAGAACATCGGCACCATCCTCCTGTACGCGGTGGTGGGGACGATATGGAACGTGTTTGGGATTGGCTTCTCACTCTATGGCATCTGCCAAGTGAGGGCCTTCCACCTGCAGGACGTCTCCTTGCTCCATAACCTCCTGTTCGGCAGCCTGATCGCTGCGGTGGACCCGGTGGCAGTGCTGGCTGTGTTTGAGGAGATACACGTCAACGAAAAGCTGCACATTTTGGTCTTTGGCGAGTCGCTCCTGAATGATGCAGTGACCGTGGTAAGCCTTCCTCCACGAGGGGAAAAGGCTTTAACAACCTCTTCTAGCAGAAGACGTGGTCCTATTCTCTGGCCTCAGGTTGTTGGGTGGTTGTTGGCACCCTTCAGTGCAGCAGAGCTGAGCACCTGGCTCATGTCTGCAGGCAGAAATGCATGCGAGTGCTACGGCATCATCCTGTCGGGCTGCTGAACACTTTGCTAATGGATGTTTTTCTCTTTCCTTTCTCACCCAGGTACTCTACAAGTTATTTCGCTCGTTCTGTGAAATGCCAGCCATCCAGACTGTGGATGTTTTTGCTGGAGTTGGAAAATTCTTTGTGGTTGGGATTGGAGGAGTTTTAGTAGGTCTTACCTTTGGGATGACGGCCGCCTTTACCACGCGATTTACCAAGGACATCCGTGTAATTGAGCCGCTCTTTGTCTTCCTGTACAGTTATCTCTCCTATCTCACTGCGGAAATGTTTCACCTCTCTGGAATCGTGGCGTAAGTATGTCCTAGCACCTCGTTTCTCCAGGGAAGTTTTTTGGTTATACTTGCTGAAAAGCGTCAGAAATTTTTAAAGTAAGTTTGCTTAGCTGGAAATCTGTCTGTGACAGCGAGCAGAAAGTTCGGGTGGGCCTGTCCATCACCTCTCTGTCTCTAGTAATGTTTGAAATCCTCTGACCAATTTCAGCCAAATTTGGCAGAGATCAGGGTTTCCAAGGTGCTAAACCAAAACTGCTTGCAATGTATTATAGCACAGTCAGTTCCATACACTGATAATTGAACGCTGTGCTTACTGTCTCACTGTGAATTTCACCTGCAGAGCTGGTGCTGAGAAAAAATGGATCTACTAGTCCTAATGGTTGAAGAAATCTCACCTTGGAAAGCAGAGACAGATGAAAAACACAGCACAAGTGATTCAGTCCTGATACCTGTGGGCTGATATTTGTTGCATTTGGTTCTACTGCCTAAACTAAGTTAGCTGCTGCTGAGGATCACAACCAACCATTTAATATTTCCCTAAAGAGTATAAAGTGCACTTAGACTCCACTGATAGCTACGTTGTAAACAACTGTAAATCTGATGATAAGATTTAAAAAAAAAAAAAAAAAGGCTAAAAAATAGAGACAGGGGTATCTGGGAGATCTATTTTAAAACCAATGATGCTCCTTTGGATTTAAACTATTCCTATACCTTGCAGATTTTGTTTCCTTGAATAGTTGATGTGAGCAATATTCTGGCATTACTGACAACAAGTCTAGCTCTGGGAATAGGTAAGAGAAAGCCTATTTATAGGAGCAAAAGACAGAACAGTGAAATAAATATAATGCTGCATAATCATTGTGGAGCAGAAAACATTCAATCCTAATGGTGTCTCCTCCTATCAATCACAATCTTCTGTACCCATTATGGAACCCATTTTCTATTCTTTTGAATAATGTATTGTTTCTAAAGCAAAGCAATTGCAAAGGCAGCCGATACCTGCACTACTGCTCTTATAATTGGCAAATTATAAATGCCTCTTTTATATATCTTGATTTTTAAACAATACATTCATTTCTGACCAGGGAATTCTGTATTATAAGAAACAGACCTTTCAAAGAAACCAAATGTTTCTTTGACAATAATTTGATTGCCAAAAATAATAAATTCTACATAGTCTAAAAAAAAAAAAAAAAGAAAAGAAAAAGAAAAGTGAATGTAACCCAATCTGCTAAGCAGTTCTGCAAATGTTTTTTAGTTTGAAATATATATATATTTTCTCCTCATCCTAGTGGCAGTGTCCACCTTTGAAGCTGTGAGTGAACAGGTCAAATTTCTTCTTTCTTTGTGAAGCTAATCTGGACCCATATCTTTTTTTTTTTTTTTTTTTTTCCCCTTCATAAAACACTTTCAAAACATGGCTCTGGAAGTCCGTGGCCATAAATACTTGTTGGACTTCTTAGTTCCTAGTTGGAACTATTTTATTCACTATTTATTGAGGCAGTTACTGGAACTGAAGAATTCTTTTATTTAACTTGTGCTTGAGGCAAAGTGGGTCAGTCTGAAATCAAAAAGACCGATTTCAGAATATTTTTAAGTATTGGTACATTTTCTTAATAGATGAAGGAACTTAAACACTAGTTGAAACAGGGATTTGAATGTTTTGTCAGGCTGCTGAGTAAAATGGGATCTTTTCCCCAGTAAAAACATCGTGGCTTTTCTGAAGCTGACCTTTTGTATCCTGTGTCTTTACTGCAAGTCCTTTCCATCAACACCAGTGTTGTTCGTGGAAAAAAACAAATATTTCTTTCTCCTTTGAAAAATGTATCTTTTTTTTAATGGCAATGAGGAAAAACAAATAATTATTTTAAGATGAGTAAACAGAAATGTTTATGTGTTTGTTGTTTTCATTTGTTTGAATGCCAAGCCAAGGAATCAGTAACTCACAGTGGGTGGAAGTCCATCTTCATTTGAAAAAGTCTTTTTTTTTAATTGTAATGTCTTGTTTGTTTTTCCAACCAAATATCAGATAAGTGTTTTTCCATAATATTATCACTGATTTTCTTAGTGGTTTAAGTAGAGCAGAAATGAATGTAGCTGTTGTTCATTCCTTTTGCCTTGCTCCAATAATATATGCGGTTATGGCAGTGGTGCTGCATTAGTGATTCACCGATGAGCCAGAAGAAAGTGTCCCTTATTCTGCTCTTGTTAGCAGCCGTGCAAATTGGGAGCAGCAACACGGTGGCCGGCTCTGTCTTCCTGAAATAAAGAGCTGTGGAGAAGGCAATCAGGGTCTGTGATTTCATGCAGGTTACAAAACCACAACCAGATGAAAACTCTCCTCATCAGCAAAGACGTGGAGACTTTGATTAGTTCATTTTGATACCTGAGCTGAAGCAGGACAGCAGTTACCATGAAATCCCCTGTGAAAGGAGGTTTCAGTCAGTAAAACTCTGTGGATGGCCTTCCAAACACCAGTAGAAATCAGATCTCAGAGAAGTAAATCCATCTTGCCATTGTCGGTCCAACATTTGAAACAAAATGTTTCTATCCAGGCTAAAATATAAAAAATGGAGCTTTGACTCTCTCAGCACTCAATTGTTCTGACCTTCCAAGACTGCTGGCCTGAATACGTATTGATTTGAAAAGCTGATGAATTAGGCTAACCACATGTACCCTGTAACTTGAAGAACCAATTAACCATGAAAAATTGCAAGGCAGAAGTTTTAATTGGTGGAGCACACTTCTGAAGTGACCTTGGCTATGAGATACACGAGGAAGTTGAATGTTCCCACTATAGCGACACTCTCTAATTTGCTCAGAAACACAGCAGTGCTCTTGGAAGCCGTTTCTTGGCTCATTGTGCAGCCTGATGAGTGTTCATTAAGATTTTTATTTTTACTGCTTGAGCATTTTGTTGGGTTTTGTTTGGATGGAGGGGATAGCTTGCTGTGCCCATAGAATGTGCATTGCAGCTCCGGATGGGTTTGGGATTAGGCATCGTGAGGTATGTGTTGTGCTTGAGTTTCTCCAGCTTTAGGCTAGTTTTTTTTCCCTTGGGTGCAGGAGTGCAGCATTCAAGCTGCTCTGTGATTCTGAATCCTACAAGAGCCTGCTGTAGTGACCAGACAGCAAACAAACTCAAAGGAGTCCTATTTACGCATTTCTCATATCGAGAAAAAACAGTCTCCCTTCCCCTCAGACGTCTTTTACCCATCCAGGAGAAATAGCTCCTACGAATGAAACTCTTCGGCCCAGGTGGTGAGAGACTGGCACAGTCAGAGTGCTAAAGCTGTGTGGTGGTGGGAAGTGTTGGGTGTACTGAACTGGAAGTATTGCAGTGTGGCTATGATAAATGCAGATTGAGTTGTTTATCTGTTAAAAACCAGATTCAGGCAGTCTGGTCAACCCATCTAGTATCCTGCTGTCCTGGTGGTCCTGCTGACATCAGTGGGCTGATGTAGGAAGTGGATCACTACTGATGCAAACATCTGACACTGGATAAGCCATTTTTATTTTTTTCTTAAATGTCAACGTGTCAGTTTTCTGCACTGATGAAGAAAAATTTGTTTCATTTTCTCAGCATCATTGCTTGCGCCATGGGCATGAAACGTTACGTGGAGGCCAACATCTCTCTGAAGTCCCACACCACAGTCAAGTACTTCATGAAGATGTGGAGCAGCGTTAGTGATACCCTCATCTTCATCTTTCTTGGAGTTTCCACCATTGGAGACAATCATGAGTGGAACTGGCCATATATTTGCTTCACTGTCATTTTCTGTCTCATTTGGAGAGCACTAGGTATGGTGAAATCATGCTTTTTTTGGTGGTTGTTTGAGTGAAACATACAATTCTGTGAGATGGGAGAGTGTTTCTGCTCCCAACATCATCCTCTGCTGTTTCCCTGTGTGTGTGGTTATTACAGATGTGAATCCAAGGACTGGAAAGGGCTGCCCCAGCTGATGTTTCTCCTCCTCTAGAACTGCTGTCTGGCTCAAAAGCAAGCCATGCCCCTTACAGCAATTTCCTACCCTGTGCAACCACCACAGACAGCACTGGTGCTAAATAGAAATTCTCATATCTAGTTTATTGATACATCTGTCCTAGACCCTTCTTTGATTACCACGATCTCCTCTTCCACTTCAGTGTGGCTTAGTCCCTTGGTATCTTCACAATAGGAGAAAGGGTGTAAGTGCAGAGCCTGGGATCAAAGAGCTGTGTAAAACCCTGGGGCCTCTGACTGCATATTCCGAATTGCAGGGATTTAAGGGATTTAATTCATAACAACTTCTGTGTACAGCAGTGTCCTTAAATGGAAAACTGTTGGAGCCATCAGACAGCTGTCCCTGGAGATGCTGTTCTGCTTTACATAGCTTATTTCTGCTTAGATAAGAGCTGGGACCTAAAATGGAGGTAATAGGAGAAAACGTGAGGATACTTGTGTAAATACAATTTTAGATGCCATGTTTAGGAATATAAGTAGCTATAGTGAGTTGTCATAACACCCATCCAGATTTTTTTTTTTTTTTTGGGTGGTGCTGGTGGTGATTACTTATAAGAACAAATCTGCATGTTGTGACATGGGAAGAAAATGCCAAGACCCAACACCTCAGTGCCTGCTTGTTCCTCTGTGGGAAAAACTGTTAGCAGGAAAATTATACCGTGAAACAGTTTTGGAGCTGGGCTCCAAAGCATTTAAACTGAGCTTTCCAAGGTGTGCTACAGACTCAGCAATTACCATTGTCCCTCTTTGGTTCTCTCCCCCTGCTCAACCAGGGTCAGCTAGAGCAGGATGCCCAGGACCGTGTCTCATCTGGTTTTTAATAGTAGATAGATAGCCAACAGATAATAGAAGGAAGAGTGTGGACATATCCACAGAAGGCAATACCACTTCACTGATAATTGTGGCTAAAGATATCTTCTTGAGATCAGTTACAGTGAAAACATGAGTCCTGGTGCCAGAGTACTCTGGGATCTCATTTTATAATGTAATGTAATGAAATATAATACCGTTTAATATTGTACAAATGTTTTTTTGAAAGGAAAAGATGATAGAGATGAACTCCATGACACCAATATGTTGCCATCTTCTTCCTTTTCTATCCTCATTTATGAATGTTTTTATATATTAACAATATCTGCAGATACAACAGAGCAAAAGAATTTTGGCAAAGAATTCGATATCTACAAAGCATTCAATTCATTTATGTTTACAAACCACTGAGTCAAGCAGAATGGCAATTTACTTGAACTCAAATTTGATAGACACTTCAAGAAATTGCTTAAATAGGATAAACCATGATTAGCAAGACACAGCAGAATGTGTTTTACTAGCTGTTAATACATGCCAAGGTTTGTTTTAATAACTGTGCACTGTAAATGCACTTGGAAATGTGCATACATTCAAATCTTTTATGATTTTTTTTTTTTTAAA
Organism: Aythya fuligula; assembly: GCF_009819795.1. NCBI lineage: Eukaryota > Metazoa > Chordata > Aves > Anseriformes > Anatidae > Aythya > Aythya fuligula. Next base: position 19,236,993 of record NC_045571.1, on the reverse strand, counting down.
CTAGATGGCTTAGATGAAAAGAAGTTCTGAATTATTTTGATTTTTTTTTCTCATTGCATAATCATCCTGCATATCTGACCCTGAATGTGGGTCCCCACAGCAATGTCGTGCTCTGCGTGCAGGGCATCAGTGCATGGGGTGGGTGAGAGCTGGGCAGAAGTGGTTGGGGCTGGGCTTGAAGCTCCTGCCTTGGAGGTGGTGGCAGAGGTGGGACCTGCTCAGCCCATCTGAGCTGCAGCAGATCTGGATGTGCTCATGGCGCAGGCCCAGACCCTACAGATTCCTCCCGCAGGAATCGGGTACTTTGGGGTTGACAGTACTGGGCTGAGGGTGTAAGTTGTGCTGTAGTCCCTCTGGATTTAGTTCAGAGCCTTTTGGTGCAGAGTAGAGCATTTGCTTGAGCTAGAAGCTGCAAAGCCCCTTGTAACCAAATCTCTCCCCAGGAGCTCTTTGGGCACCCATGCCATGGTGCTCTGGGTGCAGGAAGGTGCCGTGAGGCTCACTTCATTGAGCTCACTGTTTCTGAACATCCACAGGTTTTTGTTTTCTTCTGCAATCATGTTGGTTATTTTTAGTTGAACATGTGTGGGAAGATGTTTGATTAGTACATTGTGCGTACGCTACTTTTGAAGTTTATTTCTTCAAGGATGCTTTACAAACACCCTCTAGAGGAGCAATAGTGATGTGGGTCCTGCTAATTCCTAGCAACAGGCAATGACAGTCTGTGTCACCAGTTCTCAAAATGGCTATTAATCTTCAGGAAATAAAATGTTTGTCATACCAGTTTGTATTAAGATCGCGGCTTATAGATTTAAGGCCAGACTTTTTGTACCTTTATGAATCTGTTTGTGTATTTGCAAGCGACTTTGAATTACATCAATCGCTGTGTCACCTTACACAGTTTAAAATTGAACAGCATAAGTCTTTGAGAGAAAAATTTGTGAAGAAAGAACATTAATGCAGGCTTAGTTTTTTTTTGGTATATGTATTTTTTATTTTCGTCAGTAAATGGTATGCTCTGGGCATCCGCAGTCATTGGGATAATACTAAAAATCCTTTGCAGAGTTCAGAGTCCTCCTGAAGGAAACTCCAGTTTTCCAGGTGGACTGTGATAAGCATGAGGCTGAGGGGGAAAAAGAAAATTTACTACAAGATGACCTGATTAAATTTTATAGTCCCCCAACCTGTCACCAGTCACTGGTATCTGTTGTATTCCCCCAAATCAAAAATGTCTGGGGCTGGAAGAAAAGCCCTTCTCCAGGGGCTTTGTGGAATTCTTGGGAATACACCCCCTTGGCCCTGGCCAAGTCCCAGCCATCAGTGTTTACCAGTTCAGTGATGTTCCACTGCAGAATATATCTTACAATTGTGAGTTTGAGATAATCAATATATTAGATATATTTATGAGATATGTATCTGTTTGCTCTTTTCGTTTGATGTGTTGCCGTCTTCTTTCCTGTTTTTCAGGGGTTCTTGTACTGACCTTCTTCGTGAACAGGTTTCATGTGAACACTGTCACCAGCAAAGACCAATTCATTATAGCGTATGGGGGTCTCCGCGGAGCCATTTGTTTCTCTTTGGTTTTCTTGCTTCCTGACTTTCACAGAAAGAAGCTCTTCATTGCAGCAACTACTGTTGTCATCCTCTTCACCGTGTTTGTACAGGTAAAAATGTTCAGTCCAAAGGAATGAGAGATTCCTTTGCAGATATAGAGAATGAGCATGATATATATATATATATATATATTTTTTTTTTTTCAGATGAATAACCAGTACTAAGCTATTAGATCTGATGCACAAGCTAATGGATAATCTGTAGTTATTTTATGATGATTCAGCAGGAAGGGGATTGTGCTATCTCTTCCACTGGAAAAAAAATTTGGGTGTGTTTCTTGTTATAAAAGCCAGGAAAATCAAAAGTAAATGAAGTCATAACACATATGATTTATTTGCCTTTCTCTCTCTCTCTCTTTTTTTTTTTTTAACTGAGCATTAAGCCTTGTTGCTTTCTGCTTTCTCTTTTGGCTGTAGCAATTCTTCAGTCATATTGCAGAATCACAGCAGTGATTCTCGCACAGAAACCTTCCTCTTGCACCAACGTTTTTGCACAGCAGTTGCTGCTTTGGGTCTGCTGGATCTCGAAGAGGGAACAAGTTTTGCTAACGAGGGAACCTCATCTTGCTTAAGGGGATCCAAACGCAAGCATGCAGAAGTTCCTATCAAAACTCCTCTGTGCTGGGATTACCCTGTGAATGCATTTCTGCGGCTCTGCCAGCAGTGCTGTGGTGGCTTTGTTTGGCGGATCCCGTTGGGTCCCGGTGGAAGGCGGCGGGTGTTGTGCTCTCCTTGGGGCTGCGCTCAGCATCACCCTGACACCTGGCGGTGGCACAGCTCCGCAGGGCCTCCCGCTGGCCTGAGCCCAGGAGCAGGCCTCCAACTCCCAGGCTGCTGCAAGGGTTTCCCTGAAATAACTCCTTTCACTTCACCACTTAAATGCCGTCGTGTCCAAATGAGGATGCAGCGGAAAAAATTGGGGTCGTCTGGTCCCGAAGCGAGCGGGGTCAGGCATGTGATGCTGAGCAGGGTGCTGAGCGGGGCTGCCCTCCTGCCGCCCCCCTCACACCCTGAGCCCCTTTGCCTGCCCTGGAGCAGCTGCTGGGCCTGCAGGAGGTGTCGGGTCAGGGCGACAGCTGCCGAGCATCGCCCCGCCGCACCGAGCCCCTTCTGCTCGGCCCCCTGAGCGTGGGTGTTGGGCTCCTGAGCAATGCAGAGGGGGCCGTGTTTGTGCTGGGGTCGACTCAGGGCTTCCCCACGTCCTCCTAATCCACATCACGAGCCAAAAAAATCCTCAGAAGTGTGACGTGCCCATGGGTTGGGAGCAGGGTGCTGCAGGGCAGCTGCACTGGGCCCGGCTCGCAGGGCTCCGCTGCGGGCTGAAAGGGGAGAGCAGGGGCCAGAGGGTGGGGGGAGCGCGGTTAGGTGGAGGGTGACAAGTTTTAAGATGCAAATGTGGGTCAGAAATTGAAAAGATACGGTCACTAGGCACGTCCGCTCATGCAGAGACGCTCTTGAGCCTCAGACAAAGGTTGTTCTAAGGCAGCAGCTCCATTTTGCAGAGCCCTCGGAAAATCCTTCCCAGGACCGGGAAAGGGCCTTTGTGTAACCTCAAAGCTCGACTGGTGATGTCATCTCCGTGCTAAAGGGTGAGAGTTAAACAGGGTCCCCCGCGGGTTCGTGGCAGCGGGGCGACCCCTTGACCCGCAGCCATTCAGCAGGGGCACAGCCCCTGCTAAGGCAGGCTCAGCGCGGGCTCCAGGTACCCGCAGTGTTGGGCCGCTGAGGCCACCACAAGAATAACAGGACGGGGGAGTAAACCTGCTCAAAAGCCGAGCCAGAAAGATATTGCTGCAGCCCAGCGTAGAAAACATAAGCAAAAAATACAGATGCAGGTATAATGGTGAACCACCAGAAAGGCGGATTTATAAATGAGTCCTGCAGCTTCAGAAGCCACTTCATTTTCTTGGACGTGCTGACCATGCTGTCTGAAAAGCCTTGTGCCGTGCAGACCAACAGCCAGCAGTAGGGCTTGTCCATACACGGGTCTGTCGGTGCTTTATATAGCCCAGGAAACATGGCTATTTTGGTCTTTCTAGCTCAGTTGCATGAGGTTCTTCCCACCACAGGCCTGGTTAATGATTTTGGGAAGGCTGACTGAGCAGTTGTCAGTTCCTCAGTGCTTCCAGGCAGGCCTGGATGTTCACCGCTTGGACCCGAAAGTCCTCCTAGGAGCTGTGGGCTCATCTGGAATGTCACAGGAGGCCTTCGTTGTTCTGCCTTTCAGCGTGGTTTAAAGATTAAATACTGTGTTCTCCATTTAAAGCTCACTCTCTCAGCCTATTGGCCTCTGACCTCTTTGGTGAAATTGTTAGCAAATATGATAACTGGGAAGTCTGTTTTTTTTATTATTATTTTTTTTATTTATTTTTTTTTCCCTTTTTTTTTTTTTTTTTTTTTTTTTGCTGACCGTGCTTACTCATTAGCTACTGGATCACTGCTGATAGAAAAACTTTGTGTGAGCTGTGATAGAGCTGTCAGCATCGTGGGATGCACTCTAGGCGAATTACCCCCAGTGGGTGGAGGAGGTCACAGGGGACCTATGGGCATGTCATGGTCTGGTGGCTTGCAGTGACATGCGAGATTCCTGTAATTCTGCCAAGGCGAGGAAGGGCCAAAGGAATGCAGGTGTGTAGGTGTTTCTGAATCTGGGAGTCCTGGGCATAAATCTCTGAAATGCTACTTTAAGATGAATGCAAATGCAGCTAATTATCCACTGAAGGCAAGAGACCAAACTGCATAGGCTCTACTTAATTTTTTTAATATCTTTTGTTTCTGAATTTGTGAGTTTTATGTTATTTACTCTGAATAATTATGCATTTTTTATTGCTATTAGCTATTAAAATGACACATTAATTGTTTTTGCAATTAAAAATGTGTTCAACTCTCCTCTGTGCCAACATTTGTGACATTCAGAAGTCATAAACATCAACCACTCCATCATTTTTGCTGTAAACATGTCCTAGAAAAGTAATTTCGTATGGAAGCCAGACTAAGAAATGCATCACAGCAGCATTTTAGAAATTCTCTCACGAGGCTGAAAGGACATTAAGACTCTTCCCTTGACCCTTCCCACCAGGTGGATACTTTGATTAGTAGACTTAGCCACTGGCTGACAGTCAAAGATCATTGGAGTAACGATCTGTGACATGTAATGCTCAGAAAGTTAGCAGACATCACCCCCTCCGGGCTGGGCAAACGCTGGTGGAGGCTGTGCGCTGTGAGGTACCCAGGGCTATCACCGTTTCTGGCTTTCCATCTGGAAGTCTGCAGGCTTGACCTTGAAATTACTGGTCGAGTCTTTGTGTCTTTGAGATGCCAGAGGCCAGATGAGGAGTGGGGAACGCTTCCCCTCTCTGCCTACACATCCCAAAGCCTGCACACGAGTTCCCGTTGATGAGCTACCTCTAGAGCTCCCTGCAAGCAAGCCAGCTGTGTGGCTTGCAGTTGGGGTAAGAGTTTCCAGTGTTGTCAAAGTATCACAGGTAGTATCCTGCCCGTAAAGCAGAGCAGAGGAGAGGTGCTAGCTCGAGCAGCAGGCCTTGGTCTGACAACCAAGTTATTCCTGCTGCAGTGGCTGGGGTAGCTGTGGTTCACGTCCATGCCTGTGAATTTGCTCCAAAAGAAGCAGAGCAAGCACTGTGTGAAGACAGCCTGATTTTTGGTTTTGTGGTTTTGCTGCAGGGGATGACCATCCGCCCTCTCGTTGACCTGTTGCATGTCAAGAGGAAAAGAGAGAGTGCTCCCACGGTGGGAGAGCAGATCCATATCCGGGTAAGTGAGGCATCCGTCAGCACACGGCTAGGGCTTTCCTGCATGCTTTGCTGACAGCACGTGGTCCTTCTGAAATGCAGCTCCTGGGACTCTACAGCTCTGTACACTCCTGTTGATTTTACCTGAATCCTCTGCAGGTCAGTCCCTTTCCAGGTTTGAAGTCCTATGCAGCTTTCTAGCCATGGGTTGCTATTATTTGCATTGGAATAGCAAGCACTGACGGACTCGGTCAGGCATTGTACTAGGTGATGCACAAACTTGACAGGAAAAGATGATCACTTGCCAAAAACTTGTGCTCTAACCTTGTTCAGAAAAGGGGAAAGGAAAAATGAGATTTGGGTGCTTTCAGGGCTGAAATCTGAAGTCACCAAAGCCTAAAGGTGCAGTTTGGTTCACCTTGCTCTTGCCATCCAGGCGTTGGCCTTTCTAGTTACAGAGAGCTTCTGAATCTGGTTGTTTATGCCCAGTCACACTTCCATAAGCACGGCTCCTTTAGGAATGTTTTTGTCTTCTTTTTTTTGGGTAGCTAGAAGTAAAGATATTAGGTCTGAGGACATTTATAAAATGTTTGCCATCATCACAATTAGATTGTATTACAGGGCTTTGTCTGAGGTGAACAGAATAGTTCAATAGGCTGAAGAGGCTTTTCCTATAATGAACAGAGAATACTTTCTTCTTTTGTTAGTGACTGAATAGTAAATCATCTCTGAAAATGTGTTTATTGGGAAATGTGAGCAGAAAATGGCTATGTACCAATTAAGCTAAGCAGACAAGGTAACAATGCCGATAGTTGGAAAGCAGGCATGCAGGGAGCCAGAAGCAGCTTTTGTCCTCAAATTTCTCAGCCCAGACAGTCAGGGCCCCTTCCCACCAGCCTGCCCAGGAGCTACCATCCAGCGCTGGCAGCAGCCCTGGTGGGTGGGGGATTTGTCCATCACTCCTCCAACCGTATAGCCACGGGTAGTGAGGGCTGTAAACCTGTGCAGCACTCTACCACAGCAGACAAGAGAACTGTTCTGCCTCTAACCCCACAAAAAAAAAAATCAATTTCTAAGAATTAGAGGTGAAGGAAGCTCTGGGAGCATTGGTACCCAAGTGAAGGGGCTTTGAGCAGTGGTGAACTCTTGCAGGTTACAGATGCCAGTAGGAGGGAGGACAATTTGAGAAGTTAGAGATTTAACTTCAAGGTGGAAAATCAGCCTGCTTGGGATTTTTAATATAATTAAAAATAAAATAATGTTTTTCTGTAAGGCACGATGTGGTCAATGACTTTATTTAGTGGGAAGTGCTTGGGAGAAGGCAGTGTTTGTTATTCAAGTGGAGCATTCATTTGTGTGTTATCTACATCTATATCCTGAAGACACTGTTCTCCTGAGACAAATTGTCCTCAAAACATGCGGCGTGAACATCTCCTGCTTATCAAGGCCCACTAGGCGGGACATGCCAGCCATTAGCCAACCTGTATGTATCATAAAGAACAGATCCATGTCCCTCAGCGATTAGTCTTTGCTTGCACAGGCCTGAAAGAAAGCAGCCAAATTACTCATTGTACTCCGGAACCAAGGGATACACGTGTAGGGCTGAATGGGGAATTGAGCCGACAGCCCCTCTTCTTGTTTGCCAGAGCTGTGTACCTAGCTGAAACCGTCCCCCGTTTTGTCTGCTGGCTTTTGATGTTTGCTGACTGAGTTCATCACGTATGCAATACATGCAAGCAGTGTACAGCAAAATCCTCTCTTCTGTTTAGTTCCTGGATCATTTGCTGGCTGGCATAGAAGATATATCTGGACACTGGGGACAGTATTACTGGAAAGACAAGTAAGGATTTGCCAAAATACAACTGGGTACATGCGTAGAAAAAAATGAGTCTGGTTCCCATTCCGTAAGCTTGCTCTGTGGGCAGCTGAGCCTCGTTCATCCTCGTGGCACAACACAGATGGAAGGGGGCAGCTTTTCCATCTGCAGCAAGGTGAGAGCAGGCTGTCAGGGCACCAGTGCTGAGCAGAGCAAAGCCTCTCCCCTTGCTTGCAGGTTGCATGTTGTTCTTTGCCCTCAAAAGACTCCTGTCGGCCCAGTGCCTGCACTCTTAGCAGCACGGGTAGGAGCTTGCAGCACTTGGAGAGGCAGCTGCTTGTTGCAGGCTGACAAATTACAGACCATCTCTGCTGCTTTCTGTAGCAGTTTTCATTGAGTTCTGGTAGGTTGTCCGCATAGGAGAAATTGTTATTATTTATAAAAATATGAATAGCTTAAAATATGCTAATATCAATCTACCTGGTTTAATTCCTGGCTGTGCAGACACACAGATGCAGCAAACTTCTTGATACGGGTTCAGATCAAGGCAGCTGACAGGTATTTTCTTGGAAGTGCCACTAGAGGGTATGGGAAGCGCTGCTGCTGAGTGTACTGGCTCCTTGCACATAGGTTTGTGTGCAGCTGACAGCAGCCAGACCATGTTTGATAACAGCTAGGTCTTTTCCAAACCTCATGCTGCATTTGAGCAGAAAGTGAGAGGAAACAGCTCAAGAGGGAATCTGGAAGTGTTTAAAACACTAAGTCCTGCCGTATCCCTTGGGGCTACTGCGTGTACTTATAGCACTTACTAGCCTTCATAATAAATTTGGCACTTTGGGGAGTTCTTACATTATTTGAAGATGTTTTAATATCTTAGCTCATGTACAGAAATAAATAGGGCCTGGCCTCTTGGGCCATTGGTTTCTGGAAAGCAGGTAATGAAATACAATAGAATATGGGGCAATCCATGAGCATGCTGGCTTGCTCAGAGGCATAGCAGTTCTGGGGAGTAGGGGGAACGAGACTAAGAATGTCTTGCTCTGTCCTCAAACAGGCTCGAGTATCTCAACAGCAAATACCTGCAGAAGATCCTGCTTCGAGAGTATGACCAGCCAAAATCCAGTATCGTGCTTCTCTACGAAAAGCTGGAGCGGAAGCATGCCATCGAGCTGGCAGAAGCCGGGCAGCTGGGTCACGCACCGTCTCACCCGTCCTTGCTGTAAGTGCTCCCTGGCCAGCTGCACGAGTCACAAAGTTTACAGTAAGGCCATGCCCCTGCTTGGGAAAGCCAGCAGGCAGGATTTATCCTCCTCCTGCCGTATGCTGGCTCTCGGGGCAAGAATCAGGACTGAGAATTATTGAGGTTTCTCAAAAGAAGAAATCTTATTATTATTTTTTTTTTTTTCTCGTGAGGGCTCTGACAGAGCTGCTGGGCTTTGGGGCTGCACTGCTGTGCATCTTCTGAAATAAGGTGCTCTGGGTTTCTTTGCAGCAACAGCGACAGGACTGTCATAACAGACAAAAAGTCAGAGGATACCCTGAATCCGGATGTCCTGGAAAATATACAGGAGATATTGGCAAGGAACCTGTACCGAATAAGGAGAACGGTATAACTCTTCCCTCCATCTGTATTTTAGATGTCCAATAACAAAAGTTATCTCAGTTATCCGAACAGCCCGCGCAGATGTTATGAATATTTACATAATTACTAATGATGTGTCTTTGTGAGCAGAGAATAGTTGGCTGTATGAAGCCAGATCCAGTTTCCAAGTCAGTGGCACATTTCTGTTTGCAGCATGACAGCTCTTGAAAGGTTCACCCAGTCAGCCTATAATTTCATGAAGTATTTTAGGCATCAGTACCCAGCACCAAAAGCACGAAAGGAGGAGCATGGGGATCTTCAGGCAGCAGGTTAGCACATCCAGCTGCCTCAACAGCTTCTGGCTCCCTACAGGCTGGGAGTCCCCCGGAGGAGGGGTGTTTAAAGTAGATGTGGTACTTAGGACATGGTTTAGTGGGCAATATTGGTGGTAGGTTGAAATAGATGATCTTAGAGGTCTTTCCAACCTTAATGATTCTATGATTTTATGAAAGATGAACACCCACCCGCTGTTTGCACTTATTCCTGCATGGCCAGCCTCTGCTGGGTGCTGTTTCATGGCATCCCATGCTCACAGGTGGTCTCTGGTGTGATGCAGGGCCCGGCATACAGCAGGCACAGGCTGCCTGGAGAGACAGAGCCCACGGAGCAGGCCAAGGAGATCCTGATCCTGCAGCGTAGGAGCCTGCGGACAGACACGGCTGGAAGTGATGGGGCCAGCTCCAGGAGGGAGGTAAGAGAGAGCGAGGACACCTGTGGCTGTGGGGCAATGCACAGGATGTTCTCTCCAGTGGGAACGTGGACAGCAGGTATCACAAACACTAGACAGAGCGCCCTTTCTTGCTGGAAATATTTCCTTTCAAAGAAAAATCCCATCTTTAAAAAACACCAAAAAGTTCATCTCAATCCTAAATTCAATTCCTGTGAGTAGGGAAAAAGAAACATACCAATTCCAGCTCGGAGCACCCATTGTCAGAGGTCCAGATGTTCTGCAAACATTTGAAACTCTTTGGTGTTTTTATTCCCCCCACAACTCTTTTGAAAGGACAGAAGCATTATTGTGAGCTTTTTTATTTATTTTGGAGGTGAGGTTTTTGTTTTTAAAAGCAGCTCTGGGTTCTGGGCAGATGTGAAGAAAGTAAAATAGAAGAAAGTGTGGCATGCCGGATTCCTGGGAGAACCATTTGCAGTCCAAATTCACTGGCACAGGTCCCTGTCAGTTCATAGAGAAACAAGGTAAATGCAATGTCTGTGAGTGGCGAGGGTTGCCCATGGTTTCTCTGCTGGTTTCTCTGGAAATTGTTGGAAGAAACTGGGCAAGGATTTCCCTGTGGAAAGACAGAATGGTCCACGAATGGCACACAAGGAGTAGACTCAGTCTCTGGCTTGCTCCATCCCTCTGCAACTCTTACTCTGGAGGAAGCACACCTAAGCCCCCTGTAACTTGCCCCCAGCTCCCCAGATCAGCAGCAGTAGCTGCTGAGCCATCCCTAAATTTCACTGACTTCTCTGGGACTCCATCACTAAGGAGAGCAGAATGACCTTTTAAAAAGAGGTACTTTATCTTTCTTTATTTAGATAGTAATTTTCCATGACAGCACAAGAACTCGGGGCTGCCGCAGGCTTTATTCCATTCTGATTTCTTTGTTCAAATGCCAGTCACTGAGGAGCCCACCGAGAGCTGCTGTACTGCACCAAATGCTGCTGCTTCTCAGCCCTTCATTCACAGAAAGGTGTTCCGGCTCTTGCAAACAACTTAAAAGATTTAATTTGATCATTTACATGCTGATTGGTACTTACAATTCAAAATAGATAGGGAAGAACATGGCATGTTCCTGTAGAACATTTGGTATAATTAAACTTCAAAAGAACAACATCAAACTCGCGCTGATTTTGAGCACGTTTCATTCTTTAAGGACATTTGATTGTTAACCCTTGTGCTCCTGCACTCCTGCCGTCTGCTGCTCCCAGCAGTAACGCAGTGCATTTGGTGGGACATCCAGCACCTTTGGGAAGACTTTGTCCTGTTTCTCTGGATGCTTGGAACTGGCCTTTCACTGGCTGCTCCCTAGGGCAATTTGCAAGTGGATAGAAGCAAGACTGACCCCCAAAGTTAAGGGAAAATATTCTGAGCTTCAGAATATCAACACGAAGTGGGGAGGTGTGTGAATGCTGCTGCTTCCCACTGCAGGAGAAGAGATTGCAACGCTGGATTTTGCCAGCAGGACGAAGGAGCGCTATGATAACAAGTAAATTTTAGCCCATTAAAAGCAGCTAAGTATTTTACATTTTATATTGGAAAAAATTAAGCCACTCAGATTTAGTGTTTCATGCCAAGCTGATGAGCAAGTGGCACTTCCCTGTTTAAAATAGCTGTGAGTGCAAAATCTAGGTGCTTAGTGTTTGAGAGGCTCTCACTGTCTCATGCTCCATCTTTTGTAATCCCAGAGGGAAGGGTTTGGCCTTACAGGCTTTGAGTCAGCAAGAAAAAATACCCACCCTCACGCCACGCGTTTTTCTGTTCTGCATTTGACCACAAGATGGGAGCATTACAACTGTGTTTGCAAACCGACCTGGAAATCAGGAACCGAACTCCAAGCAAAGGACCACTGCAAGCCTCCGGTGCTGGTGAAACGTGGGAGCCGTCTTTCCTTCCCAGCCTACACGAAATAAAAAGCTTTTGCGATGTGTTCAGTCAGTTACATGTCAGGAGCAGAGTGAATAATTAAAAAATGCCTTTGGCTCAATAGAAGCGCTGCTTTTCCTGCTCGGTGGCTGTCAGCATGTTGGGCTTTTCCTCTTTTAGTGGAGTTGATTGGTCTTTTGCTATTAAATTATGAAGCTGTTGTAACTCAATTAGATTAATCTCATAGTTTATTAGATCCTGGTTTGTCTTCCTCCTGTACCAGTCATCAAAAAATAAGGTGTATAGGGAAGTGAATCCTTTCATAGGCCTGTGGCTCTGCCAGACCGTGGAGGAACCAGAGGAGAGGAGACATCCATCCTGTCTCATGCCCAGTTTTGGAGGGCTCACCAGCATCAGTGCTGGCTGCAGCCAGCTCAAATCCCCTCTGTTTGTAGCCTGGGTGGCTGCTGTGCTGTAGGCATCTGCCTTGCGGTTCCACAGGCATGCGGGGTGGCCCTGGGCTGTGTTGGGAACCCCTGCCCAGGAGGGTTTGCTCAGGGAATAATAGGTTCGGCAGGGACAAGAAAGTAGAAACACACAGCCCGTATCCCTCCTGGGCCACGGGCGCAGATCAGATGCTTTACACCAGGCACAAAAATGTTGGCAAGGCTAAGAGGTGACTTCAGATCTGAATCGCAGCCCAGAGGATTAACTCCAAGACTATCTATTTCCAGCAGAAAGTTCGCTTTCCTCCGCCTAAGGACAAAATTCCTCCTGAAGGCTACTGCTTCCTGTGGCTGTGCATCATGTTGGCTCTAAACGCTGTGTGTATTTTGGGCTTGCCTTGTTTTAGGCAAGGATCCAACACAAAGTACCCTGGCACTGTGGTTTCTGAGACCCAGGATAGCTTTTATTTACCATGGAGGACCCAGAAAATCCTTGCACCTGTAGCCAGGCAACTTTGCTCTCTTTTCTTCTGCCAAAACGCAAGTGCACTCCCCCAGAAAGAGCTTATTTGGAGCTGCCCGTGAGCCGTGTGCGTAAATGACATACTGCCTTTGGTAATTATGTCGGAGCCCTTTCATGGAGCATGCTCTGAGAAGCATTAAATGCCCCTGGGAATGGCTTTCCAGGGAGCCAGGCTGCTGCTGCGGAGCCTGGGAGGCATTGTTATTAAAATGGTCAATAAAACTGCACACAATGGATGGAGGGCATCGGGTCCCTCGTTAAGGGAGGGAGGAAAGCGAAAGGAAACAAAACAGAAAATCAGGTTGGGAGGTGTCCAGAGTTATTTGGCAGTCTGGCTTTCTGGACCTGGGTGCCAAATCACAGCTGCGTAAGAGACTTACTCCCTGTTTAGAGGAGGGTTGAATTTGGGCAGCATTATGCTCCCTGATTTTTTTCTGAAGGGTGGGGATCGGCAAGCTCGCTACCTGCCTCCTGGCTCTGCAGCCAGGGTGGGAAATGTCCCTGTCCTGGCCATGGGCAGGGACATTTCCCTGTCCTTGCCTGCAGCCCCCTTGCCCCAGGTCGGCTTTTTTCTGCTGGCACCTGCTGCATTGTGCTCCTGGAGAGCTCAGGCCTCTCCCACCAACCTGAACCACATCGGCGTCTGTAAATATTTCCCCTCAGCGATGCCTGCCATGTATTCGGTCTATTTTTAGAAATAGTTCTTTTTGTTTTTCTTGGCAAAAGGAAAACAAATGGAAACGGAGTCCTTGGGGATTGCAAATGGCTTGTTTATGAAGCATGAGTGTCATTAACAGACTTGCTAGCAATCTTCATAAATGCATTAAAGTACTTTTCTTCCTTAATCACAGAAGGAGGACTCCTCCCCGGCGCAGGGCAGCCCCGACGTGCAGCCCAGGCTGTGCCGCTCCCTCACCGGTAAGCTGGGGGGGCCTGGAGGGCACCGAACCCCCTTCCCCACCACAGGGGGACATTCAATAAGGTGGTGGGGAGGATGTTCAGGGGGTCTGTTCCATGTCGCCTGCATGGCTGGGATTTTTGAGGCAGCCCTTCCAGCCCTGGTGCTCCGTCCCAGCTCTCCAGGCGGGCACGTAGCGTGCTGTGCAGCCCAGGAGAGGAGCAAATACTCACTGGGGGCAGCCCATCCCACCTCACTGCTGGTGTGTGAAGCAGAGGGGATGCATCGCGTGCTGGGATGCGCTGCTGGCAGCAAAGGGGCTCCGGGCAGCGATGCTGGCATGATAGCAGTGGGATGTGAATCCCTGTCCAGATGTTTGGCCTCCTTGCTACTTGTGTGCTGCAAGGGATGGCTTCGATTTGCATGGAGATGTCCATGCATGTCCAGCCAGGCATGCATTTGACTCTGGTACCTTTCTTTGTATCCCACCAAGCACCAAGATATTTGACAGTACCTGCAGATCATTTTACCTGTGGTGAAGCTAATGCATAAACTAAAACCTTATAGAAGTGAATGGTATTCTGAAACATGAAGTTTGTGCAGAAATGCCTTCCAAAAATTAAGATTTTTTTGTTTGGCTGGTTTTTGACTATTATTGAAGTGCACCATTACCAGCACTGTTTATTTTGAATATCTGTTACAGTGGCTTAAAATCTCAGGTGTTTTCATAAGAACAAGCTCAGTTTTTAGATGATTGAAGGCTTAGTTTTCACACTTAAAAAAAGTGTTTAATACCAGTGAAGCCTCTCACAAAGTTTAGCTGGTTAAAACTGTAAAATGCATCTTTTAAAATGCAGAGGATAGTTTCGTTTTAGCTTGGAACCGCAAAGAGTTGTTCAGCCTCCAGCCATACTGGAGATGCAGCATGTAGGAAACCAAGCACTGAGTTTTTACAGTACGTGGCAAATGCCTTTTAGCACAATTGCATCTGTAAAAGTGATGATTGAAAAGGTTCAGTGTTGATCCTGCAAGTAATACTGCCTCCAATACAGGCTGAGTTGGATTAAGAGGCTGGATCTAGCATGAGCATCCAGAGAATTTCTTTATTATGTGTATTCTGGAAAAATATTTAAGTGAGAAAGTATTTTTGTTTCCTTTCACTATTTTTGTGTCCTTCCAAATCTGACGTTTTCTTTCTTTGCAGTTTTCTTTTAAAAATTAACAAAAAACTTACTCAGAAGAGAACTGTAGAATAGCTGGCACTTCATTTGTAGAAAGGCATCTTATAAGAGCAGGTAAAAGGGATTCTGTGTGTTCATAGCTTGGACGTCTGCTGTGGATGTAGCTATTTTAATCCACATTTTATTATAAATGTTTAAACTGTGTTGTTCCTGAAGAAGAACATGAGTGTAGCCAGAGCAAAGTGACAGGCATTTCTGGGTTTTCCTTTCCTTTCCTTTTTTTTTTTTTTTTAATGTTCTCTCTCATTAAGGCTGTGCTGCAGGGAAGATGTGAGCACAGCGGCCCCCTACATACCTGGGCACTGGGTGAAGGGGCTGCAGCTCCTCTGTCGTGACTGTGTGCACCCAGGTAGTCTTTCCTGTGGCCTCCTGGAGTTGCAGGTGCTCCGCCAGGACACCTGGGTGGTGCCACGGCTTCTCAAGAAGCTGCTCTAAGGTAGTCACTGAGGTGACTTATTGTTCTGCAAAGTGGCTGTTGGGCACTGACAAAAGAATGGTTATATTGAACCAGACACATAACACATTTCAAAGTACAAAGTGGGTGAAAATCGCCTTTTTATTTTTTTTTTTTCCATCCAGGCACTGATCTTTGTCTTCTGCTTTAAAATTGAAAAGTGATCTTTGCAGTGGAATAGCTCATCCCCAATGAGCCAGTGGTCATCTCAATAGCTCTTGCTATTGCTTCATTACTGCTGACCCACAAAGGAGAACATCTCTCATACCAGCCTCTGTTTTTCTCTTCTCGCAGTTGGGAATGCAGAAAAGGTTCAGGCCGTGATGCAGAACCGATCGCAGTCCGTGTGTGTCATCCCACCACCACAGCCTGGTGGCACCGCCTGGGGTGAGAAGGAAGAAGCAGAGAAAGAGCTAACTTTGGATATGTAAAAGCACAAGTGGTGCTGCTGGCTTCTCAGCATGGAAGGCTGCTTCATGGATGTCTACAATACAATCTGCTTTTTTTTTTTTTTTTTTTTTTCCTGTAATGGAGGCCAGCAACATGATGGTAATGTAAATAAGATGCATATTGAAAAGGACAGCACGGAGTGGGCAAAAAAATCCTGAGTGATCGACATCAAAATGTGCTCTCATTGCACAGCACTGTACTTTTAAAGGGAACCAAGAAAAAGGGAAAAGATGCACAGACAAGCACCAGCAATGCAAGGTAATGCCTGAGAGGGGAGCTAAGAAAAATTAGTTTGTTCAGTCTGGGAAAATTGCTGAAACTGCCTGCAAGTAAAAGAAAAGATGTTTTAATAAGATGAGATATTGGGTCTTCTCATTAGTCAGCAGGGATAGAATAAACAGCAGGGAACATTTAGATTATATGTTAAGAGAAACTTTATAATTTCAAGGAGAGTTTTATTAGGCAATGGAGCATGCTACCAGGAAAGGCAGCAGAAACACCAAAAGACCTCTCCTGCTTCTAAGGAACTGGTGGGTCCTGAATATGAACATTAACCCTGTGAATTCCGGGGTTAAATCACGTTGTTGAATCAGGTGGTGTGTCTGATCCTGTGTCAGGATTTCTGCTGCCACTACTGAGACTGCAGCATTGGAGGAGGTTTGAGGCAGTCTCCTCACTAGTAAATAGAGAGGGGGCCCCCAGCCCCTCTGCTGTCAGGAAAGGCACAGTCCCATTTTGCAAGAGGTGAACTGCAAGGACAGCACCTGAGGATGAGATGCTCCATGCCTAGGTAATTTTGTCTGAAACTCCAGGTAAGTGTTCAAGCCTCTGAATTCTTGTCCTTAGCTGAACCCCAAGGGCTCAGTTCCAGTACTGCAAGCGTTGGCAGTTTTCTTTCTCTTCTCCTTCCTCTGCATTGAAGAATTCAAGAGCATCTAATTGGAACAAGTGGCCAAAGAGACTCTTTCTGAATTAAAAATAAAAGAAGTTATAGGAATTCGTGTACTTTCCTCCTTGATATTCTTGGACTTTAGGAGCCAATCTCCTGTGTGCAGAAATACTCCATTAGGAGATCGCTGCCCGGTACGCTGCAGCTTTCATTTTAAATTAAAGACACAAAATTGTGTGTGTTTGCTTTACAAAGACACGTGGGTCTCAGTTATCATTTGGACAAGCTCCTTTACAATGTCCTGGAATAAGCTGATACACTTCAGTTTTACGTGAAGGCCACTCCTCGCTGCCCCAACACTGAAAATCAGACCTTGTAGCCTTTTACTATTTTGTGCATGCAGGTGCATGTGTGTGCATATTTACTGATTTTAGTATAATTCTACTGACAACTTCAATGGTAGTTTTGGTTTGGTTTGTAGTTCAATATTTTTATAGGAGTCATGCCTTTTCTACGCTTTAGTTAGAAAACTAATCCACACCATCCTTCAGCATGACACAAATACAACATGTACTGCATTTCTCTCCTCAATTAAATACCTTGTGTTACGAGATCATCTCAGAGTCGTTACCTCCTTGTGTCCAACCCCCTGATGTCAGCAGTAGCTGGTGCCACCGGCGGGGTCTCTGAAGCTCCGTCTGTTGTCGGTCCAAGGGACGGTGATGCAGCACACCTGGCAGGCCCCCTTTGAACAGCGAACTGCTCAGCCCTGCCCTGTGCCACCTGTGTCAAGTGATCGCAGGACAACCAGCAACAGTAAGGAAAAAATGGCCTGGTTATTGGCATAAGAAATTGCCTGCAAGGGAGAGGAACAAAGTACTGAACTCGAAGGTCCTTTTTTGTCTGTAGCTATAGAGCAAAACTGAAAAGAAACCAAGTGTCGATCCAGAGTTTTTAATCAATTTTTTTTAATCAAAGGTAGAAACTTTGTGAATCTCTTGTCCAATTTTTATTTTTTGGCTTTTAAGCTGTCTGTCTTTTCTCCAAAATAGCTGGACAAATGTCTGTACCATCTTTGCCTTGTACAGCATCCATCGTACTTCCAGGCATTGGGCACTTAATGATCTCTTTTCATTTGAGCTTCCCATCATATAAAACGAGTTCACTGCAACACTCTTATGGGTTTCCAGGGCTCTTATCCAATGGTAGCTGCTTTGGCAGGTGTGGATTTCTTTGTAATACTGTAGTAGGCAACAGAAAAGGTTGGAAAAGCAGGACTCTTCCAGAAAATGGGCTCTTTGCAGCACTGAAATTCTATGATGTGGAGAAAAAAAAATAGTTTTCATCATTTTGTTTCCCCCAAAGATGTGAATATCTTGTCTCATTCAGATGAACCAAAGATGCCTGTTTCTGCTGGCGTGTTGGCCAAACATTCCCCAAGCAGCTGAAACACACTGCACCCATGGAAGGAGGCTGAGGACCAACCATCCCCATCACATCCCAGTCAGATGCCCCCTGGCCCTAAAACATTTCCAGCTCCTGAGCTCTGTGCCTGGGGGCAGAGCAGAGTTCAGGGCCTGCTCCTGCCATGGTCCTGGCTCCAGCCAGCCCCGTGTGCCTTCATGCATGCACTGGCCTGATCCTGCTCAGATCCCAGCCCTTTAATCCCTTTCAACCCTGCTTTGCAGTGCTGGGACCGTAAATACCTCTCTGCTGTATTAACAATTTGCTTGATCTGCAGAGAAGACAATATTCTGTGCAGTACATACTTTCCCAATGAGTCACTATGCCCCACATTTAACCTCCTAGATGCTACGATATTATTTTTTTTTTAAGTTTCTTTACAAAATATAATAGCACAGCTAAAGCTTTCACGAAGCTTTTCCAGCTGCTTAGTGGCCAAGCCCTCTGACTAGTATGTATTTCAGCCTAGAATACATTTGATAATCTGTGCCAGTATCCAGTGTTGGTGGTCTTAAAATTCTACAACTGAGTGGAAAACTGTTAAATGCTCGGGCTTCGGAGCATGCCTAATTAATTCTTTGCAGGGTTTTATTCCTTTAAAAAGTGTTTAAAACATGGATTCGCTGTATCATTGAATATTGCATGCTTCCGTGGAAATAAATTGCATCAGTTTGATTCCTTTAGTGGTTCAGAGAGTTAGGGCTCTGTGCTTACTTTGGAAGTTTGCAGGAGCCTTTTGAAAGTTAAGGTTAAAACAGACAAAAGTTGCTGAAGATGCAGAGTAGCTCAATGGCAAAGTGAGAGCTGAAACTGGCATCAGGAAGGTCTGGGCACACAGATCAAGGAGCCACATCCAGAAATCAGGCTGTAGATTTGCTTTGCACTCACAACTCCAGGAGGAATTTGTGCTCAATATGTGGGCTCTTTTTTTTTTTTTTTTTTTTGTTTTTTTTTTTTTTTTTTTTTTCTTTTGACTTGGCTCAGAAAATCACACCTGTGTTTATTTTATTTCATGACTGCTTAAGGTGATTATAATGGCTTAATCCTGGAGAGTGCTGGTGCTTCTCGGGAAGCAGGTGGGGCAAGCTGAGCTTTTTCCTCTCCTGCCATCAAGCACCACGGGTATCCAGCCTCTCCAGCAACACTATGGATCTTTCAACGTCCAGGCTTACGTGCTTCTTCCAAGAGAAATGTAGACGGGAGAGCTGAAAAAGAAGCATGAGGTGGAGGCAAACCACTGCTTATGATCTCAGTGCAGGATTAAAGGGGCCAATGCCAATGTAAGCCTCTATTCCTCCCCCTTTCTTCGCAGCTCATACCAGGGGCTGCTCCTAGCACTACCAGTCCCGTTAATTCTCCAGGTGCCTGCTGGCGTGTGGTGGGTGGCACACGTGCCTCGGGCAGTAGCTGGATGGAGATGCTCCTGCTCCTCTGATGTTTGAGGAGATGCATCCTTTTCCCTGGAGCAGGTAATGGTGGCTGGCTCGCACACGTGGTGATGCTTGGTTAGCCCATTTCCATGGCTGTGGTGCAGCATTTCTCCTCCAGAGACCCCAGGGCAAGCTAGGAAGGCTGGCCAGCATCGCTGCGGTTTTCCCAGCCATGCAAAGCGTGGCCAGACATTCATTTATTTTCCTCTGATTTGGTTTTAAAATTGATTTCAAACTGGTTTGGTTTTAAAACTCACATTTTTTCTGATTAGTTCATCGGAAAATCCTGGCCCTTTCTAACTGCAGAGGAAAGGAGGGGGGCTCGAATGATTTATGGGTGGTTTTCTTGCCATTTCTTCTTTCTTTTCTCCCTTTCTCTTTCCTCATGTACATGTGTCCGGTCTATTAACAAGGCTGTCTTTTGCATTGTATACAATCTATATGAACAAAATGCTTCTACAAAAGGAAACCAAAAAAGCTAATTTAACCTTCAAAACCAGAATAGGCCTGAATCTTATAATTAATAAAGATGCTTTTTTTTTTTTTTTTTTTTTTTTTTTTTCCTGAAGAGTGAAGGCACTATTTTTTCTATTAGTCTAGTTTGTAAGACTAAAAAGTCTTGTGAAAAAGCATTCCTATTATAAGAATTTCAATTTTATCTTCTTTGTTCCTGCTCACTAGCTATAGGAAATGTCTTTGATATCAAGAGAAACTACTACAGACATGCACATGGGTGGTCATTGGTACAAAGCAGAGGGGATTTGCCTCCAAGGGCAGAAGGAGGCAAGCACCTGCGCAGCCCCAGGACAGGACCATGGTGCTCAGCATCATCGGCCAGCACTGCCCCAGATCAGAGCTGCCTCCAGAGCTTCTGCAAAGCAACCAGACCCTGGTGTGCAGAGAAAGCCAGCACTGGGGGAGCAGAGAGGCATGGGAAGCACTACAGAGGTTCGGTGAGTCCTGGCCACAGTGTCTCCTTCTTCGGTCGCCCCTGCAGGGGTGAGGAGCCAGCAGCTCCTGGGCTGGTTGGACACAATGGGGTTGATGTCTAACAAAAAAAATAAAAATCGAGCTGAGCAGAAAGCAACGCTGTGAGAACAAAGCTCCCTTGGCACTGCACAGCACACAGGAATACAGGCAAGGGGCTGCATTAGGGGTCTGTGACCAGTCTGGGTGTCCCCATCGCGTGTTCTGGAGCAGCTGCTCCGTCCCCGTGCTTGTACCCCAGCTGTACCTGCCCATGCCCCAGGCAGGGTTTTGTTGTCCACCACGTCCAGGAGTTTTTCAGATCCCAGAGGTGAGGAGCACATGTGTGTGGGGGAGTTGAGCAGGACGGGGAGCTTGCTGGAGGGGCGTTCTGACCTTGCAAACTCAGTTCCTATTCCACAGCCTAAGAATTTGGGAAATGTTTGGCTGGGCACAAAACGGCCCAGAAGGAGCCAAGGCTGGGCAGCAGCAACGCTCTGCCTCAGCCACACAAGGTTTTGCTGCCAATGGGACTGAGAATTGCTAAGGACACCTTCCAAATGGCAAACAGCGCTAACTTGCAAATAGGCATTAGCATAAATGCAGCACTGCCAAATACAGCTGACTAAAAAGCACACACATAAATGTAGAAGTGTGCATTAATCCCTTTTTTTACATGCGCAAGTGCCCACTTTGCATTTTAATTTTATGAGATTGCACTGCAAAATGTAAAAAAGTCCTCACTTCTGGTGTGCAAACCTTGCCTGCACTGAGCTCTTCAGGTGTTGCCAGAGCTTCCCCACCGGTCACGTCCAGCCTTGAGCTACAGACCTCAAGGATAGACAGCAACCAATTCAACCAAAAACTCAATAGTTTGCTTGAAAAAAAAAAATGCTTAAGAAGGGCCAAGACATGCCATATAGTTTCACATCCCTGAAGATGGCCCTTGAACTGCAGTTCTCCCATCCATTTGAAGGCCATGCAATGACCCCTTTCCCTGCTGAGAACAGCATTCAGCCCTGCCCTGGGGATTTTTCCATTTCCAAAAAGCATTTTTCCATTTTAACAACCAACCAAGACATAAGTCGAGTCTGTGAGGGGGCCTGTAGGTTGTCTCAGACCTGCTCACCCACCATCTGCCCCACTGTGCCCAGCAGCAGCACCTTCTTCTTGTCTTGCACATCTGCCCTGGTAAGCCCATACCTGGCCCTCCCTTTCTTTCTTCGGTTGTCTTCTGGGCAGGGACCTCTTTTCTGGAGTCTATCGGCCGCCTTGTGTGCTCTCATGTTAAGGTTAAACAAAGAACGGCGCTTCCACTGGGACAGCAAGGAAGAGAGACCTGTGGCATTATTTAAGACTGGCCCAACCTGCAATATTTAAGAAAGAACAATGCAAAGGATGCAATCAATTATTACAGTTTAAAGTCTATTGCGCTCATTGAAGAGCGAGCATATTCATCAGTCCATATGCACCAGCAGTTGGCTAGAAGTGTAGTCAACATTTTATCCAACTCTCTCCAGTCTCCCTAAGCGGTGGGCAGTTTCTCTGCTATACCCATATGTGCACAGCTAACTTTAACTATTGCATTGATTTGGAAATTAATTTGGCAATGCAAAATCTGTTAGGTCGAGGAAGTCAACATCTTCATTTATCCTCCTTTTAGACCAGGTCACGACTTAGGCTAAGGTTAGAAAATCAGAACCCAAATTTTCAGCGTAATTTAGATTTCCTCCGCCAGACTCCTGGCACGCCACACGAATATAGTTATTGCCCTCCAGAAATTACAATTTTCCTGGTCTGGCATCCTGTTCCTGGCAGTGATCTACAGCAGATGCTCCAGCCGAAGACAAAAACATTAGGGACCAAATGGCAATGAAATTCCGTGCAGGATTGTCCTCGTTCCCTGTGAGACACTGCTTCCAGAGCGGGGCTGGGCAGAGGGAGGGGAACAAACACCACACAATGTCCATATCCCATGGCAGGAGAGAGATCCCCATGCTCCAAGCGTGTAGCAAGGCTCTTCAGCTATGCTGGCAGCTACACGTGAGCTAAATGCTCTGTGTCTAGCTGGATGCGGACCTGTCTGATGTAACTGTGTGTGCAGGGGACGATTGCACCACTCCCCAGAGCACCAAGAGGGGCACCAATATTTTAATGCCCTCGCTTTTAACCCTGGGGTTATTTTGTGCGACAGCGGCATCAGCTTTTAGTTCAGAGGCAGGAGAGCACTTGGGTTCTGCGCTCTGGGGACACCCCTGAAGACACCTCATGGTGAGGGCTTTGGGAACAGAGGAATGATAAAAATCTGCGGGCTCAGATCTGCTGCTGCAGCACACGGCCTCCCTGCTAAGTTCATGCACAAGCCGGGCTTAAGCTCTCCAGTTTCCTGGGTACTTCTGCATAACAAGTGCTCGTGACCTCTGGACGCTGCCTACCGTGTTGAAATGAACAGCCATGTGTTTATTTGGAAATCTTCCTGCTCTGCCTCAATAGCTATTTGTCATGTTTCTTTAATGCCACAGCTGTTTGGCTACGCCAGGTCATCTGCTTTTATTAGCCCCTTTCCCACCACCCCCTGAAACTCACACCGGCCACCAGAAGATCCGTATCTGTGTCCCAGAATAGCACGTCTCTCTGTCCTCTTCTTTCTGGGAACGGGAAACTGCAGTATTTGTCCTTTTTCCCCCCAAATTCTGCTCCACCATGAAGGCTGGCATCGCGGGGCTGGCCGCGGGCATCCTGGGCGGCACTGGCGTGCTGCTCTTCCTCGTCGCCTTCGGGACGGATTACTGGCTGCTGGCTTCGGACACCTGCGGGATGGTGCCCGATGGAAACAGCACGCTCCAGCCCGGCGAGGTAAAGCCTGAAACCGTGTCTTACTGGGGAGGAGAAAAACTGACTCATTTAAATAATATGCTCTGAAAATGTTGAAAGGCGACAGAGCTACTTTCAATTCAGGCGCTGGCAGTTTTAGATGTGATAATATTTATGCTTATTTAAAGTGACCTGTTCATGTAAAAAGTCAGCCTGAGCTAACTTTAAAATTGTGACTGAAGTAAGAATGTCTAGAAAACATTAAAACGGCGCTTCTGTACTCTGACAGATACGGATGTTAGGGAATGAAAGGCGAAAATGTAAGAGCTTTACTTGTTGACAGCATTTGCCTCAAAAGACAAAAGATTTCTCCTGATATTTGCCATTGAAAGATTTCTACCCCTAGTTTGCTCATTTAAAACCAGTACATATTTTAAAGTGTAGAACTTGGCAATCATTTACATCTGAAGTGATATGACTGCCGTACAGACAGAAAACAACAGCGAGCATCAGGGGCAGCGCAGAGCAGACACGGATTCCTGCCCATCTAACACGAAGAGGCCTCTTTAGTGTAAAATTAAGATTTGTATAGGACTTTTGTTAGCAGGAAATGCAGTTTTGAGATGACAATGTTGAATGTTTCCTTTTTTTATGACAGGTGTTTTAGTGCTAAGTGCTGTTATCATATGTTCATGGATCCTTTTGAATGTGTGATTTTAGCCGTACTTGCTATTGTTTGGCTGCTCGAGGAAGTAACAGCCAGCCCGGTTCCCTCAGCCTTCCACTCTTCAAAAATATTTTTGTGCTGATCAATGCGTAGCTTCAATTAAAAAATGACAGGAAGGTCCTTGTTTTGTGCAGCCTTTTTGTTACTTCAAAGTTCAATCCAATTAGGTTTGATTTTTTTTCTGGTGTGGTGAGTCACGCTGGGTAAACATCATGATGCCAGCAAGAAATACTTCCTTTCATTTCACAATCCCGTAATCAAACGTAGGACACTGTTTGCTTGAGTCATGTTTCCAAATGACTTTCTCTAGTGAAAAAAAAAAAATCTGATAGAAGAAACTTCCAGCAGAAGATGCTGTCTTCTTTGTTTTAAGCAGTGTGATAGAGTCCCAAAGAAGACAGGGCCACGGCTGAAGGGGCCGAAGGAGTGCAGCTCTGGTTTTGCATGCATGGGAAAAGGCAACGTTAAATGTTTCAGATTTTTGTTCGTGCTGCTGTCTGTCTGAGTGGAGAGGCCAGGGATGGCACTGTGCACTGCCCAACCATCCCAGACCTGTGAGTTACGCTCCTGGCCACATGTTAGTTTGTCTGTCACTGAGGCTGGGTGACTGCAGAAGTGCCTGGAAGACACAGGCACTGCTCTTGTTCTTTCCTCTGAGCTAGTTGATTTCTGTTTCAGACCCTGTTTTCATGATCTCTAGTTCAGGTACCAGTTGTGTAAATGGGCTGTGTTTTTACCTTACCTGCCCTTTCCCAAACTGGCAACGTGTTCCCTGACCCCTCAAAACCAACTCAAACAACAGCGAATCAAAGCCCCACCAAACAATGGAAGCAAACCATCCAGATAAACACACACTTTCCACCTTTGCTGTGATCATCCCCACATCAGCTCAGGCTTTCGTTCCCTGCAGGCTGAAACGCTGACTGAGGCCAGGAAGGAGATCCTCACTTTCCACCACGAGGGCTTCTTCTGGCGGTGCTGGTTTTTCGGCGAGGGCCAGCCGGAGACCATCTGGACCTTCTGGTACAGTGAGTACCCGCGGCCTGCCCCAGCGCCACTGCTACGTGTTTGGTTTCATTCTTCATTTTCGTCCCCTCTCTGTCAAGAGCTAACTTGGATCACTTTTTCTAGGCTCTTTTATTGACTTGGATTTTGCTGTTGGAGGGCTGTTTGCAGTCATTTAGGAACCCCTTGGTGCCAACTAAAGTATCACCTATGAAGTCTTACGGGGTGGTGTCCACCACCAGCAAGCACAGCTCTCCCCATGCCCCTTAATGTCTGTGTCCAGCCCAGGCCTGCTGACGGTGCCTGTTGGGCCCGTAATGCTGCTCTAAAATCCATGTTTTGGTCACCGTGTGCTGAGCAATTCCACCTCCACACACGCACATGTGGCCTCCTGGGTGCTCAGGGCCTCCAGCAGTGGGGTCCAGACCAAACCCTAGCCCACGGGCTGGTGCTCTTGGGCACGCAAGACCTCTGTTTGAAGATCTCGCCTATTTTGCTTTTTAAGCTCCTGTTTTGATTTTAAGGTCGGTTCCCTCAATCAGGTTATTCCCTGGTGATTAGTTTCAGATGACTTTGCTGTCCCTCAGCCCATGATCCTGTAAAATCTTGTAGGAAGAGTTACTGCCACTGTTCACCAGAACAATGTGGGATTTTTCTCACAGAATTTTTTTGATATGAAAAAAAAAAAAAAGCTGGCGAGAGGGAGTTTGCTATCTAATTACATTATACAGAAATACGTTATATAATATAATGTTACCTGCAGTAAAATGACTCTTCCTGATAACTGGCAAATTTGTATTACTTCTTTAGGTATTTATTATAATAGGATTGATCATGGCAAATTAATTTGCTGCTCTCGTGGATGTAATAATTAATTCAATAGGTATTCCATAGTCAATTTAGCATGAACTAATGTCCACCTATTATAAAGTGTTCCTTTGAGCTGGGGAACATATTTAAATAAGTGGCCAACCATTAATTAATTCATTTAACATTCATTCTATTACTGTTAATCACGATAAGCCTCAGTGGTATTAATATTGATGGGGCACGTCCGTTCTAATTGTGCTTTCCTCTCTCACCAACTGGAGGTCTCGTAAGGGGGCTTGCTCTAGCACCCAAACCCCTTCGCCCCTTCCAGGAGGGAAATAGCAAGAGGAATATTGACATTAATTTGAGTTGCTCCATCTTTTGTGATTTATGTCCACCTCAGACTGATGTTATGAAGATATGATGTCGTGGGGGCGGCAGTCTCAGATCCTGTTACATCTCCCTTCTCTCATCACTCTTCTGTTTTCTTCTGTCTAGCCACAATTTTGCATCTTTCTTTACTCCCCAGCCTTCTTGCATGTTACGCGTGTTTTCCAGAACAGGGCATTGCCGTCCAAATTATGGCATATGGTATAACTATGATTTTGCATAAAATCAAACCTTTTCTTGTTCTCTTGCAGCCAGCCAAGCACACCCCAAGCACTGCATGCACGGCTACCTGTTCCCAATGCCTGTCACTCTGGGACCTTTTCCCCATCCCTCCTACGACACGACCGCAGGTGGGTTCCCCCCTGCTCCCAGCAGCTCCTTGGCCCAGCAGCAGGGCTGGGAAGGACGGTGTGTGGGGTGTGCCGTAATGCTGTCCCCTCCTGCAGAGCTGCGGGTCCGAGCACAGCCAGGATTTTTGGGCAGCTCCTGACAAAGTGGCCTCGTGTGGCCCCGAGGCGTTCCCAGGGCCTGGCTCCCCAGGGGAGCTCCCGTGTTGATTCATTGCAAGACAAAATAAACAAACGCTGGAAAAATCAGTTAAAGACCAAATTGTCAAAAGATCCACGCAAGTGGCTGGCTTATTTTTAATACACCGAATACGACACAGTTGGAGAGCTCTCCTTTCAACTGGTTCCCTTTTTATTTATGTTTCTCTGTATTTTCAGAGTTCTTTAATGAATCAGCTGCTGTTAGGAATTTTAATTTGCTAAATTGGTGGCAGCAGCTAGAATTAATTCCATGATCTTTTTTGAAATGAATTGATTTCTTTAAATAGTGTGCATCACTCTGCGTTGCCTCTGGGGATCCGGGGCAGGCATACTGCACAAACAAACATCTTGACCTTTTCCTTAGCCTTTAGCAGTACCTTTTTAATTTTTTTATTTATTTTTTTTTATGAGGAATTAATTAAAAAAAAAATATTTGTCAGTAGGAGCATGTGAAGGAGAGCAGCTAGTTTCTTTTGCTGTGCTGTGTCGGATCCCTGCCTCGGGGCACAAGCCTCGATGTAGAACGGATGCGATGCAAGCAGTGGTGAAAGGAGTAGCCCGGTGCAGGCTGTGTATGGCAAGCACGCAGGTTATCGCTGGCTTATTTTTTCTGCTTAGGAGAGAGTGGTATGACGTCCAGCTTCTGAATGATCTCAATGATAAACACACTGATTTTTCCATACTAAATAAAGGGCCATTGAGCCATCTGTCGCTGCCTGTCAGCCTGCACTCGGCAGCCCTCTGCAGCTGCCTCCCAAAATGCCTTTTGGGGACGGCCCTGGGATGGGCTCAGTGCCGAGGCTGCTGTGGCCCCGCTGCCGAATTGGCCTCAGTGCTGTCATCCCTGGGGAGCCGGGGATGTGTCGGCACAGAGATGGGGATATCGTGACATAGAGATGGGGATGTCTCAGTACCCATGTTTAGGACAGATGGAGCTGCACCAACCCCACTGCAAAGCATCTGGAAATCTGAGGGGAGCAGGCACTTCTGCCGTGCACATTTTATTTTATTTCCAACCAGTCTGCACTCAGATGCAAATTATGACAAAACAGGAGGCCGTCCAAGAAGAGGGTCCTCCAGCTATTACCTGCTCCAGAGATAATTTTGCCTTATCTGCATCCTCTTAGGCTCCCTGAGAGAAACGGGTGACTGGAGGTTAAACATTAAAATGAATTCTGTGGTTTTGGAGAGTTCAAGATACTTATCTCTCCCTAAGTGGCTCTCCTGACAAAATGGTTTAAAATGAGCAAAACGCATCTTCTCTGTATCATTTTTCTTTCAAGTGTGAGTCATTTCAGCATTGCCCATTTGCTCACACTCAGCTCAAATCTCTCTAACTCATACTTCAGAGAAACAAAAGGCAGTGAGAGGCAGTGGTCTGAGAGGACCAGATAAATTGGGGGAATTGGGAGTGGGTGTTGGAGAGTTTCTGCCAGAGGACCCCCACCTTTGGCTGCTCACTTGTCCCATCCAAAGTGACAGGGACATGATGGATGCGAATTTGCTTGCCTCTGGCTGGCGTGGTTGTGTGAAGTCACAGCAAAAATCCCCAAATCCCGAGGACAAAAAGGCAGTTGCTCTCTTGCCCTGTTCTCTGGCTTGGAGTCAAGGAAGGCCACAGTGGGAAAATGACAAGCTCCTGTTTTCACTGCAGTCCTGCTCTGCAGTCAACAACAATTGACTTTATTTTAAATCAGGGTCCCGGCACCTTATATAAGTGCAAGTTAAAACAGCACATAGATATAATCGGATTCCATCTCTTCAAATTTTGCTATTTCCTTTCCTTTCTTGCCCAGCCCTTCCATCTCCACAGGTACATCTAAGGACTGTGTCCTATGCTCTCACAAGCTCTGTGACATGGTTTCCTTGCAAACCCCCTTCTCCTCTGACTCTCTTCTTTTTGGCTGTGCAGTATACAGAGGCTTCTGGACAGCGTTCATCATGCTGGCTGTGGCTGGCGGCCTGGTGGGAGGCCTGCTGCTGGTGTGTGGTGTTCCCTTCGTCAGCGCCAGGTCCTACAAAGTCGGCGGTGGGTTCCTGCTGGCCTCGGGTAAGCTCTCAAGCAGCAGTAATCAGATACACGGGGCAGGAATGCAGTGGCTGTGGCACACGGTGTGCAAGGGGATGGGGAGGCACCCAGGGGTAGGGTGGTGCTGGGGAGGGATGGGGGCTCTGATGGAAGCAGCACTGACTTGGAATAAATGATCTCTCCCTTCCTCATGTGGAAATAAATGTCTGTTCTTAGCCAAGCATTACAAAGAAGGTCCTTAGTCCTAAGGAGTCTGGGAATTGGGCAACATAGTTTTTCTTTTTCGTCCTTCTGTGCAATCCAGAGAGCCTTTTATTTTAGTACAGCCTGGAGCTGCAACAACCCTGGGCACTGATTAGCCCTGCTCTGCTCCTGTCAGTCTTTCTTCATATAGTGTGAGTGGCTCCTGTCTTTGCTCTACATCTGGTAGAACTGGAAAGCCACCACGCAGGGACAGGCATACCCCGCGCCACAAAACTGGAGGGCTTGCTTTAATAAAATCTGAAAAGATAAAGCAGTGTCGCAGCAGAAAAATGAATTAAAAAGAGTCATTTATTCATTATTCCCACTACCATTACTAATTATTCCACTGAATTATCACTTGGGTTTTTTTCTTTTTCTGTATTTGAGAGGGAATAACTAGCTTAACTAGGAGAAGTGCTTGATTTATAACTATGACTCAAACTTGGAAATAGAGCTTTTTTTTTTTTGCAATGCAAGCAGTTAAAGCTTGGAGCTCTGGTAAGTCATGCCAAGTGAAGAACTCTATAATGAAGTCAGGCCTTTCTCTAAAATTAATTATGCTTAATTATGGACCCTGCACTAGGTCCTTCTTCCTCAAGCACTGCATCAATCAAACATAAGCTAGGGTCTATGCTCCATTTTGTGTGTGTAAGTGTGTGTACCTAAGCTTTTGGGGCCCCAAAACATTCATGAAACTATTTAACAAGAGAGGTCCCAAACTAACCCTGGAGGAACTCCAACTAAACTCCTCCCAATCTTGTCATACCCTCCTATTATTACCTTTCGCTCTTTTTTCCCTGTTCTTTACCTCCTTACCCATTTCATAGGTCCTTTCCTCATCTTCATCTTCTCCAGATGTACTAATAATTAACCATGTGACAGCAGCTGAGCTGCTTGTTAAAATGGAGCTAGATGACATCTATCTATTTGTCTAAAAAATCTGGAAGGCACTAAATCAACGTGGCCCTACCTGCCTCTGCTAATTCACTCTGCATTTTGTCCAATTTTCCATTTGCCTCCAGGCCTTCAGATATTGAAATAAGGCCGGCAAGCCTGTGGGTATCTGCTTATCTCTCTCTTATATGATTTAATAAATGCTTGGTTGGGTTTAATTCTTTTTCCAAAGGTAAATTTTATGTGGTTTTACACATGTGAATTTCATTTGGGAATGCAAGATGTCTTGCTCTCAGACAGCTGTTGGGTACCAACACCTTCCACTGCATAGTGCTGGAGACTTGAGACTGGGGCCAAGCACCTGAATTCTCTCCGAGGGAGACACTGCCTACCTCAGTTAATGCCCTGGTTTGCCAAAACCCACAGCTTTTGGTGGAAAATGGGGGATGGTCACGTTCTGACACAGCCAGATAAATGTAATATCACAATGTAATATCACGGAGAGAAGGGTGTTGAGTAAAGTTGAATCACCATATTCCTTTTTTTTTTTTTTTTTTTTTTTTTTTCATTGTTTTTAGACTTTATTTGTCTCCTTCTGGATTAAAAGGCCTGGACATAGAATTTGATGCTTTTAGAAAAGCTGATTATTTATCACCTAAACCTCTTGGTGTTAGACAGAGATGCTGTGGCTTAAATAGAAGTTTGTATCAGTTTCAACCTGAATAGCAATCATTATTAACTGTCATTAAAAGGAACCAGCTCAGCTGAAAGAGTCTTACTGTTACATTTTCAATCTAAACAAAAGAGGAATGAAATATTATTTCAACATTTTCAGCATAGTTCGCTTACAATTTCAGCTGATCGCTGTGTTTTTGGATCCTGAACTCAAACTTCTGGATCCTGCTTGATGCTGGCATCCCGATGGACACAGGATGCCTCCCTCAGGGGTTATTTTCTCGCCATCCCTTCTAAAGCTATTTTGTGTAACTGCTCTCAGTGGTAGGAGCAACGGATTTAACACAGCATCAACTCCCTCGCCGTGCCTTTCCTTCAGGTAGCAGGATGTGAGCAATGATGCAGGAGAAATTGCATATTGTCTTCTAATCATGGCCTGCAGGTCGGTGCTAATTAACCTCCCCTGCAGAAACAATCTGTCCTCGAGGAGGTGTGAAATCTGTGATGCACAGAGTGGGAACACGCTCTGGCCCTGGGACAGCCAGA
Source organism: Aythya fuligula (assembly GCF_009819795.1). NCBI lineage: Eukaryota > Metazoa > Chordata > Aves > Anseriformes > Anatidae > Aythya > Aythya fuligula. Next base: position 19,206,144 of record NC_045571.1, on the reverse strand, counting down.
CCAGCACCAAATCCATGGGGTGCTGACCCCTCGGGATGTCCCGTGGCCCAGCCCTGCCCTGTCCTCAGCCTCCCTCTGCCCAGGCAGCCTTTAAACCATCATGAATTGTTGTAAAGCAATGAGGCGCTGGACACCAAAAGGCTCTAAACGTTCTGTAAGCTACCTGGACGTGGTCTGGGGCAACCTGCTGTAGGTGCTCCTGCTTGACCTGGAGTTGGACCCAGGGGTTTCTGCCCACCTCGGCCATTTGGGGACTCTATGAAAGCTGCTGCAACCTGTTCTGGTAACCTCTCCATCATCTCCAGGGTCTTAGTGTGCCCCTCCAAGCAGAAGGATGTCAACAGATTAAGGCAAAGATTTTTATTGTCCAGTTAGGTTCTTTGGGTCTTCTCTCCAAGATGCCTTCTGCTTCCTGTGCTTTCAGAGGACAAACCTGACAGTCTGAAAGCTTGGTGGTGATGTTTCTGAGAGGTTGTTCAGAAGACTGGAGCCATCCCCCTGGGTTCCTCTGCTGGACAACTCAGGAAATACAGCCAGGTCCCTCTGACATCCACAGCTACCTGCAGTGGCACCTCGGTGAGCCTTCGTCCCTGCCAGCCTGCTCCCAGGAGTGCCTGAGATGCCTGAGCAAACAGCCAGTGTGTCGCTTTCCTGCCTTTTTTTCCCTTCTCAAACTCAGCCGCAGTGCTTGCAGGGGAAAGGCAGACACTGTCTGCTGACTAATTTCCACTTGTTTCGATAGTCGGATGACAATATGATTAATTATCATCACGGTGTCACCGAGCCGGGTGAAGGCTGCATCGCACCTTCTGGAAGCTGTGTTGAAATTCCTGAGATGATTTCGCTCGTGCTCCTTCATTTCTATTTCCTTTGGGCATTTTAGCAGCCAAGCTTAGAAGTGAGAAAACACTTCATCCAGCCCTGGGGCTGCTCTGAACCTGCAGTGCTGCTGTGCGGTGTTCAGACTGGTATAGCAGCAGGTTTAAGTGAAGACAATGACACAAGATCAAGCTGTTGGCTTGCTCAGGACTGAGGAGGCTCTTCTGGAGGGAGGAATTGTCCTGCTGCATCCTACATGATGTTAAACAACACAAACAGGAGTCATTACCAGCTATCCTTGCACTGGGCAGCACGAATACCTTGTTAAATGTGCACTAACTTCCTCCAGCCACTGTGCTCCCTATGCTGGTTCTTGAACATCCCGACCCATGTGGCACCATCACTGCCTGTACTGGAGGGATACTGTGGCTGTGGGGCATCTCCACACATCTTCATTGGATTTTATGCCAAAATTTCTTCTCCCACATCATTTTGGCAAGTCTCAGGCTCTGGATGTACAGCAGAAGCTGACGGCTGGGGAAAGGCAGCTGAAGGTCACCCCTCTGTTCCCTTATTATGAGCATCCCGAAGAGGTGACCGGTGAGAAAGGCAAACGAGTCGCTGACGGTCAAAGTTCATTTTTCCTGTAATTAGCAGATTGCATGAAAGTTCAGGAGCTTCCACAGAATAAGAGTTAAAGATTGAGTTCACTCACCTGTCCCTACAATTAACAGCTATAAAGGTGTCACTGGGATAAAAAGTGAGAGAAAGTAGAAGGCAGACTCCAATTTACCCACAATTAAGGTGCAGGGAGTGCCAGGGGTTTGTGTGCTCATGGTTAGCCCCTGGATGGAGGAGATTTAACACCCCACTTCAATTTTCCCACAATTAGCCCCTCCCCAGAAGATGCCATTGACCTCATCAGCTTGGAGACTGAGTTCCAGGGTTAATTTTTTCTGTTCCTGCCTAATGATCAGTGCCAAAGAGGGATGCTGGGTTCACTTCTTGGCAGAGCAGTACAGAAAAAAGCTTTTTTTTTCAGCTTTCTGACCAAAGCCGCAAGAATTCTGTCTCTGTATATTCAAAGCCACTTGGGGCCAGTGGGATATGAAGATGCCTTTCTGCTATGGCTGCACAAAGAGCATCCAGAAGGAGGTGGCTTTCGGTTTCCTTTTCTCGCCGTGGAGGCTGTGTCAATGTGTCCCAGGGACTCCTTGCCACCCCAATGTAATTATTTTAGGGAAGAAATTGCTTACTTCGCATTTTCTTGTCATTTTACTGGAGTGTGAAAGCATTCTTAATTTAGGTGTGGAGGCTGTGGCCGTGCCATCACCTCCAGCACCTGTTCATCGATAAACACACTGCTCCTCCCGGGCTCCCCAGGAGCAGCACAGGGGCAGGTAGGTTTTGGTCTGCTTTCCCCAGTAAATGAGCCTCAGGCAACCTGAATTTTCCTGGGACAATTCAACTCGAAAACAAACAAACAAACAAACAAAAAACCCAAACAAACATACAGGAAAAAACCAACACTTTTTATTTAAAGAAAAATAGGAAAGCTCTGGAAAAAAACACCACTGTACCCATGTCCTCTGCCCCTCTGGGACTACTTTTATATTTGTGTCTCTTACGGTAGGTATTATAAGCTAATGAAATATAAATTGATCTTTAAAAGAGCACTTTTCAAGGTTCAGTTGCTATCTAATTAATTTAATTTTAAATTACATCAGTAATAAAGACTTAATTGCCTTCTTATCAATATATTGTATTTTGTAAAGAACATGCGACTATTTAAACATTCAATCATTTTCTTATAGAAGAATAATTGGTATTTTAAGCATACAACTATCATACTAAGTGTAAAATATTTATTTGTGCACGTAATTTCAAGTGGTATCACAATCTCAATGAACATGCAAATGTTACAGCAGCTGCTGTTTAACTCCTAGCCTGCCTTTCCAGCAACCATGCGGACTTGTCTGTGGAAGGGAGAACGGTCTGAGGCAGCACAACGTGGTGATGTGAAGTGTGTTCATACAGTTACACACATTTCTCATTATTAAGGTTCAATTCCCAGTCCCTGGGTGCAGAAGGCAGTTTAATAAACATGACAGCTTGGGGTGGGTAGCTTCAACTTCTCTATAACACCTAGTGAGGACTGAGAAACATTTTGGACCCTACACACGAGACTCATTCTAGGCTACAAGACGTGGAGCAGGGTTTTAAAGCAGCAAATGTGCTTATATCCCTTGTGAGCAGGAACACAGCTCAATGCTGCTGTGTGTCCTCCGAGCGAGGGCTCGGTAAGCTCCATTGCTAAGCAGATAGATCAATGTCAAGCCATACCCGCAGCCTGTGCCTAGCATGGAAGCTGGATTTTGTAGTGCATAAGCTGCCAGGAAGAATAATTAAATATACTGCAAGCTACCTTTGGTTTAAAATTTGCAAGGGGAGAAATGAAATCCAGCAGAAGCCAGAATGCATCAGCAGAACTGTGTGGTGACTTGTCAACTACAGTGATTCTGAACTGTTTGCTTCATTTCTACTATGAAAATACCATAATCTGTGATGTATGTCTTTCATATCTGTACACACGTGTGTGGGTATGTATATGGAACCATTTAAACGTAGTAAGCTTCTAGCTGTGAAGTGTCAAGACCAGATATTACTGAAGTAGCTTCAGCCTGTCATCACACTGCCACTATTTGGTGTTAATGTATGCTGACTTTTAAATGCACTGCATGTATTCTTTAAAGTGATGCAGTAAATAATACTGGGACCATGCTAGGTTTTGTCATCTGTTTTGTGCAGAGACCTATGACTCTGAGTTCTGGGGAAGGAGGTTCCTAGAGGGTCACCCAACACAAGAATCCACTTTATCCCACGTGGGTCTGGGAAGTGCCTGCACTCCACTTCAGACGTGGCCACGCTCTCCCTGTGAAGGCTGCCCTCGTGAGGCCTTCTGTGTGGATGAGTATGGAAACACGAGATGCTTAGCCTGATGGACAGCTGCTAGTTGGGTCACAGGCACCTCACAAGACCTGGGAGGCCCCTTATAGCTCCAAGGATGATGGTGACTTTGAAGTCACAGCTCAAGTGTCCTCAGTCCTTCACCCTGGCTTTAAGGAGGGCGAATAAGGTCTCACATGCCAGTGTTGGGCCATAAAAGTTTATACAACCTCACAGTATGAGCTGTTTGATACTGTTATTTAGTAGTCCGGCTGAGGTTGATGTATCATGGCCACTTGGGTGTGAAAGGGGACTCCTGCAAGCCGGGCCAGCCCCCTGGGTGTCCATGGGGCTCTGTTTGTCCCCATGTCGGGGCAGCAGCACTGAGTGCAGCATGTTCAGTGCCAGCAGGACCAGTCCCCATGGCTTTGTGTTTCTTGTGGAAAAGGGATCTGACATTGGAAGTCAGATTTTTCTTCTCTAAAGGAAAAACTCAACAAGTAATGGCATTCTGCACCATGGACCTTTAATGCAAAGGGTCTGCAAGAATAGATGGGAACCTGTTGCAGTCTTTCCTCGCTTTTCTGTATCTTATAGGCTGGTTGCAATCAGAGAATAACTTTGTCTCTCTTTCCAGGAGGCTTATTTCTCCTGCTCATTTTCCTCTTCGTGATGTGGAAGGAGTTTGTGGCTGATTTTCAGAAGTACATCCTCCTGGAGAGGAGTGAAATGTGCCTGGAGGAAACGCCTGTGCGCGTGTACTACGGCTGGTCCTTCATGTTCGCTGCCGCAGGGGTGCCCCTGGTGCTGCTCTCTGGACTCCTCTTCTTTCTTGTCGGCAGAGACATTATGAAATCCCTGGAGTAAGAAAATGGGTGATGCTGGGCAAGCCTCAGAGAAAACTGGTGATACCCCTTGTAATGAAATGTACACAAGTTTTGAGGACTCGGTCATTTTTGTAGCTCTAATTGTTGGAGTAGGTGCATGATTAAAGTCACTGGTGCGTGGAGGCAGGGGTGGAGCACTGAGCATGCAGATGCTCTCAGTCCTAAACCACTATTACGCTCTGGAGAAATGTAGACATATCCATGGACTGTGCAGCACTTTTAGGTCAGAGGAACAGCCTTGGCTGTGCTAGGCAGCTACCACGACCCATCCGTATTCAGCAGAGCCAGAGGTTTACAGTGTTCCCAGCATCCTTGTTTCTTGTAAGAGGTAATCGAATCTGGCTGTGAGGGTGTACGCTCTAATGTCTATTTCTGAAAAAGCAATTAAGGACGATTTTTTTTTTTTAGCTGGCTCTAATTGACATCAAAGGACAACTGTTTTAATGGAATGTCAGGAAACATGAGAAAGTTTTTCGTTAAAAGCCCTGATTCTGAAGATACAAATGTAACTGGGCCTAACCTAACTTGCAATAAGTGACTAAAGCAATTTCTTTGGCATCACAAAATGTATTAATTAGTCTTTCTTTACAGCACCATACTACTGTGCATTTAATATTTTCCTGGACATAGGGTTGTGGGGATTCACAATCCAAAAACTGAAAAATGGACTTGGGGGAAAGGGAATGGGAACAATAATACTATGATTTTTGTTTGTTTGTTATGGTAGAACCTGTCAGCCGGCTTAGAACAAGTCAGTTCCAAATATACATATACAATTTATATATATTAAAATTCTTGCAATTGCTCAAGTATACATTGTCTGACAGGTTACAGTAGTCCCACTAAGAGTAATGCATGCTAATTCTATACAAAACCATCTAGGTAAGGAAGGTGAAGTCATTTATTCTGTGTATGTGGAGGTTTGTAGAGACACTCAAGGAATGTCAAAGATTTGATCTTGCTGTGTTTTTCAGGCTGGATCTTGCTGCTTTGAAGTAGTTTGTTGGGCCCTTGCTTGCTGAACTCATCTGCATAAATTGTAAATAAAACTTACTAGAAATATATGCTTTTCTCATGGATGTCATAGTTTGTGCTAAACATACATTTCCCAAGCTTAATGTCATACTATTGACTCAATATAGTTAATTAATAATGTAATGTAAATCTCTTCTAGAAAGCAGAGAAGATTGTTGGCAGTATAAAAATGTTTGTTAATGCTCTTCCTAAAATATTATTTGTGTCTGGCATTTCTTTCCTTTATGGAGCAAGTTCTAATTACTCTTTTACAAGATTCATGGCATACATAGAGTGAGAAATTGTAATTCCCACATGTAAAGCTCAGTTCTTTCATATGAATAACAGGCTTGGTCTACAGTTCTTAAGTAAAATTCACACTGATTTCCATTAATAGAAATGTTGTTTGAATAGAATTGCTATGTACAGGTAAAAATCATGCTTTATTTTATTTATTTATTTATTTATTTATTTATTTATTTATTTTTCCCCAGTGAGTAGCTGTTTCATGACATTTACAAACACACAGGTATTGCATTGTTTTATTTGGCAAATTTAAACTTTTTTTTTTTTTTTTTTTTTTTTTTTTTTCCCCATTATATCTCTTTGGATTATGCCTGTGCCCCATCAGTTCTTCAAGTGATAATTTCTCACTATAAATTCACTTTGAATAATTTTTGTCATTTAATTATCTATTCAGTGTAGAGATGAACACTTATGGTCACAAAGAATAAAAGTATATAATCCAGGAGCAGAAGAGGTCAAGATTTACAGTCACTTGCCTTTCACTGATCCCATAAAACAATCCAAGCATGCAGAAATGATGATCCCATAAGAGACACCAGGGCAGAAGTATGAGAATGCAGCAAGAAATCCATCAGACTTATTGATATCTGTGAAGCTGAGGATCCCTGAAGTTGTGAATATAGAAGTGAGTTTTATATTATAGAATGAAATATTTATTAACTTTCTCCATCTGTTCTTTAAAAAATTTAGTTTAATGTCATCAAGGCATTTATGGAATACATTTAGCTTAATCATGCATTCATGCCTTAGGGAGTAAACCATCCCTGGAGACTTGCTCCTTCTGGATCAGCTCTAGAACGAGCAATCGTTTAAAACTCTATCATTCTTTTCAAAAACATGACTTTGAATCATTCTTGAATGGATATATATATTTTTAAACTTTGGTATTGAGCATACTTTAATAATCATGGCAATAAGTATATAGAAAATGTGATTATGGACTAGTACAATTCAATTAATTACCACTTATATAAAAATGCAACATTTATAGTCAGCGCAAGTGTGAACCAAACATGTTATGTTGGTGGACTAAGGAGTCCAACTCCTTTGGCCTCCTGTGGCAATTATACCTTACGTGGATAAAATTTTGTATGAAAATCATTGTTTCTGAAAATATTAAAAAATAAGCTAATGGACTCAGTGGTAAGGTTTAAAAATGTGGAAACCAAGGACTCTTTCATCTGTTGAATGTGAAGAAGTCTGATGAAAGGATATTATAGAGTAGTGACAAGGACCTAATTCTGATCCAAGTTTTGTCATTATAAATCATGAGTAATTCCAGAGACTGCAGTAGACTCTTATCACTGTTAAACATCTGTAAGTCAGATCAGAACTGGGACTAATAAATACATTCAAAAATGCATAATTAAAACTGTGATTTCACATCACTGATGAATTTTAGTCAAGGATTTCTTCAAGGATGCTTTTCTCACATTAGCATTTGACGTTAGTAAGCAATGAATAATTCCATTTTTTCTTTCCAACATCTGGGACACTTCCTGCTTTATTTGCTACTTACTGAGTGCTCTGCAGGAAATATTAATGAATCTTGGGTGTTAAACTACAGGCCCTGTGGATCATGCTCGTGAGGCAATGTTACATAGCAGACACTGTATGTCTTGAGATTAAGAGGCTTGATTTTGGTAAAGTAAGATATCAGGAGGTTTGTCAAATAGGTGGGAGATACGGAGCTTTGGGGAGGTTACCCAAGGATCAAGCCCCTGCAGCTTCTTTGTTCATATGTTCCTTCATATTAATTACTTCAAAGGGAGGCAAAAATTAACAATAAAACCTTTTCCCTTGGTCTGATCACCTCTTTTACTGGTGATTTGGCAAACTAGCACCCGGGATGCCCTAAGGCCTGGGGCAGTGCTGGGTGCTGGGCAGCAGCACCGAAGAGTGTTGAAGAGGAGATGGGCACACTGCTGTGCTCTGCTGCTTTCTCACAGCACTGGCAGACTGGTGCTTTAATTTAATTTTTCTTGGTAAATTTTGTGCTAAAACTCCACATTTAGAGGTATCTGCTCTCTCTTTAGAGCAACCTGCAGAGGAAATCTGGGTTTAGCAGCACAGGGAAGAGAGCTTCCAAAGGAGGAAAGAAATTTTCTTCTGTGCTGCTGTGAGGTGACCTGTGATATTCAGGGCCGATCATGGATGATGCCATGTTGCATCCTTCCTTCCCCTCCCTGCCTTAGCCCAACAGCCAAGGTTGAGGTCTGTGGACACAGCAAGGCGTCTGGTGCTGAGCACATGCAGGATGAGACCAGCAGAGTCCCTTGACACCCATGCAGGAGGCTGAGGATGGACATTCATCATGCCTGTGGCCTACCTGTACATACTAACTTAGGCCAGGAGTTGGCTTTGCTCTGCAGTAATGATGGAGATGGAGGCCGTTAACTGAAAGGCAACCAGAATTAACTCCAGTTAAGTGTACAATTATCCCCTGGGATGGCTTGCTTTCACCCAGCAGGACTTACAAAACTTTTCTGTATATCCAGAAGAATCCAGCTTCTCTGGACAGGTGGTGTTTTCACCTTCATCCTGCTGAGTCAGCACGGTGTGGAGGGCCTCTTGTCTCTCGCCCCGAGCACATGCTGCCCGGGGATGCGTTGATATGGCGCAGGTGGAAGAGGGCACAGATGGGGTACAGCAAATTAAGGCAGAAAAGAAATTAAAATAAACAAGAAAATATAAGCTAGCTCCATGCTTTGTGCACCGGGCTGTACATTACTGCAGGATTAAGTCGTATCAGCCGCAGTACATTTTACAAGAGTGCACAGCACCTCAATCCTATAATCAATAAGCTGTACATGCTGCAGCACAAAGAGCTCTTATCTGGAATACCACTTTGAATTTAGTGAATTTATTTAATCCGTGGTGCCTGCAGAGCATCTGTCCTGTCTTCTGGGTTAATTTATTTATTCTGGTGATCTATTTTTAGTCTTTCAAGTACTTGACATTTGAGAAGTAGATTTTTTTTTTTCCGACTTCCTGAAAAACATCTGACTTGAAAAAAAAACACCTTTATTTACAGAAATGTTTTTGTTTCCTCATTCACTCTCCACTCTTTCTCTTGGGACAGAGAGCCCTGTTACCAGTACTAATAACCATGCACTGAAGAGATTGGAGAAGGCTCCTTTTCACCCTGCTTGGCTAAGCCTGTCTTAATGCTGGCTATTCAGAGGATCTTCTCTCTTTATTCTCATCTCTTTCCTGTGAATTCTTCAAAAGAATTACCTAGTTTTGAGGTATTTTCAAGGTGCTGCTTTTAGTTTGGGAGTTTTAATGAGTGTATGCAATGTTCTTATCTTCTAGAGCTTGGTATTTCCAGGCATGAACCCTTGACAGAACCCAAAAGAACCAGTTGTTTAAGCAGTATGAGTACATAGATGTTTGCTATGAAAAAGAAATAACAAATGAAAAAATATTCTACCACCACTGCTCTGATGGTGTAATAGTGATTATTATCAGAGCTGTAAAGAATGCACTCTAATTAACCCAAACGGTAGGTACTAAACATTCGGTTATGCGAGAGGAGATTGAAGTTTTATAAGCTTTAAGGTCTGCAAAGAAGAAAAAAAATCTTGCCTGACCTTGACTGACTAGATTAATGATGGCTTCATAAAAGCAAGGAAAAAAATAAAAATAAAAGAGCATAAAGGGCAACTGTGTGAAAAACACAGGGTTAATTATATTTTCCCTACCCATTTTCCAACATTTCCCTGTGTGGCTTGCACTGACAAAGCAACAAATGCTGAGAAAAAAGAACCACCCCCTGAAAAAGGCCATTACCCTGGCAAAATATATTACGTCTCCTCAGAAATATTTTTGCAGAGTCACAGAATGCAATTGTTTCTCCATTTCAGATGCTTTTAGAAATCTTTTGTATTTTTTCTGTGGTTTAAAAGCTGCTCTGTGGGAGAAGTCATTCATGAAACCACTTGGAAATGCTGCTTGGGTAGCATGCAATGAGCTGGCTGTTTGAGGATCTGAAGCTTAAACTTCCTCTGCTACAAGCTAGAATAATTGTGGAGCAAGGTGAATAAACGTGGCTCATTCTGAAACAGACATCAATTTTGAATCTCTCCCAGCCAAAAAAAAAAAGTATGGAAATGTATCAGTCTAGACAAATCAGCCACTGAATTTGTCCTAGTGATTGCTGAGGTGGATCCTTCTCTTACAGACCACAATACATCAGATCATACTGAGGTTCTGCATCTCAAACCACACACAGTGCTCCCAGAACCAAGGTCATTACCAAGTGAGCCCAGTAATTAGCTCCACAACCCAACCGTTAATCAAATTTATGGCATAGCTTTTGCATCACATCCCAGCAGCATTGTTTCCTCTAAGCTTTAAAAGGGTAAATCCCGATGATGGGAGAAATGTTTCAATCTCTCGCTCTTAGAAACAGTAAATTCATTCATAAAATGAACAGCGAAGAAGCAGTTTTCATGCTTTCATCTCCTCTGCAGCTGTCTGGCTTCACCTGCCTGATTTGGGGTAGGAAGAGCCATTCCTGGGACGACTCCCCATTTTTTTCCTGCAATTTTGTTCTGCAGGCCAATAACTCTTCCATGCCATTCCCTGTGCATTGTGAAAAATCTGTGTTATGCTAACACAAAGACACACTTTACACATTAAATATATATAAAATGACTGGCTTTCTCTGCAGAGAGCCTTGCCTGCACCACAACCACTTCAAAGGCTTCAAAGCAGAGGTGCCTGCAGCTAGGGCTGCAGCTGGGAGCAGAAGTGCTGGTTTCAGCTGACACCAGAGGTTTCAGGATCTTAGGGCATGAAGCATTTTTCATTCATTTAAAATTAATTTAATTGGGGGAAAAAAAATGAAGGAGAAATTGGGGAGTGGGTGGTGGGCAGCTGCTCCAGCTTTTCCTGCTGGTGCCACTCCTCCCAGCTAATGCATTGGTTCTGCAGGCAAAAATAGACAGTTTTGCTCTTACACAAGATAAAAACTGCCTGCTGGATGGAAGATCCTTGTACATTGCAGGCAGGAGATGTGGGCTGTACTGTGGGTGCAAACGCAGTTTTATTCTGTGATGCAGCCAGAGCAGAGCTGCCCCCTCCTATCCCAAAGCAGCCCCTAAGAAGAGACAAGCCATGCAAGCTCAAAGGCACGACTTACATCAAAATATAGCCACTGATATAATAATAAGACACTTCAAAGTGTGCGAGGGCGTGTGTGTGAGCATCGCAGGGTGCAGTCCCTGACCTGGCCCTGTGCTGCACCCCACGGTGCTGACTGCAGGGGACGAGGACCCGCAGTGCCGCGGTCCTGCGTCTCCTGGCCGCGCTGCCAGCCTCGTTATCTTCTGACACCCCGTGTCCTCTGCAGGGCTGCGTGCTCTGCAGGCCAGGCCAAGCCCTTGTGTAGCATGAATCAGTGGAGCGACACGACCGCATCGATTTAATTGATTGTGAGCATCAGGCTCGGCCCAGCCTTGCCTCCGAGCTGGGCAACGTTAACCAAAAGATAACAGCACGTGCTTTCGTCGGAGGAAGACTAGAAAGATTTCTTCCACGGGGTTCTTAGGAGGTTTTTTCCTCCCTGCCAGGGTTTGGCAGCGAGAGTGCAGCTGTGAAGGTCCCACTGGAAAATCTGTACCTGCAGTGCTGCGCGGAGCTGCCGTGCTTCACACACGGTGGGTTTGCTCCTGCTGGCTGGGCTACAGCAGGATTCTCACACACAAAAATGCTATGGAAAGCCGTGGAGGGGTCTCCAGCCAAAGCAGTCACTGAAAAACAGCAGCAAAGACATAAAACAGGGAGCTGAGCTTGGGATGGAGCATTCAGGAGTGTCCTCAGCAAGAAGAGGGCTTGTGCCTTGCTTCCCTGCAATGTGGCTCTGACCTAAATTAAGGCAAAACTCAGGGCAAAAGCTGAATCACTCATTTAATTTAGCAGCGGAATCATAAGCCGAGCACTACAGTACCTGGTGAAGGGTGCAGTGATTTCTAATTATGGATTATACAGCTAATCAGCACCAATCAACATTTTATGATCTTGACTTAATATTTAATATAATGTTAATTATAATTGCCTTTGCCATAAACTGTGTCAAACAGTGGGCGTGCGCTCCCCTCCTGGTGTGCCCCACGGCACAGGGCGGGCATGGGGCTGGGACTGGTGCATTTGGGGGGGGGGGATGGCAGCTCCCCCAAACCTGGCAGCAGCACGAGTCCAGCACCCCGCTCCCTCTGCCATCAGTTGTGACGCTAATTAAGTGGCGATGAGGCTCAGCCTTATTAGAATGGAGTTTTTATCTCGCATAAGTACCTTCCAGCTACAAACAGGGGAAGTTCATTTAATTAAAAATAATTTTAGTGTAAGTTAATGTGAGCACAGTTCAATGACTCTGAAATATGTTTAATTTTTTTTTTCCTTTCAAATTGTAGCAAGAGGCTGCGGAAAAACCCAAATAATCTGGACAGCGCAGTCAGGCTGCTTCTGTGCATTTAGACCTCCCTTCCCCTCACCTCCACAGCTGCCTGATCAGATTCCCACCAAAAAAAAGCCAGGCATCACATCTGGGAGCTCTGTCATCACTTAACCTGAAATGTTTTGGTCAGTGAAAATCTATTTAAAGATTTTTTTTTTTCTACATTGCTCTTTTTCATCCCTTTATGACCTGGAAAGATGTGGCACTCCTGCCATCCTGAGTGACCTTTTACATTGTGATTTTCAGCATCCCTCAGAGAGATGTATCAGGACGGGCACTGCTTGCTCAGAGCACATCCAAAATTTTTTGCAGCAAAGGGCCTTTAGGCAAAATACAGCACCAGAAATCCCCTCTGACTTTGAACCTTTCACTGTCCCACTGGATAAATCAGAAGCACTTCTGAAATTCAGAGTCTCTGATTACAGCAGCAACAAGGAAAGCTGAGGACATATTTAAAGGTGCCTGTCCTTGGGCACTGGGACACTGTTATTAGCAAGGCGGGGTTGATTCACTAGCATGTTACTTCATCAAAGCTTTTAGTGTTTTTAAACTCATCCTCTTTCGATATGAAGCTCATCAGATATATAAAACTGCAGGACTGAAATCCCATAGAAGCCACACCACCACCCCCACCCACGGACATTTTTGGTCTCATCGCAAAGAAAACTGATGTAGCTGAGCCAAACTCTCCTGTGTCCTTACGGCTCCTTCTCAGAGCACATGAGGAGATGCTCTCCAGGCTCTGACTAGGAAATAGGCTCTCCTCTCTACCAGAGAGCACCAGAAGGTACGTAAAAGGCATGCAACCTGTGCATCACAGAGCATGTGCACACCTCCATCCAGAAGTTTAGCCCAGTTCCTTGAGGCACCTTTCCCTGTACCTGTGCCATCATGCCTTTACAAGGGCTTTTTGCCAGCTTTACCTTGTGTCTGTCCATGAGGACATCACCAGGTCTTCAGCTCCACCATACGAAGAGCACCAAAAATCCTCTTCATAGCCCTGAGAGACTCGAGGGTTTGCTAAATCTGGGGAAAAGCTCCATGAGCAGAATCACTGGGGCTGGTGACCGACCAGACAAGAGGGATGCAGCAGCCTCAGCACTGGAGCTGGTCGGATGATGGCTGATCACAAGACAAACCCCAAAATGAGACCTGGCCCTCTGTAATGAACTCTTCAGTTATAGATTCATGCAGGCCATTTTTGATTTCTTTTTTTACTGGCAGGTGTGTGTCTAAACTTTTCCCTAATGTGCTAGACAACTAATTGCTGTATCAGCTTATCCTTCAAAAACAGACGTTTTGTTTGTGTCAGTGTGAGTGCCGAGCCCAAACCTGTGATGAAGAGGAGAAGCCCTTCACCACTGGGAGGTTGCACCTGACCCTGCTCTGGCTGATTGGTGATGAACTTGAGCACTGGCCTCCTGATTTGGGCAAACAAAGCTTGAGCTAGGAGATGAGCTCCTTATAGCTAATAGCTAAGCCCATTGACTTTCAAATGCAATCTGCTTTCCTTTTTTAATATATATAACTCTATTGTGCTGCTTCCCTGTTTACTTTCTTACAGCCCCCATTAACTTAAGTTAATATTACCGTAAGGGAAATTAATTCCACCTCCCCACACATAGCAGCACCCCCCATCAGAGTAAATTGCTATCACTCACATGGTTATGTAAAGCAATTATACCCCCGAAATACCTCTGGTACCACTACATCAGGGACTGATAGGTAAAGTCCTTTCATCCATTAAAGAACTTCTAACCTCTCCTTACATGTGCAGTTACATATGAAGTCCTGTTCCCAGAAAAGGTTAATTAAAGCCCATAATTCTGGTGTGAGCTGCGTGGCGGGGGTCAGGCAGGAATTTCTCCCATGCACAGCTCTGCGCATCCTTAAAGGATTAACCCCCCAGGAGGGCGCAGAACTGGAGCTCTCATTTTGAAAGGGGGCGCTTATCAAGCCTCCTCCCTCTGCTTGGATGGCACAGACACAACCTACCCCAAAAAAGCCCTGCTCAAGCCCTGCGGTGACCTGCAGGGACAGCCGTCGTGCTACATGTGGCTGGCACAGGCCCCCGTGCGTGACAGCAGTGGCCAACAGGGTGTCACCAGCACCCTGCCAGCCCAGCAAGGAGTGATGCCCTCAGCTGGAGCCAGTCGTGGCATCTTCCAGGGGCTTTCCTACCTGCTGAAAACACGGCTGGTGAGCGTCTTGAGCAAACAGCCGAGCGCCTCTCCTGAGCCAGCCTCCTTCGAGCAGCGCGACCCACGTGCGGAGGCTGTTCCAATGGGAAGGGTTTCACCTATTTATTTATTGACGCGGCACGAGGGACGACAAGGGGCATGGCAACGAACAAGAGAGGGCTCAGCAGTATCTGCGCACCCAGGCGGGCACACACACAGGCATTCAGCGTGCAACGCCAAGCCAGAGGAGACCACCAGCCCTAAAGCTGCGTGTGTGCGGTGTCTGGGGCGGCTGGTGGCGAAGGGAATGTGCAGCGCCTGCGATAAGCGCGGCCGTGCAGTATGCCATCAGTGCTACCTAAAAGCAAATGAAACTGGCATAAATAATTGTGCTGTAGAAAGCCTTTCTGTTGCACCTTGCCTATCACTGACAATTTACATATCTTAGGAAAACCTTTGTCAGCTTCTGTCATTTCTGCACTATTATGTGCCTTTCTGGATAATTACCAGTTAATGTGAAAAAGCAGATGGAAAAAACCTTGAAATTTCTGATAGAGAATCCTCAAACCTCTCCCCTTATCTGTGCACAGCAGCTTCCTGATTTCAAAAGAAGTTTGAAAACCTTTGTTAAAAATGTCCCTGATTCCCAGTTTGAATGAACCAAATGACATTCAGCTAAAATTATTCAGCTTTTTCCACAATTAAATTCCATTATCGTGAACTGCCAAAGTAAAATGGAAGGTCTCTTAACTAATGTGGCGGTTGTTTGCTTGTATTTTTCCTGGTGCGTATTGTATAAAGCTGTGTGAAGTAGACGGAGGATAAACAATAACTGTAATTTTGCATCAATGAGTGGGGCATTTTTAGACCCTTCATTATGGGAATGCGCTGGGCTTGGTGCATTTTGTCTCGTCCTTTTTCCTTTTTTTTTTTTTTTTTTGTTAATTCCTTTTCCTGAAAAACCCCACTGAGACTGATTGGATATTGCACCAAACTTAAGGAGCTGTGAGTGGTGACGGTTTGGTTTTCAGTCCTGTAAATGATTTCTTTATGCCGTCTCCGCATACCATGAGAGCCAGGCGCTGGGCAGGCGCACACGCTTCTCCTCTCCCTGCGGCAACGAGGCAGCGCACAGGGGAAATAATTTCATTTAAAAAGTAGTGTTCCCGTTGGCAGGGGAATTGTCCTCATGGTTTCTCCATTGGCTTTTCACATTCTTCTCAATGGAAGGCTGTGCTGAAAGTCTTTACAGCCTTTTTGTAAATCAGAGCTACATATTGGGTGATCTGAGCAAAACCTGGTCCCAAAACAGGCTCCAGTTTGCCTGTACCTCTTTGCTGCTCACTGCACGCTGAAGCTGTAGGAGCACATATCCCACATATGATATAAAACTATTTCCTTCGGGTAGCACAGAGAATGGAAGTAAAGTGGTGCCAGTCAGGCCTGCTGCACTGGGAGATAAAATAACCTGGTATCACGATGCTGGACCAGAGGGCTTCGTAGGCAAAGGCCATATAGCAGTCTGACCGTCCTGCTGGTTTGTGCTGGTGGTGCTTCTCCTCCTGGCTGGCATTTAGCATCTTCATCCCCATGGAATGACATTTCAGATACTGATTAAAATCATTGTCTTTTATGGTGAGGAAAATTTTTTCTTCAAAGTAAAAAAAAGATTAAAAAAAAATGCTGTTGCAAACAGCGATGAAAAGCAGATGAATAAAAACAACCAAAAAAGGTTTTAATTCCATTATTTTAAATTAGCTCTTTAATTTGATTTAAGTCATTTGCACTTGTTGCCTGTTTTACATCTCTTATTGTCCAGCATTTTATTTCACACATCTAACAGTATTAAATCAAACTGTTTTCTAGTCTTTGCCTTCTTTTGAAGCCTCTTGAAAGTCTAAAGAAGACTTTAAAAAACAGATATTAAAAGCAAACTTTCATCTCCCTGCAGGTTATTTGTAATCAGACCTTTCTCATCGAGGGCTCATTTCATATGTGTTTGAAATCAGGGAATTACAAAAACCACCAGTCCGTCTTGTTCAAAAAATTGGCCAGGTTTGGTGCCTTGAAACTTCAGCATCAGCCTCGAGGTGACCATGGTGCCTTGGTTCTCCTGGCCATCTGAGCAATGCTGTGCTGTTTCCTGCTGCAGACTCCTGCAGCTCGGCTCTGCACGGCTGGAGGTTGTGCTGAGGACTGGGCAATAAAATAACCCATCATTAAAGGGACAATATTGCTCCCACCCCCGCAACCACCAACCACAGCTCCATGGCTGAGTTACTTTCTCATCACTTTTTTTTTTTTTTTTTCAAAACTGAACTTCAAGTTTGTCCTGGATGCCTCCATACCCCTTTCCCACTACTTTAGCCAGCCACGTTACACCAGCAGATATTTTTGCCTTGTGGCAACCAGGCCACAGCTCTATGTGAAGGCGGCTGGGCCTGACTTGTACATGTGCAGCAGCAGTTGGCCTGGAATTACTCTTTTTTTTTAACCTTGAGAGGTAAGTGAGTTAGAGGGGAAAGAAGCAAATGTATTTAGTCTGTTCAGAAGGAAAGCCTTTTCTTTTTATGCTCAGCTGTTCCTCGCAAACTATACATCTGGACTTTTACACCTGAAGCTGAGAGCTCAGAGATACCTGATAACCATTTTGCACACATCAAAATGAAGATGCACAGTAGTAGAAAGGAAGATTTTATTTTTTTTTTTTAATGAATGTGGGAGTGTTAAGCAGGGCTCAGAATACTCTGCCTGTGGGAGAGATGGCAAGTTTCCTTTTATAACTGAGAACTTGCTGAAAGAAAGTTTGCCATTGAATATGGCTGATGGCTCCCATCTGAATAACACACACGGGGATTTACCTTAATCACAATTGATAATAGGGGTTTTGCTCTTGATCAGAACAGGAACCTGACCTTTGAGAAGGGGCTGCAGCAAGCCTCCAAGCTTAAATAACATCAGTGAGCATTTCAGAGAGCACCGGGTGACTCTCAGAAGAGCCTCCACACATGTAGAGACCTCCACCACCAGGTCCTCTGCCTGGCTGTGTTAAACAGACATTATCATCTAAGGTGCAATTAAAACAGCAGCTTTGATGAAGTTGATTGGCTTCTTCGGTGTAATTTGTATAAATTTTTGCTCCCAGATGGGATCCCTTTGCCAGGACTCATTTACAGACCTCACCAACACAGCCTGTGCCATTCGCATGCAGGAAATTCCGTTTGTCTATGCACTTAGGACACCATCAAATATACATGTATTCAGTAGCTCAAACAGCTAATGAGATTCTCAAAAAGACTACATTAAACAGAAAACAAAGAAACAAACCAATGCCTTATCGCAATTTTCCTTTTGACTTAGGGATGACGTAAACACAGGGTTGGCTCCAAGAGTTTTGGAGTCCCAGCATAAACTGAGGCTGCTCTCCTTCCTTGGAAACCATCAGCAACTTAAAGACATTTGTGTAGGTTGTCCTGTGCTGCATGCCAGGACATTACCACTATTATTAGGACTGATTTTGATTGTACTAAGTGATGTGGATGGGAGTGCTGATGGCAGCATTTGCAGAAAGCAGGCCGCCTTCTGTATCATCAGATTTTACCAAAATGCCCACAATGATATTTAAATACTTCAGGTTTTTACTACCCTGATAAATCAGTATTGGAAGGTAAAATGAGGTAAAACCACTTACAGACTGCCCCTGGACAAGCATGGCAAAATCCTAAGCTTAAAATACAAAAAATCTTCCTTGCCAGATCTGCATCGGAGTTCGCATTTGCAAGCACATTGAAAATGAGAAAGTTTCCAGTGAGGTTTTAGCATGTTACTGTTTGAAATGATGTGGCACTGGGTCTGATAATCCATCAGGAAAGCTCTGGCACATTGTATACATGGCTGTGCTGCCCCGCTTGCACCTAGCTTCAAAGCCAGGGTGGATCTGGAGAAGGCCAGGCACAAAGTTTCACGTTGGCACTTGCATCCAAAAACTCATCTTTTTCCCCAAGGTTAAACTTTTTTCCCCAAGGCACAGCAGGTGCTTTTCCCCCCTCGTGTCCCTCTCGGGAGGAGGTGTCCCATGCAGAGAGACGTCCCCTGGTGTGTGGACATCCCACCGCAAGGCTCCCGCACAAAGGAGAAGCCTTTCAAAGCGAGGACGTCCTTATCTCAAAGGCAGCATTCCCTCTCTGATCTCCCCTCTGCGGGGATGAATCAGGCCGGCTGCGCTCCTGAACACCTCCCCAAGCAGCACCGTGCTGGAAAGGCCTGATAGATGCAAGGCTTCTCTCTGGCAAGAGCCAAACCGGGTATTTTACGCCACAGGAAGAAACCCTCACACACACAACTCCAGACACCGTATTTCTCCCAGACCACGCAATTGATTTTTTTAGGATTTGATTTTTTTCCATGACGTGAGGAACAGCTTAGCAACGCCAGAAACCATCCCGCTGCTGCAAAGGAAGCTGTGTGGTGTCTCAGTGGGTTCCCCAAAGCTAATTCCACCAGAAGCAAAGCATAGATATTACCTTCTCCCAAGACAACCCCAGTCCTTCTGTTTCATTACTTCTCCATCTATAAAAGGACCCCGATTCAAACTGTGGCCTGTTGTTTGATGAACCAGGAATCCATACTTCCTGTAATTTTCCTTCCTTCATCCTCTTTCCCCGTGTTTATATGTCATATTCAGTAAAGTCTCTCTTTTATTGAACATCTGTTTGGTACATAGCAAGCTTATTCAAACTCGGCAGGAAAGCACCTTTACTCCAAAATAAATTAAAACAATGTATGTGCCTCTGGCCAATAGATCATTGGATGGGAGTCATGAATGTACGTTTGTGGATATTTGATGGGAAGTTTATCATTTAAATGATGAAAATACAGTACTTCAACATATGGATCATTCAGAGCTACTCTGTTTCCTTTCCAGTTGAAGAATCATTGTGCATTTAGAGGAATTGGATAAAATTAAGAATTTAAACTGGGCTGCTAGTAAAAGCTGGTATCGAAGAGGAGAAATGTAAAATCAAGATGCAGGGATGCAGTCTGACTTTGAGATGTTTGTGGAGGCCCACAGTGGATTAAAGTGGCTTAATTTTAGGTCGCACAAACAATGAGCAAAGTCATGGAATAGATGAGTAAAGAGGGAATTAGAAAGAGAATTAAAGAATTAAAATAGAAATTGAACTACAGACAGCCCAGACAGCCCTTCTGCAAGGTACACCAGAGGTCACTTAAACTCGGGATCTTAAGATTTCATGTCCTCCCTGCTGTTTTTTTTTTTTTTTTTTTTTTTTTTTTTGTGATTACCAAGAATAATCCAACTGGCCTTTTTGGTGATCTGGACCAGACCAATGTCGCAGCTCTAAAATGATTTTTCCCCCTTTTCACACATCAGCTCTGATAATTTCCACCACAAGAGATGTTCTCTGCTCTGGAGAGGTGGGGGGAGTGCTAGCAGGGCAGTCCTTTCACTGCTCTCCAGAGCAGATCCCAATTCCTGAGGCAATTCAGCAACAGAAAACTAAGCACAGTTATCAGGGAATAAATACAAGTATGCTAAAGTCGAAAAAGTTGTTCAGAGTAATGAAGGAATTCAAGATCACACTTCCATTTGACTTCCTGCTATTAAGACATCGTGAAGTACTTGACAGCATGAAAGAAACCTGCCACTTGATATCTGACCAGTTCACGTCAGTGTCAGCGTCGTGATATTGAAACATAAAACATGGCCACTTAATCGACAATATGAGTTTTAAAGCAGACATATCCCGCAGATAGTCTCTGGCCTGAATTTTCTGCTGCATGCATTTACAGACATCAAGTTCAGCCTGCTTGAAACTACTCAATAAAATGTATTCCCTTCTCAGAATTAGTTCCCAACAATTTCTCACAAATATCCTGTAATGTGAGATTTATGAACTACATTTTGCTGCTACATTTAAAGCATAAATTATTACCTTGTGTTCTTTTAGTGAACTTAGTCCATTAAGGAAGCAAGTTCATTGCAGAGTATGTCTAGTAAGGATAAATATATACTTATATATGTAAGTATAAATTAAATTGCTACCATGGAAAGAGAAGTAATGGTACAATGGGTTCATAAAATCACACATCTGTGTCACGAACAGCGCTGCTAATGACAGAAAACAATATCAGAGACAAAAGTGGAAAATACATGTTGTGTTGCATTTCCCTCTTAATGTGCTATAATTTCCAAAAGGCAGTATGTCAAGTAAGGTTATTTTTTGCTACACAAGCACACGGGGCCAGTGGCCCTCTGTGGTTTCCCATCCCTGTGAGCACTGGCGCAGGACCCCAGCCCAGCAGGATGGGAAGGCAGGAGGGGATGTTCCAGCACCGCCGTCTTGCTGGAAAAAATCCCATCGTATTATTGTAGTGAAACAAGAGTTTTTACTGGCAAACTAACGCAATTTCAGGCCACGTTTCATTAACGCTCCACTGTAAATTTGTGTTTGTCTCCAGAACACAGCTCTGTCGCAGCTGGCACCATGGAAAGCTGCCTCGCTGGCATGGCTTTCCAGTCGGATTTATTGTCAGAGGCAAAAGCTGCACCAGCCTTTCAAAGAGGACCTTGTCTGGTAGACATCTCCGCTGTAATCACTTGCCTGAGAGCAATCACACCTCTGTGGGGCAGACACTTAACAATCTATTATATCATAATTAAGTTTGGCCATGTTTACACTGCTTGATGATGATGCATAAAGATTAATTTACCTCTCCATCCCAGTTGCAAGAATATACTGCCATAGCACCCCATTAAAAATGGAAAGAGCAATAAAGTCTCCAATTATTTTATATTGCCTTAAGTCTATCAGAATTCATCATTTTATGAACCGTTACTTTAATTTATTGGTTTATCATCTATTGATGTAGTAGCAATTATCACGAGTCATTCTATATATGTTTTTAAATATGATGATAGCATCTTCTATAAGCCAGGATAACACCTTATTTACAGTTTGTCAATTTAAGGAGGCTACAGAAAGCTGAAGAATTGCTTTTGACTTCTAAAAAATGCAAAGACAACTAGAATTGGGTTCCTCTGGCCCTCATTGGAGCTCAATATTAGAGAAATCTGAGCTCTTTAAAGTGATCCTTAATGAAAAGAATTGCAATTAGAACAAAGACAGAAATGAGAATATACTGGTTATTCTTTATAATGTGATTTTCTTTTTTTCCTTTTTTCTTTTTCTTTTTTTTTTTTTTCTTTTTTCTCTTAAGTATTGATTAGAGATCTGAATATTAATTAAAAATCTTGTTTCTGATTCAATTCTGATTGGAACTGCTGGGGAACAAAACAAGTTCACCTTGACATAATTACAATGCTGAGATCTTATTTACATCTGAGTTTGCTGAGAAATCAAAGAAACTGTTCCTGGCAAAGGCAGTCTCTTCCTTTCCCACCCTTGGAGTTTTGAGGGTTTTAAGCTCTCTTTGCTTAAGGGAAATCTCTGCAGGATCTAGCAGGGCTTAGCCTGGGAGACCCAGGAGCCAGAGACAGATGGAGGCTGTGGTCCTTTTTCACTGCCCCACCTGGAGTAGGTTTTCCCCTTTAAGTATAGACATCTAAAGGTGCCCAAGGAACCACTGCTCTCCCAAAATACCTCATGTTGAAGGGGTACTGCCTTGTCCAGTGCTGTTGTCCCATGTAACTAAGCAATAGCAATGAATGCAATGAATGTACCAGGAGCTGCAGGTAACACAGCTGTGCTAAACCTTCAGAGGGTTTAAACCTCCCATCTTCAGCAGAAAGGACAAAATCCTTAGAGAAAGGAACACGATCAGCTCATATATTTTAATCCTCACTGGTCTTTCCCCTCCTGCTCTCATCTCCCATGTGACAGCACTTGTGCTTTCTCCTCCTGTGATTTTGTAAACATTGTTCACTCGGGTAGCTCAGAGAAACGGTCTGAAAATTGTCACTTCTGAGGCCTCAAGTTGTTCTGCCATAAAGCTGACATTTACTCCACACCATTTTGTGCGCTTTCTGAGGGAGACAGCTTGCCAGCCTCGTCCCACTTCTAAAAAATCTGATTAGCAATTGTGCTGAGTGTCATAATGGTGATTGGCAAAGTGTCGAAGAAAGGAGAAAAATACACCCTTCACAATGCGAGCTGATTATGAGGCAACATTTACACCATGCACCCAAACTTCATTATCCAGCCACCATCGCTCCTCGTGCACCAGTCCGAGTTCAAGAACTCCTATAACTAGAGTTTGGGAAACTGCGACGGATTGTATTGAAATATGATTAAGCCTCATAAAGATGTAGAGGTTGTTTCCAAGTGCATGTTCTCTTCCTTGACTGGAGACCTGGGTGAGAGGAGCCCATCTCCTTGGCTTTAGGAGTGCAAAGCCAATGGTCACTATGCCAGCATCAGCATAACTGCAGGGACAGTTTTCTTCCATTTGTCACCATTTACCTTGTGCTTATACACACAATTCGCCTGCTGGAAAAGGTAGAAGGAAGCTTAAGGTTTGGTGCCCCTCTAAAGATGAAGCAATGATGGCGACCTGCCCAGGGCTGGTGGGACAGAGGAGGACAGACAAAGCTGGAAGAGCCTTCGTTCCAGCTCTCACAGGAAGAGCCAGAATGAAAGAAAATAGGGCTTGAAGTCAAGGCAAGCATTTCCATGGGCTTCAGGATATATCATTTTTATATCCTAATATAAAACACAGCAGAGTATGCACACAGGCTGTTTTACTTATATTTAGGGCCTGCTCTCTACAACTGCCCCTTTTGGGCCATGGGATGCCAAGAAGGAGATTTCAGAGCGGGTCAGGTTATTTAAGAAAACCTCCTAAACAACAGCCCAAGTTTCCACACACGCTGCCCTCAGTGGTTTATGGGGTCATAAGCAGCAGTACATGGGCAATAAACTTTTTGGCCGTTTGTCACAGGTGTTACAGGCTGATGCCAGTGAGAGCTTGGGTGGCTCAGGCATCCCAGCAGGGACACCAACCAGGGCCAGCACGGGTAGCACCCAGCACTTCACCACAAGCCAGAAACACTAAAAGATGCCATTTTTCCAGCCCATGCTTCCTTCCCCACAACTGTAGAAGCTTGACCACCCATCATGTGCCAGAAGGCACCCAGAGTCTCAGGAATGTGGGCTGGGAACTTGCCCAGTCCTGCAGCTCCTATAGCATCACTGGATAAATACCGATGGCCCCATCCAAGCATCTCTCTGCTTGCACCCTTCAGCAAGAGGCAGGCAAGGGTTCAGCAGCACTTTCCTCTCCGTGATTACGGTTGGGACTTTCTGTCATATAATGAGC
Organism: Aythya fuligula; assembly: GCF_009819795.1. NCBI lineage: Eukaryota > Metazoa > Chordata > Aves > Anseriformes > Anatidae > Aythya > Aythya fuligula. The sequence continues at coordinate 19,182,235 of NC_045571.1, read as the reverse complement.
AGGGCGATGGAGGAAACATAAAATGCCATCCATGGTGTGCGCAGTGGTGTAATAAATCCAAGGTGAAATAGTAAATCTCCAAGGAGTTACAGGAACCCAGACAGATACCCTGGTGGAGGTGCATTTATTGCGCAGTGCTACAAGGTTTTTCTCTTATCTCCAATTTTATAGATCTGTGCAGCTGCAGCAGTCCTTGGATAGGGCACATATTTGAAAATACTATAAATTTCACCGCCTGTTTATTTCAGATTCATTGGCGCTCTCTGTCTTTACTATCTCCTGGTATTTTATGCCTCAGTACTTGAAGAAAAAATGCTTTGTTTGCACTAGATCTAATATGAAAACTCTCTCTGACATTTAAACTTTAGTATCAGTTTGCCTACAGTGTTAATATCACTGAAACTGCTTATATGGATTAAATTGCCTACAGTATATAATGCCAAAATATGAACATAGCACATTTACAGATTCAAGCCCTTGAAAGAATTATTACCATTAAAATATTTAAGGTCACCTTTACAAATGCAATAAATCAGAAGGATGTCAAACAGAGAGCATTTAAAGCTCCCTGACTGGAATAGCCCACTGGGAAAACCGTGCTGTGATTCATTGTCACAGAGAGAGTGGGGTTTGGGGACCAGGCTTGTGGGGTGGGGTGTCTGCTTGGCATGGGGCAACACGGGGGGCTCCGGTCTGGGCTGTCCCCAACATGAGGCATGACCACCCTGCGAGGAGTCTCTTCCCATGAAGGCACAACACGGGGACGTGCTTTTGAGACAAGAAGAAGCAGCTGAAGACATGGCCCTTAGGCTAAGCTATCAAAGGAGGATGTCTAAGCTACAAAAGGAGGCTCAGACCAGCTCCCAAATGGCACAGTAAGGTCTCCTGACCCCTGCAACGCATTAGCTCTCATTTTCGGATAAAAACCTAAAGAAGAGAGATCCATAGAGCTTAAGTCTGCCAACTCAGTGGGTGAAATAGCAACACATTCTACCCCACTGTCCTCTGTCCTTTTGCATTAGTGCTTGGAAAAATGGTCTGTAAACACGACCAGCTGGAAAAACTGTTTGGAGTTTCCTGGTTTTCCTCCCTTGACGTCTCCATATCATATTCTCTTGGCTTGTAAGCAAAACGATCTTTTTCCAAGTGTAACTTTGCAGACTCAACCTGGCACTTGAAAAGAAAGCACTGCTGTGTTCCCTGAGGCTTGGGCACCATCACCAAGAAGAGGCATGCTGCAAGCCCAGCTCCAAATCCTGCTGCTCTTGCACAAACCCTGCCTGGTTACACCGAAGGTCTTGCAGGAGGAACGAGCAGCAAAACCTCATTTTTGTCATTAAAGTCAGCCACTGCGGCTCAGTATGCCCTCAGGAGGCAGAACTGATGAGTAAGAAGATGCCATTTTCATGCAGTCCCTTTTCTGCACAGAACAGCCTATTCATGCTACGGGCCCAGTTCTGCAAAAATCCTTATTGAGGTCAACACAATTTACTGATAATTGAAGTCAGTAGAAAGTTTTGCTTCAGTGAGAACTGGCAAATCAAATCTATCAGCCAATTCTTTAAAAAAAATCACCCTTTATTATGCTTTCATCTTAAATATTAGGATTCAGCAAATTTCCTGAGAACAACCACTGTGTAAAACTTTAATCTTTTGAGAATGGATTGTGACTGTAATTGCAAAAACCAACAGCCTCCTCCTGCACCACATTCCCTGCCTCTGAATGTCAGCATTTACTAGCCCATTATATATGGGGGATAAATTTACATTTGGTTATTACTCATATTTTATTTGTTTCCAGGTGACTGTTTTTAATGTTTAGCACAACACTCATATCTAGAGCAGCCCATCATAATTTACGGCATGAGGAGACAGAGTAAGGCTCATCATCATTTTCTAAGGCAGACCAATGTGCTTAAAGATACGACTTTTTAGAAAAAATCCACACAAGCAATTAAATGTAATAATTGATCTATTCCTCATCTATAAAAAACTAGCCAAGATGAATTGGTGGGACGTATCTCAGAGCTTTCTAAAGCAACAGCCAGTGCTTACTTAACCAGCTCTGCAGGCATGGTGTTTTAGGAGGACTTAGATATAGATGCACAAAAAAAAAAAAAAAAAAAAAAAAAAAAAAAAAAAGCTGCAAGACTTTTTGAAGTGGCCTGATAGCTTAAATTCATAATTTCTTGCTTATGCTGGTTGGCAGTTTCATTATGCATTCAGCAGAGTGCAGCAGTCCGCATCGCTGACTGTCCTGGTGTTCCTGCTCCACTTGACAGGCGATTCCTTTCTTCTTCCTGCTGCTGCTAACGTCTGTAATGGGGGCAATTAAACTAACAGTGCTTATTAAGGACAGGCACTCCTCTTAGTAGGTATTTCCAAGCCACCTTGCTACTGCAGCTCCAAGAGCAGAGGTGCTGGAGACTGTCAACATGTTCCTCTTTCATTTTATGCTGCAATGCTTAGGGGGATTTTCCTCCATTATTGCCAGAAAGTATTCTTAGAATTCATATTTTTGTTTGGAAGGGGGAACGGGCAACCCTCCTTCACTGCACCGTGGAGTTGTCTCCAATTTCATGTGCCTGTTCTCATCTCTGCAGGATGCCACAAACGTCTGGTGGCCCCTTCCCTATGGTCCCATCTCCTTCCCTTCCTGACAAGTTTTCCAAGGCTCCTGCAGGCTTGTCCCCTTCTCTGACACCTTTGTGAAGATAACCTGGCTTTTGCTCTCAAACCTGGGGACTTCATTTTGCCACATTGACTCTATTCTGCATCTTCAAGGAGACTGTCTGATTTTCTTGAGTGCTGTGCACATCCCATTCCCACTGACTGAGCAGAAACTCGGGCTGCGCCTGGGGTAATTGGGCAACAATATTTGTTCTCCCATTTCTGGTTTTCTCACAGAAACAGACAGAATTCCCTCAGCGAGGATTTCCTAGAGAACACTGTAAACCTCTAAGAAACTCTGCAGTCAGAGGCCAGCAACGAGCAGCTCCTGAGTTTGAGCAGATGCTTTGCAACATGAACAGAAGCAGTCTGAGCGAGCCTTTGTGTCTCTGGACTTTCGACTGCTCTACCCGTTAGATTTAACAGTTGGCTAACACATTTGATAATCGAGTGTGTTAATATTTTGCAAGAGTGACTGACAAGCAGATTGTTGTCAAATCACAGATCCATCAGGCTGAGGATATTGAAGTTGACAGAGCCCAATAATTTGCAGCTTTCTCCTTCAGCTTCTCATAATTTACGTTCCAGCCACTGAAGGGAAACCTACAACCAAAGAAAATTGATGGACTCATCATCCCGACGTGACACTCCTGAAACTTCAGATTGCTCTTGTATACACATGTTGCAATGAGGAATGATCAATGGGAGCTTGTAAACTCCTCACTTACAGGAACCCTTCTAGAGCTGGGGACGCTGCACCTAGGCTGTTCCTTTCCATACCTCACATTAACTGGGTGGTGCACTGAGAACCATCTCCATTTAATATTATTTTCTTTAACCTGGTGACCAAATGATATTGCAACTACCGAGTATAGGCTATTAGGTCATATTTCCCCGGGTTCTTGGTCTCAAGTGGTGGTATTTTGATTAGTACAAGTCATTGTGGTTCAGTCCATCCGTTGTTAGTTGTATGGTCTTATCATATGGAACAACTCAGATGCTATTACTCAGGTCTGTGTTTGTGTTTCTTGCTAAAGTCATGGTATGACAAATTGTTTGGAAGTTTCTGTTGCCCATCATGAACATCAGCCATATATATGTGGAAGCTGGTTCCTGTCAAATGCCATACCTAATACCTGTTAACATGGAAATAAAACCTTAAAAAAAAAAAAAAAAAAGTCATCCTTTCCTTCCTAAGAAAATCAAGAGTTGAAACTTGCAGGTATACAATGTGGTTCCTGGGACATAGCAACAGATTACCAAAGGCAGGACAGGGCAAGGGATGATGATTCCCCACTGAGGAAAGATAAATTTTAAAGGCATTATGTGCATGCTGGATTTTTCATCATTGTTGCCCACAGATTTATCTAATAGGTAGAAACCTACTTCAAATTCCAAAGTGAAATTTTGTTTTGACACCGGCAAAGAAATCAAAGTCTATGGAAATGCAGTCAGGCTCCACTGGAAGCTGCTGCCTGGAGCTAACACCAGGCAGCTCAGGTGCAGGGCAGGGCGACTGGACTTGCTGTGGTTCCAGAAACATCCTCAGAACCTAAAGAAAAATACTATCGAAAAATATTTTCCTAGGAAAGGAAGTCCAGAGAGAGGCAGAAAAATCACTCATTCACTTCAACAGTATAATAAAGGCTTTAACTTGCTTGCCAGCGCTCATCTTGGCAAAGCATTTTAGTATAGGTATAACTGTGCACCCCTTGACTTTAGTAGGACTGCATGCATGTTAAAATAACCCCAGGCTCAAACACCTCACTGAATTGAGATTTAATATGTATTTGGGTTTGTTCACACTGCTTGGGGCTTGTATCAGGATTTGCTGTATTCGTGCTCATCATATAGAACAGATTTACCTGTTGAAATGGGATATTTTACTTTTGCCCTATATTAACTGCACTATGCACAGTAAACAGCTCTCACTGTGGTAAAATTATTATTAATTTCTTGGGACTTTTTACTTCTAGTCAAGCCAATGTAGGAAAGAAAGCCCAGCCAATGGAAGAGAAAAAGGAATCTTGCTATTCAAACACATAAATTAGCAGAAGTAGCCAAATAAAAAACCATTTCTATGAAAAGACAGAATCACTCCCTGTCTGACAGTATAGCCCCGAGTCAGATTGGCACCATACGATGTGAAAACAAAAGGAGGAGTCTTGAAAAGATGTGAATGTGCTGGGAAATAATAGCTCCTTAACCCTTGTTTCTCAGAGCACTTCCCGTTTTACTGCAATGATTTACACCAACAGCTGAACTGAATCTGGCTGACTCAAACTCACAGTGCTGCACATTAAAACTATATTTGTAATGAACACTACCCCGCATTTTTTGCAGTACTTCAAAGGGAATTATATATATATATATATTTAATTTTAAGAGAGTAACTGAGGTGAACCTTCTTCAAAAACACGTTAAGCTTCAAATCAAATACTGCACTTCTAAGAAATCCATTAACCGTTCACATCTAAAACTCATCCTTCAACACTTCACACTATAATGCACATTGTTGTCAAATTTTGTCTTATTTACCCCCTGCTAATAGCTGGGCTAAATTCCAAGAAACTTAAGACAATTGTGGAGAGATGCAGATCTAACATTTTTCAAGTTGACAGCCAATGGTTCTGAGCATTTAATTCCCGAGACGGAAGAATCTCCAAATCCTACTTTTGTAATTCACCCAGGAAAATACATCAGAGCCAAACTGTGTCTGCGCAGCCTAACTAAAAATGTTATTGTTTGATCCAAATTGTATCTTTCTTGGCAGATTTGTAGGGATTGATCCTGGCTGACACTGGTATTTTAATATGAAGCTGAGAACTCAAGAGTTCTTGATAAATTAGCATCTGGATCATAACCGTAGGCATTCTGTCCTCAGCAGTATATCTTAGGTAAAGGTTCATTTAATTTAGCCCTTGTTAAAATTTAAACAGCTATGCCAAATTCCACCAGACTTGGCATGTATGACATGACTAATGACTCTGCTAAACTTTGAGTCAAAAGCTTCAATTTTGAAATGCATCATCTTTATGTATTTGCCCCTGAGCAGCAGCAGCTCACAGTAAAAAATAAAATAAAATAAAATAATTCCATTTACTCATGTTTGAAATTTAAGCAGCTAAAAACAACTCTAGAAGTTTTACAATATTTATGCGTGAATTCGATAAGTGGTTTACGCTCAAAGCAGAAAGCACAAAGGGTCAAGGGTACAGGCAGTACCGGAGATCTTCTTCCTCCATTTTAAAGGGCAGCAACATTGCGAGAGCCTCAGAGTATTCCTCTGGGTACTCTGTGCAGTGAAAGTGCTTGCCCTGGGGTTGAGCTTCACGTGGTGTGGCTGAGGGCAGGTTTGCCCAAACCTCACGCCTTCCTTCTGCCTGTTTTCCTATCCCGGTTCAATATGATTTAAACAGAACTATCCATCTTTCTTCCCCAGCCTGATCAGATGCACAAGTACCTAACCACTGCAGAAAACACCACCCCACTATCTGCCTCTTGGTACCTTAGCTTATATTTACTTAATACTGACTTCATATTCACTTGCAAATTTTCTTATGTATAAGCCTCCAGGCTCTGTTTAAGTCCCAGATTTTTTAAAAATTATTATTACTATTAATTTATTTATTTTTATGTGGGGGGACACTGCTAACATGTGGCCTTCTCTGCTCCTCTATACAACAAACCATCAGCAGCCTGTCTTCATGGGACCCACAAGGACATCCAGAAGTCACCCAGGCTGACGGCAGGGCCAGCCAGAGCAGGCTGATGAGGAACTCTCCCACCTCTCCCAGCCCAGAGCTGGGAGGCCGACAGTTGCCTCCGACCATCCCATACTGCCCAGCTCCAGCTGGTAAATTTTCAAAAAAGCAATTTCACGCATTCATCCAAACTGCATGCACGCATGGGAAAAGCTACTGGATTATTCTTTAAATCCTTCTGTAGAGTTTTCCTTTCTTGGAGCGCCTACAGAGAAATTTGGCACAGGCCAGATTTATGATGTGCAGTCAATTAATATTTTCCACTGTGTTTCCTTGTAGTGCTCTAATTGCAACCCTGTATTTCATCTCATATTAAAATCTGCTTTCATGCAGCGGGCTGTCCCAGGCCATACCCAGAGCATCCACACAAATTAAAAAATAACTAACTGCACAATTTTGCAAGGGAGTCAGCTGCTGACATAGGTTTTACTTGAAATCCTGCCTTCCTGGGATACCTCATATCAGCAGTTAGAGATTTTGATTGGCATTTTCCTTATTTCAATATCATGAGCTGTATTAATTTTGCATGCTCTACTCCTTGTACAATTCAGTATCCAGAGAGATTGGACAGGCTTTTTCTGTGTTTATGCAGGTCCATGGTTGTCTGAAACATCTGTGCAGTGCTGTCATCACGGCTGCAAACACAAAGGTACAGCATCTCCTCGAGGAGCAAGAAATGCTGACTTCCATTCCTTATCCACAGCAAAAATAAAAGATTTTGAAAATTTACCTAGATTAGGGAAAGATTTTAGAATGAATGTTTCAGGAGCCGGAGAATGAAGCAAATATTCTGCTTTGACCAGAGACAAATACTCATAATGAAATCAATCCTTTGGTTTGGAGGGAGAAAGAGGAGAAAAAGAGGATAAATCTGTCTGAGCGCAGAATATGGCCCGTCATGTTTATCTTGGAGAAACTTGCCCTTATCCCTGGCCTTTGCTGGAAGCCCTGCCTTCAACAGCTACTGACACTTGCTAACTGCACAGCTTGGAAATGGGTGCACAAGATTTAACATTTTGTTGAAAACCTGCCAGCTGGATGCCTAGCCTATCTCTGATACTTCCTTAATTTGATGAACAATAAATATTTACTGTCATGTGAAATTTTAAATGTTTTATTTGAATAGTGCTTTTGAACAGGAGCTCTACTGTATGGCAAGAGGACTCCATAAACGGCTTCATTTTCTAACTTCAAAGTTTCTTGGATATGTTCTAAATATAAGATAAAGTGCATTTAGGCCAGAAGGTTTGAAAGGTGATCCCTGATCTTAATAAAGCTCCCCATCATCAGTTAATAAAAATACTTGGCAAGGTATTCGGTATCTCTGCCTGTTCCTTTCCAGATAACCGCCTTTACGGGGCTGATGCAGATCATTGTAAAAATCCTAGGGAATTTGGTGCTGTTTTACTGCAAATTTGTGTATGAGGTATGATAGAAAGGGGTGAGAGCTTCAACCAGTGCAAATCAGCTTCATTCCATTAAAGTCAGAGTTTGTAATCTGCTCCTGGGTTTGGGGGGTTTATCAAATAAGCTCTTCATTTCCTTGAGAAATGCCAGGACTTCAGATCCAAATAAAAATAAATCTGGTTTCTGCTGAAAGCCAACATTTGTCAAAATCACTCTTAAAACTCAGTGTTGCAAGGTGCAAAGGTATTTAAGTACCAACAGCTATGCCTTGCCTTATACCATACCACAGAAATTATAAGCAATCCAATTGACATTGATACCTTGATTTAACCAAATATACTCCTGAAAAGGAGGTTATATGCACAGTTCAGCTGTAGGTATGTTGTGATAAAATCAAGAAAATTAACTTCTTTATAAACATCTCCTTTAAAATCCGTAATAAACCAAACCGTACTGAAGAGTTCTCTGTGGTCTTCAGCAAGTCATGAACTTTGAAATATTTCCTGCTATTATAGACAGGCTCCCCCTCCTCATCTCCTAGCACTCTATTCTCACAGCAGAATTACCATTAAATGAAGCTTGAAGATGAATTGTAGAGAAAAGGTCAAATTTCACTTCCTGGAGATTTTGGGAACTTATATATTTTTTACTGTTGGGTTAAATGATTGAGATTTTATACAGGTGGTTTCTGAGCAGCATTTATGGATCTCTGAAAGGTCACAGGACTCACGGCTTTCTGGATGTGTAGACTGTTTGCAAAATAATTGCCAGTTTGAAGAAAGTATAGAGCTCCTGACCAAGAGACCCAGGTTGTGGGTGATGATGGTTGCATACAGTTGTAGGACACCATCAGCAGAGCTGGACCTCATGGGACAAATAACCACAGGGCCAGAGCTCCAGCTTTGTTTCGCGTTCCCCTCCCTTCCATGGGAGATTTTGTGTGTCTCTGTCGGGCACTTTAGGGTTTCTCCTCCCAGTGACGGCATCCAGAGTGTGGAAACACTTCTGAATCCAAATTTCTAGCTCCTATTACCATGTCCAAAGGCTTGGAATATCTCATCTAATTAAATGTACTGAATACTCGCTATGTATGTAGTGCAGAAACAACATGACAACAGTGCATTATCTAGGATGAGAACAATGCAATCACCTTGGATCAAATCTGTTGTCCAAACTCATAAAAGCTGCAAACCCATGGCTTGATCCCAGGTGGGTGAGCATGGCTTTGCTACTCAATCACGTTGTTCGCACACTGTGGCATCAGGCTCAGTCTGCTCTGGGCACAGAGACATCAACAACTCCCTGGCAGCAGAATAATAAATATCAGGCACTTTCAAATGTTATCTGTAAGCCAAAGGAGAGAAAGGAGATAGCTGACCACTGGCTTGTTATGTCAGCATGTCACACGCAGCAGTGTCTCTGCAGGATACAGCCCTGCCGGTGACAAACGGCTTTGCTGTTAAACGCCAGCTGAACATCTGGTCCACAACACCTACGGTTTAGGTTTCTCTATATCCTTGCATGCTGGCCATTTAACACCCCTTTGGGGTTTTCCTGTAGTTTTTCTCCCCCTTGTGTTCAATCAACTGGATTGAACACATGTAAATAACTTTAAAATCCACACTCAGATTAGTGGACATTGCTTGCATGTATATACAGATACACGTCTGCACAGGCAGATAACACGTAAGTGTGTGTGTGTGCTGGAGACAAAAGACACTTGCAAAATACATGTAGAGTTCAATGCTCTCTTGCACAAAAAAGAAATTTCCTGAAACAACACATTGAAATACCCTTACAGATGTTTCTCTGCATTACCAAAAAGAAAAAAAAAAAAAGAAAAAGAAAAAACCACCCTGTCCCCTGAGCTAAAATGAAAATTGATTTTGAAAAAAGCTGAAGGATATGAGTGGATCATCATAATTGGATCAACATGCTCCAAAAGCTTCAGGCTACTTCGACTTCATTTCTTAGCTGACAGCTTTCTTTTGGAATTCTTCAAACCAAACACAAATGGTTTGATTGCAATATGTGAAACATTTGACCATCATATCCTTGACAGTCAGTCCGCTGCAGGGGAGATTTGATAACTGTTGTCAAATTCATAGCAGCCAGTCTAATCCAAAGAACCAACAAAAAACACAGGAGCTGCTTCAACAAAAACAGAGCCTACATTAATGTAAAATGACACCACTTACAGGGAAAATATAGAAAAAGGCTGCATTGGGTCTTTTCCAAACAGTATCGCAACCGCATGAACATATCTTATTGGTTCTTAATTGCTAAATACAAATGAGAGATGTTAAAAATCCACTTGGTTTTCCATTCAACAATCACATGAAGAACCTAAGCAGTGACAACAGCAAGTCAGTCAAACTGAGGTTTCTGAGGGAGGTTTCTGAGTCACACACCAGCCCTCACACCCTGTCCCAAACTACTGGGTTGGCAAGTGAAAGGATTGGGTGAGATGAGAGGACCAAATCTCCGAAGCCACCTCTGATGCTGCACCCTCATAAAGACTCTCGCCAGGTGTTCACTGTGGCAACCAGTGAATTTCCACAGCTTGATACAACATTTAGTATTAAATGGATGGGAAAGAAATGTGAAAACCACATAAAAAGTAATAGAAAAATTTCTATTGGTATCTCTTCTGTTTATTTCTATGACACGCAAAAATGAACACCGCAGCATTAATAGGCAGAAAAGAATTGAATGCTATCATGGATAAATTAATTACTAGATGTCAATATTATATTAAACATCTAGTAAGAGGAGTTTTAATAAGTACATGCTTTCTGAAGTTGAAGCTTCGAGATCTTTATCAAAATTTTATGGAGGATTTAATTCATAGTCCTGAAAACTGCTTTTTAGGAGAAAATATATTTGAGCCTTGCTGTAGATATGGAGCATTAGAAAGAACTGCTACTCAGGAGCTTGTTCTTTGGCAAGTAAAATTTAATTTTGAAAACAAAAAATGTCTTTCTGAAAACATGTCTCATGATATCTGTCTCAATCTGTATCAGAGCCAGGTATAGGGAAAGCATAACTATTAAACAAATGTATCATCCTCAGCAATTGAAACCTCCTATGTGTGATCTCCTCTTGTCTTTGGTAATACCCACAATAAACATATTTAGTCCAGAGTTTTCTCTTCCATGAGCATCACTCAGCAGCAGCAGAATGATTTTTTTTCACATTCTTTTATCTGCTTCTCTCTGAAAAGTCAAGAAGAAAAAGGGATAAAGTTTAATGACTGTTCACAGTTCCATGTCCCACAAAATTAGAGAAACATCTGGAAGTTATTTTGCTTCAGAATGATTTTTAACCGACTAAATGATCTCGTCTGTGGTGCTGCATAGGCTTAGCAAGGATGAGAATAAGCAGCAGTGTGCCCTCCTACCTGAAATACACCACGAATCAGATTCCAGAGAGGTTTCTAGCTCCCTAAATCCTCTGGATTTTTTCCTTCATTTAGGAACAACATTCATTAAACAGCCATAAAACTAAATTAAGAGAAAGCAGTAATGTCTGATTAGAGCCAAGAAAAAAAATAAAAATCAATAGCTCAGCATGAGCAACTAAGAAATAGAAAAATATTCCAGACGCTTCCAAAAGAGGAGCTTTAACATAAAAATCTTAGCTCATGGGAAAAGAGGTGTTATCTGAGCTCTAGTTTGGTTTGAACAAGTGGGATTAATAAATGTGCATTCTTTAATTCCTTCTCTCGCTCTGACTGGCAAGCATTTTTCATTTCTAGTAGTAGTGCTGTCTGGTTTAGTGGTGCAGCAGTGCCTCGCGTGCCTCTCTGAATCCCACTCTGCCTGCATGGCACAGGGAAGGAGGGGATGCCTTTCTCCTTGGCATTTTGCAGGTACTCGTGGAGGGATGGCTTGTGGGACCCAGCCTGCTGGACGGGCTCCTCTCCGATGCCACCAGCAGCACGCACGCCAGGGGACTCAGCACCATGGCTGGACTCCTGCCGACTGAACACTGGGACTACCAAACATAAATACAATTTAATTTTGACATTGCTTCGAAATTCCAGCCAAGAATACCACCTAGGATGAAGGATGGTAAGACAACTTGCAAAGCAAAAAATAAACTTTCTTGGGAGGAATGCCTGTGCTTTATTTAGAAGGGTCTAAGCTAAAAAATGTTCAGGATACTGTCACATTAATTTGGGGACTGCAATGCTAAGCATTTGGGGATAGGAGCGTGATGCAGTTGCTTTTAATGTGATAATACTTAGAAATAATTTTATTTGAGGAGTAAAAATATTTACAGGAAGAGATGAATTTTTCCTTCTACCACTGAGCCACAAGGCTGGAAAGCTGTGCACGCAGATCCAAGCCTAGTATTTTTATAATCTCTCTCCATCTGCTTTACGGGATATCTTTTCCCTCCTTTCCATTGCTAGCAAGATCATCTTCCCTCTTTGTCCAATTCCTTTACTCTTTGCTCAAGTTACCATGGAACCAAAACACCGCTTACTGGCTCATCTGCACGTGTTTGAAATCTATTTGATGGCCATTACAGGAGACATGTTTTCAGGTACAATAAGGTGGGAACTTCTGCTTGGACATGGAGGGACAATAGATTTAGTCCGCTGCAGAGTTTATTCTTACCAGATGGAACTGGAAGGGATGATGTTGTGTTTCTGCTCTGGAAAGGAACTTTCTCCCTAAGCAAATGTGATGACTGTGTGAAAAGCCCCGATTCAGACCATGTGCAGAACATATTGCTGTGCCACCTGAAAGCTGTTAGTGTTGGAGAGCATGTTGTTGTAGATGACTTCAGGGAGCAGATGTAGCACATGACCGGGACTGACTGTGGAACATGCATCATGCCTGGGACGCACTCCCTGCCCTGCAAAAAAGTGCATTGATTTCACAGTCAGCAGAGAGCAAAAGGGCACCTGGAGAAAGCCTAAAACTTCAGAGCAAAGAGAACAAACGAAAAGCAGAGAAGGCTTTTTGCTGAAGTCGCAGAGAAAAGCACAGTATGTCAGTGAGCTCGGCTTGCCAGTGATGGTGAAACCTATTTCAACCACAAAATGTTGGTGGGCTCAGCCCATGGCATGCTTTGGCTGGTGGAGGAGGAAGCTGACCTGCATTCCAAAGCTGGCCTGTATTTCCTACTACAGAGTAAGTAATGCAACATACTTGTGTGTTTTTTGGAGGTAACAGAAGAGCAGATCAAAGCATGCCATTCTGTGATGGTTTCACCTATGTTGGGTGGTGTTCACCTGGTTTTCAGAAAATGTCATGGCCTCCGGTGCAGTGTGAGATTCCCTGCAGCTGGAGCAGCCTGAGCTGTGTAGGGTGGCAGCAGGGACTGCTGCTGGGACGTGAACACCTCCATCGAATGAGTCTGCAAAGCAGTAAGTCCCAGTGCCCAACTTAGGGCTACTCTATCAACAATGGCACAGATTGATCATTATTTACCCTGAACAATATACCACTTGCATTCTAAAGAAAATTAATTATTTCCGTGATAAATTCTGTTACAGAATTAACGGTGCTAAATCCTAGATATCAGACTTTAAGAATACACAATTAAAAAAGCTGTGAGATGTCTGTATTTTGGTGGCTCAACTAAAATAGGTAGTTGTTTATATTTCTCCTAACCTCAGGTAGTTTTGCTCCTGCTCAAAATGTAAAACTGTTTTGTTGCTTAGGGAAATACACAACAAAAAACGATGATTATCCTAGTTTGGTTATATGGCCATGATAAAAATTAATTGGTCACCCCAAATTAGTATTCAATGCAAGTAACACTCAGTATGAAAAAAGGCTGGTAAAACATCTACCAAAAATGTACATTTGCAAATCTTATTCTAGAAAGACAATTCACAGCACCGAGTTTGCTAAAATATTATTAAGGTACATGATGGAGATGGATATGAGGTCAGGTATCACGGGAGCCTGAGCAAACACCAAGTGAAAAATTTACAAAAGGACTCCAGGCATGAATTCACTGCTTTTCTTTTTTGCTAAAACTCTTAGCACCAACACAAAACGGGCTTTGGATCATGATGATATTTCACATGTGGAATTCCAGATGAACATATGACATGGATTCCTTTTCCTCCCTTCTGTTCTCCAACCCTCAGGAGGAATTTGGTCTCCACAGCTCCCTCACTCAATATATAAAAAAAAATCCAGACGTTATGATAAAATGAGAGAAATAAATGCCAATAAAATAAATGTTAATATACCTGCTTAATATACCTATTTCATTCATTTATAACTAAAACAGTATTTAAATTTTATATAAAATATCCACATTTTAGGATATCCTTAACTAGAAGAGAAATGATTTCTCATGAGAAAAGCCTCCTCAAAGACTGATATTTTGTTCAGTGCCTCAAATGTAGACAATAAAAATATCTTTATAGAACACAGGCAAAGAACCAAAAGAAGACATCATTTGGGGGTAGGAAGAAGAGAAAAAAATCCAGAGTTTGGTCAAAGTCTACATTAGTCATGCAGCCCTTAGGGGAAATTATCACCCTAGATATCAATGATAGCTCCCTCCTATTAAGAGAGCACATTAAAACTGTTCTGTACACATAGTAGGAACATTCTATGAACTAAAATAACAAACAAAGTTTTGAAGCCAAAGAGATACAAGATCTCCAGAGAAAGCCATGGTGGTTCCAGAGGAATTCATGCCTTACAGAAAGACACAGACACCACACGTGGGACTACCATGTGGTAAGGAGTAGTTCAGATTTATAAAAGCAGAGCTCTCTGCTACGAGAGGAACAGAGAAATTATTTACTGAAAGTCATCCCAGTGAAAAATGATGGACTGCTGTATATTAGCATCAAGTAGATATTATAATCTAGGATTAATCATTATGGAGTGTGAACAAAACCAAAGACACAGAAAATAATGATGGGATAATCCCAGCTGAGTCTCTTGAAAAGGAAAAAAAAAAAAAGAAAAAAAGCTAGATCCCACTAAAAATTAAAAATAAATAAAAAAATAAATAAGATATATCTGAAATGTTCAGGTACACTAATAAAAACATTTAAAGACAGAAAAGTCACCAGCTGCGCTACATCTCTGAGAGCTGACTCTTTCCTGGGACTGACTGGTACAGTTTCAGCAGCCACTATGGGAGTCTCCTTCCCAATCTGTAAATGCTGGTGTTCTTCATTAAAGCCAGAGGAAGTTAGAAACAACAGATTTCAGAGGAAAAAGCCTCTAACTCATGGACTCCATCTCTATTTCCACTTTGTTAAACTGAGCAACTCCATAGCCTTCTTTGTGCCTATGGCTCTCACTTTTCCATGCTGCACCCACCTCTCTCCATCCCCTCTCAGTGTTACCAGGAGCATTCAAACGGGCAGACATCAGGGCTTAATTTCACTGTGTGCATAAAGGAAAAAGAACTTGGGGATGTTAAAACAGTTAAAACAGCAGAAGCTAAGGCACCTGCCTCTGACAGCTAGGAAGCGTGGAACAGCTGGAAGCCTTGACCCAAGTGGGAATAGTTGTAAAAGTTGATGCATCTGAATAGATTTGCCTATAGGAGCAACCATGAATAAATCAGCCAGAATTCAAATGCATGCCAGTCCGCACAAGCCTAACCCCTCGCCACTAACATGAGACCCTCTGGCTCAATTTCAGACCTTTGCAATGAATTTTGTGCTGTATTTTAAAGCAATTTTTTATTCAGTTGCACACACAGTGGATAGCAATGACCCCTCTGTGCTCTGAGAGCATCCTGCTGCTGCTGCACATCATCGAAACTAGCTGAGTCCTTCAACAAAGGAACATTACTTTGACTACTTGAGATAGGTTCACACATGTCTTCAGCACCCTGCAGGCTGTGCAGAGTTTCTAGGCTTCTCCAGGAGTCCAGCAGTGGCCCATGAAAGAGGTCCAGTTTCCAAACTTCTGCAACCTCACCCTGCACCACAGGGGAAATCTCACCCTCTCAAAACATAATTTCTGCAGAGGGAAAAGACATTTCCCCCCCCCCCCCCCCCCATTTCAACAAGTACTAACCAGCTCTATTCATTTGATCCTTACTCAAACCTCATTCACTGGCTTTCTGTAAGACAATTCTTGCCGCAAATGCTTTTATTTCAAATAATAGTACCAAAATACAGCCCATTGTTGCCCTTCAATAGGAACTTTCAGCTGCTCAACAACATGAGTTTTATTTATTAACCTTCCCCAATTAAAACTTCTGCATGTTTGTGGCAACATATCTGGTGTTATAATTACTCTTTTAGGGGGTTTAAGAAAGATCACCCAGAGCCTGATCTTATTTATAAATATATCCATTTTAAAATTAATATAGGAAAACATTATTTACTGAGTATTTAATGGAGTAAAACCCATATTTGTATATGAAACCAGTGTAATTTTGCCATGTCACCAGGCTAGCTAACGAGGAAGAATTGCCTCCTGGTCCCCATCTCCTCAGCACACCAGGGTGACTGTCCCCTCGTGGCCATCAGGGCCCAGAACAAGGCAGTCAATTGGCTTCCCCAGGTTCCTCCATAGTATGCTACCACATCACACAGCAGCATATCAATTAGCAAGCATACAGAGGAGACAAAGACCTATGAAGAAGGCTTCAGATCTCTTGTGAGATCTAGCTTCATTGAATGATATACAGGGATAAGAGGCATATCATTTGGCAATTGCAAGTTGTTGATGGAAAGATATTTCTTAGATGCTGAGAAAAGCTAAAGTGAGAACGAAGCTCAGAATCGTGTAAATGGGGAACATGGAGAGTTTCTTGTCATACATTTTGGCTTTCCCCACTGCCACCCTCCCTGTACAGGGAATGTTATAGGATGAGAAGATCCATGCTGCCTGTAAAGATGCAGACACACACACACACGATACATATAGTTTTACAGATGCAGTCTCTTGGTACCTATTTTACTAAGAATATTCAAGTCCATTTTAACCCAAATTAAGAATTCCCTAGCCAGATCAGCACCAAAAAGCAGAAGCAAATGTAACTTAATGACACGATTTGAAAGGTCATTTGCCAAAGTAAGGCCCCATTGAACTGAGAGTGCAGAGTAAATGAGAAAGAATTAGGCCCAGAGAAAACTATTGCTATAGCAACAAAATAATTTATGAGTGTGTGTATAACAAAGCCAGAGCCACAGAAACACGACGGGAAGAGGCTTGTACCCACTTTAATAACATCACGCTTCCCTTTGCAGTAACACACAGAAAGGAAGGAGCGCACTCTCGTTTTAGGATTTTGTTTTTAGACTGGCTTTATCAACACTGCTTGGCAGTCCCCAGTCACCGAGGGACATTGCACACCCTGGTAGGGAAGGTGCAGCATAATTAACAGATGTAATCCCGTGCTAATGGGCATCTCCCCCCGACTGAACCCGGGGGCTGCCGAAGTTTGTGCTGGCAATCCACAGACAGCTCTGTCCCCACCTGCATGCAGAAAGGTGAGCGATAGTGTGGCTGCACGGCCATCAATCTTGGCCATTGGTGGCCTCCCACAGCCGTGTGCAGCCACTTTTGTGTGTGTTGTGCTAATTGGAAGGCACAGCGCTGGCCTGGCATCCTAGCCAAACAGCTCTGCCAGCCCTTCAGCAGCGCACAGAAAAACCTTTCTGCGTTCTCCTTCGAAAGATCAGTTTAAAAGTTAGAAAAATTTATTAACATCACCATTTATCCTTTAAGGCTATAAAAATATGCCAGTGAACTCCCCCCCAAAAGGCTTAACGTATTGCCAAAGCACTAATTTTATTCTTCATTATTGCCCCAAACCTGCATTTGAAACTGAGGCTTCTGATCTACAGAGAGCTGTTGTTTAATGTATTTCTGTATGTAGATCCTGGACAGAAACCATTTTTCTTGCCTCTCAGGTGGCTCATATAGTGAGATTTATGTCCATTATGCATAAATTCCTTGCAAGATTGCAGTAGCATAATCAGCAGAAAATCTGAGAAATCACCACCAGAGACGTTTGGGCTCAGGCCACCTTCTTCAAGCCTCAGGAGCTTTGATCCAGAGATGTTAGTGGCTCACTGTGGCCCTCCTCTGCACCTGGAGAGGCCCCAAACCCCCCGCAATTGTCTGGTTGGGGTTCCACCACCCACCTCCCTCGTGCAACACCAGCATCATTCTCTCCGTCTTATATTTATCACCTCTTATTTACACATCCCTGAATTTTCTCTCGTTTTGGCTGCAAAACGCTCTGCTTCCTGGTGTGGGTCTGCTGGGGCAGCAGCTGGGTGGGCCCTGGTGGGATTGCCCTAGTGCCTGCAGCACCCCCAAGCTGCCCAGCTGTCCCCAGGTCTCTGCTCTCATGGGAGTGTTTCCTAATTATTAGGTAGGGGTGGCATCTACCTGGTGTATCTTGGCTTCATAGCATCAGTGAAGTTATCCCGCAGGAACCAGAGGTTCACAAGCATTACCTGAGCTGCTTGCAAAGGTCTTTGTTGTGCAAGTTGGGTGTCCAGGAGCTGTTCTTGATTTACATTGCAGATGATAAAAAAATAATTGTACCCAAATTGGTTTTGGCTTTTTCAAAAATTAGTTAGATTATTTATCAGCAACACTGCCACTACATCTTTACAGAGATCCTTAGTTTTGCTGACTGAACAACCACAATTTAAAAAAAAAAAAAAAAAAAAGATGAATTACTTTCAGGCAATGGGAAATCATCTCAATGTAAATAACGGTAGGGGCAAACAGTACTCCGTTACTTGTCAAGGAGCAGCTGCAGAGGCCCACAAAGCAATCCTCAAGAGGAATGAGACGAGCTGCACCTCACTTCAGAACGAGGCACCTACGGAGACGAGCTTGTACCCAGCTAGCGAATGTGTTCCTCCAGGAGATGACTCACCCCATTGCTCAGCTGGCTGCTGAGGAAGCCTCACAACAACTTCTAACTGATTAAAGCAGGTGAAAAGAATCTGTGTCCTAATCAAAAGCAAGGTCTTTGAGGACTATACTTGGTTTTTTCAAGTAATTCAAATTTCATGGGGTGGCTTTCCATTTCTGCAATTCCCAGTTGCATCTCTAGGAAGGCTGCCCCTTCTATTTTGATTAGATTTACTGATATATAAATATTTGACCTCTCCTCTTTGCAGTTTCATATCAACACTGGGTCAGTGGTGACACTGAACAATCTCCACTGCTGCTTGGCCACTTGATGGAGGAAAATCCCCAGCACCTAGAAAATACAAACTACCCAGAAAGTCCACAACTGTCAAATTAAACTGCAAATCCACAAATCATTCTGATGAATTCTATTTAACTACTGTATCATATCAATTAGATGCTTCTGGTTTTCTGTTTCAATAATATATCAAAATAAATCCCTGAGGTTCTGCCCTGTTTTCTTCTTCTCTCTCTGCTTTGACCACATCCTCTCCCCTGTCCCGGTGCTCGGA
Organism: Aythya fuligula; assembly: GCF_009819795.1. Classification (NCBI taxonomy): domain Eukaryota; kingdom Metazoa; phylum Chordata; class Aves; order Anseriformes; family Anatidae; genus Aythya; species Aythya fuligula. The sequence goes on along the minus strand of NC_045571.1, from coordinate 19,162,996 downwards.
GGGCAGCAGTGACCAGCAGAGCCCCCAGCAGCACCCTCCAGAAGAGCTCCTCTCTCCAGCAGACCACCTCCAACATACCCAAAGATGCTTCAGAGGCCTTCGGTGCAGGAGCAGGATCACCTCCTCTCAGGCTGGGGACACCACAAGGAGCAAAGAGGAGACCGCTTGGACCTTAACCCACCAGCAAAACCATCCACCCACAGCTCAGCCTCTGCGTAGCCCAGATACGAGGCAGGAATTTCATTTCTGCCAGAAAACTCGATTAACATAAAACTTCTAAACCGCTTTTTCCATGGGCACACTCTTCGTATTACATTACAGTTTCTACAAGCTTAAACACCTTTTTTTTCTCTGACATCGGATCACTGCCAAAATTCGACACGCAATGCTTTTTAAAGCCTCCGATGTTAGTGGAAGGTGGGGTTTATCCTCTTTAGGAGCCCCTAGAGGGAGACATGACCCATATTTTAGGAGGAGGCCGGCAGCAGCAACCTGCTCCGGAGATGGGGCTGGAGTTGGAGTGGCTGAGCAGACCAGCCACAGGGAGAGTCACCCACTACGGCCACATAGTCTAAAACTTGGCTCTTTTTAGCTAGGTGCATGGTTGTCCCCTTTATCTCACGATGGCAATGATACCTTAATTAGAAGAAAAACGATTTTAAAAACGGTGGAGAAAGATCGGGACTGGTTATCAGCACATTTGCATGGACAATAAAATAGCACCAATTCATGAAGATAAACTACATGGAAGATTAGTCTGAACTGCCAATTTCTTAAAATGTTTCTCATTTCTTGGTTATGGCTATTTTTGCAAATTTCCCTTTCAGAAATCACATTTCTTTCAAATCAGATCATTGCCCTAGGGTTGTTGACCTTTATTTCGCCCATCTGGAAAACAAATGAAGCAGGAAGGATAACAATATGAGATACTAATCAGAAGTGCTGTTTGTTTTTTTGGAAGCTTGATTTCCAACTTATGCATTTCCCCCTAAAGGCACTGCCAGCAGTACGCTGGATAACCCCTCTGAAAGGAAAACCAGCAGCTTGGCCAAAAGCCTTTTTCTGGCATCTTATCAGTGGTGGGAAAAAAAATAAAATAAATCCAAATGAATAGTAAAACCAAATGCAGCTGCAGGTAAGCAGCAGGTAAGATACCTCAACATTGCCAGTAGAGCCCCGTCCTTCCAGATTTGACCTAAGAAGTTCTCATGGAGGGCTATCAAGATTACAGGCAAGGATAAAACAAACCATCGCTGTTAGCTTTGGTAAAAGAGATGCAACCCAAGATTATTTGTGAATGGAGTGATGAAAATAAATATGCATGGAGAGAGGAGGGGTTCGTTAAGCTGTTTGAGCCAGAAAGAAGAGAGCCCAAACACCAAAGCAGGGAGATCAGCTTTTCTTACCAAGCAACACCAGCTCCCAAGGTGCGGCTGCAGCTGAGCAGCTCATTTTGTTAGATTTGAAGAGGAATTTGTTAATTTGGAGGATCTGAGTCCCATAGTTCTAACTCATGATTTTATGAGTTCATTCAAGCTGGAAATAAACCAGATTTGGGGAATGATAGCAAGACTTTAAATTTTTTATTATTAGAAATCTGTGGGTAGGGAAATCAATAGTTTTAGGCAGCTCTGTTAAGAAGGGAATAACATGTTTTAGTGTTCATTAAACGCTATTCTCTTCTCAATAATCTCATTGTTTTTCTTACCCCCACATCTCATGCAGCTATTGGATTAGCCTTAAAACAGGTCTTTGTGGAAAAGCCTCGCACACAGCTATACTGCGGGGATGTCTCACCCCTCCTGGGGCAGCCCCCAGCAGCCCCCTGTGGCAGCCAGCTCTGGTTTATCCTAAAAGGATTTGGAGGGATCAGCACTTGGCTGGACCACTTGCTAACTCGGGCAGAGCACAGGGGAGCTGCGGCTCACGAGCTCCGATGGGGATATCCACCAAATTAAACACGCGCTGCGCACGGCTGCAGCAGCAAACGGCAGAGGCATTAGGTATGCAGCTCCTGTGCCTGCACACAACCTTGAATATCAGAATTTTCTTTGATGATAAATAGTATAAACGGTGGCTAGGACACTGAACTACCATGGGATCGTTAGCATACCCCTGTACAAGCCACTGAAGATGAGCAGAAGGGATATTGGTGCAGAGTCTCCTCTGAAGGACAGACTGCTCATATCCCATAATAGTAGATTCCATTTAAAAATAGCAAATGATAGTCAGAGGAATAATAAAACCTAGAAAATCATACCAAAACCCAGCAATACATCAAAGCCATTTTAATAGCTCTTAATACAGTCACTGACACAGCTACTGTACTTGCGAGGCTGGATGATGGAACAGGCAGAGGTTTCGGGTTTTACATTCATTTCATCCTAAAAGTTTCTGTTGCTTCTTGCATGTAAATTACAGATAATGATTGTGCTGACAAGAGGTTGCACTTAGCTGACTCTGCTATGAGGTAAAATTGGAAGAAAATACCTGGCTAAAAGAACTTTCCTTTTCCTTTGGAGGAAAAAAAAAATAATAAAAAAAATGAGAAGTTAATTGCATAGGGCTTCTTATAATTCTTGGTTGGCTACTGAACCAGTGCCATAACTCAGGGCTTCTGGATACTAAGAGAGGAAACGTTATTTGATGTAGTAGGGACAATCCCGTGCTTATCAAATCATCTTGCTTGCCTGTAAAGCTAAGCTCCAATTTATGATGTTTTATGAAGCCACAGATTGAGCTAAGGCTATAAAAATTGGGACTTAATATTCAGGAATAAAAATGCATAGAGTACCACTGAAGTGACATTTTTTAAAGGACTTGCATCCTCCGTGCATTAAATATAACCAGAGAGCGTGACAATAATGGCATGCTGTCCACTGGAGAAAACCTAAGACAAACAGCACAGGTTTGTGATTTCTGAAACATTGGGACTTTTTGCTGGGCATGTATTAAAGCAGAACGATAGGCCATATAATAGAACAATGGCTAATAAAGCACTTGTGCATCATATAGCCCTTAGCAAGTTTATTTGTATTTTTAAGCATTTTCCCTTGGAGGAAGCAGAGAAGCCTCTCAGAGCACATCTGCCTGCCAGACTGATTTTGTTGTTGTTGTTGTTCAAGTGACCACTTGTACAGAAAGAAAATGAAAATTTACATGAAGCTGTCTGGAAACCAGTCCTTTCATTTGCCCACCTGAAGAAAAGGGTGAGATTCCTTTTTCCTGTGCTCGAGAAAAGGAAAGTAAAAGAGGAGGAAATTTTTCTAATCCATTTCTGCACTCTCCTGAAGCATCACTGCATCCGACACTTTCCCACCACCTTCCCTCACTGCTCCTTTATTATAGTCATTAGGAGAAGACACCCATCTACTTAAATTATATCTTTAAGGCCCTGATGGAGCAAAGCACATAAATACCTGTTTAATGTTAGACCTCTATTGAGCAAAACATTTAAGCATTCACCTAACTTCCAGAGGTGTTCATATGACTTAACGGCTGCTGAAATTATCGCTGTGGAGAAATGGGGTTATTTACATGCTTAATGTTAAGTGCACTACTGATGTAATCTTCTGAAACAAGGTTGAAAATCCTTAGGAAAAAATAACTAAGACAGCAATTACACAAGAATTGTTTAAAGCATCACTTGATTTTTACTTTGAGATTTTGGGATCTAATTAAGAAGCAGGACTGATGTGTTCAAATCCGTCCTGCTGGCTACCCACGGGATTTGAGTGCTAACTTGCTTAAGCTCGTTTGAACAGTCCAGCCTTGATCATTAAAGGGATGTGCTAATGGCAGATGTGGGCACCATGCCGTCCTAAGGAATCAAATGACTTAGAGCAGTGCAATACCTGAAGTCACTTTTAATATGATTTAAAGATATAAACTTGTTCGCTCTCTTAAAATGTCTTAAGGATATGCACAGATATCCTCTCTAGGAGCTGCCTGTGCCAGGAAGAAGTTGCTCCCCCAGCTGCTCATTAAAACCCTCTTGCTGGAGGTTTTGAACTGATCTGTTGGAAAAGCAGTTCAAATGAGCACTTTAATTCTCTCCAGGCAATAAATAAATAAATAAATCAGCTGGGATAGCTGGGACCAGAAATTCAAATAGTTCCAGCCAAGCTGGCTGGAAGGGGCTAGGAGCAGAGCGCACAGGCAGCAGGGAGGTGGTGGCAGCCAGCCCTGGAGGGCATTGCCTCTCACAGGCACTGATGCTGTGCACCCATTCCTATTTCACGAGTCAATCATTTGCATGCTTAAACTGAAATTATTTACTGCAACATAGGCCCAGAAAGAATTATTTTCAATATTTATTTTTCTTAGATTATTACAACAGAAACTGCACAAGACAGAGGGAACAGAGCACATGGCTCAAGAGAGACACTCCTTTAGTCCAGCTCCTCTGTCCATGGCTCATTATGTGACCACAAACAGAGGTGACTGAACAGGTATCATGAGCACAATTCGCGTATTATTTTTGTCCTCCTACACTTCTAAATTTGTGGCACAGCCTTGCACTCAATATTTACAGCCTGTGGTCTCCTTCACACTCTCTCCATGTACTTCTCTGGATCTGACAGGGCTAGTAAAAAAAAGAAAAACAAAAAAAAAAAAACAAACAACAAAAAACTAATCCATGCTGAGGCAGAAAAACAACTCACTAAAACACCATCTAAAACAGGAGGTTTGAACTCATCGAAACTCTATTATATGCTTGAGTAACTCCTGGAACAATAGAAAGCTATGCATGATTATGTAGGCAAGTAGAAATATGCAAAGCAGATGTTGTCCTTACTGCCACACGTCAAAATCTCATCACTGGCCTGGAGAGCATTTTCTCTGTGATTGTCTGAGGTGGTCACGCCAGGATACGATGGTAATGGTGCATCTTTAATCCAGGTACTCCAGCTTATTAGGTGTTCAATGTGACTAAACGTACACTTGGTAGAAAGCAAAATTATCAAAGATTGAGTGTCATTGTAGAAAGAGAAACTAAAGCTCCAGGGTTAACTCCAATATGCAGAGTAAGTGAAATATTTAAGAAGGGAAAATGGGCTGTTGGCATTAGCATGATGTAGTCAAAGGGCAGCTTATCTCATTTCCATTGGAGATGGTTTGCTCTAGATCACCTGGAGCCTAATCATAAAATAGGCATTTTTACTCTGTTTCATTGCCATTTGTTTGTTTGTTTTGTTCCTCTTCAGTCTACTACAGTAATGAGAAGACTCTAGAGAAGGTTTCCAATAACAAGTCTCCATCGTTTGTTATTTTGAGCAGATTTTCAACCTGGGTAAACTAGCATAGCATTACTAGGTATTAGTGCAAAAGCACAAGTTGATAGCAGCTCTGGGCCTTAGCTTAGATAAGAAATCTCAGCATCGCGTACTAAATGTGTGTCCATGTGATAGACCTGGAACAAGGGTCGCTAGTGCAACCTCAGCTGGCGTCAGTGAATTCAGCAAGTAGCAACACTTCGCCACGAGACTGAAATTCTTATATAAGAGATGAAATAATATTAAACTAAATAAATAAATAAAAGCTTGGGAAGGAAATGTAAAACACAAAAAGTCAGAGTCCTAAGTGATGGTAACTGAAGAGGCATTTAGGGCCACATGTGCAAATTTAGAAAGAAATTTTACCATTAAAGAAGGTAAATTCTGGAAGTAGCTCCTCTGTTTTCCTGGTTTCCCCCCCCCTTGTATGAGACCAGAGGGATACAAGCTCCAGACAGGGAATGTTTGAGTAGAGCTGGAACAGAGGCAGAAAGAGTGGAAGAGCTTTGGTTTTAAAACGTGGTGTCTCAAGTCTGCTGTTTTCAAAAAAGCCTTGTACCTTACACTTTTCAGTTTTCTACCATGCACACTGGATTTTCAGCCTTGATAATTTCATCAAAGTTGTGATCATTAGTATTTTTCTTAAAGTCTCAGCTCTCCTGAGACGGTGTTATTTATATGATATTCATTAATCTCAGCTCTCTTGCTTTTAAAAAGTTACGGTCCTCAGGTTTTCAGAGCAAAGCTCTAAAATATTGGCTTTTAAGGACAAAGAAAAGAAGGCAAGTAACTTGCCTTTTCTTTTTAAGTCAAAATCCTAATCCGGGGGAGTAAACCCACGTGTAAATGGGTAAAGGAAAATCCATCAGTAGCAATGATGTCCCTAAATTCCCAATTTTCATGGATATAGTGGGAAAACTCACAATACTTTTGATAGTTCAGTATATATATGTTTCACACAGTTAAACCTGCAAATCACACAGATACCTGCCCAGACTCACCAGCTGTGGTTGCAGCCCTCCAAAGGAAAATCCAGCATCCACAACTAGCAAAGAGCACAGACCCTGCATGGGCTCTTCCACCCTGCAGCTCAGGCACAGCTCCTGCCATTCTTCTCTTAGATAGAAAGCCCATATCAGGGAGGAAGTCCTGGGGTGGTTTTGTTTTTAATCACTCTCTTGTCTTTTAATTCAACTAAGGAATGAAGTGCAACTGCTCACAAATACACCCGTCACCTAGTTACACAAACGCCTGCCTGCAACTGCTCAATAAACCAGAAAAGCACTACCTTCATTCAGGTAGTCCATCATTTCAGCAACCCAAAGAGTTTATAGAGACGATTGTCAAAGACCCCATCATTTTGTAGTTAGTATAATTAATAAGGTGTGCACAAAATCTAGAAGTGTTTTAACACATGTTTGCAGTTGAATTGCATTATTGTTATGTTATAATAAAAGAGAGCCACATGTTAACTGAACACCAGGGACCCAACTGATGCAACTGTTAAACATCAATAGGGAAATCAGAAGGGAAAATATCAAGTTTCCTTTAAAATCATTTTTGTTTTCGGGAGCTGTGACTTTTTTTTAGTAGATTTTGTGAAAAAGCCTCTGTTTATAAAAATTATTGGGTAGTGTTGGCTGTCAGAAAACATAAACAGGCAATTAGTGCAATAAGTAGAACGATACAATGAACTCCTGGCAGTTCCCTATCTGGAGCCAGGCAGGGCCCTGATTCGATGAGCAGTTAGGCATGTGCTTAAGTCCACACCATCATCCTGGGAGCCTCCCGGGACTACACACACGCACACATTAAAGTGCATGCAAGAGCTTTGTGAATGCTCAGAAATATCTTAAGGAAATGGGATTGCAGGAACGGTCAGTGATTTTATTGCGATGTGGTACCACCTAAAATCCACTCTGAAAAGCCTCCTGGAAGCATAAAAAAGTTCTGCAGGCAGATTGGATTAATTTTAACGAATTTAGCCCATTTGGTGGCCTAAGAGAATACATTTCTCTATCTTCCTGCCCTCCACCTGAATTCTGCACTGCCTTTTCCTACACAGTTTTGGTGGTTGAGGTATCTGGCTCTGCCTACGACGTAAATGGAGCATCAGCTTTTGCAGGGAACATGGGTTTATGGACTGTGGAAATATATGAAGGACAAAACAACCCTCACAAGAGAGATGCAATTAATTGCACAATGTCATCCAGTTATCTGCATTTCTTCCACTCTATAAAAACCAACAGACCTGATTTCTTGCATGGAAGCCTGACCATCAGCCTGTTCCGAAACTGCTCTCATTAGCTTTGCTCCAGAGCTGGACATCTTCAGTCCTTAAAGTTACTCTGATGAGCATGAAGGCAGCAAAAAACTGCTAAAATTTGGTGTAATGCTTATGCACATTTTGGGTATTGAGAACACCTGGATGGGACCAACACACGTGGCACTCCATGCAGCTGCCCCATCACTGCTCCCAAGGCACAGTTCTCCTGAGCTTCTTCTCTGAAGGGGAGCTATTCTGGGAGGCATGTGTTAGGGGTATTGAAATGAAGCTTGGGGGATGGATTATTCTGAAATGGCTCTGGTCTTAGGAGGTGCTCACAATAGGGAAAAAATCTGGAGGAAGCTCCTCATCTGTAGGTGAAAAAATTGGCATAATTATCAGAGGAATAAACGCTGTCAAGAAGGATGTCCCTCCTTCCTCCCTCCCAAAATAATGCATAATTATATAGACCTTCTGGCAGGTCCACCAAAGCAGGGGAGTCATTCCTCCTGGCACCTGTGTGTGCCAACATATGCCTCAGATTTCATTCGAGTTGAAGGGAAGCACTGACAATTGGATACGACCATAAGAGGGGAAATATTACTACACTATTGTCAGACTCCTTGCTTCAGCGACTCCTTACCGACTCGAAGCACCAAGCCATCTTCTCAAGTCTATTTGATCAGAAAGCTACGGCTCCTGGGGAGGGGGATCCAGGAGCAGGGCTGCGCACGACCCCCGTTAGCTGGGCTGACTCTTGCCACTTTGCTCCTTTCCATCCCTCTGTTTTGTACATACTAGAAGTTGGCCTAACTGGTTCATCCCGATTCTAATTGGAGCCTTTATGTTAAATGCAAAAGTACTTATAACCTACACTTAAAAAGGATGTGAGTCATGCAATGAGGCACAACACTTAAACCCTGCTCATCTATAATATATATTCCTATGTACAGAAAGCATGGACAGTGTCAAATGAAACACGCAATTAGTCCCCCTCTAACAGTGAGCAGTTCAAACTGTAACATCATGCCAACCGTGATTAAGAGTGATACAGCACATCATCATTGTCAACACTATTCAGCCAATGTAAACCTTAGTTAGAAATGTACTTGTCAGAGAAAAATGCGCCTTTGATTTCTATTACACTTTCCCCAGTAATTGCTGTCATCAGTGGCAGGTTATTATTACAGTTGAATAGAGTTTCAGTAATTACTTTTGCACAGATTCTAACAGCTTTTAGATTGAATGATATTCTGACAGTTTGAATACTCTTGACAACAATTACCTTTTTCCTGGTTAACACTGATTCAGGAAAATTAAAAATTAAATCTGTTCAGAGGAAACACTTATGTATGGCACTAGTAAGTGGGTTGATACAAAAATGTGTAAATTACAGAATGACTTAGAATAAAAAGTTCTTTTGCTCTTCCTCTTATGCTTTAAAAAAATCAGCACTTAGTGTACATGCAGTACATGCTGGTTAGATTACCAGTAAATGATGTGAAATAATTTAAAGCACTTCTAAATCCACTTCCTACTGATCAGCTTGAAATGAAGAAAACACTATTATGGGGGAAGGCTTGTTGCTCCCACCCTAATTTTTGTCTTTGGTAACAGTCAGATAACGGCTTGGGGCTTTCAAACCATTATTCTTAATTTCATATCACCAGGTTATTTAAAAAGAAGCAAACTGTCTTATAGTGGTAGCCTAGAGAAAGCCAGCATGTTTGTTATTTCTGAAAAATTTATCTAATATTACAGGGGTCATAACTCAAATGCCTTGATTAAAAAAAAAAAGTCGCATGCACACAGAGCTCTCCAATTTAATTTCCCTCTTTGACAGGATAACTGGCCTTGTGGATAAGGGAGACATAGTAGATGCGATACATCTTGTTATTAGTAAGCTTTCTGATACTGTTTCACATGACGTCCTTATAATAAAACTAAGAAAATATGGTCTAGAACTAGATAAAATTACCATAAGGTGAGTGAACAATGGGCTGAGAAACTGCTCTCAAACAGCAGTTATCAATGGTTCACTGTCAAATCAGGAGGAAATTTCAGGTGAGATTCCTCAGGGATCTGTCCTTGCTCCAGCTGTGTTCAATATTTTCATAATGACTCAGTTAAAGGGAAAGAGATTACATTTATAAAATTTGCAATGTTGAGGAGCTAGGATGGTGGGAACCCTTGGGAGGTCTGGATCAAAATCCAGGAAGATATTAACAGTTTGGAGTGATGGTCTGAAATTAAGATGAAATTCAATAAAGCCAAGAGTAAAGTGTTACACTTATAGAGGAGAAATCAAATGCAAATGGGAAATAGTAAGGGAGCTGTATTACAGACAAGAATTTCAAAGTTATAGTTGCCTACGAGCTCAGCATCAAACAAAGGAATTAAACTGTTCCAAAAAGGTAATTTCAGGGACTTATTAACAAGAGCATCAATACAGTGAGGTCTCAGCTGTAATGATGTGTCCAGTCTTGAGCTTATACTTAAAAAAAAATAAAAATCTTAAAAGTCCAATGGAGAACAACAAGAATGGTCAGGGCTGAAGCATGACTCATGGGAATAGGATGATGCACTTTAGTTTAATAAAGAGAAAATTAGGGGGAGAGATAATTAACAGCCTTGCATTTGGTGAAAGTCTACTGTTGCAATCATGCTGATTAACTGTGTTTGATGTCTTCTATAAGAAAAGTCAGAGACCGAGTTTATTTTTGGCAAAGAGGGTTAGTACATTTGTTCTAAGGTTTGAAGACAATTTCCACAGCATGCGGACACACAGAAGAACATGGGCAAGCTTCTCTCCCTCTAGATGGAAGGCAGGCAGGCTTGGCACAGAAAGACCAAAAAAAAAGACCACAGTCACTGGTACCTCAAACTTATCCAGCTACCACACTGGATAAAACATGCATAAAAAGCCAGAAACAATTCCAACATGCATTCAGAAAAAGCAGGTATGGGCATAGAGAGCAATGAGACCCATCTGAAAAGTCATGGATCTTTTCAGGTTTCTTTTCAGATTTTATTTCCCATTGAATTCCTATGTTTTCTATCCCCAAATCATGTTTTGAATATTTCCACTGCAATGAGGGCTAAAGGCTTCCATATTAGAGAGTGCCAAGGTTCTGCAATGTCACTTTCTATGATAAAAACTTAAAAACAAAAACAATATTCCGTAAGACTTACAATCGGATCATTACGGGTGGTGACACTGAACCAAGTGGAGAATATTTATTGTTTGTTACCTGAGTTTTATCAGCTAGATCAAAAAGGGTATGACTAATACATGACTGAAGACAAAGAGTTATAGTACCACAAAACACAGTGCTCCACCTCTCCTTCCCTGGTGTGACCTGTGCAGGAAGACAGCTTTCAGATAGCGTTGGATAGAAACTCCTTGGTTTCTGGTCAACAGGCACCATTTAGTCTCACTGAAATGGGACCAAAATTGACAAGGAACAGATGATGCCTTAACTCCTCCTCCATACCCATCCCAGTCAAAGTGCATGGGGACATGGTGCAAGACACCGTGCAGATGTGCTGTGCTACGTATGAAGTCTGTCGCAAAGCTGTGACTGAGCCTCTAGCCTTCAATGCCACCACCTAATTGCGATCTACATGTGTATTAAAATACCATTGTCTTTTTTCTCCTCATTAGAATTATAGATTTAGTTTATTGTTATGCTTTCCATACAGTCTTCTCTTTTTATTAGCATTGTACAATCTGTACAAAAGCAAAATTTAGTCCTTTCAGGGAGCTGAAAGGAAGCAATCTTTTACATGACAAATCCAACATTATCATATGTAAACCTCATTTACTATGTAATGTCTTCCTGTTTCCAGTTCATTAATTGAATGAAACCTATTTTCACATTCTAGTAGGCAGCAGTGTTCTCCAAGTAACATAAATGGCGCTTTTAGGTTGAGGAAAAAAATGAAAAGATGTAATGCTAGAAAATATTTCACACAATGATTGGTTGAAAAACCTAATGATTTCTGGGATGTTTTGAGAAGTAGAGTGAAAATATATATACAAAAAAAAAAATAGTGGCTGGTGTTCAAAGTTAATAAAAATATTTTTATCCAATTAGCAACTACAAAGTAACCACTGAACTTTTCACGACGGGAGTAATCTCACTTCAGTAAATGCTATCGAAGTGCTCAGCATCAACAGAAGAAGTGGGCTGTGTCTCAAGGCAGAGCCCACCCTATACATGGGGGGGACCCCCTGCCATGCATCAGGGCTACAGAAGACTCCAAATGACCAACAGGAGATATCCAAGACTTCATTTCTGGACAAAAACTGTGAATTGAACACAATGCGTGCTGCAGATTGTTGAGGTGTAAATGCATTAATACAAAGTTACTGCTTTAAGATATCTGGAGCAGTGCCACATAGGAATTATCAGGAGAGATCGACCAGGAAATACAAGGTAGAATATCTTCTCAGCTGGAAACCAGGATCTCAGCATCCCAAAGCAGACAGATGAGCAGCGGGTAGGGGACCTTCCAGCTCGATGGTGACAGCAAGGTGTCGGGATGATGCACCACCGAGACACATGATGGCAGCCCTACGAACATCCCCTTCTACAGGCAGGGAAGGGTTAGTGCTCTGCCCATGAGTGAACCACTCCCAGCAGCAGTAGGCAATGGTCCCACTTTTCAGCTCGCACCATTTTTAGAAGGTTTCAGGCTCTGGGACCACAGTTTCATTTGCATAATGCAAACATGCCAAACAAAACTGATATTAGAATGAGAAAAATTGGCAATTTAAAATTGCCTACTACATCCCTTTTCTTTTTGACCTCAATCCAAAGCCTTTATAAGCCAAAGAAAAGACAAGCTCATAATTAGTGAATATGACCAGTTAATGGGTCTAGTCTAAATGAGCTTTTAAATAAAACAATAAGCAAGCCTGGGAAAAAGCAACTTACTGGACTATCTGAGGCCAATTTTTTTCAAGCACAGGTCATGTTATTTTAAAATCAATTCCTTTTAGCAATTATTTCATCAGGACTTTGTCATTCCAGAGGGAATGGACCAAAACCTCTTAGTGCCAAATAATTTAATCTTAGTGCATCTAAAACCATATATTCTTCAGATGAAACCAATTCATAATATGGGTGGATTTCTTATTTTTGTTAGCAGGAATATTCCATGAGTTTGTGAACAAATTATATGTAGGAAAAAAGAAAGTTCAATTACAAAGCTTTTTTTTTTTTTTTTTTTTTTTTTTTAAATCCACATAAGCATAACGTTGTAGAACAGCTTGTTTAGGAAAATAAAATTACAGCTGACTAGAAGGAGAGCAAAACAGAAATAGACAACTCCAAAATGGTTATGAATAGCCAAATTTGTCACCATGCTAGCAATTATTAGAACAGACAACGTGAAAACCTGTAGAAAACTCCCAAGTAGCAGCAACTCCTCAACCCCTTCTTGGAATCTCATTGCCTCACCTGAGTTTAAACCGGGTGCAATCCAATACCATCATAAAGATTCTGGGTGCCGGTCACATTAGCATTACTGTTTCTAATACCCCTGAAAGGTTGTCCCCCCTCCCACTCCCCCAATTGAAAATAGAAGTTGCTGTTTTTCTGTTAAAAGTCTCCTGCTCTTTCCTCCATTTCAGCAACAACATTGGGGTCTTCAAGATACAACTTGCTCTGCAGAGCCACACTTGTGCATGAAAGAACTAAACTTTGATGGTTACTGGGAACAGAAATATTTTCTAAAAGTAACTACATGGCCTTGGAGTAAAAAAAAAAAAAAAAACCAAAAAAAAAAAAACCAACACGACATGTTGTTAGATACTACTGAGCACACACAACCTCTCCACCTTTCCTAGCCCTCAGACAAGGACCAGCAGAGCCCCATTGCCCCACACTCACCCAAACCACACTCAGCCCAGCCTGCTACCCCTTGGATTCATTCCTGCTGCTCCCCAGCAGGAGGTGTTCCCCTCTCCCCATTCCCACAGCTGACTGCAGCTGAAACAAATGAGACTCTCCCAAGTGTTGGCCATGAGATCAAATAAACAAGTTGCATTTCAAGATGAATCAGCAATAAATACCAAGTGTGACAATAACCACTAGTTATCTCCCAAGACCCCTCAGTTACAAAATCATCACCTGGCCTATGGCACAGACTAAGTGAAGGCAATGTGTGTGCTGATCATTTTGTGTCAGCATCTAGTTCTACATTAACAGCTTTCCGTCCCTATTCAAGCATCTTTGTTAGGAGTAGGTCTTTGCTCTTTTAGACCCTGATCCAAAGCCTTTCAAAGCAATTGAAAAGTCCCCCATTGATGGGAAGGGTGTGTGCCCTCGCTAATTGTTCCTTTCACATTAGAGTGAAAACAAATTCTTCAGCTTTCATTTTAAATCCATGAAGCTCAGTCCCTTGATATGCTAGACCCTTATTTTAAGTATGCTGATGAGGAGAGGAGGACAAAGCCCAGGACAGAGGGCTGTGGGTAGGCTGAGAGGATGTATGCTATACATGCCACGTGGTAAGGCTTGGTACATGGAAAGGTTTGTATTTTTTTATCCAGAAAGGCTCCAAATGTTGCAGGGTTCAGAAGTTCCCAGTCTCCTCTACATTTAAAACATCTGTTGGGTTCCAGCAGACCTGAGCACAGAAAGCCACCCTGATGCTCCCCATTATCTTCCCAGGAATCATTTGTTTCTCCCTGGGAAGCTCTTTCAGTTTGCTCATCTCCCAGGTTGAGGTGTCGTCTCTATTTGAGACAGAGTAGTGGATGGAGGAGAGTGAAAGGTGTAGAAAGTGTGCGAGCTTCAGCTGGGGTATCTCAGTGCCAAAAAAAGGTATTGAGAAATCACAAGATGCTTTGTCAAGACCAAGAAACATGGCTGATGGAGGGAATTTCACAAATATCTTAAACACAAAACAATTAAATGAATGTCATTTTTTAAAGGAAGTTAAGTTTTAACTATGTATGTTTCTCTGCAGCTTCACAATGTTGTCTCCTGGGATGGCAGACCTGGAAAAAGCTCATGAGAGAGAATAGCTAAAGGCTGTCTTTAAAATGACTGATGTCTTTGCCCTAGGAAGGAGATGAACGGGCTGGAACTAACAGATTTTTCCATCTATAGGTTGAAAATAAAAAATGTAATGATAGAAATAAATACAGATCTATAAGAGTAGGGAAAGCAGCAGTACCATGTGCCTGCTTCTGTAGGAAGGCAGGAGTGAGCATGCTTGGCTAGAGGAACCCCCAACCTATGCAATCACACATACGTTCAAGGATGTCAGACCACTCTGGACAGACCATCCATCACCCATGACATGAGTACTGCTACTTTGGCAAAAGAAGGAGGTCTCAGAGAGAGATAAATATATAAAGTGTAACAATAACCCATAAACATACCTTTTAAAAAACGCCTTCTTACAATGAAATCATTTTTCTTCCCTCCACAAAGAGGGATTTCACCCTGGAGTTGTTTCTAAAAGATAGTGAAACATAACAGATGAATGCTGCCTTGCATAAGGAACACACACATGCATTTAAATCACTTATATTTTACTTTTTTATGATGCAATTGTGAATTGTGTTATTTTGCATTTGTAATTAGAGGTTGAAACAGATGGTAAAGGCTTGGTTTAAAGTGATGTACTGGAGTACACAGCTCTGTGTATCAGGTCTGCTGCTCCACTGAGTGCCGAGCATGGAAACCCTACCAGGAGCTGGTCAAATAGGAAAATGTTTGCTGCACTTCAAAGCATGCTGAAAAGTACCACAACAGACTCTCTAGAAGGTCAATAAGCATTTGTAAAATTCTATTATTGTTTTTGCATAAAAGTACTCTTACAGCATTCTTGTTACCATGCTCTAATTTTTGCAGTTGGGGTATTTATATTGCAAGAGATCTAACTCTGTATAATTAATATAAAGGGAAGAGAAAAAATATAAACAGTGCTCATAAGATGGCATATGCAGGTTTGAAAATTCCATTGTTCACTCTTTTGGAGGCCAAGGATGCAGAGAAGAAGTTGACACAGAGACTGAAGTGCACAGGGGTCTCACACAAGCTTCAGGTTTTACTGAAGTCAATAAAATTGCACCAGCACAGAACCCAGTGCAGGCCTGCTGCAGGAGGAATAAAAAGCTATTATTTTCTGAAGACTCTTTTTTATGAAACTATTTGGTAATTTCTGACCATTTTAGTGTGCTGGCATCCCTGTCACCGAAGATCTGCTGCAGGTTATTTGATAGAGCAACCTTTCCAAAGGTTTGACAAGGCATCCGACAGCATCCTATTGCAGAAACATATCAAACCTGGTCCAAAGCCCCATAAAGTCAACAGAATGACCCAAAATTTACTTTTTCTATTTTACTTTCTCTTTTACTATTTGATTCTTAAATTTCTGTCACATTACCCAATTACCCAATTGTTCAGAAGAAGCATTACTCAGGGCAGTGCCAAGACCAAATGCAGTACTTTCTTAAAATACAGTAGCATTGTTAAGGAACAACAACAATAACAACAACAACAACAAAGACATGAAAATAAAAGAAGAAGCCTGAGTATCACATGAAGAAACAGACCTATATTTCATATGTGTGTCAGATTTTGCTCTGAAGAGGTTTGTTTTATACAGCTCAGTTAAACCTAGCTGGCATCAAGCAGGGGATCAATAGCAGCACAAACAGGGTGTCTCTGCTTGTTTTTTTGCAAACTTGTGAAGCAGTCTCCAGATTACAAGAAGACAGACTAAGGTCAGAAACAATGCAGCATCATACTGTTATACACTGACAGCAGAAGCAGCATAACTGCAGAACTTGTCAATAATTTGTATTCCACAGAACACCACTTAAGGAGCTAGAAATGCTTCAAACATCAAGAAATGTGAATTCACATCACTGCTATGAGACAGAAAATGTAATCTGTCCTTTGAGGAACCTCAAAATGCTGTCCTGTGAGCGCTGAAAACTGAGCATCAAAGATGGAAACAACCCCAGTAGCCTGATTTTCTAGCATATGGGCAGCCACAATGTGCTCTGGCACTCAACACTTTTTAAATAAGGTGAGCTAGATCCAGATTTGTGTCTGCTTCAGTGGAATCTGAATTACATTAAAACAAATACCAAAACAACCAAAAAGCTTCATTTTGGTGCTACAATTCTTGGTCACCAGAGCTGCACAAGGTGGGTGAGATCTGAAAGCTGCTCTGGTACAGAAGCTTGTTGGTCATGCCAAGCCACCAGGTGACTCAGAACGGAGTTTGCTGTTTCCAGTGCAGAACATTCATGGTCCTGGGGAAACTTCTGCCATCACTACCAACACTGTGGTATGGTTCAAACAGCATAAATGGGAATGGTACAAGGCTCTGGGTGTACCCCTGAAGCCTCTGAGTTCAGCACGAGTGCAGCTTGTCCAAATCTCTCCTAGCATCCCACCATCATTTAATGGAGATCCATTTTTCTCTCATTTAAAGTACGTATTTTTATTTATATATTTATTAAAAGGGTTGGTTGTAGGACAAAGATTATTTATTTAAAAATGACACAGTATTTAGTCGGTCTCTCAAACCAGAGCACATACATAACCAGGAAAGCACAAACTCCTAAAATACTAAGTGGTCATCTTGGTCCTGCTTTCCTGACAAGGCCAGCATGTGTTTTTTACCAGAATTGTAACAACAGGACACTAAGTCAGCAATCCTTCCAATCCCAAACAGGAAAATCTCTCCAGAAATACCCACTTGCATTATTTAGTTAACCAGATGAGACCTCATAATAACGAGCTCCTTTAAGCTTTATCCTTTTGCTACTTTAATCTGATCACAAGATTTTACAGTGAAATACCGATGAGGATGCACAAATCTCTTCTGAAACCAAGCCATCTATTACCCATGTAGGGCTAAATGTTAGCTAGCACATGTGTATCCTTTTAAACTTGAATATTCAGATTCTGTGAGTGCCCACAAAGAACAATGATAAAGATCCTTTTCTGCTTAAAAGAGGATGTAAGGGGTTTCTCTGACTGTACTACGGTCTTTGTGTTCAGAAGTCCTTCTAACAAATGCAACCTATGCCTACTCTAAGGGGTTAAAGTCTCTTTAAATCTTCCAAAACTGACTTTTTCTAAGTTAAATCTTCAAAAATCTCAGTCAGGTTTTAAAAAATTCTTTTCTTGTATAGATATTGATAGTTCTTAAAACTGACCGTTTAAAGGATGCTATGAGGCCAATGTTTGAGGCTTTTACAGGCAGAGCTTAGAGGCTCTGACTCACATCTGAAGGCTGATTTAAGTTAACCTTCACTGAGATTTTCTTCCCCACTCCCCTTTAATGTGTGACTTGGTCTGCCTGTGCACTTTGTTTTGCTATAGAATGTGCTAATGTTTGGTGAATGTAAGAGGGCATTTAAGTACACTTGTTGCACTTCCAAAACACCTTATAATATTCAGTTAGCAAATGTATGCAGGGGATTTCTGCCTGCTTCACCTCCTCCTCCTTCTTGCTGAGCAGCCACAGCCTAGGACAGCATGTAGAGCCACATGCTGCTGATATTGGAAATAAAAGTGCTTACACACTCCTTGTAAAAACATATACAAATACAAAATGGCTTTTACTCTGCTAACAGGTCTCCCAGGTTCAGGTCATATTTTGCTACCATAACTAATAATCAGTGGGACTGATCAAATACTAAAATGTAACTCCCTGCAATAAAGCACCGGCTGCCCCTCTGACAAATGAACACAATGATTAAAAATCAAAGCAAAACAAACCTAAGCTGAAGAGACAAAAATGATGGTCAAGTGGAAGGGAATAAGAGTGAGGAAATTAAGAGCCAAGAACCAAAGTGAGCTGGAAAGGGTACCCCCTTGGCATCTCGAGGAGCATCCTCAAATCCCCTTAAATGTTGATATTGATTGCAGACCTTCCCCTAACTGTCACAATACAACCATGTGTTTTCACATGCATTCTCTTTTGGGTGACAAAACTTTGACAATTTTAGTTAGAGAGAGAGAGAAGAGAAAGGAAATGCAATTTTCAAGAGGAAAAATGGATTCACCTGATCTTCAGCTGGATGTTCTGATTCATTTTCATTCTACCTGACCTGATTAGCCCAATTCTAATAAAGAGCTAGTGAAGAGAGACTCATCATGAGCACTAACTCCTTTCTGAAAAGGCAATGGGATTCTGAAAAGAAGCATAGCTAGAAATATACACTTGTCTGATTATATGTTTGCAAATCTTAATGCATCCCCTTCCCAAATCCATTCATGCACCATGCACAACACTTTGCAAGAGAGCTTCTACTCACTGTATTTAGTGAAATTTGAATGCACAGCTAATCACTGACATGTTATCAATATTGATGGGTAAGTTGTGTATTGACTAAAAAGAAACACCCCTTCGATCCAGCATCGATGTGGCTGCAGGAGGGCTACTGGCGCTAGAGACCTGCTGGTGCCTGGGAGCAGGGGCTCATCTCAGCAGCTCCCACAGCATTTACATGAGATAACTCGCTGACTGAGTCACCAAATCTACTAGCTGGCCTTGTGATCTCACGTGGGAATCGGGTTTGGAGGAGAATGACACGGTGTGGATTATTCTGTTTACAGAACCTCTTTGCACCCCAAGTATGGTTTCAATTTTCCCTTTGAAATTTAGATCAAACAATGCTGTCAGCATCAATTCCTTTCTCCCAAATGCCGTATGTATTCCACACTCTGCAGACAGCTCACGGGCTGTGGTTTTTGATAGCACTGTGGCAGAAATACTGTTTTGCTTTAAGCATTAGGCTTATATGACATCGACTCAGTACATAAGTACAGTATCTTAGTAGTACAAAATCTATATTGAATAATCAGATTGATAACTAAATAGCACTAAGCTATCTATGAAATGGAAATTAACACTATCTTGCCTTTTATAATTTATATTAATCTACTCTGCACTGGCATATGCACTTTTCCGCTTTGTGCACGAGTGGCTCTCATCCAGAACCAGGGGACGTGACTGAGAGCTCCTTTTGACCAGTACCTACGGAACACACAGCACATTTCTCAGAAGTGTACTGAGCAGCTATAGCCTTTAGTAAAAGATAGAGATGGGTAAAAGTTATCAGAAAGGATATAAGACCTTCTGCAATGAGATGATATTGCTAATTTCTCTGTTTTTTCAATTTCTGGTCTTTATAGACTGGAAAACCATGATGTAATCCTCTGATGCAGACAAATACCCTCTATTAAATAGATTATGATCATCAAGTCTCTTTTGCTTGAATTTCTAAAGCTTCACTGCACACCAACTCGAAGGCCTGGTCTGATAAGTGATGAGTCCTTTCAAGAACTATTTTTTTTCAAAGTTACAGGGCTTGTGAAACTTATAATTCCTGTGGTGTTTTTTTTTTTCATTCTTTCTTTTTTTTTTTTTTTTTTCTTGGAGCAACATCTTTAAAGACATGCTGATTTCTCAGCACTGTTCAGAAACAAGTCTCAAGTGATTTGCCACTTTTGAGTACAGAGATTGTTATTTAAATTGAGCAAATATTTTGAAAAAAAAAAAAAAAAAGTATACAAAAAATACTTATTAGGAAAACAACACAGAATCTCAGTAGAAACATTCAACCAATTCACCTGACTTGGGAGCCATGCTTTTAGACCCCTGAGCACAAGCAATATACTGAATTTTTAACATAATGCCAAATGCAAAACCCATCAATGAAAAAAATGAGGTTTTAAACTTTCTAGAATAGGTTTGGAATAAATGCCAAATCAAACGACCACTAAGAGCACAGTCCCAAAGCCAAAGTCATTACCACTCAGATTGCTACAGGTACGTTTTTTTTGTTGTTTTTGTTTTGACATACTATATTGAGTCCAGTAGGCTATGGAAATACGTAGGTTATTCTCACTTATACAGGTAGGTATTTAGAAAAACAGACCTATTTACACAGTAGGTGGGCATGTACACGGGAAACATTTGATAGATGAATGCACAGATAAATTTCACTGGTTTGCTGATACAAGTGCTATCTGCTATGCATAGAAAATTACTTCAGTGTGGGTAATGTATATTTGACTTCACCTTTTGCATATTGATCACTCCCTGAGTTACAAATACTTAACCATGTGTGTATGTAATGTGAATAACTTCATTTCGAACTTGCATGTCTTAAGCCCTATGTTCATTGATATCTGAGCATAAATATACTGGAATTTACTATCTCATACTGCAGATCAATAAATCCTGCAGTATTTCAGAGGTGCTGAACATATATTACATTGGGTAGCTTTGGAGATCCATATTTTCTGATATAATTATTTACATATTGTGCCCAAGACCAAGAGATAACCTTAAGCTTTGATAATATTAACACTTGCAAATAATCATCACTACAGTATCACTCTCATACTCCATAATTGGTTAACATATGTCTACATTTTGTATATGTTTATGTAGTACTTTATATGGAAATGTTTCATTACTGCCCACAGCAACATGTGGCATTTCTTCAAGAACATTTCAGCACCTTCTAACATGGTTTCTTCAAATATCTTTCTAATTGTGAGGATTTCATTCTACAAATGTTATCACTGCTCAAGCAGATTAATTTTCTTAACAGTTTAATATGCATGCTCTAGGCATTTCTACAAAATATAAAATATACAGTACAGAATTAATATAAATAAACTACTAATAGACTATTATAGAACAGACTTAAAGCCACATGGTTGGAGATTACTACATTTTAAAACCTAAGTCGTCTTATTGTGGCAGCATTTCATGAATTATACTTTTTTCATGAAAATTTTTGTTCAGATTATAAGGCAATATTGCAATTAATTATTGCTTTACTACTTATTAGTTATTTACTTATTTGTTATTTACTACTTATTAGTTATCATGTTCTGAGTTACCAAAGCAGACAGTTAAGGTGTGGAGTGTGCTTAAGGTAGAAAGTTTTATCATAATACTAGACTTTCTGAGTCTCAGTCAATTGCACTCATTTTTTGCCAGTTTCTGTCTGATCAGATGTTCTCTAAGAGAGCACAGAACCCAGTCAGGTGGGGAGCCAGGTACCAGGCAGGTACAGATGCAGAGAAGAAAGCGAGGGCTCGCTGATGCAAAGGCTCCTGAGCCAGCTCACTGCCAGCTCACCATGGCCACATGCAAAGAGACTTAGACTACTGACTTCCACTGATGCTTTAGTAATATTGCATTCAGATACCACTTCAGCCTTCTAAAAATATGGGATCAGAAGCCAGTTGGAATGAACAGTTTTAAGACCAAACAGACCTCCCTCTGGCAAATTCAGAGAAAGCCTGGAGTAGCTTTTAAAGAGGTAAAAGCAGGTGAGACAAATCCAAGCCTCGAGCTTCATCTGATATCTGGCTGGAGACATTGTGAATCTCATCAGATCACTGTCTGATTGTATCCTTCCCACATCCTATTCGCCTCCAATCTGGGACTAAATAATCTGGTCTGACAGCAGGGAGACACGGGGTTCACAGGAGAGGAGCTCTGGTCTGTGCTTTACAGCAGAGGTGCAGGAGATGTGGGCACTACCACCCTTGATGTACACAGGTTCCATCATTTGCTGACTTTTATGTGATTGATGTGAGGTTTAATCATAAGGACCTTCAGAAAGGCTAAAAGAAAAGCCTGGCAGAAGAGCAGCAGCCTCCTACCAGCTCCAGAGTTGTACTGCCCAGCTCAGCCCTTCCCTGTTACACCACCTACTCCTGCCCTAAAGGCAGGCATCCCAGCACTTGGAAAAACTGCACAGAAATATCCTCCTTGAATAAGGATATAGTACACTGTGATCCTTCTGGTGGAAACAAGCAGATTTCTTTCTTCAGGGTCCATGGGATTTTTGTGGAGCTGGAAGAAATATGATTTCCCTGCTGCAAGGTTTGGTGCGGTTCCTGTTGGAGAGATGAGTCATTGTTTCTTTCACATATATCATCTGAGTACCTATAACTGTCTCTCATCTGAATGTTAATTGTATCCAACAGAAAGATTTTAAATGAATACTCTGTCAATAACACTGTTATTAATGTTACTTGATAGGCATGGTTAGAATATTTTGCAAGATCCGAGTCTAATATTTCCCGCAGAATCTTCTCCGTGTGTTGTGTTATTGTGACTACTTTGGATCAAAACCTGCTTGTGATGTCTTGTTGGTTTTTTTACTCGTCTCAAGAGTTCCCATGTGGCTCACTTTGGATGAACTGTAGTTACTGTATGCATAACAGTAGTCCACACCTATTTGAACCACTCGCCTAAGTGTCCAGCTGTTACGTTTCTATTTGGAACTGTTCAGCAGTGCATTATATTGCATTCGCCCCGTGCAGCTGGTGTCGTAAGGCCCGATGGTAGAAGGGGCTGCAGTGCTAGGTTTGGTGCAGCCATCTGAAGTTTTTGCTTTATGCCAAGACTACCTCTGTCTTTCTAAACGAATACGACATGAATCATTTGGCAGCGATTCCCTGGTATTGGCTGCTCACCTACCTGAAACAAAGGGAGGCAAAAAGAAGAGCCCATGTGTTTGACTAGAAAATAGGCAGAACAGCTTTTCTGCGATGCCCCATGTGTATAACTGATTCAATTTACCATCTGAAAGGAACAGCAGCAATGTGCCAGCCACCAAAGCGGTGTGCCAGAAACACCTAAGCAACAGGTGGTGGGAGCCTTGCCTTTGATGGAGCTGGGCTTGCTGGGGGTGCCTGAAAATATTGGGAAAGTTTAAAGCACACACAGCCTACTTTGTTTGGAAAGGGCAAATAACCTACCCAAAGGCTGAAAGCCTCCCTTCCCCGTCCCCCCGCCCCCATCTCCTTTTTCTCTTCCCCCACTGTTTCTTCAGTCCTTTTGTTTCTTTTCCTGCAGACATCTGTCCTCTGCCTGGCCTGCTGCTCCGAGCAGCTAAAGTACATATATACCACTACCTTACGTGCAGCACGCTTTGATAGGCCACAGTGAGATACCAAAGCTGAAATAAACACATAGCTGGGAAGAAAAAAAAAAAAAAAGTTAAATCCCTACTTCAAAACCTGTTTTGTGTTTTCTTATTTCTTAAAGTTATTTTTAAGTGTTTAAACCAGACCAATTATAGTCAGAAACTACTTCACTTAATCCATCCCTTTATCTCCTGGGAAAAATCACCAAAGCAATTCTCAAAATGTTTAAATCCCACAGTGTGCATAAAAGCAGCAAGTAAATCTGCTCCTTCCCAGGCAAACCTTAAGGATTTTACTGACATCTTTAATTAAACTAGCAAATAGGTCGGTTTCTCTTGTATTCTGACCAATACACTGTCAACAAGGAAGAAAAAAAAAATGAAAGGAAGGATTTGTACTGAAAAATAGCACCAGAAACATTTGTATAATCATGATCATGGACTGGAACGGGAATGTAATCAGGAATTATTAAACATTATCAACTACTTCCTGGCAACATATTGCTCGGATAATGCTCCTGTAACTACAGTAAAGTTAGTTATGAAATAATTAAACCTGGAATTTGGAAATAGAACAAACTCCCCTCCTTACCCCCAACGCATGAAGCTGTGCAAAAGAATTGTGTTGAGATCTGTGAATTTATAAGGGAAGATACAATTCCAAAAGGGAGAATTGTGCAATTGTTATTAGATCAGTAATAAGCACAGATGGCAGCAAAGGAAGCATTCTCCAACCCATCCTACCATTTCTACCCTGCAGCACTTGCAAAGGAGAAAGCAATACAAAAGTAGAGAACAACAGAACTGGGAATTTAATGTTTTTCAAATATAGAAGTGTATGCCTACATCCTCATATGTTGTTCATTGCCAGTAATATTACTGGGAAATTTAACACATTATTATATAAGATCACTGCAAAAGTTATACCCAGTGTCACTGGGCAACTTGTCCCCATCTCCTGTAGATATCATCCCATAATCCTCTCCTTTTTTTTTCTTCTCTTTTATACCTGCATGAGAAAACTGATGTTCCCAGGGATGAAAAGGTTTTCATTGCATGAAAAAGCATGATCCAAAAATTCTGCTCCCAGCTCCGTGGAAGAAGGATTTATGATGCTCAACTAGCAGAGATAGCAATTAGCTAGAATACTCAAGAGCAGAGAGCTTGACAATCTGATGAGTTATTCTTTTGAACTGGGGCAGCAACTCATGCATAAATTTTCTTGTAAACAATTATTACAGGAATGCACTGTAAACACAATTAATCATCTCAAGGTGTTATCTCTAGGTATTTTCCCCACAGATTATGTGCCACTTGCTCAATAAATCAAATTTTAACATAAAGACATCAATAGCTGGTATTATTAATATTCCCATTCAACGAAACATGGTTGGGTAGAAGCTAACAAGCTTTGATTACATTTTGAAAACACAGAAAATATTACATAAAGTAGGAAAAAGGAGATGTGAATTGTGAAACTTTGAATGAAAATAGGATTAAAGAGGAGGCATATGAATCAGAACATTGGCTCAGATAAAATAGGAGTACTTTGTAATTTAAAATGCATTTTCACTGATATGAATTGGAAATAGTATAGTACATCTTGTTAATAGGAATATTAAGTTTTACATCATCTTAGATAGGTTCTTCTTACAAAACAGTATTTACAAGAGCCTTGCAATAATAGGCTGCCTAATGTTTCCATAAGATTTCTTCTTATGATATATACCAAACACATTTTCATCTATTGTTCATAATTATCAGCTGGGGATTTGAGTAGCGGGCAAAAGGAACAAAAGCATCTAACTCCGTTTCATCTCTTGCAGCGCACAGCACATTGAACAACGTGCACTCCAGATTTATTTGAAAATCACCCCTTCAGAAGCCAAGCTCTGAGATCCCTTTGGAGATCCTCATATGGACTTTGGCAGGAGTTGAGAGAAAAAGTGGTTCAGAAGAGTAGGTCTACCAGGGCCAGGGGGAGTCAGAGAGGGCAGGGGGACAAGAAAGGAGGTGGTGTAGGAGCAGAGGAGAGGAGAGGAGGAACAGGAGGTCAGAGAGTGCTGAAGAGCATCTCTCCGGTCTGTCAGCTTTGAAGCAGTTTGCAACACAGGGAACATGCACGAGGCACAAAAAAGAAACCAGAGGGAGTCGCAAAAGCTGCACATAAGGATTCCCCCTCCAGGAGAAGGGAGGGGAGCAGTGCGGAGGAGTTGCCTAGATGGTCTGAAAGGCATCAGAGGAACAGGGGGAAAGCACCAAATTCTGCGATTTCTGCTCAGTTACTCCCAATGATGTTCCAGAGAACGTCATTATTCCTATGTGCAAATGGAAGAAATGTTTTCTTAAATATCTGCTGCTCTGCTCAATGTCTTATACAGCTGGTGATACAAATGCATGTCAGCCTCATGAAACAGGTGACATTGGGAAAATGGACATGGGCTTCGAGTTTTCCACAGGTTCAGATGAGTTCTGAGTAAACCCTATGGGAAGGCTGCAGGTGACGGCTGGAAGCAGATCCCCAGGGACAGAAGACCAGGGTTCATGCCCCCAGCCTCATCTTCATGCGTGAAACCAAAGACAGCATGGAAAGAGACACCAGAATGCACATCTTCTGAAGTCCCTCTGTTGAAGTCCTTTGTTGGTGTTGAGGCATCAGTGACTCCGCAGCAAGCAGGCTTGTTCAGCAGCAGGGAGCCAGGACAGTAGGCAGTCAGGGTAGGGATTCTCCTTTTCCAGACACTTTTCAGACACTAAGCCGTTGTAGGACCTTGCCATTTTATGAACGTGACATGAAGTATTAATTTCTCCATTCGTTACCAGAAGGATGGTGTAGAATGGCCAACAGACAAATCATGTTGTGGCAAGGTATTGACCAAATGACCCCAGAGGTTTTTAATATGATACATTTCAACAAGGGTAGGAATACTGAAGGTATTGCATTGCTGAAAGATTCATTATTTGATAAGGATAGCAAAATAACACTGCTTGATAATTATTTAAAAGAACAGGAAGCCATATTTTTTCTGGGATGCTGCCAACTTTTATTATTATTATTTGTGTGTATTATGGGCTGTATTACATAGCCCATAAGATAATATGAGGCATGTAATGCTACTGCTTGCAAATGCAACCAAAAATCTATTGAATGCATACACAGATTTGTTCACACACAGAAAAGGGACCTATCTGGAGACATTTGTCCCTTTACTTTGATGGCAGTTCTCACATGGCAAACTCTATCTAACCTGACACCCATAAACGTAAGGGAGACAGCTGAGAGAGTCCATAAAACATGAACAAAAGGAAGCAAAATATACTTCATGAGCTACCTCAATTCACCTTAATAAGTTCCCATCACGGCACTATCTGGCATTACGAATGTTCTGCGCACCCATCAGCACGGAGCAGTTGAGATGAGTTTTCTGCTTATCAATGGCTTCTTTTTCTTCTCGTGTCTGGCAAATTTCTAATAGTGGATGATTTCCTGTATGCATATCCCATTTATGGTTTGTAGCACTGTATTATGATGAATTTACACTATCAATGAACATTGCTGAAGGGCCTCATTAGCTTGTGCAGGCGGTGAATTTGTATTTTTCAAAATGCCACTCTTTCTCTAAAGAAATCTCGCTGACAGTGGCAGTCAAGTACTTGACTGGTTAATAAGGCAGCTCAAAGGAAACAGCTTCACTTCACTGCTAGTTTTTGTCCTTGTTTAATTTCTCCTCCTTTCTCGACAGGTTTTGAGGATGTGTGAAGATAATGTATTTCGTCTTTAAATCTCCCAGTCCCGCTGACTACGATGATATAAACAAAAGCAGAAACACAGAAAATTATAGAGATACGCTTAAAACAGACCCAGCAATAAAAACCTGGGGTTCTAGCTGAGATTCGACTCAGGCAGCTCTCTGCTTGGCATAATTAGGAAGTTTCTTCAAATCCTGCTAAATCCCAGTTCCGCTTTTCTATGCCTGCAAAGTGAACAAGATAATCATGCCCATAATGCAGGGCCTCAAAACCTGAAGGCATCAGCACCCAGCCCTGCAGACAGACTGCAACCTGCAAACAGTTCAAAAGAAATCTTGTCAGACTAGCTGCGACATATGGAGCCACAACGAGAATATTTCCAGATATAGGAAATACCAAGCATTCTGTAAACAGAGTCGTTTGGAGTATTTTTTGCAGAGATATTTTTACGACTGGTAAGTTGCAAGAATCTGTTCACAATATCTGAGCTCTCGGTTACCACCTGTGTTTTTCTCAGCGGAACGTGGTTAACATACAGGCTTCCAAGAGAAAAAAAAAAAAAAAAAGAAAAGAAAATATATCCCACATTGTGTCTTCCAGTATCTCCTGAAAGCTCCTTGGAAGCTGCAGAAGCTATATGGAAATCTTGTTCTTTGAATGCGACAATATTTGGCTATTGAAGACCTTCCAACGTGCCCAAAAATTGATGAAAGCCTTTGCAGGAGGGATGTTCCTGGGGCTAGGACCGCACTGCAGCATCAGTAGGAGATTTTGGCACCAAGGACCACGGATCATGGCCGGAGCAGCCCAGGGGTGAGCATCCTTCCTGCAGGGCCTGGATGGCTGCGGTACCACTGCAGCCTGTGCTGGGATGACAGGAGGAAGATCAAAATTGACATGCTGCATATTTTGTGTATGGCTGGTAGGGCTGGAGCAGGGCAAAAAGACTGCAGGAGTCAGGGCTGGAACTGCAGCATAGATGTACTCAATGTCACGTATACCATATGGACGGCAGCAACTACAAACAATGAGGTCAAGCCTGGGAAACTGCAGCAACAGGCAAGATAAAAAGTATTTTCATTCAGTCCTAAAACCAAATCTTAACATGAAGTCAGTATTTTCACTGCCTCTACCTTAAACATATATGGACACATATATAACAAATATGTCTCTACATCCACACGTTCTCATATATATGTAGGTGAAATAAATCTGTAAAACATGAGAAATGACATCCACAAAGGTACATTTTTAGTAACATAGAAGAGAAATGATTGACAGAACAAAGCATATGGAAACGAAGAAGAATCTAACCCACATTTAGATCTAAGAAAAAAATATTTGCCTGAAGGGAAAATATTAATTAGTTTGTCTACATGCAAGATAAAAGTCTGGAAGACATATCCATCAAAAGGCAGCAGAATAAACAGCAAAATGGAAATTATTTGTAAATTGACAGTAAACTTGGCAAACATTGAGGGGGTAAACAAGTTATTTGGCATGCAAAGCACTCAGAAATCACAGCCTCTGTCAGGAGGCATCTGTGCATATATTCACTTATTTGACAGAAATTAACATTTTGCAGAAATCTTTGTTGCATGCTAAAGATTTCTTCACCCTCCTTAATTATTTTAATTGCTGCTTCAAAATGTTCCATATAAACATGAAAAAAAGACATTAAAATCCACCAAGTCCAGTTCCCCATTATCAATAACACACAGAAACTCTGTACAGGAGTTCAACACGAAACCCAGAGAGACATAAAATATTGACAGAAAAGAGCCATATTTGTTTTTCTTGGTTGAAATTTAAGAAATATGTGAAAGCATTCTCCATGTCTTTTCAGTATTATGCAGGGCTTTGAACACAAAACACTGTTTTACCAACGAATGCAATTAACCCTACTGCTTAGAGGCCCAGGGTTATGGAAAACAATATTTTCCCTCTATTTTGCCCAGCAATTAGAAAAACCTAATGTACGCTAGCCGCTTCTGTGCCACATCACCATAACACAGGTGGAAAGTGGACACTGTGACCATACCACAATGAGCTCTGATGACTGGCTTTTATTCAGGAGCAACCCAAAGCACTCCCCACTCTAGCTCTTCCTTTCCTCACACATGGGGAGGTTGTACAACCTCACATTCACAGGTTTTTCCTGGTGAATGGGTGACGCTGGAGACACCACCAGGCTAGCGAGCAGCCTGGCTGTTCGAGGAAAGGATGGATAATGTGAAGGTGACGTGCTCAGAGGAGTCCTGGCACTACCCTTATGTCAGCCAAGCCACAGAAAGCACCTAAAAAGCATCCAGACACAGGAGAAAAGGCCACCACGACCACATCACCCTGATTTTCCTTAGGGCAGAAGATCCCGAATGGAGGCTGTGCTGTAGGAGGGGGATTGGAGCCAAGCCCTGCCTATCTCCTGCAACAAGAGCAGCCTCTGCACACACTTCTGTGGACACATGGGGCTCACCACGTCTGGTCTGGTGGCAGGGCAAGGAGCATTACCTTTTTCTGTGCTGTACGTGGCTGGATAAAACACTGATACCCCAAATTACAAGAGACCCCAGAAGGATGGCAGTGATACTTCAGCCTTCTTTACAGCCACGAGTTTATGCAAGTTACATTACAAAGCCAATGTGGAAATGGGCTTTAAAAATAGAATCTGAACAATATTGTCCACAAAATTTAGACTCACACACAGCACCTGACCCTCACCCCATATAAATCCACACAGTTCAGGCAACTGTTTGATAGCAGATGAAGATCTCACCCTGTGCACTCACAAACCATTCCTCACTGTCAGGCAGGAGCCATAACACATACCCACCAGCAGTCTGTAAAAATGAAGTAGTCCAAAGACAAACCATAACTAGGTTTCCCAGGCTGGCTCTGGACACACTAGCTCTTTCTCCCTGTGCTGCTGACTTTGACGTGGGCATGCCAGCCCAGTTTGATTAGAACCGAAATAGCAGGAAGAGCTCATTCAAATAAATCCAAGAGCTGAGGGAAATCTCATGTGAGCCCAGATTAAAACGCAACAAAAATCAAAGTGCTAAACTTAGCTGAATCTGGGACAATTTGTTCTTTTCATTAACTTGAAAAACAAGTCAAATACTCTTTTTCCTCCAGCAATCCATTTCCAGGTCAGTTTCTGAAGCCAAAATGTCTTGTTTTCTGCATTATTTTTACATATCATAGCATGTAAGTAATTTGATAGGTTGTCAGGCTGGATGTCTGCTATTCAAGTCATTCCCAGCTATGTGAAGGCTATGGTTTATGCAAATTTAATGACAGCAAAACCTTGGAAAAGTTTCAAAAATGCCAAGGCAACTTTTGATATCTGTTTGTAATATTCAGTAAAGAATTTGGAAGTGCATTTTTTTTTTTAGGAAAAACATCCAGAAATACCACATAATAAAGTAAAACCAACAGGAAATAATGAAACAAAAACTATTTGTACTTCTGTGACACCTTTATAAATACCAAGTTGTAACAAGTTTCCACATAGCCTCAGCTTTGTGTATGACAAATTTCTGCCTGTTCAGTGATTTTGACAGATGTAAGTTTATAACAGCGCTTTCTGAGGTTCTTAGTAGGTGTTGTAAGGAGCCCTGTGCATGCATAAAACATGCCCATAGGTGCAGGAGTCTCTATAGGACTCCTGTGAAGTGTATATGGCAGTAAATACTTGCTGCTGATACTCCTTCCTCAAAACCCATGTGAAAGGTTCTTCCATTTCATCCCAGAGCACCCTTTCTTGGCTCCCAGACCATAAGCCACTGCCTCCTTCAAAACAAAACCAGACAATTTTCTTACCTTCAGGCAAAGGCTTGCATTATAGACTAGAAATATCCCTGGCAAGCTCCTATGAAGTTCAATTTCTAACAGCCTTCAACTCCTCTGGGAGCTGAGCAAAGTGGGAGAAATTCCCTGTGGTGATTTAATCATCATCATCATCATCATCATAAATTTGTTAGGAAACAGAGTTTTTGAAAGAGCTAAAAACAGCCAAAGAACTATCCCCAACCAAATCCAGTCCACCAGGTGTGATGTCCATTAAACATAGGTCCCAACACCGCCAGGTTCCCAGCAGCAGCCCACTGCCTTCTAGAAAGGCTCCTTGCTGGATCATGTTTCTAAACACCCTTAGGCTTTTCATCTCTTGCAGGCCTACATCTGCTTTTAGCTATGTGTCATTCTCTCCTCTAAATCCCAGGATTCACCCAGCAGCCAGTCCAGCTTGGCAGGAGGCTGATGGAGGACCTTTCCTGGGGATGTGGCTGTGCTCACCTCGGACCAGCCATCTTCTGCTGCTGCTAGAGCAGTGCGGCCACGCAGTAGCACACCTCTCCTAACAGCATCACTAATGCTGTTAGTAACATCCCATAGCAGATCTGCATCTTCTACAGCCACATGAAAGACCAAATCTTGAAAACAGCAAGAATTCGTAAGCGCTGCCTCTTCCACTGACCTTATGGGGCGTTGTATCAACCACGTCAACACCTGCTGGCTGACGGGCAGGGGCCTTGTAGATTTGAATGGCAAGGTTTCACAACACCGCAAAGCAAAGCCTAGAGATGTCAACAGGCTTATGAATTATTTAAGCACTTTTCACTAATAAGTTTTGATACACAGGTGTAATGAAAGCTACGTGTGGTTTTGCCACATTTGAAAGAAAAAGGATTTAAAGCATTCTCCAGACTTTCCAATGTGTACTCAGGAAAGATTATGGAAGAAGTCTGAATAATTAGGGGAAGGAAAAAAAAATAAAAGTGGGCCAGGGGGGAAGAAATAGGCAAGAATATATTTCATGCAACAAATTTTGCCTCAAATGTTTGCTAACACTGAGTTTCTCCCCAGGACTCAGACTAGTTCTTCCCCAGCACTACACAGCCAGGAATCTATGCACCTGATTCCAACAGTGTCAGAGAAGAAAATGAACTTTTATCATCTCATGCAAGATTAGCAGTTACTACTTTTTCAGGAAATTCAGGGATAATAGCTCTTTGCCCCATATGTTTAGCTCTAGGAACTGTATAGCCTTCCTGTTAATCCAAGCAGTATTTCCTATTTCAACGCATGTTGAAAGCAGAAAAGCTTGCACATTGAAAGGAGTTCAGGCTAAGAAAAAAGTGGTGCAAAGTAAGAGGAGTAATATAGTTAAATCCAATACTATGAGTCATAATACTCATTCCTTCTAAATCTTTGTTTAAGCTAAAAGCTGTGGACATGCTCTTCTTTCTGAGATGGCCCAAAGATACAAGGAGGTAAGGTTTGCAGGGAGCGGCTGTGTCTTTTATCAGCCCAAGCAGCGTAAGTGGGAAGAGACGGACAAGCTTGCAGGCACACAAGGGCACACATGCTCTAAATAATTTATAAGTCTGTTGACAACTCCAAGTCGTGCCATGTGTTATTTTGATACCTCACTGTTCAAATCTATAAAGCTCGTATCTGTCAACTATCAAGCTCTTGTGTGCCCCAAAGCTTGTTCATTTTTTCCATCTGTATCAGTCAGCCTAATAAAAGATCTTAGCTCACCCTAGAAAATTTGCCTCTCAGAAACGGTGTGGGCTTCCTAACACCACCTGCCCACGGACCCATTTACACCTCGGCTTGTTTACTCCACTGGTCTGAATCGTAGAGAACATCCACTGCCACGGGGCTGCTGTAAACTGCTAGCTATATAAAAGACGTGAACGCTCTCAGATACATATAATTACTTAAAAGAGATTATGGTCTTCTCTTCTAACAAAAATACCTTAAATTCATACAGGGAATCTTTATGTTGTTATTTATCATTCGAACATAGGAAAGGAAAATATTTGGAGAGACAAAAATCCCTCAAAGATACCACAGTTCTATTGTATCTTTAGTTTTCAGACAGCCACTCACATTGTTTCTCCTCAGTCAGCTCAACAGACTAATTCTATTTAATCCTTTTCTTTTTATATGTAAAATGATACAGTTTAATGCTCTGCCGTTTAATATCTGTGAAGTTTTATCTTTATTTGTTTGGAAAATTTGAGTCAGATACTCACCTACTGTAATTTCCAAAGAACAAACAAATGAAAAAGGGCAGTCCATTTTCATGCAAATCCAGCCAGCTGTTTAGCTCAGGCTGCCCTTGCGTTCTGATGTGAGGATCTGCATAAAAACCAAAGTGGAGATATGATAAAATATAAAAGGCTGACAATAACATGCAAATCGAAATCAGTCATTGGAAAACTGTGGACTCATTGTCATCAAAAGAATTAGGTGGCAGAACAAAACAAAAGAGCCCTACTGATAAAAGTAACTATGGCTTGATGGCTTTAAAATCTACAGATTTCTTATACCACAAAGAAAATTGAAATTAAACACCTCTCTAGACTGTCTGCTTTTAATCTTTTCCTTCTGAGCTGCTTCCTGACATATTCTCTGTTAACTTTTTATCAAAGGTCATTTATAATCATATTTCAGAGATAAAATAAAAATAAAAAATGCATTTATTTTCTAAGTTTTAATCAAGTGCCCAGAAAAAAATGATATGAAAATAAGCTGCTGAACACTAAGCGATGTCATCCAGAGAAACTCAAATAATTAGAGGGAATATTGATGGCCTCTTACATTACCAAGCCAAGAACTGAATTTTGGGGCTTAATTTTGCTACCATTTAGACTTATAGTTAAACCTACTAAGAGTAAAAAAAGCCATGAGTGTTCAGTAGTTTTGTGGCTGTACAAAACAGCAGGAAATCCCCAAATTCTGTCCCTCAAGAAGGTGATGAAGGTGACAGAGCATCTCATGCAACGATAAGCAAAGCGTCATTTCACTATTAGCTACATAAAAATAGCTGCAAATTTCACAATTAGCTATATGTAAGAATTTAGGACGATGAGGGCCTACTTCATGAGATTATTGGAAAAAATATCCAACAAAGTATTTAAACAGGCCTAAACCTTTCTTACTAAACCCTTTCCTTCCTTACATTAAACAAAATGTATTTCAAGTGAAAAACAACTTTTCCTTCCAAGAATAAAAACAGTTTCCCCACAATTCTAAAACGTGTCCATACCAAGACCACCTTAGGTAAAGACATTAAGGAGTTTCCATCTGAGATTGAACAGGAAATAAATTTTCCTTTTACTTGTTTGTCTGAATTCAAATCCAATCCCTTTGGATCGGAACCAGGTTCCTTGCCGCACTACACCAGTCCCTTCTTTTTTTCTGCATTTTCCCTGTTCCATTGCCCTTGGACACATGCCCCAGCCAAGCCGAACGCTCCCGGTCATCGCTGGCTGCTGCAGCGAAGCTGATCCGAGCAAAGCACCTCACCCTCCAGCCTGCACTGAGGGCACATGCTGGAAGTCTCAACCTCTCCTTTAACGTTGATGTACACATGTGTTGAGAAGTAGGCTAAAAGATTGTTAATACTGAATACTGACACACTCAAAAGCCAGGAAATGCTAGAATTAATGGTCCTTGGGTAACTTGAATTTGGCCCTTTCCTGTCCTCACTATGATATAGCTGTTAATTACATGATCACAGGCAGTCTGTTTTTTTTGTTGTTGTTGCTGTTATTTGTTATATTCTAATAATCAGAATATAAGAACTATTTGTACAAGTAGCAAAGACTGGTGAATTTTAAAAAGCTATGATGGAAGCATCAGAGAAAAATCCACAAAGAGAAGCCTGAAGTTTGGGTGGAAATTGGGAAATACCAACCCAGGCCACAGATGACAAGTTAGAAGAGAGCACTTGCTGGAGGATGAGGAGGAAACATTTGGGCATAGCCAAAACTATAAAGTCATCAGCCTGTAGGACCACACAACCTTCAGTTAGCAAAACCAGGACCTCTGGACTTTCTGTGCCATCTTCTTTACCTTAGTTTACAGCACACTGTGTAGCAGTAGAAAGCTTCGTACATCACCCATCACTATAGGAAACACACAATTTGACAGAGCTTTTGCAAACACTCAGCAAGTAGAAAACAATATTCCCTCCCATGCATTCCATACTGTGCCTGAACCAGCTTAGGGCAGAAGAACAAGCCCTCCTTCCTCATCATCACCGCCACCGTGGCAGGGAGCAGCCCCACGGGGTGGTGGCACCCGGCTGCTTTGGGAGCAGCCGCGCTGTCTGGGTGCTGCGCCCGCAGCACGGCCACGTGTAACCGCTCCGTGCAGATGGACTCAGCAAGTGCAAACAGATTTTTAGCATGCGCATAAACTAGGCCACAGGAGGATTTTTTGACAAGAGGGGAAAAAAAAAAAAAAAAAAAAAAAAAAAAAAAAAAAAAAAGGTGCCACAGTAATTACCTGCTCCAAAGCTTGGAAAAACGAGAACTGCTCAGAAAAATGATCCGAATTTTTAAGAAGGTGAAATAACACACTTTCCCACAATCACTTTACCCAAAAAAAAAATCATTTTAGCAGAAATTTCTTAAAAAATGCTTAACAGCTGGCACAGAAAATATCACCTCTGACAGCTGAAGTCTGTGCAGCAGGGAGCTAGCGGCACAGTGCCGGGCAGCTGCCACCACTCCGAGCC
The DNA here is from genome assembly GCF_009819795.1 of Aythya fuligula. NCBI lineage: Eukaryota > Metazoa > Chordata > Aves > Anseriformes > Anatidae > Aythya > Aythya fuligula. Next base: position 19,127,225 of record NC_045571.1, on the reverse strand, counting down.
CGCAGCCATCACGGAGGAGGTGGGTTGGTATCAGGGAGGTGGGTGCAGGGATATTTTGGAAGGTGAGTGGTTCTTTGAGATGGACTGTGAGTACTTTGATCCCATCATTTGGCAGGAAGGACTGCTATCAGAACTACCCCGCCATGGGTTTCCCAATAGGGGATGAAGAAGGGTGACTATGGTGCACAAGAAAGCAAAGCCCTCGTGCACGCAGTGGGTGGGCTCAGGGAGATGAGGAGCCCATGAAACCTCAGTGAGAGGCAGAAAAGGTGCAGGAAAGATAAAGGATCAAGGCACAATATTTTGGAGATGCCAGTCACGTTAGAGGAAAGCATGCATCTTCTGTTGTGAAGATCCTGGAGGACCAACCATCACCTATATGACCCACCTCCATCTCCTCTTCTCTGGCTGCCTGTATGGCAGTGCTGTAAACTCAGAACTTGCAGTGATGATGAGATGGGGACGATCACACTACACACCTGTCTTGGCAATGCAGCCCTTTTACAAAGGGATTTAGTTTACAAAACCCAAGGTTATCTGAAAGCAGTGAACCAGTCACTTGCTTTTCCATTTTCCATTTAAAAAAAGGAAATTCCCATCCCACTGCTTGGTCCCAGCAAAGAGGGCTTTAAATAGCAAGTGGGTGTGGGTACCAGTAACATCACAAAATCTCAGCCCCGAAGTTGTGCACAGTGAAAACCAGTTCTTATACTTTTAGCCAAACCATGCAAGGCTTCAAAAATTGCTCCAGTAAGCACTGGTAGCATCTGTGACATGGGATGTGATGCAGAAGCATCTCGAGGACTCAAGCAGCCCGGCGATCCTTTGTGCCAGGTACTGCACGGAAATATTTTGACAGACAGCTGCAGCAAGGGCGTACACAACGTGCTCAGCGCTGCAAATACGTCATTTAGCAACGAGTACATTTTTCTTGTCATTTAACACAATATGAAAGTTTTGTGTCAGGTTTCATCCCCCAGATGTGTTCCTAATATTGTCATCGATAGCAGCAGTGTCACCATTATACCATTTTAATAGAAAAAAACATTCAGCTCCCATTTTGAACTTTTTAATCTTTCCCTATGTGCCAGGAAGTAGAATAACTAAAGCTTATCTATTTATGCATGTGCCTAAATCTTCAATGCATATATAAATTTAAATCTCATTACACTATAACATACTGCTTTAAAAATATGGATACACTTTAAGAGTCTGCTACACATTTTTATCAAACAGGGGGACTTAATTTTTATTTTTCTCCCACATAAAGCCAGCAAAATCCTGCATGTTAATACTTCAAGAAAATAAACTTGTGTAAAGATTTGCCTATCCAAAGTACAGTATAATTTAAATTTAAATCCCTCAGAAACCCAAAGCACTGTGTTTATAATATGAGAACAGCGGGCAGTCATGCCCTTGACTGGAGGGCATGTCATCTAGTCCTCTCCTTCTCTGCAAAACCATCAGGCTGGCAGTAGTGACAGATGAACAGCTTACCATTAATTTCTCCTCTTTCATGCCTTCAATCCAAATGGTGCATATTCTCCACAGGGAGGCATCAAGGTCTTTGCCTTTATTTCTCTTGCATACTCACACTGACTTATAAATCAAGTGCAGATAAGAAGAGAGGGCAAATATCAATCTTTTTTTTCCTGGCCAGTGCCCACTGGCACACTACTGAGCTTTGACTGAAAGGTTCTTCAAATCTTTATGTGATTCATAGGCAAGGGAGTGCTCTGCGAGGACAAAACAACAAAGGAAATCGGAGAGAGAGGATTTGTATATCTTGGCTTATAAATTAGAAGCCTTCTCTCTGCAATGTTTAAATGTGGGTTTCAAAAAAATGGGAATCTAAGTTGTTATTACATTATTGAAAAAAAAAAATCTTTGTGGAATCTAAACCAGGAAGCGCTTCTTCGCGTGCAGCCACCGGAGCGGCTCTAAGCAGGATGTTGTATTTTCCCATATTAGTATTTCTTTTGGGGGGCATCTCTCTTCTTTGATATTGAAGCAATTCAGATCTTCAGAAAAGACTGACATTTACTATCACTGCCGAATTAATGATTAGCTTTTGTCTCTGAAACAAAAATAAGAAATCTTATTTCAATTTAAAATACAAAAGGCCAGATCTGCATCCTGTACAAACCAGCGTAGCTGTACAGGCTCAGATGCAGCTCTGCTGACTGACAGGAGATGAAAAATTGTCCCACGATGTTTTTTAAGTATGGTGGAGAGAAGTTCATTCATTTATTAACTGGTTTTTCTCTGAAACTGCTGCTGAATCTTTCGAAGTCTAAAGAAAAAAGGAGTTTTTAAACCAAGTTTCCCCAACTGCAGTGATTTCGGGGGTTCACAAGAGACTTACAAACTGAATCCATAACCAAGCTGACAGTGCAATGAGGGGACACGGCTCTTCCTTCATCTCTTGCTCTCTTTTTATTTTTAAAGTGCATTAATAGAAGAATTTTCTATTCAGTTACAGCAAATTGATCTTGCATTTAAAACATATATTAAATCATTGCTGTGAGTGATGCAACATTATTACATGTCAGGAAAAAAATCTATATTATGATAGTTGTTGACAAATGATAATATTATTTTCTGGCTAAGCATGAGGTGTTAATGCTGCTAAATGGCTGCAAATGTTGACGTTAAAGGCTGCCTGCTGGCCATTTCCAGGTGACATATCTGGGGATTCGGGGCTATTTCATTTTCCAGCCTTTTTTAAGGCTTCAGGCCCCATCCATAAATTACAGCTGATGACAAAAGTGGAAGCTAACAGTGGCAAAATTAGGCCCACAGGCAAAATAATTATATATACAGCCTTTAGCAGTGAGGGAGAAAGCCATCAATCAGCCCCCAATTATTCACTAGTTAATCAGCTCTGCCCTTCCTTTATTGAAGGGTTACAGTGTAATTAAGTTGGCAGCATCCTTTTAATTCATCAAACATACAACACATGGCGGTGTTTGCTGCAATCAGGGGACAGCACCTTTGTGTGCCTGACCCCTGGCACTGCTGCAGGAGACGAGGGAAACTTCAGAGGTAAGAGAGACTATTTATGCGGGAGCACAGCGCGCCAAGCCACCGCGGGGCTTGGGCAGGGCGTTCAATAGCATCGCTGCGTTTCAGTGCCGTGCAGGCAGCAGAAACACACGCATCGACGCCTACATCAACTCAGCGGTGGGGAGACCCCTCCAAAAAACTTGGCTGGCCGCAGTGAGCGGGGTTATTCCTGTATCACTCAGAGTGGGTGGCTCCGGAGCGCTGCAGTGGTGAAGACGCCCTGGATCCCAGTAAAGCCTCCCCGATAACGGGGCAGCAGCAGAGAGCCAAGCATCACTCGGGGTCCCTGCTTTGGTAATGGACCTCTGAAAGCATTCTGAATGCTCCCAGGCCAGCAAAGCAGATGCGAAAAATGAAGTTTTAATCTGTGAATGCATACAACAGCTATAGCTTCCATATCTGACTCACTTATATTTCTATATAAACTTAAGTAATGCTGTATGTTCTTCATGTCCCTTTTCTCCCCATATTTACCTGCTCATAAATCTGTTTTCCTGCCACATATGCCTCCTGCTCACTGCATCCTTAGAGATGCAGAATGTCCTAAGTGTCCTTGCTACCTTCCAGATCAGATACCAAATTATTTATTCATAAACAAGCTCTGTGTTTCTAACCTCCTTGTAATAATGAAGTGTTATACAATCATTGGCTATACTGCATGATACGGGCAAACAAAACCAAAAACCTCAACATCTGAATGCACTGGGAATCTTAATGTTCAGAAGCGCTGGCTTTTTTGACAAAAATATTTATTCCTCTGAAGTGAAAAAGCATTACCCTGGTGGACACCTTTTAATGGATATTTTACCTCATACAGGCTGACTGAAGACATTTCCAAGTTTCTCACAATTTACCAAAATCCCTCTTCTAAAGATGCAGAAATTGGTATTTTACTTTATTCTGGCTATGCCGTTTTGTTTCACTGGGGGGTGGCAGCACAGAATCATGTCTCTTTCCAGAAATCTCTAAGGTGTCAGTCAGCAGTTTCCAACTGAGATTTGCCATGAGTCTAAAGGAACGTGGACCTTTCCTGGCTCTTTAAATCCAATCTCATTGTCATAATTTTATCAGTTTCCATGCTGAAAGGGAAACAAACAACCAGGGAGCCCAATGCTGATGGAGCTACTGGGGGACACCAAGAGCACAAACTCAGCCAGGCCTGGCCCTTCCCCTGTCAGCAGCCCCTCTATTCTTTGCCCCACTCATTTGTGCATTATCTGGAGTTTAAAGACTTATGATGGTAGGCCACATAAAACACAGATGTCCTGTGTGCTATTCTCTCTCTCAGCAATTTTACCCCATCAAATGCCCTACAGCATGCCGAATTTGCAAGGTTCATTCTCCAGAGTTTGGAGCTCAGATGAAGAGGGAAGACTGAACGTGAGAACATTGACTCTCCTGGCTAGGAGCTGTCACCATCTTTGTTAGTCGTATGAGTTCCCTCAAAGCTAAGGGAACCTGATTTTCTGAAGTTACTTTGGCTCTTTGACCATTAAATACCCATTTGGATGCTGCTGAGCTTTGTTGGCCAGATCCCATGGAGGGAGACCTCTTGCCAGCTGCCACTAGCAGAGCTCCTTGCCATCGTCTGTCCTCCTACCCATGCTGGAAAATTAACTGAATCGAGCCACTGGGTGTCAAAGTGAGCTACAGAAGAATCTGTCCCCTCAAAGAAATTTTCATAAAGCAAAATTCATATTCTTGCTAACAAAACACTTGTCAACAGTAAATTAGTGTTTATTTATTTGTTGAATGCACACAGCTTTTTACTTTTTTTTTTTTTTTTCATTACAGAATCTTGGGCTAAACAATTTAGATCCTGCATTATCTCAATGTCAATAAGTATCATTTTTTTTCCTAAAGAAAAAGCATGCCATATTGCAGACAACCTAAAGTCATAACTCAAGACAACACAATCATGTCATAATATAATTTTATACAATGAGATTGTATCTGTTGTTATTGAGGGTCATTGAATTCCGTCTGTCAGTGTTATTTTATTGAATAGGTTCAAGTAATAGTTTGTGCTGATTATCAGAAAGTATGTTTAAAAACTGTCACTGTGTTTATATCCTTCAGGGTTGCATTTAAATTATGTAGATAAACAGGATCAAGCAGTGTGTACCGCAATGAAGTACAGTCCTTGATAGAAATTTCAGAATAAAATTTATGTGAAAAATTCTGGTAGAACTTTGTACACACTGACTCTGTTTTATATGGAAAAGGTTGAATACATAAAGCGCACGTGGATTTTTTTGACATAAGCATAGAGTATAACACTTACGTAATATATTCACAGCTGACAAACAATGACCAAAAAGGAAAATCTTCATTATCCATTATGAAAAGTTATACCCAAGCAAGAAGTAATTTTTAAAGGTGACTTAATTCAAATTTTAAAAATATTCAGAACTTATTCAAACCTATCACGATAACATGGGCAAGGAAAAGATTTTTCTAAACAAAATTTGTATTACGGTAAACTGCCATCTGCAATTTTTAATCATGCAATAAAATATTTCTTAACAGTGATTATGTATGTAAACCATATCATATTTTTTCCTAACTACCTAATTTTTCTATTTTAATATACAATTTAAAATTCATTGCATCTTGGTTAATTAAATAAATTATCCATTTGGAAAAAAGACAATTCAGTGTGCCTACTGGAGCTGAACACAACAGTGCAAGTTGCAATTGTATATTTTAATTTGAATAATGTTTTGTTTTCATATATTTTCTATTAAGAGTATTTTAGTCATGTTTCCACGAATGTGTTCACTTTTTCACATGCAATTTTTAAGTAACAAGATAATGAACACTAAGGAAATACAGATTATGTTGGAATTTGTTCTCTTAGCTATTTGGCTTAGATAATATAGTAAAGTATAACCAGAAAAAGCACTAGCACTCCCACTAGGTTTCCAGTGAAGATACTGCACTCTGGTTAAGCACGTGATTTTTCTGTTGATGGTGAGATAGACAGGACAGTGCTAAATTCTAATGAACACAGTGGCAATCTATCTGCTATTTTATAGCGATAGCTGTTTCCTTAAGAATAACACAAAGTTACGTATTACATAGCTCAGAGAATTAAATATATATATATATATATATATATATATATATACACACACACACCAAAGAAAAAAGAAAATTCAGTCATCTTCAGCTTTTACATAATCTCGCTTATGGTACACAATCAGTTTCTGTCTGGATATTCACATTTACTTACAGAGAACATCAAATGATTTCAAGGGCACCTACTAATAGTTCCCAAGATGACTTTGAATCTAAACACATTTTCTGTAGTAGATACATGGAGGGTAGGCTGGAATTAGAGGGCAAAATGCCTTGAAGCAGTCTGGTTATACTCACACAACTCCTCTTTCTCCTCCCCCAAGAAAATACAGCTTAAATGTAAGCTACCCATTAATATTATGGAAAAGAGATTATTCGGAATACTTACAGAAACAGAGCAACCATAGTGAGCGTTACCAATATTTATATAACTGATCAATCTGGAAATTGGAAATTTGCATTAACTACTGAACAGTCACAAAGTGAGTATGAACATGCATATTTTTTCACGGTCCAAAAAAATTACATTATTCCTGACTTTCTAAGCATGCAAGTTGAAATAACATGAGAAAAATAAAAATTCCCCACAGACAGTTGCAAAAGAGGAAAAATAGATGTAGGCACGTATGCAAATTTTTTATATATCCATATATACATGTATATATATTTATTTTTTGCTTTGGTTAGCACATTTTCCCTTTGGTGAGAGGTGGTCCTCAAAGAATGCGGACATTTTCACACAGCAACACTGCCTACCTGTCAATCCTTGACAAAAATATATCACATTCACATGGCCTTTTTCCAAAAGTAGAACCCAATACATTAGTTTATTAAAAGGATAAGAGCTACAAAACCTGTACAGCAGAGAATCAAAGGGACTCATCCTACCAGTCAATGCATCCCTACATGAGAATACCTGAGAATACACAATACATCCATACCTGAGAATAATAGGCATGAGCTCAACAGTGCAGAGGCAAAAAATTTTGCGTTCCCTTCCTACAAACTTAGAGAATATTAAAAAATAGCAACCTTATTACATATATAAGATGGCTGCATGGCTCTTAAGAGAGGATTTTTCCTTGCATTCACACAGCAAGGATTTGTGTTTAAGCCTAATACATTAGACTCATTTGTTTTGTTGAGTCTAGCTAACGGGATGAAGACAAAGTGACTTCCAGGCAGGAAACCTTGTTAATCAAAACCAATTTGGGCTGCTTGTACATGTTGTTCTGACTTTCTGCATAGGAACTTCCATTTTTCACCAGAAATGTACATGTATACAACTAAAAAATTACCACGGGCTATGTTTCATTTTTTGGACAGCTACTCATAGACCGAGTACAGTAGTATTTTTATCTGAGATATCACCTATACATACACATTTTTTCCTCCCTAAAACAATCCCCTATATTTTGTGAAAGGCTTTTCTACTAGAGAAGTTATTTCCAGGATGTAGTTACAAAAGGATTTTTTTTTTTTAATATATTTTGCAGAAATTCATGTAACTTTGCTCGCTTGCTGAAAGCCAGGTTTCATCCTGGAGAGAAGAAAAAGAAAAAAGAGAAGAAAAACTAAACACCTAAAACCATGATTCAAGCAGAAAAATTTTGCATGTTGTGGATGTTTGTGGTACCTCAGTGATTGGTAACTTGAATGTTTTAATGCATTGCCTTGGAGTGGAGGACTTTGCCACAACTGAGGCAGCCACTGGAATGCAGTAAGTGGCCAATAAATATTAACATCGTGATTTCTTTGGAAATGTCAGAATTTATGCAAACTATTATGATTATATGCCACAATAAAAGACACTCAGGAAGAAGCTGTTAGTATTAAAACACAGGCAACAATAACCACCAAAACAGTCTCATGTTTGCAAGTGAGAAGTAAATATAAATTTACCAGGAAAAATTTGTTACCAGTAAAAGCAGGAAGATGTTAAAGGCAGTATCTTGAATTTGCATAAAATACATAAATAAATGAATTCTTCACAGAATCCTTTTTTATTCTGATTAATAAATCTTCTCTTACCGCTATAGGCCAAGCAAAGCCATTAGGAAAAGAGCCATATTTCCCCCTTTACCTGTTTACACAGTCCCCTGGCTTTGCTCTTGTGGTGTATTTACATTTAATTACGAGGCCAGAGTTAACACCTTACCACTGTATCTCTTCTACTGCTAACACTTCACTTATGTTTAAACTGCACGTTTTTCCTGGACTGACGAACGTATTAATGTATTGATATTATGGCTGGTATTCTTGAGCAGAATATTAAATGCTGACATCCCCGAAGCCCTGTTGTACTTGCTGCTGCCTAGCTGGGCTCATGCAGCACACTTTTTATCGTGTTAGATAAGCACACTGGTTGTGCTCACTCCTGAATGCGTGCAGCACATCGGGCACCTCCGATACCCCTGCCCCTCGCATGCCCTGACTCCTTGTTGTCCCCGCTCTTGGGAAGAGCAGAGCTTGTGCCAAGGCAGGCCAGTGTACAGCAAGTCAATCTCTCAAAGTCTCCCCATGTCCTCTTTTCTTTACAAATTCAGTCAAAGCAGCTGCCAGATTGCCTGTGTTCACCCAGACACACGTGAAAGTCTCTGGTTTAGTCTCGGGGTGTAGATCTTGATCTGTTTAGCCTTCCTCAACATTGGGTTAAAATCTCCAAGCAAAACTAAAGATCTGCTTGAGGAGGGAGTAAAATAAATCAACAAAGTTTTGCACGGTTTCAAATGAATTATTAAATCACTTTCTGGAGTCCGCAGAAAGAAACCCAAAACTGCCCTTGGGATTTCAAACTCCAGTGAACTTGCTTAGTGCTCTGCATCCCTAACGAGTCCTGTAATCAGACCAAGTGGCTTCTTTGTGGACATTTTTTTTTTCCACCACTCTAGTAAACACACCTCTTTTTATTCCACTTACTTTTGTTTGCAAGGTCCGTGTATTTCTTTATCTGCGTTTTGAACTGCTGTTCAACTCCCCTCAGCATTTCTGAAGAAAGTCTGAACCTCAGTAACTCGGTACTCCCGAGGCAACCTGCAATAACAACCAGCGCAGGATTGTAAAGGATACTTGGTCAGGAAAGGGATTTCATTTCTAGTGGGCAATTGCAAACAACAAGGGAAAAATTATTATTTTTAAATTAAAATAAATACCTTAATGGTGTACTATTAAAATAATGTACCCAGCTTACACAGCCCCAAAAAAGAGGCTGCTATCAGATTTTCCCTCTTTAGGGATACACTCTTGTTACTAGCATGGGAACATTAATCACACAGACTGCCTGTTTGGGTTGCACTCAAAAAGCAGTCCCTTTATCCTCACAAATCCCCTGCCCAGTGCTGGAGGCACCTCTTCATCACGTGCCAAAGCTGCCAAGAGCAGAGCCAGGTTAGTGGGGCAGTCTGTTGGTGCAGAGAGGCTGTGGCAGAGCCACAGTTCACACACCTGCACTGTTCTCATTTAACAGGTGGGCCCGTGGGTACAAAACAAAATAAATAACCAACACCGTAAGCAGCAGTGCTGTCCTTTATTCTGCAGGCCACATTACTTATATACACTAAATAAGGCAACAAGAAAATAATGGCATGCAATAGAGTTAAAAGTGAATGCCTTTCTCCTTTTGCTGTCTATTAGTTAACAAAATGACATTATAGAGATGCTTTATGTTTCTATCGAAAGGGGAGACCATCTATCAAAGCTCATTTTAGCTATTGTCACTGCCATCAGACTTGTTCTCTTCTGCCACAAGTTGGAACAGGACTATCAGGGAGAGACGACTGATACAGGCAAATGATTTTGCATCGTTTGAGATACATACAGAAATATAATCATACCCAAGGTCAAACATTAGAAAAAGGTTGGGCATTTGGGGCAATGAAAGCAATGCTGTCAGATATTGAAATCTCAGCAGGAGATTCAGCTCCATTAAAACTGAATACACAATTACTTTCAGCTTGCTACTTTCCATGCATGTATAACTAGTTTGTTCATCTTGCTGCCCCTGTGTTAGGCAGAAAAGGTAAGATCGGAATATTTTGAGGATGGATCTGATACTCCTTTCACCAGACTTTACGGAAGTGATAAAATGACTATATAACAGATATGCAACTGGTGAATAACTCGGACAATTAGCCTGGCTGGAAGAAACCTGACAGTTATAGGTAACTGGCTCTGCCCAGGTACCTTCGAGTTCCTGCAAGTGTCTGGCTGACTTTCTGCGAGAGGCCTTCCAGAGGATGCTCCTCTGGTGGCCAAAAAAGAAGTGCTTGGCATTCCTGCTAAGCAGCACTGTTGGAGTAGCATGAGTATAGACCAGGAAACTAATGAAAGATCATTTAAAAAATGAATTTTAGGTGGATATTAAAACGGCAAAGGAGAAAGATGACAGGAAGGACTTGTCTTAGATGGACTCTGCCCTGGGCTGGAGGCAACACCGCAGGAGCAGCAGAGCCTGCCACCAGCGCAGGGAGAGGACGTTTGGAGAACATAGACATGTTGCTGGACTTGCTGCTGTCTTCAAATTCAGATCTTTTCAAAAGCTACACTAGATAACCACAAATAGGTATGAGATAAAGTTTATGTACTCTTGACTATTTGTGCTACACTCTTTCAGTGCATCCCTGATGATGCGCATCAGATCTTAAAGAAGCCAAACAGCCTTAAACAACAAGTATTTGTGGGAAAAAAAAAAAAAAAAATCCTTGTAGGGAATGTGCCCTCCCAGTCTGGGCTTTCTATCTACCAGCCCTCTGAGTTCCACTCCAGCATTTCAGGCTCCTGGATCAGTGACAGCCAAGTATGTGTGTTCTCAGGATCAGGCTCACAAGATAACCCTTTATTTATTTCTGAGATTTCTACCCCCGAACTCAAAATGCAAATTAACAATTAAATTTCCAAATCTTAAAGAAAAAATATTAAGATTATAAGATTATTAAAATATAAGATTTGTGGCAGTTGTCCATGTACTTCATGCCATCAGTTCCTGATTCACCATTTATGAGTATCCACATAACATACAATTCCATGTAAATCACATTTAAAATAATGTGTTTTCACACCTTAGTATGCACAATAATACTCACAAAATTCCTGATTTACACACACATACAAAAAAATCGAGAAACAATTATTAATAGTGCATATGGATAGACATTGAAGAGTTTTATTATTTATTAAAATTATAATAAAGGGCATTTTTCATTATGTGCCCCTCACTTATTCCAATACAATAAACAGTAAGAAAGTCACTTACATTTACAAAACAAACAAACAAACGAACCTTTGAATTTGGGATAAATGGGAAACACTACCTCCTTCCACAGATTTCTAACCATGGTAACTTTTGTTTCCTCTCAGCTATGGGGGGGGCATCTGGACCCATGTACACTGCAGCTCAGTCTTAGCACTGACCAATATGTAACATGTCACTTTTCATTCACTTTTAAGTTCCTCAACCACTTCACATGCATTCTTCTGCTCATATGTAACCTAAACCATAGGCAGCAACAAAAAAAGATGGTATAAGGTTTTTAAAATGTCCCATGTAATCCTTTTCTTGTTTTCCTCTGCAAATAACACATTCTCCCTAGCCAACATCTCTCACTTGATATACTTGCAGCAAAAATTACAATACCTGTAGGCATGCAGCATGCCACATACTGAAGCTAAAGATGCACCTATGGCAGCACTGACAGTCCGGTGATGTTTTCTAATGCATTTGGTCTAATGCAAGACACTTTGCCTCCCTGCAAACCTTGTATTTTACATTATTGACCACCCTCCTCCTCTCCAACATGGTGCCTAAACAGCCCAGACCTGAGCCATTATGCATGCCTTGTGCTTTAAAAAAGTAAAATAAAATGAAAAAAAAAAATTCCAGGTGGGAATCTGCATCGTGCCTGGCACCAAAGATTTAAGGCTGAGTTTCTCCTGCAGTCCACCGCAAAGAGTCCTCCTCACAGTGCCCCAGTGTTTATTTCTGCAGCAACTCATCACAAGACATGAATACAATAATAATGTGTAGCTCAACTTCCCTGAAAGCAAAAATATATTTTTGAGAAGCATCTCACACTAGAAGAAGCCAGCTCATCCCTATGACCCAGCAGCAGCATGATCGATACCTGTGCACATTCACCTTTCTTAACTCCAGGCACTCTCTCCAGCCATGGCTCCCGACCCAGCCCATCCCTTTGTTTGTGAACCTCCTGAACCAAAACAAGACAGCAGGTTATTTAATTCTTCTGGCTGGCCAAAGCTCTCTGATTCACAGCAGTTATTCCCTATCCTCTTCCCCAGGGATTCCAGGGGCTCAAGCTGTGTGCATAAATGTGTGCACACATATATGTGTTTGTGTGTGTGTGAAGGAGAGAGATCACCTAAAGCATTGGTGGAGCAGTCTTTTTTTAATTTTAATTTTATTTTCTTACTGCTCCACATGTCCATGGTGTCTAACACATCTCAATGGGCTTTGAAGTTTCCATGCTTTCAAGGTCTCACATCTGTCACGCTATCAGTACCCTGCCACAGATGAAAAGAATATAATTATGGATTTAGTGTAATCATTGATTTCTGGGCTCCAAACCATTCAAAGAAAGGTCACAAGTCCACATGGCTGCCCCTTAGGAAAAGGATTTGCATCTGACTATTTTATTTAGCTGAAGACACCCCCAATTAAACATGGAGACTCTTCTCCTCTGGCTCTGCACCTGAGGCAACTTTAAGAAGATGGATCGATCCTGTGCCAACTGTGCCTTTTTTGCACCAACCTGACACTGCTCCCACCTGTTAGAGGTGGCAGCGGCTGCAAGTTTTTTTGCTAACCAGCCCCTTCCTCCCCTTGCTGCACGGCAGCTCCCTTTGGAGGGCTGCCATCGGCGCCGTGGAGGATGTGCAGCCGAGGAAATGCACTTTTGGGAAGGTGGCAGAGCGCCAGCAGATTGTGCCTGAAGCAGGGGAGCTGCTGTCAACCCTTCAGACATTTAACTTACCACAGTTCTCGGAGATCCGCAGTGCAGATGTAAAGACATCATTTTGCCCACAGTGTTTGGATTAGCAGTAAATCTACTAATCCAACACAATATCCAAGGGGGCATGGCTAGATCTATGGGTTCATAAATTCACACCACTCCTTTTATTATTCTGGGCCCCAGATGGTTTCGAATGGGCATGGGCATAATGAGATCTTGGAAGACATTATTATATTCTTAGGTCAAAATTCTCAGTCCAATCTCTTTTATCAGGCTCAGAGCCTTTGTGTCCCTGAAGTGCTAATACTTTATGCTGATTGACTATGCAGGCTTCGCTGGGAGATCACATTATTTTTGATACAATTATTATTATTATTGACAGCAAAAACTCCACACACAAAAAAAATATTGTCATTTTATATTACTTATGGTGTCACACTGCCTGGAAAATACAATGCCTGAGACCTTCATTAGAGTTATATTTTTATAACGAAACAGATGAGAAGGGAGAAAAAAGGGCAGGATAAAAGTATTATTTTAGTAACGGGAAGACAAAGTATGAGCTTGATCATAAAGACTAGCAAGCTTTATAAATGCATCTTTGAACTGAGGATTTTTTTTTTTTATTTTATTAAATAAATGGTTCTTTTGAACCTGGCAGTTGTAAGGAAGTGAAACAGAACAAACTTTGAAAAGTGTGCTTGTCTGAGTCTCCTTACACCATATCTGGCTGAGAATACAGGTGGCCAAGCACAGAAAGTTCCTGCCAATTTCTAAAGTTACACTTTTATCCACTAAACAAGCATCCTGATCCGGGTTACCAAACAGGGCACTCAACGGGAGCCTCAAAGCGCACATATTAAATATCACTTATTCCACAGCCTGGGCCATCCAGCTTAGTAAAGCTTGATCTAATACTGTTTCACCCTTTTCCTGTGCTCACTGGATTTTGGGTAATGGACCTTCCCAGGAGACTACTCGCAGAAAGTATCTTCTTGTGGAGTAGTTGATGCACATGCTTCTATTTTAAAAAGCACATGTTCAGCACATTTTGCTTTTGTGAAACGGAATATGGTTTAAGTTTGTTTCAATAAAAAAGGGGATTCTGCTGGAAGGACTTATGTCAAAGTGCAAAAGGTTTTGTACACAACGAATAGATTTTTTTTTCTCTTGAGGTCCAACGAGGAGACTCTAAAATGAAATCTTTCTGCCACAAGCAGTTGCTGTTTTACACACAGAGAATCTACGAGACAGCTTGTTATGAATTCTCCATCTTCGTATTTATTTTGGATTAGACTGATTTAATCTAAGAGTCACATCAAGAAAGCCAGACCCTGCCTTTAATGAGAAACTTAATATGTATTCACAGTAAACACTTTAAATGTCAAAGTTTAATGGACAGTATTCAAAGGCCATTATTATAGTAACTATGCTTTTATATCAGCATGGCTGATGAGGAGTAATTCTTTTAAATGCACTCTTCAAAGAAATCAATATAAACATTAAATAAGAATAAAAAATCCCCACAGTGTGGCTTAACACAGAGGAAGGAAAGTAACAAAACCCCACAGAACCAAGTACAAAATCAAGACTTGGCAATGACTATCAATATGAAAAAGAAGTGTGAATGAATTGTCTGCGATTAGGTAAATCCCTTTGAGGCTGATCTTCATACCAAAAGGCGAGAAGGCAAGCAGCCTCTTTCCTTGCCTCTATTTGCACCCTGGTTCTGCAAGCACCCAGCTCGTTATAGCCCACACTGGTGTACGTGCAGGACACCTGAAGCTGATTTAAAGATGTTTCTTCCACCTGTACAGCCAGGGGGGAGCCCAAGCCTCCAGCCTTGTTTCTCTCCATTCATCTTCCTGCTTCAGGATGGTTCGCTCCGCTCCTAATTCTGCCCATCAGAACCATAGAAAACATATTTGTTTTCTACAGTATTTAAGGAACAGTGGGTCCACAAAGATCCTTACACATACTCCAGCATGATTATTGTTGGCTCAAACAGAAGCTGGGAAAGCTGTGGTGTGCCCGAAGGAAGATCTGTCTGGATCTGGAAGGAATTGCTTGCTTTGAGCAGTTCATACATTGGTCACAAAATCGAAGGCTGCGATGGCGCTATACGTATAAAAAGAGGGAAGCCTGCTCAGGCATACTGAATTTTTATTTGCAGACATGTCTACCAATTTATAGATAAACTTATTTAATTGCATTTACAATCAGTTGAAGCATTTCATTTATATGAAACGATGTAGAAGCAAAAAGCTACCGTTTGCTCATTCCCTGCACAGAGCAACTTTTCCTTTGGCAGCAGTGCTGAACTTTAAAAGGAAATTATAATCATTACGTTCACGCATACTCAGAAAGGCACCAAAATAATTTCTTTTCAAACAGATTCAGAGAGATCAAAGCCCATAGTTTATGTGGGTTCAGCCTGAGTAACGCACTAACATGATGCCATGCTATTTTATCTGGGCACACAGAAACCGCGGAAATGTGGAAAATAAGAAAATTGCTTTATACAAGTGCTACGGAGTAGAGTATGGATTCACTTGAGGAAAATGAGTCATTAATGCCTATTTATTTAATTTGCCAACTAACCTTTGTGTATTTGCTATTTCATTTCAGTTACAGCTCTGCTCCTGTCTCAGTTGCCTGTGATTAATAAGGGAGAATGCATTGCAGAAATCCTGCAACCACGGGATTTCCAGAATTATCTTCAAACTATTCTTAGAGAACAGCAAACAGTGCAAATGTTAATTGGTGCTGACTTATTTTGCTCTGTAGTACGCATCTCTCTCGTTTTGGTGCCAGCTGATAATAACAGGATATAGCTCTTTGGCAATGAATAGTGACAGCAGCAGAGTGGCATATACACAGGACCTGCTTCTCTGCTAACTAATTCCACTGCAACTCAAATCTGTCTCTATTGAAGGCAACAGAGTTTGCACTGATGCAAAGTGTGTTTTACCTAGGAACAGATGAGGTCCATACACTGCACATATAAATGAAGAAAGTGTCAGCTCTAAAAGTCTGCTATTGATACCCACCAACCAGAGCAGCCACTTAAGGGGATGCAGCATTGATTATCTGTCGGGTATGTACTCAGGCTCTTGGATGAAATTTTTCAGATAACAGCAGAAATGAACAGGCCTTTCAGATTAAGCATGCTGACTAGGTAAAAATACATAAAATAAAATAAAATAAAATAAAATAAAATAAAATAAAATAAAATAAAATAAAATAAAATAAAATAAAATAAAATAAAATAAAATAAAATAAAATAAAATAAAATAAAATAAAATATTTTTTTTATTATTTTTTTTTTAGTGAGGCACATTTTTGCCTTGAACCTTCCTATGAAGACTGCAGCCAAAGGCCAACAATACTCAGAAGCAACCAGGATTGGCCTCCTAAAGTGTATTGCCATTCTCTTTGTCCTTTTGAAAGAACTATGTGGCTACTACTCTGAAATAAATTTAATAGCATGAATTGCTCAAAATTGAAAAATTTGTGAAATCCACAAAAATGGCAAAAACAGAAAAAATCCATTTTAGCATCTGGATCCAAATAAAGAGTATAGTTGATGAAACAGAGTGTGCAAATATAACAACAAGATATGCAATACAATCTGCACCATTAAATACTACATTTAAAATGTGCAAGCAACAACCCTCCAAGTAACTATAAAATATTTGTTAATAGTTGTCTTCTGAAATTTCAAAGTGAGGTTTTTTGAGCTGGCTATGTTTGTCCTGATTTGCTTCTAAAATAATCCAAAAGTTCTCATGCTTCACTTCCCCTCAGCTGTTCTCCCAGCAAAAACTAGCTACTCTTTGGACATGTCGGTGCCACAGGAACACATCAGAAGCCCAGATATGTCTTACATTGACACCTTGTGCATGGGACGTCCAAATGTGGTGTCCTTTGAGTCAAAAGTGGGAAGGGGAAGGTCAGCCCCTTCCCTTGCAGTCACTTGTTGGGTTCTTTTGAATGGGATTGGTGCTGAGGATCAGCCACCCAGCTTAAAGGTGTCACATTATGGTGAGTTCAGATGCATGCCTACCGTGCCTGATTTCGGAGTCGGAAATGAAAGTAAAAGGAATCTGTTTTTCCTGGGTTTAATATGCTGGGTCACGTCCTTTATTCAGTTTTAGATCACACAGATCACAGAATTCTCTCCCTCTCCCAAACTTTGAATCACTTTCTCACATGAGATATTGTTAAAATTACTTTCTGGCCTCTTTTCAAATGGCAGTTGCTGAATGATATATACTGAATACTAAATAAAGAGAACTTTAAATATGCCTGTTCTCTCTGCGTGCACCATTCAGCTTTGGAAAGTGCTAGTTCTACACATTCAGAAGGTAAAAAGTCCTTCTAATTGGTAAGTGAGTATACAAATTTGACGATATTGTAACCTTTGAAAAGCTGCTGATGTGAAAGGAAGGAACTTTGCTGGGTGCTCCTGACACTACGAAAGGAAAGTGTCACACAAACAGAAGGTGTGAGAACGGGTAGCACGAGGAAGCAGCTCATTTCTGTTTGTAGCATCTATTGTTACGTGGTATGAGAAATGGAAGAGAATCTATCAACCCAAATGTCAAGATCATGAAAGTTAACTGATGCGGCTTGAAGAAAAGCAAGAGTAAGCTGTGAAATATGCCTAGCATACCACCCAAAAGGGGAGTACTGGAAAACAGAAAATAAATCTGCTTTATTTTCCAACAAAGCAGGTGAGTAAAGACAATTTATAATTTAGGTCAGTTTGACTTTGGCTTTTCTCATGAGGCTGCCCATTGTCTCTCTGCTCATGGCATTGAAGATAGGGAACAACAACATGCCTGGTTTTGTTTGTTTTTTGTTTTTTGTTTTTTTTTTTTTTTTTTTTGTTTGTTTTTGTTTTTTAGGATGCCACCAGAGACAACTGGAAACCCGAGGGAGAGGAAACCCTACACTTTTAATGATTCCGTATTTTGTTTGTTCTTGTTTCAGTCACAAACTGCTCATGCAAGAAAAAAGAAAAGGAAGAAATGAGAATCCACAAGTAGCTCAAAAACACTTCAGCCTTACCAACTAAAAATAATCTCTCTTTTTTTTCAGCAAAACCTGAAGGTTTGAGATGCTGCAATGCACAGAGGACTATCCTCTTTCACAGGACACAACTACCCTGGAGTTCCTGTCCCAGTACTTTGTTCAGCCCCGGGAACGCTTCCTCTGGTCAGACTTGCCCCAGAACCTCAGGCTGCCATTCCTTCAAATCCATCTGCATTACCAAAACTGTGGCAAAATCCAATTTTGGTGCCATCAGGCTAGTGTTTGCCAGGAAGAGATCAAGAGGATAAGACACTATTTAATGCATGTTGCAATAGGAAAATATGCAGTGCATATATGCTTTACTGCTACAAGACAAAAATAATCGGGTACCTACATCCCATTGCCAAAATCAAGTTCGCGTATTGGACATCTAGGATTTGCTCAGAGTGCTTCATTTCTGGGCAGTTCAGCTGGTATTTATTTTCTGCTTTGTCTCCAAAAAATGAGTACTACAACTTTAAAGTGACAAGAACCCACAGCTGTCCCCTGAAACCAAAGACCTAATCATTGAGACACGGCAATTCATGTGTCTTAATCTATTACTGACATATACATATATATCTGACTTGTAAAATTTACTGGGTGGCTAAATTTGATTCATTTGTTTATAAAGAAGGTAATTTTGTCTGGAAAGTTTACTACAAGTGCATCATTGCTTTGGAAGTATTTTTATTTCTTTTTTCTTTCTTTCTTTCTTTTTTTTTTTTTTTACTTGCTAAAAGACTAAGCATTATCTACTAATAACATGAAGATGCAGAAAAGAAAAGGTCAATTTAATTGGAACTACTATTTCCTGGGGTTTAAAAGGAAAATGTTGAAGCTAAGATGACATTGACAAATTGCTACTATTTATTTAAATTGTGTAATGCAATCTACCAGTAGTTCTATAATCTGCATGTTTGAAGCAGTTGACCCATCCAACTAATGCAAACAAATTAGCCTCCCGGGTACTAGCTATATCCTATAAGCCATTAAATATTGTAATCTAACATCATTTAATACACAAACTCTCTTAGTTAAAGTGTTATAGTGAATATGTGTTATAAAAATTACAATACGTGGGGTCTAAGCACAGTGGAGGCCAGGTCACTAAATTTGTCTTTTCTGTCATTCAGCCCAAATGCACGTAGTGGCAACGCAGCTTGGATTTCACCGCACCTCCCAAGCGCAGCGAGGCTCTGGCCAACAGATATCTTCATTGCCTCATGATTAATTTCCTCCAAAGTCCAACACGGGTTTAAACATTTTAGTTCAGCAGCTCCTACCACTAATAAATTTCACAAATTCCATTCCATTCTGAAGTACAGTGAAATTGTTTGCCTACTAAATATTTCTAAGAAAATTAGAGTTCTCATACGCCCATTATACACAGGCTAGAAACAATCCTGTATTTCTGACTGATTAGCAGAAATGCCTAATCCAGAGACACCGTGATTCATCCCAATAAACTCAGCTGAAAGAAATGGAGCTATTTGCCTGAGTAAAATATGAACAAAATCTGGTGTAATTAATAAAGCAATGATTCCCACAGGAACCCACTTCTGAGGTTTTGTGAACAGGCAAAACTGCCTGTTTTCCATGATGATAAATAAACCAATAGGAACATATATAATTATTACTTTATCACAGTGCCTGTGAGGTCTGTTCTGGAACCGAGCCATGAGTCATGTAATGTCCAGCTCATGTTCAGCTTGTTGCAGGAGCAGGATCTGAGATGAAAACTGCTCCTTCTTTGCCATGATTTCACTCGCCCTTGGATCAGTCCTTAAAAGATCAGCTAGTCAATAGAGCTTCATAAAGGCAAGGAGATTGATTTAATCATTGCAGGCTACCTTTAGCTATCAGAAAAGTAATAGTCGTATAACCAAAGGAAAGTCAATAGGTTATAAATCACTGACAGGCTATAAAGTCATTACAGGAGCTTATGGGACTGAATGACACAATTAATTGCCTAAGAAAAATCTCCTGCTTGCAGTAAATAAAGTATATTTTTAGCATACTGATACAAGGAGAGCAATCCTTTACGTTAACTCTTCTGGAAGATAACTAAGCAACAGCAACAAAAATAGCACCACAAAACTGAATTCCCCTAAAATTTCCAAACAATGTGGAAGAAGATTTTTTTAAACTGTTGCTAAACTTCCTTATTATCTATGTACTAGGCAGGAAAAAAAAAAAAAAAAAAGGCCTTAAAAAGTTATGATTTTTATAAGAACCAAGCTGAATCTCTGTTTTTCACAAAGGAAAGAATAGATGGCATCAACATGCCTACAGAAAGTGCAAAAAACAAGGAGAGAAACAGAGATTCTGCAGGAATTTGGGGAATCTTGCTGCTGGGGTTCAGGTATTAGCAGTTTTATGTGCCTCATTACAGCATGTTGGGAAAACCACAAAGAGCTACCCAAAGAAATTTCCAACAGTGAGAAATGACTGACCAAAAGGCTCTGACTCGAACTAGATGACCTTCCTGGTAGCTTCTTGAACAACCTCACCATATCATATATTGAAAATAATGTGTTTTCATTTTAAATACCCTTGATGAGTAAATTGCAAATCCAAAGAGATCTGAACAAACCCGATCATGAGACCATAATCTCTGCCTTCTGCTGCAGGAACCAATTTTAGCCATCATAGGTGGCTGTTTTTCCACTACAAAAATTATAATGTATTTTCCTTTTCTCTGAGGAGTAATTAAGTGACTCATGGATGAGATCTAGAAAATCGATACTTGTCAGAGGTAAAAACAATGATCAGTGGAACAGGCAAGTTTACCGTAGCACTGTGATTTTAGTCTTTTTTATATACTTTGCCAAGTTTGGAATTGTTCTGGATCTTAACAATCAGCTTATTGTCAGCTGCTAAATATTAATTTCTGCTGCTTAAAAGATCTTTTAAGCTGAAATCACATTGCAAGGTGGTGTGAAAGGTAAGTCATTCAGCCTTTTGTGAATTCTAAAGCACGTGCTTTTTAATGCAACCAATACTGGCTAGTGTTGCATTTTCCTTTTCTATAGTGTATGATAATGCTTCGTGCTTGCTGTAAACACAATGTTACCTCGAGAAACCCTGCTTACTTTGCAGGTTAGTTCAACTTAAAGTTAGGATTTACAGAGAAACATTTACAGAGAAACAAATCCGCATTAACATGAATGATAACATATGAGGTATTTTAAATGAATAGTAATTAAAATTTAGTAGAATGATAATACGGTAATTAAATATCAATTGTTTGCGCAGGACCACTTATTGAGTTTAATAAGTATGTAAAAGATATTAATCTAGTTGTCATGCAATTACCTCATTGAGGGGGAGTGGGAATATGTGCGTGTGTGTGTGTGGGAAGAACTACTCATGAAATGCAAAATTCAGTTTAAAATCTGCATTAAGGTTATGACAGAACTGGGGAAAAAATTCTAGAGAACTTGCTCATCTCAAGCTACAGGATCTTTGAGTAGATAAAGCAAGGTGAAAAAAGAGGTGTCCAGTGGAAAGAGAGGCTAAACACAACAAACTGTTGCAAATGCAGCACTCTAAAACACCAAAATTTTAAAGACCATGGGCATTTATTATAAGACCTTCATGTAACCAGCTATCAATTACCATTCCTACAAATGTCATTTAACACTTTAAAGAATCGTTTGCAGTTTTGCTAGCCATGGGCTACCACTGCATTAAGGGTCTGATGCATGAGAAGAAAATCTTTGGACAGTTCCATGGGATTTACATTCATGTAGTTTTCTGCAAGGTTATCATGACAACTGTATGTGTACCCATCAACTCCACCTACCCATAAATACAAACGGACACTCTTTGTCCATGTATCATAGCATCATCCCACCTGCCAGATATGAAAACAGGAGACGGGATGCTCCCTGCATTTTTCTTATAAATTATCCATCCTTTCTGTAACAACTTTGGAAGCAGTGCCAAATTTTTGTAGCTGAGAGCAGTGATAAAATATTAACTGTAACATACATATTTTTTCACAGCCCTGCTCAGAAAAAAAGCCACATTTTTATGTTCTCCTGTTTACGTAGGCATTAGAAACACAGAAAGGAGGCAGGAAACTTGAGCTACCTTCCCAGCTAGCCGAAGGGGATGGAGATCACCTGCATTATTCCCAGCAGGACTTTGACAAGCCTGTTTGCAAAAACTCAGTGAAAAGGAGATCCCTCGCTTTCCTAGCAGGGCTGTCTTAATGTTTAACTAGCCTTTTTATCCAAAATCCTTGCTGCAAACTAAGCTAATTTCTTCTTTTCCTAAGCCCAACAGGGAGAAAGTGATATTGACTTTTCTACCGAACAAACCCAGCTCATTGAGCCCTGTCTCCGACCTGCTGTTTCTGAATCTTTCATCGGTTTTGGTCCTCCTCAGAGCTCTGATTTCTGCACAACATCCTTACAGAAGAGTGTTTAAAAATGGATGCTGCTGAGCCCACAGCAGCGCCAAATCCTGCCCTGCCCCCAGGCTTCAGAAATAGCAGAGGCATCTCGGAAAACGTTTTGAGCACAAAGAGAAAGGCATGAGAGGAACAGCTTCAAAATAAATTACAGGGGACGGTGCCTTCCGCGGTGGTTTTCCATTACCTCCCAGCTCTGCTTTTGGATGATCCCTGCTTTAGGAGCAGCAGGGAGCGAATGGGGAGCAGAGAAGTGTTTTCTTCTTTCAGAAAAACTATTGGACAACCAGAAGCAAAAGAAAAGATGAGCAAAGCCTGGACAAGGATCTGGAGAAGCACTGTACACAAAATAAAACCAAGACAGCTGAAAAAAGGCAGCAGCTCAGGTGCAAAGGCACAGTAACTCTGCGTTGCTCCTGAGCAAGCTCTCCCCGACTGTCCCCACGGCCAGACTTCAGCACGTGCGCCTTCTGTGCCTCCTTAATTAATTAAAAGGAGAGAATAATTAATGTAGCAACTCTTAATCTGGTTTAGGTCATCAGAGAGAAGGTGGGAGCCGGTGCACCTGAAATCAGCTCTTTTGTGCTGCTCTGGTGGTGCAAAGCTGCTGCAGCCCTCCAAAGGGGTAAAGTCGAACAGCTACGGAGACTGCAGGACCCACAGTCCAACCCACAGCAACAACAGAGGTGGAAACCTTTCTAGCACATAAATTGCTCTCTCTAAATATTAGCAGCTTCTGCAGTATCGTAGGCTCCACTACGTTGATGGGTCGCATCATTTTTACAGATCACACCACCAAATATTGGAAAGACTTCCCATGCCATATGTGCATTCTTATCCTGTTTCAAAATGATCAGTTGTTGAGAGAAAAAATACAGAGTTGGGTTTGGGAAAGAAAAAGCAATATGCATTGAAGCTCAAAAGCAGGCTTGCGTTTGAAGTGTCACTTTTCGTTTTTATCACCATTTTATCACCACTAAGGGAAAGTGCTCTGCAGCATACAGAGCACTGCCTTATTCAATAACATGTTAGAAGCAGTCTTTTTAGCGTGGAGATAGAAACAAACAAGGGGAAAGGTAGAGGCAGATGATTAAATGGACTGAAAATCCAGGTTGACACAGTAGTACCAATTGAACAAAACTGGGGTCAAGGGAACGGTACAAGAGCACGAACGAGAGTTTAAATTATCCAGCTTAAATTCCCACTTTTTATAACACACCAGTGGTTTATGTCATTGCATTGCCTTGCTTCCAGAGGACACGTCTGTATTCTACAGATCATAGAAACATTCCCAACTACAAATCTGCAGACAAGCATTTCCGAGGTTGCACAGGAACACAGGGTTATTATACAGCAGTGCAAGCAGGCTCAATCAGCACCAGCACCGAGCCCGAGGCCGTACAAAAGCATCTTGTTGACTCAGACCATTTGGCCAACTCTCTGAAACAATTTCTTGGGAGATGTTATGCTCTAATATCTCCAAACCTACTTTTTTTTTTTTTTTTACTTCATTTGAAGATCACTGACCTGGTGCATGAAAATATTTTCTCTCCATAGGATGCAGACCTCTTCCCTTCCTGTGACTTTCAAACCAGCACCACTTTGAAGGATTACTGTACATCTTTTCCCACTCTCGAGAGCACCAAGTTCCTTACCCAGGCAGACCCCCTGATGCTTTCAAAATACAAATAAACACTCTACACATTAAAATTCTCAATTGCCATTTATACCTGTGTGTGTTTTACAGATTTCCAGCCCCCTAGAAGTATTTCTTTTTGCCAACCTCTACAAGCAAAAATTTATTGGCTTAAAACAAACAAAAAAATGATTTTTATCACATGGCTTTAATTCTGTTCTTTAATTTTGTAAGCTTGGCCATTTTGATAAGACACAAAACCCAGCTTTTTGCTTCGGGTAGGTACAGAAACAGGGAAGATGCTGCTTTTGAACATCTTTACACTGAAATCAGCCAGGATTGAGAGAAGATATTACAGACTGTCAACAGACAAACATTTCTAGGTTTGGTGCAGAATGGCAGAAAATTGAACTTCTGAGAGGTCTGACATATGCTTAGCTGCAATACTGCAACTTGAAAAGGCTTTTAAGTCATTGCATACACCTTTAGGACTCTAATAAGAGAGAGCTGGATGGGCCAAAGCTTTGCTGGATGGATGCTGCGTATGGGACATCTCCAACCCCTGTTATGTGGTCAGAGTGGGAGAGGGGAAAGGCTCCACAGTTTGAAGTATTGTGCAGTGCTCTGAAGCAGGAGAGCAACTGAGTTACTGGGTGGTGTATGATGTCCTAAGATATTCCCTCTTTGCTCCAGTCCGTTTAAAAGCCACAGAGGACAAAAAAGGCAGTCTCCCACCAACCTTCAGTGGGAGCTAGAGGTACACTTGAATACCTTTAGAAAATACAGGTGAAATCCTCCACTGATATCAAGTTTGATTTAATATTTCATTATCATGGGAAAAGTAATGACACAGTACTGTAACAAGCTATTTTGGCCGTGTTATATGGACTTGTTGAAAAAGAAAGCAAAATGCAACCCTATGTGTCATCAGATGCAAATAGTTACACCAAGAATACTTCTTTAGTTTTAAAAAATAGGTTTTTTCACATCACAAAGCAATCTTCCTCTTTGCCTCAAATGAAGTTGGTGACAAGCATAATTAAATGACCCCAAATCCCCCACAGACTGTGTGCACTGGTATAAATTTTGAGCCCACTGAGTACAGGTTGAAAACTTTATCTTTTTACATTTAAGTATCTTTATGACTCAGTAAACATGGGTGAAATAAATTATACAAAAGACTGGTGCTAAAAATACTCTGCTGCAGAGATTGCATTTTCAAATGAGTGTTTTTCTGAGGAGATATTACCTCATTCAGATATTTTTCTTGGTCCGAACCTCATCAATCATTGTAATATTTTTTTCTCCCCACTTTGATACTGTTTAGCATGGTAAAACGTTAGGCCATTGATGAAATAACATTAAGGGATGAAATGAGAGACACCTCCATTAAGAACCCGTGAAGTAATTCACAGAGGAGAAGAGGAAAAAATTCTGCAGGTGGCTGGTTCAGAAAGGACAAGCAAATCCTTCCTCACCCAAGACTGCAGTGATCCGTAACAAATGCCTTTTTCCCATCAAGCTGCACCTCCAGCAGAGTGCCCAGGCTGCTGGAAATGTTGTTGTCACAGCGGTCGGATGGGAGGACGCACCGTCTGGTGGCCAGGCACTGCTCACAAAGCTCCAGCATCGACACAAGGAGCAGGGCAGGGACCTTGAGCCACTTCAGAGCAAGATGTAGGGAAGGTTATGGGGATGGGCCACTTAACCCAAAGGTACCTTTACAAGAACAGACTGTCTTTTAACCTTAAGCCTTTTAAGCTTTTGTGTAATACCCACTGGAGGACTAAACCACCTGTGTGCAACAGCACTTACATGGCTGCTGCACAGAGGAAAAGCAGGGCTTTCCCTGCTCCTTCAGTGAGTGTTGGGCAACAACCATTACCAATGGAAATACAACCCTCTTCATGCCTCTGTGTGCCAAACCTGACAGAGAAGGCCCATGTTTTTGGAATGCAGCTGTGCTTAGACATTCAGAGCAGAAAATACAGTACCCTCTTCATTTAACTACGTGTATTGTCATTTCCATGATGCTGAACATATCCCTGGATATGTGAATCCAGCTCACGACTTGCATTATTGCTCTAACAACTCAATTCCAAAGTGAAGCAGTGACATTAACTACGAGGAAAAGTACTGATGTATATATATATTTTTTTCTTTTGAAACCAAGTACTCGAGCATGTAACCTCAGAGCCCTGTCATTACTCAAACTGACCTTAGTTAAAACCAGGTAAGTCATGCACCTTGTCACAATGATAAAAATGGGATGGAAAGGTAGGACTCTGCCAGACTGGCTATTTTGGTGGCATAGATTTAGGCATGCCGTAAAATCAAGGACAAAAGAGGAACTGTAAAGAGGTGAATTCCAAGGTTACAAAGATTTTCAGTAGCGTTGAAAGCAAAGCACTTGAACCCAATCACTGTTCTAGCACATCTGAAGGAACAGGACCACCGGTAACTCACCCAAGCTATCAGAACAGAAGACCAGCTGGAAAAACATTGCCTCTCAAGTCATCACATTAAAATAATCATAATAATAAAATAAAAAATCTTAGAAACAAACAAACAAATAAACTTCCAGGAAACCAAACTGAAGACTGTGGTCATTTTCTATTATAGTGCCTGTTCCTCCATAAGTCTCTGCCCACACAACTGCTTGTATTATTGTCAGGGTGCTCTAAAACAGTCATAACAGCTTCCTGGTGGATCATAACAAAAACAAGGTTCTTAGAAATAAAGTTTGAGTACTTGCAGTGTTTCCTGGTTGGAGTAGGCTAATCTATGTTTTATTCACATTTACAAAATATATATCAGATACTCCAAAAATTAAAAGAGGGTCTGATCCTGACTCATTAAGAGCAGAGGCTGAAGCAGCAGATGGACTGTGGCTACAGTACTTCAATATATTCATTATTTAGGCCATTAATTTCCTTTTCACCAAAAACATCTGGCATCTGATGCTCAGGGGGAAAAACAACACGAATCAAAATCAGTGTTAACTACAGGTTCATCTTCTGGGTACAGGTTACATTCACAGAAAAGCAGAAAAAAGGACAGAAATTTTATTTACTGTTAAAGAGGATGGAATGAGATACACTCTGATATATATAACATGCATCAAGCTATTTTGTAAGGGAAGCTCAGTGGATATGGTTTTCTAACTGTTCCTTGTAAAACCCATAGGAAGAGTTATTTTTTTTCCTCCAGTGTGTGGTGAGGGCAGAGCTGTCCAAGTACCCAGTGCTCTGGGGAACCCCAGCATGGGCTCAGAGCATCACGAGTCCCCACTGGTCTCTTCCCCAAAAGACTGCAGCCCTGAAAAGGATTTCCAAATGCTCCCGCTTCTCTCACACTGTTCTCCACAAAGCCAAATGTGTTTCTCGTTAAAGTAGCACTGCCTGCTCAAATGTAGGCTTTTAAAAACAAACTTTTACAAAGATTACTGCTAAAAGGACAGTAGCAGGAAACGGTATTTCACACATCAGGGAAGACAAATCCCACCTAATGAGACAGTGAGGTATGGCATAATAGCCTTGAAATTATACATATTTTCCTAGTAACTAATCTCTAATGAAATGCTATTAGAAGACAGTACACCCGGCTATCTTCAGGCTCTGACACAAGGTCTGTCTAAGTAACTAGCTTATGGAAGTGAACCATCCCATGTAAAAAGAAATTAAAGTTTTAGTTGTTTAAAGCAGTCCCACAGAGAAACTGTTAACCCAGAAAGAATAATTCAGTGGAACTACAGAACTGGGGAAAGGCCCCTCTCCTCCTTTCCTCCAGCTCTTCCTCTCCTTCCATCACCCAACTTCCCAAAATCACGTATCAAGGTTTTCTGCCCTCTCATCTGAAGAAGAGCTTCCTGTAGAGTACGTTGGCTTTTTACTTCCCAAATGAAAGTCTGAATTTCAGAACCAACATGTGTGTTTCCTGTATGTTTTAGTAGCTCATTAGACAGACAAGTCACTGAACAGAGCTTACACTTCAAACCACAAGCTCAGTGAAGGGGACTTGGCGAGTCTGAAGCCACAAATTCATTTATAAACCATCTTCTATGGACCCACAAGGCGTGGAGATGAAGGCTCACAATGCTTTGACAAAAAAGCAACCATTTCTTTAGACTTCCTTCCCCTTTTTAACTTTTTACATTACTGTTTATTAAATAACAGAAAACATTCCAGATGAGAAAAACTGTACTTTCAACCTATCATTTTAGAACAAATTGTCCTCTTTCCATGTCTGCAAACTTTCGAACGGGAACGTAAAAAGTTTCTCAAGTGTTTGTCATTACAGCTGAGTTTAATTTTAAGCTGTTCACAAAATGAGGTAATCTCACCAGCCTGCAAAATAAAGTACTATTGCTGTAACAAGCTAAATTTTGCTCCAACAAGATTTCAAGGGTTAGATTATTCTCTGTGTAAGAAAATACTATAGTAAACCCAAAGCCACAGTCCAGCTAAAAATTGCCCCACATTGGTGCTAGCCTGAACCAGAACAGACTGTGTTAGTTTCCTACCTGGACATATTTTACTTTTAAGTAAATTGCAATTCAATTGTTAATAACAAATGGAAAGAACGTGAAGTGGATGATGATGTGCTTCTGACAGAACGCAGAAGAGAGAAGGGAGGACTTTTAGAGCACATTATTTCTGCAGTAGTAGCCTTGAAAATCTCAGATTTGTAACACAAGAACTGCCAGCTAGGTTACTCCTCACCAGAAACCTGACGTAATCAGAATTCAGCTTAATTAGGATGAAGACAACTCTCCAACAATTTACTGTACGGCAATAAAATAGTCAACAATGCTGCACTAATCAAACTGTGAGGCAGCTCTCATTAGATGGCTATCTCTGCATGAATAATGCTCTATTACATGTTTAGGTTTAATTAAATGTAATACATAAAATTTTCTTGTAATGAATATAGGTATCCATATGCCTCTACTATACTTGACTTCAATAATTCATCCATTTTTCTCACATCCGCTCACATGGACAATTTGTCATGTTGTCAGCTTACTAACAGAAGTCATCTGGGGGAAAAGTTTCTGATGATAACTCCAAGGCTGCCTAGGATTATACTGCTGACACCTTAGATACTCACTGCTTCTGTAAACTTGCATCAAATGCAACAGTTCTGAGTGGATAACTGCATTAAGGAAAACAAAGGACATCCTGACATGATGGGAGGATTTTAGGAGGATTTAGCCTTGGATTCCTTGACTTCCTATATCATTAAGATCTCACTGCCTGACCAAAATCTTAACACTTTTCTTTCACCTCTCTCCCCCAAAAATGTTTTGTTCCTTTTATTTATTTTGGGGGGAACAGCCCGTGCCAATGAATGCCACACATTTTCAGTCTCCAGGCATTGGGAGACAGCTGTGCATGGGGTTGGATTATCACCTGCAGACAGACAGAGGGACCGTGCTACTCTCAAATGTGAGGTTGGAAACTTGAGCTTGAACTCTCCAAAAGAGCGCTTTTCCTTTTGGCAGAAGTGCCCTGTTGATGTGTTTTTTTGTTTGTTTGTTTGTTTGTTTTAACCTAAATTCCTGTACTCATTGTATTTTGTAAACTGCCTCCCTGCTTTTTCCACAAGCCCAGCTGCAGACAGGTCTGACCTGTGCAGCTCTCACCCCTACCTGCCTGCTGCAAAACAAGAACTGCACTTCTATACTCCTCCTCCATGTGCCGGCATTTGCAGTCCTGTTTTCTCTCAGTAAATAGATTACATCCAATATTTATAAAAAGATTAAGCTAATCTGACATTCAATTAATGGAAACAGCAATGTTTGACTTTTTATTTTAATAAGTGGCACTCTTTGTTCCCACAGAAATCATTACTGGAGGTCTGAAAGAAAGAAAGAAAGAAAGAAAGAAAGAAAGAAAGAAAGAAAGAAAGAAAGAAAGAAAGAAAGAAAGAAAGAAAGAAAGAGAGAGAGAGAGAGAGGGAAAGAAAAGAACCAGAAAGATTTAACAAAAGGTTCCGTTAAATTAGAGAGCAATAAACAAACACAGCCAATTTATGCATCAGAGTCATTAAATGTGTATCCTCTCCAACACTTTCTTCACAGATAGCACTTAGGTCTGCTACAATTGATCTGCGGGGAGCAGTTACCTTAATTATAAAATGAAACACCTCTGCTAATGCAGTCTCGGAGCCTTGTTAGTTTACACCCCAGACATGTGGCTCCGAATGGGCTCCAAATGCTAATGCCAGGAAAGGCGAGCATTGTCAGCCTCCGATGCGCCGTGCTTGGCAGGCCATGACTGCGCCCTCCATGAGGCACCCCTGCTTCTTTCTCCCTCTTGCCCTTGGGGTGGAGATAAAATGCAAGAAGTCTTTGGTCCGGCTCAGCGTGCACTTCTGAATAGTTCATTCATGGGCAGCCATTTGTACGAGAAGTCTTTTTATCTGATTATCTGCCCTCATTGTTAGGGCTTGTGCCTAGATGTGATGAGCCTTGCAGGAAAAATTAAAGAAGATGTAAACAGTAAATGCAGACATTTTGCAACATAGCTAAAAATAAATTGCACTACAGGCAATTATGCAAGTTTTACTGGATACATTAAAAAGACATTAAATGCACAGCTGTTTTAAGTGTCTTTTAAGCTGATAAATTAACTGTCTAATAAATTGTAAGATTTGTCAGCTAATAATGCTATTTTATCTGCTTTAACATATGCCTTCCTAGTTCATGAAGCATTATTGTAAGTGCCAAAAGGAGATAATGTGCATTTTACAGTGTTATGTCTTAAGTGGAATGGATCATTGGCCATGAAGAAGTGTGTTAATAAATCTCCTAGGCTTTGTTAATTGCACTCAATGAAGTGTCACTGTTAAAACACAAAAGATGTGATAGAGAAAGCTGAACATAATGTCTTTCAGTTTTACAATTAACAGTTCACTAGGCAAATCGACCAAAAAGACCATAATTTGTTGAAGCCTTATTAACTTACATTTTCCTAGTCAAGGTCATAATTGTGAATGGCTTAAAGCTATCTTTTAATGCTCATCAAGAGGAGTAACCTTGCTGGAGAGAATGAACTTTGCAGCCTCTCCGTAGCACTCAGCACCCGCTTTGCAGGTAGAAGACAAACAAAGCTGAACTTCCTCATGCTGCAGTCTCCCCAGTCACTCAGTACCAGTAAACACCGCTCCAAAGGAGGGGAGCGGGACTTTCAACACCATCCTTTCTCTACAGTAAATAACAAACTGCAAAAAACTGAAACAAATTTTTGGATGAGCTGTGCCGCCTACTGCAGCTAGCACAGTACAGATAGAGGACCATGGTGTTTAACTGGAAGAATTATTCATAAAGACTTGAGGGTTTGGTTTCGTTCACTCTCGCCTGGAAACTGAACTCTAAGCAGAAAAACATATATAATCCATCAGATTTAGCAAACAACTATCAAAACCAGATACAATCACTAACTACTCATCCCAAAGAATATCTATTTCCATATTTTTTTATTAAATATTGATTATCAACCATACTAACACTTCAAAACAGCTCATCAGATTGGCACCACTGTGCTTTGTGGCAAAAATATTTCCACTTAAGACCATTTTGTGATAATGCAAAATATTTTCTTCAGCAGGATAATCAGAGTAAATATCAATAATGTTGAACATGAATACAGATACACGACTGTCATCTCACTAATCCTCATGAAGTAATAAGAGCATGATAGAAGAATAATGACCACGTTACTTTAAGTCAGTAATTTCTTCCTAAAAAAGCCTCGAAGTGCAGAATACAATGATTTCACGAAATTGTCATATATTTAAATCTCAGACTACAAATGCTATTGCTTGCCATTAATATGACTGCTACACCGTGCTGTACTACTTTAAATAAGCTCAGCACTGGCTGTTTGATTTGCCTGATAACAATTGTAATACTCTTCTGTGCCACATATGAGATGTTAGAATACATACGTAATGCATATTAATAAATCATTCTGCAAGTATTAAAAATAATAAAATGCACCCAGCTTTGCCCTTGTGAGGTTATGGGATGCCACCCTGACCAACGCAGTCCATCAGAGTGCCTTTCATAAAGTCTGGCAGAGCACTGACTGGACAGAGGATGCTCCCGATACCAGGACAGCCCTCGCCTATAGGTGCAGAAAGAAGGCAGAAGGCTATTGAACAAACAACAGCATTCAATAACACCTGCCATCAATGAGGAGACAGTGCAGTTTGAGATAATTCTGAAAGAATGTACACAGCACAAGCCTTACAGAAAAAAGTTACTATGAAAAAATGAAAAGAAAACTTCCTTTCCTGTTAGAGACAAGGTTGTTTAAGCAATCAGCAGCATTCAGGTGAATGCTGCAGAATAGCTACAGAAAAAGAATATTTCCAACTTATACCTGTGAATACGCACCCTAGAAACCTCTCCGAAGGGATGAACTCATCCAACCAGAAAAGGAAAAATGTATACGTCATTCATGACTAAGCAAAGCAAACCATGGTTCACATTCTGTAGATGAAATACTTAAAAGATTTAAAAAATAAAAAAAATATCATCAATAATTTTGCATGGTGCATACATTTTCTAATAATTGACAGACTCAGTGCTATAATCAGACTAAAAGTTAGTTGAAAAGAGTATCTGGTATAAATATATACATGCATGTGTGTGCGTGCATATGTAGAGTGAAGTGTAAAGCTATATGTATATATATAAACATGCATTTCAAGAGCACTATTACCCAATAGCTGACAAAAGCAATTTCAAGAGATCATATTGAAACCACTGACACCAAGATAACACAAAATAGCTGAAACATTGTGTTTTCTAAACAAAAAGATTCATGTTTGTACAGGAACAGTTCAGCTTCACAAAGAGTAAAAGCTGAAGAGAGCCATCCTGCGAAGCAGGGAAACCTTTACCACCTTCTGTGCTGCACCCTTAGAGCTGCCTCACTTTCTTCTTCATGTGTTCAAGACCCGTTCAAGCTCAGGGATGCACGCAGCCCTGTGGAAGCAATCTGCAAAACGTGAAGTCCAGGATAAATTTTGCTGCAGGGGTTCCTGCCCTGTAATCTTGCATTTGTTCCAGCAGGAACAGTCAGTGAGCTGCTGTCCTACCAACCAGGTGCAGGTAACTCCCACAGCTCTTAGAAATCGCTTCCTTGTGATTTAAAAACAAAACAAAACAAAACAAAACAAACAGTTTATGTCACCTGTACATTACACGGGCATATACCTATCATACAGAGCCCAAAGAAATGCAAGCTCTCCTCAGTCTGAGACTTCAAACTCTTTGTTTTAAACAATCTACTTAGACTGCAAAAGCAGATTCAGATATCTTCAGAGTGAAATTGAGTCCCCTTTTGAGATAATGTGTGTATAATTTCTGATGATTCAATTCAACGAAGAAGAGTCTATTGCTATTCATAGACTGTTAGCATGACCCCAGATGAACACAGCTGTTTTTTGCCTTGGTAAACTGAGACCCCCTTAAACCTCAAATACAAACTGAAGCACTGAGTATTACAATTGAAGTTCTCAGCCCCCTGTATTGATCCAAGCCCCAAAAATGGGCTTTCAAAAGACATACAGCATGAGTTTTGTGGAACTCAGCTAACCAGTCTGCTAGAAAACATGTAATAATTCAATCCCTGACTCCTAAATACTTATCTTGAGTGTGTGATTTCCTGGGATGACAATAAATGACTATTCTTTAGGTCAAAAGAAGATCACATGACTAGAACTATTTTCGGGACTAGTAGCACAGTACAGTAAAAAAGGTGCTGGAAACTACATTTAAGTGCAAACATCGCTGAGAGTGCTTGGGAAGGAGGCTGGCTCCAGCCCTCAGAGACGTTTGTGCGAGAGCGTACAAAGCGAGCTTCAAGGTGTTCTCCTTGCCTTTTTTATTTTTTCTTTAAGTTGGCTTCAAAAGTTCTTAAGTAGTTCTCAAATCACCTTGGATTTAATTTCTCTAAGCCACATTTAAAGAGAATTACCATCTGTCACAGTTGGTTAATCAGAATCAGTGTACTACAACTCATTCAGTTTTTATTAAAGAAAATAACCCTTCAGTTACTAGATTCTCTGGGAGCTTTCCAGTGAAGACACAAACCATGCTTCTCCTTCACGAATTACTGATGTCACTCACAAAAGTTAACTAACCTATAAACAAGCACACGGATGTGGGTTTATGCAAGTTGCTACTGCTGTTTCTCGTCAATTTTATTTCCATATGCCTATACCCGTGGTTTGGTTTTTATTTACTTGGTCTCTTGCAAAGCTTAGAAAACTTCAACATAAGATTCAGGTAAATGCTCCCCTCCCCCCAGTAAAGACAGAGCGTAGCCACCATAAAAATATTCAGATTGTAAAACAAAATGCTCTGCTAGCGTCGGTTTAGGAACAAAACACTCAAGCAAAATCACTAAAAAGAAAATAAAAATTGCACGCTCCCGGATTAGCACACACGAATCCAGAGAAACCTGAGCGTTGACTTAACCAAGCATGGCTAAACCTGGAACACTAGCAAGAAAAGAGATTGCAATTTTCTCGAAACTGTGAACAAAAGGTCTGAATGCCGGCAAAAAGCAATGAATCCTCCTCATTCACCGAAACCAACTAAGTGGTAACAAATTGTGAGTTTCCAGTTGGAGACAATTGGCCAGGAATAATTATGCAAGATGCTAAAGGCTGATTTAACTCTTTCTTCCACCCATTTTGCAGGGCATCAGAAGGGAGAGCTATAATAAGCGTTGCATGCTGGGACCTACGCCGCATTACAACCAATTTACTTTCTCACAGAGAAGTTCATCCTGCTGAGAGAGCAGGTTTCCATAGATAAAAGATGGGATCTCAAAACAAATTAAGGCTATGTGAAGCATGCCTGCATTTTACTGTAGTAAATTCTGCAGAGCTTGCCTGTTGGCAGGGGTAAGCTGCTATGACTTCAGCAGATACCAATCTGAGATATATTAA
Source organism: Aythya fuligula (assembly GCF_009819795.1). Classification (NCBI taxonomy): domain Eukaryota; kingdom Metazoa; phylum Chordata; class Aves; order Anseriformes; family Anatidae; genus Aythya; species Aythya fuligula. The sequence goes on along the minus strand of NC_045571.1, from coordinate 19,092,013 downwards.
ATAAATGAAAAAGCTGAAGTTCCTTAACCAAACTCAGTATATTGGAAGTAACAATAGTGGATGTAGCCTTTTCTTCCTCTAACGTTTCAATCCTTCATTATTTAATAACAACTTCGGGGACAATTTAGTTGGTAGGGAGAAGAATGGATAAAAAAAGTGCTATTTTCCTTTGACATGACAAAGGATGTTTCTAAAATCTTTTGTTACAGATCATTATATTAGAGCAGCGGGGGGTATTCTACAAGTGTTTTGAGATACTGTTGGATTTCACATTTAAAACACTGCGTTATCAGTTTCTAATAAACATTTACCAGGGAGAACAGATAACAAGAATTTTTTTAAAGGACTGTATTTTCTGAGTCATTTTGTTTGCGAGAGGATTGTTTTGCATGCATCTGTTTGAAAGCACTTTTTGTTTTGATCCATCCTTCTCAGCCGTGCAGATAGGAACAAATGCTGAAATTATTTGCAAATGAGAATCATCATCTCCACACACAGCAACCGTAGAGCAGGCAGAAAAGAAATTGCTAATCCTGACAGAAATTGCTCAACACAGGCATGTAATTAAATTTCTCACTGAAAGGAAAAAAAAAAAAAAAAGAAAGAAATACTGTTTGAAACATGAGGTACCTGAGATTAAAATTTTGTCCGAAAGCTACATGAAGTCAGACCTCTAAACTATTTTCTGTTTAGTGGCATTGGAATGGATTTAGGACTGCAGGTTTCTAAAGAACTTGCTTTATTTTTTCTTTCTCTCCCAGAAGAGTGGTCACTGCCCTCACTGTAACTCAGGCATGTGCTTCTCTCTCAGCCATGGCCAGCTCCACTCACCCAGAGCATCTTGGCAAAGTTTTTGCAAGACGGGCACAAACATCCCAGGCCTGTTCCATAAAAGCACAGAGACGTGGTCCACAAGAAGATAATTTTATCACCTTTAGGCTTACCACTGTGCGCTGCCCATCACAGAAGCACCCAGCTAGGAGGATTTTAAAATATTCTATAAATCAGTCATCAGTGCTTCATTACACCGAGTTATTTACCAGTAGCATACAGCAAAGGTTATAATGCTGTAGATACCAAAACAGAAATGTCTCAAATAATAAGCTAAAATGCCTGGATGGGCAAAACTTGGTTAGAGCATCACCCTACAGCTCCTACCTGCACACCTAAAAGCCCACTTCTTCCACACCATGCCTCTGGAAACATTACTTTCTTATCACCCTGCAGCACATCAGAAGGTTTTATTCACACCTTCAATTCACAGTGGTGATTTATTAGGAGAAGTGCTGAAATGCACTTGCCAAGGGAGGATGGTGAGTACTCTTTTCCCTGATTATGGCCCATTCTTTAACAGCCCAGGAAACATTTTCCTCATTCCTTTAATACACGTTTGAAGGATAAACAACCCAAAGGAGGGAAATCAGTCAGACGGAAAAAAAAAAGGCTGTGCAGGTTTCCGTCAGATTAAATATATATTTTGCTAGCAAATAAAACAGACTGCAAGAATCACCCAAAGAAGAATGCACATATTTGGGGGAGATTTGGCTATTAGTCTGCTCGTGATGCAGGGCAAGTAACGTCTCAGCAGCCTCCTCACTATGCTCCACAATACTTATTTGCACTTTCTACATGGTTATAAATAAAAGAAGGAATTTGCTATTATTTTAGGTAAAATAGAGTGGAATAAATTGTTGATATTGATACAGTCTCATGGTAGCTTCGCCTGTAAGGTCTTTTTTCAGAGCACCGCTGTGAGATTTGGGAGCGCTGCTTTTGCAGGTGTGTGCATGGGGAAGTGAAGTCCAGCTGCCCCCAGGGAGGTGTCTGTGGATGCAGGATGAGATGGAAAGTGTTGGAGATGGGCAAATGTTCTTGCAACTCTGGGGACGCCGTGCTGGGGGGCCAGAGCTAAGGGAAAGGCAGGCTGTAGTCCCCTTTCTCTTTCCCAAGCTACAGACCAAGCATTTACACACACGCACACACAAAAAAAAAAAAGCTTCAACACAGCATTCACCAAAATTGCCCAGGAATTTTATTTATTAATAGACATTAGAATCAGCAAGTTCTCAACCAATCTTTTTATTGAACCTAACCACTCCTGAACGCCTCCTGCAGAATTCATACCCTCCACTCTCCATGCATCTCGCCACAAAACCAAATCTGCTTCAAGAAGGCTGCCCCAGCTGGACCAGCAGATCTACCCTGTCAGCCTCTTCTGAGTTTGCATCTAGGTCTAACATCTTTTGAAGGCAATAGCATTTTGATCTAGGAGGTAAAGGACTGCAGATATTAGCATCATCTTTTCTTTTACGCTAATTAAAAATAATAACCAAGTGGAACCTTCATGCAGGCTGTTTAAAAAACAGTGGTGGGGGTTTCATGTGGGATTTCTGATGCCTTGTTCACTCCATCAAAGGCAGAAGATTTCTGGTACAACTCCAGGAGCAAGGATCCGTGCCAAATCATCTGCTTAATTGCAACCTCTACAAGAACTTTACATTCTCGGAGCGCAAAAGCATTTTATAACGTTACAAAGCCTTACCTACTTAAAGCAGCTCGCATAATCCTGGCAAACTGGGCTCAAACCCTCCATCACCCTCCATGAGCAGCAGCGTGCTTAAAAATAAGAGCTCAGGTGTAAACAACAGCTTAACCTGCAGGCTTGTTCGATTGGTCTGTTTGCCTCACTCGCCCAAGATAAATCCCCTAAATAGACCATTTCAGAGGGTTAACCTCACTCCTGTTACCTTCTGAGGGAATTTCAGCCCCAAAGTGTTTATAAGCTTAAAAAACAGAAGGCAAACAAGCCTAACATTCAGAACAGAGCTTGTAGCCGGCAGTGGGATTTACCACGGGTATTAAGAAGATTGTGGTGCACACATGCTAACACCACAGCATGCAGCAGCCCCGCTATTCCCATCACAGCTACATCGGCCATCACAGAACGAGCACGCTGCTTCTGGAAACCACACCCCCGTTTGTTCCCTTTTCAGTGGCCATTTTGCAAGAATTGCAATTTTCCAAACACAGAGATGGGTCTCTTCTGTGCTAGGCTGACATCTCGGTGTCAGAGACGAAGCCTCTCTCCCCAAATGGTGGCAGGGCGCCAGCTGGAGCCCTGGGCCCGACAACATATTTCTGCAGATTATGCAAAACTGGCAACATTTAGCTTTAGAGGAACATCACAGCTGCTCTCCATACCCTGTCAACCCCAATCTTGAACTTGCAACAGGTTTCATTTAGTAAGAGCGTAACATGCTCCAAAAGTGGTGTTTTGTAGGCACGCGGCACACAAGCACTGTGGAGATGAAGGTTGAACAGCAACCCTCTGAGGACAGCCCCAGCTCTACCAGCCAACAGAGATATCACAGGCTTCCAGGGAAGCAGCCAGCACAGAAAACTAATTTTTATCTGCACCAGATTTGCTTCTTGATGAATTATACAAAAAATATGAGAATAAATATCAGACAAGTTTATTTCATTCACATGTGTGCAAAAGGATTGCCTAAGACACAGATGTCTCCTGCTTCCAGCAGAGGCTGAAGTCAAGAAATCCTTTGACCACCTATTAGTGGGGAAGCCTATTAACAGGCAGAGACACTTAATAATGCACATTTGAAAGGACATTTTAAAGTTAAAACAGGAGGGAGTATTACATCTGGTAGTGCACCAATGCATTATGATGTTCCAGTCCTCCACGGCCTATAGTCTTTGCTTTGTGGCCCATTTTGGATGTGCATGCCTTGGCACAGTATTTTTGTCCATCAGTGAGATGCTAATCTTCTTATTAAAATATTACTCCTAATAACAGAAGATAATGATGTTTCTAACATATCTAAATGTCCATACAAGAAAAATGTGAAAAACTTGAATATTGGGCCCATGAATAAAATTAAACATGACGTCTTTTATTGCATTACAGATGAAATGGCAGTGATACTGAATGTTTAGGTGTGTTTGAAGGCACCAGGATCCCATCATAACAACTAGCATTGAAAATCTCAATGTATATCCAAACACTCCTTAAAATAAAAAAGCAAACTGTTTCTCATCCAGCTGAACCTGTTTCCTATTTTAACTTTGACCCTGTATAAAGCCTGCAGACCCTCCCAGACAAAGAATGATGATAGTCCCCACACAATACTGAAAGAAAAAATTCATTTAAAAAGTGGAGATATAATTCAGGTGGTAGGCTCAGTTTGTTAAATCACCACATTATGAATTTATGTAAACAGACACACAGGCCCCAAGAGGTGCAGCAAGCAAAAATGTGTTTTCCTGACAAAAAGTGTAACCTCCTGATTTGTCTTTCCTTAAATATTTCAGCTCCAATGCAATCTATGGCACCCACATAGCCCAGGTAGCATAGATAGGCACAGAGTCCATATTGCAAAACATGTTATACAAAGTTGTCCAAGGCATAACTTTAATTAACCTGCTTTATAATTTTGGTTGTTCACACTGGAGAAACTTAACAAGCAGATGAGCCATTACCACACATCCACAGCTGTATGGTACCTTAGTGTAACTACGTGTCCTGACATTATTTACGCAAACCTAAACCTACAGTTGTCACTGCGCTAACAAAACCAGTGCCAGCCCCTGCTGCCATCCTGCGTGCTCATCCTGCATGCCCAGGCTCCAGGCCCATTTTTTTGTTTTTGTCCATTCGTGTCACTTCTAGACTCCTGAATAAGCTGTGATTAGGTCCTGGGTTTATGGCATATTATACAACATGTGCACAACCATGTCACGAGGGATATGAGTGAAGGAAGAGACGGGACAGGGTGGCTAAGATTACTGGACCACAGCAAACCTCCATTGATCTTTTCTCCTTTTTTCTTTTCTTTCTACCAAGAAAAAAAAAAAAGCCATTGAAACAAAGACTGGAAAGTGTTGAAGGACCAAAGCTTTGTGGTAGAACTTCTTCCAGCAAACTCCAGAACAAGGACAATCGCAGCTTCCCCTATTTTACAGCTCTAGATAAGTCAAGAAAAACCTACAGCCCCTTAGAATGATTAAAGTGATGATTAAATATACTATAAAGTGTAGTTTGTTTTGTGGTTGATTGTTCATGCCCATACAATAGCTAATGATTGCTCAAGTAACAGCTGATGGATGTGCCTGAAGTCAGGACAAACACAACTCACCAGGAACGAGCTCTGCTAACACAACGCAGGCCAAAGTTGGTGCAGAATCTGTGAAGAGGAACCCCACATCCTTTTGAAGATACCTTTTAATTACTGTTGGGGTTTGATCATGCTATTAATAACAAGACTAGGATGAGTTTGGTGATGCAAAGAAATGGAGCTGTATCCATCCATGCATTTCAGCTGTGTTTTGTTGAACAACAGGTGCATCAAAACCCATTCAACAGAGTCAGCATTCACTTTAAATGCCAGAAATGTAATAGTGAAGTTAAACTCCTGTGGCTCTTCAAAGGTGTTCAGACCAAGCAGACATCGTGGATGTGAAAGGAAGCAATACGCTGGGGGGGGGCTGAGCAAAGATTGGGTTTCACTTGCAAATTTGCAGGATTATTGATGTCCTCATCTTCGTGTACTTAAGGCAGAAGGTTGCCAACAATGGTATTTGATGGGCAAGGGAAATAATGAATTTTCCATCACAGACAGACATTATTCCTTGGATCTAATCTTCACCGATATTGGCAAAGAATTTTCATAGCCTCTTCATCTACTCATACTGAAGTCAGTTTTAAAATAATACAGAAAGATTTATTTTTATTAGAAGCTGCAAGGCAGGTTGTCAGCTCCAGTTTGCCTAGCACTTGGGCAGTGATGGACACCCAGGAAAGGTGGAGCCTGGAGCCAAACCTCGGCAACCATATTCCACGCAGATGATGTCAAATACCTCCTGCGAGGCAAAGAAACATGCAAGGCTGGAAGTCCTGCACTAAATAAACTTGTCACCTCAACAACAGCGAGCACGAAGCACTAACATGGCTGCTGCACACATACACAGTGCAGCGTGGAGGAGGTCTCAGTGCAATCACTTTCAAAACGCTGCACAGAGCTGATAGCAAGTGGATTTTCTGATATTTCAGGAAACCGAGAGCCCCTGCAAGAGAACAGGAAGGGTTAATGCTTGTTTCTGCTCAGATGTGTTACAAAAGCATTCGAAGGGACTGTTGCATGAAAGGAATGGAGGTGGTCTTTTTTTTTTTTTTTTATTGAGAGCTGTTAAAACTAAAAATTCCCATATACTCTCACTTCCCTTTAGAGGTCTGCTGGGGTTGGCTTATTCCTCTGCTTTGATATGCAAATGGGCAGCTTGCTTTCCTGCGGGGGACACTGGAAGGCGTCCAAGGAACACAGAGGAGATGTCCTGTCAGGAGAGCAGCCCGGCTGCCTCCACTGCTCCTCGGGCAGCGCTGAGAGCCAAGTTTGTGTTTTGGCTTAAAAATAAAATACCTTTGTTAATAGTTTTTCCTTCCAATATAAATGTTTATATATTTACCCTGCTAGTCATCTCTGCTGGCCAATAGCAGGAAAACAACAGTTTAGCTGTTCCTTTTCGGGCGGTGTGTTACTAAACTTATATTCCTCTTTTGAAGATACTATTTATGCTGCTCTTGGTTTATTTCAGAGAATATTGGTTATTTAAGTAGCATTTAAACCGTTCAAGTGCAATGAAGAGCTATGTTTTTAAGAGGTGATGAGTTTATTTCTGCTGGGTAGTTCTCATTAATTGTGTATCTGGCCCATTTTGTGGGGAAGATACAAAGAACATTTTATTTTTCATTTCCTTGTCCCTTTCAGTTCCACTCTTCTTTCTTTTTTTTTTTTTCCTGCCTTTTCTTTTCACTGACATAATGGAGTACCCATAAAAAAAGATTAAATGGTACCATAAAGTTTTATTAATGCCTTACATCATTGATATCTTCTCTGTATTGATAGTTCCACTTCCATTATTGCTACTTAGGCATTTAATTAGTGATTCATACAGTATGTTGTAAACTACAGTATTAGCGTTAACCATCTATATAAAAGCCCCCATTATGTAAAAACTCTTCCCAATATTGTAATTGGAGTATAGTTATCCACTTTAACTGACTTGAATTAGATTATTATAGATTAATTTATAAAAAGTTACTTGTAAAGGACATCGAAGATCATGGAATATTAAGAGTGGAACTTCATTACAATAAAATCGACTTCAAGTACAATGCCACTGTCTGAATTTTATATAAATCCATTATGATCTTCTTGTAATATGAAAAATAACTGTTTTATCTGGCAATTCAGTGATACTTAAGGATGGAAAGACAGACTTTAAAAAAGGAAGCGTGTGGAATTAAAGGGAGGATGCACACTTAAATCCTGCATCAAGTAGCAGAGAGAAACTTTGCTCTTTGCAGAGGAAACTTGGGTAATAACATAAAGTATAACAGATGTCCAATATGCAAGAAGTGCATAGAAAGCCATATTATTTGGAGGATGAAAGCTAAATACTACAATCACTTGAGGTTAATATGAACTTCAAATAAAAAGGAGTTATTCCATTTTTTACCACAGTAATCAAGAATAGAGCTTAGACCAGCTCCTCAAAAAAAGTTGTTCAAAATTTTATCTGCTTTCTCTCTCCTGTAATCACCTACATTATTCCTCATGACTCATGGAATGGCACATCCTGGAGCACAACTTTGCCGACCTGGCAAAGTTGCATCAAGCAAAGGCAACACTGAGCTTCGGCCACAGTTTGGCCCCCATACCATGACAGAAGTTGTAAAGCTGCTGTGGATGTGCTCTTCCCACATGTACACCCAACCTGCCATTGTGCTACTTCTAGGGACCACCAGGCTGGGACCTTTAACTTGCAGGTAAAAAGGCTGGGACCACCAGCTCCTTACTCTGCTGTCCTTGCCAGAGCCAGGAGAGCAGGAGGTGAGCAGCCACCCATCTGCTTTTTGCTGCTGAGGGATCCTTCTTAGCAAGGACTTTCTCAAAAAATCAGCTCTACTGGCTTCAGAGGGGCATGACACCATCAAGCACAGGTAAAGGATTTCAGTGGAATTTTGTGGCTGCATTTAGCTGTGATCAGTCCAGGCTTCAGGATCTGCAGAGTTTTTTTCCCTCACCAGTTTGGTCTTTTTCAGATTTTTTTTTCCTGACCAATAACACATACAATAACATTCTCTGTTGTTTCCCAAGATAATTTTTATGTGGTCAATTTGACTGATTGCTCAACACCTCCAAGTTTCTGCCTGTCTTTCAAAGCAAGAGAGCCCTTTCTGCATTTCAGATTCAGGGATAACAGACAAAATGCCATAGACTGCAGTGTTTGGGCAGGGTTAACAATATTGCACTTGCCAGCAGTCCACTTGCAGGGCCCTGGATATCCTCACTGCATTTCATCTGGGAGGCAGGAGCTCCAGGAATCATTTCACGGAGTTAATCAAACAGCCTATCCAGCTCTACTACCACCTGTCGAGTACTATTTCACAGGCAGTGTCACTGGGAATAGTACAATAACAGCAAGGCTAATGATGTTTAGAAACGGTGCAGAGCTGGAAAATACCAGAGGTAGAGGGTGATGAACTGCTCACTCCATGGGCAAGCTCTAGAGAGCTTCATGTGGAGGCACAGGCAGCACTGACCTACACATCTGCACACATGCTCCCCAGCTGTTCTTTGACACACGTTATTCCTGTTGCTCATCTGTTGGGCATCTCTCATCTTTCTCAGATTTTTCACATGTACACCTTCTGCTTCCTTTGGGATTTTTGTACTCTTATCCACAATTTGCTTCAGACCTTTTAAATTCCCTCTGAAGAGTCCAGCTCATTGGATCATTGGAATTAAATCCTCTACATTTTCTATACTTTCTGATCACCACCCCTGCATACCCAGCATGACGCTGTGGGTCAGTATGAAATGTGATTCACTGTATAAATTTGCACAAATGTGCCAAGCAAGGCCTTTCCATCCTACCTCAACTCTCTTACTGATTACCCATTTCATACTCAGTCAGGACTATAGTTTTTACCTGTTTTAGTGCATCTCAGAAGATTAATACATAAAGAATGCTCAGTGATGACTCCATTCCCTGGCAGAGAGAAACCTTCCACTCTAAGGCTAAGTCTGTCCTGTGGGACCCAACTTCACTGGAGCCACTTCAGGACGGTGGGTCATGGACAAACGCAACAAAAAGAGACCAAAAAATAAAAACACTCAGCATTTTAGAGTCATAATACTAGATACATTTCTTCTTCAACATCTGACATAGCTAAGAAACCAAAATTTTATTTTTACGAAACCGGTCTCAAATTCTTTCACATTCCCAGCTCCCTTTTTGCTCTGCATTTCCTTTTCCCTTTGACTATTTTGAAACCATATACTTTAGAAAAAACAAATCTGACTGTAGTACAGAGAATACAACCTAGCTCTGCCCGTACCAGTTCCACAATCTCTCTCTGGCCATAAATTTTGTGGGAGAGCAATAGAATGCAAAACACATTAGCAGTAACGCTCTGAAATCCCTGTGCTACAGGGTAAAAAGGAAACAACAGTACATTTACAATTTTGGGCCAGCAAAGTACCAGCACTATTCATTGATCTCATTAAAGACCAATCTACATTCAGGGAAGAATAAGACTGATGAGATTTTAGACTCCTTAAGCACAAAAAAGTTGCCAACTACATGCATGTTTAAACAGCCCAAATACAGGCACAAGAGTTTCCTCTGCTCCTTTAGCCTAACGTTAATAATTACTCCACAATGCAACCATAGCCTGCTTTCATTGAAAGAATTGGATATGAAGCTGCTCTGCCACTTCAAAATTACCAGTGCTTATCCCAGGCCACCCACTGCCCTCGCCCCCCTTTGGAAAATGATTTTGTTTCTCCATTCTCAAGTTTCCATACCTGAGAAGTGGAAATGAGAATACTTGCACATTTTTGAAGAGCAGAAATGTAAAACACTCCATTGGTGCAAGGTATTACTGTGTTGATGATGATGAAATAAGCTTTCATACATTGCTAAATTATTCAAGAACATCTACTATGGTTTCACCTCTGGCAATCCCAGAATGCATCTCATTGCCATTACTCTGCAGGGAACAGCGGTGTTGAGTAAATGACTATGAAACTCATATATTAACCTCACTTGGTGGCTGGAATATTCATTTCTTCTTGAGTCATTTTGAGCAAGAAAAGAAAATCTTCACTCTTAGAAATCATCTTTAGCTGACACATTAAGGAGCAGAGCAGAACAAATAATTTCTAGTGAATAATGTGATGAATTTATTTTTCTTTTCTCTGTCCCCAAGCAGACTGGGATTTCCTCAAATGTATTTGTTATTCAAATGTATTCAACAACTATCCTTCCCTGTGTTTTTCTTCTGTTTACTGTGCCTGAATGCACAAAATACCCTTCTTTCCTTTGGCTTTTGGTTGTGGAGTTTGATTTTTTTTTTTTTAATTTTTTTTTGAGGTAGGAGGCTAGGTATTGCTTTCATTACTCATCCAAATGTATTTAAAGGGATGAGAAAACATCAGATTTGCAATGTCTTTATGAAAGAAACAGTCGTGATGTACGATGGATATGCATGCCTATGCCAAACATGCTGCCCAGACCTAGCTGCGGGATCAGCCAAGTCATTTTTCATGATTGTGTAGTGCCCTCGATAGCTGGCATAGAGAGGAGCAGGTGAGACACCACACTCGGTAAACACGCTGTCCTTTAGCTGTTACTCCAGCATAATCCAACAGGCAGCATTTCAGCTGAGCCCCGCAACTCCAACCACCAAGCACAGACACCGCGACAGAAGGAAAGGAACTGCTGAGCATTTTTTTTGCTGTTTGGACAGCCTCGTGATGTGTTAAAAGATGTCTTGTCAAGGATATTTTCAGTTTTCTCATTTTCTTCATTCCAAGCTACAGGGTTGGCACATTGTGGAGCCATCCTCATCTATCAGCAAAAACACAGCCTTGGCTGTTGTCCTTAATTCTGCTGCAAACCTGGCACAGGCTGTTTCCTTTATCCTTCCCCTAACTTTTCCTCGACAAAAGGTGGATTGCAACACTCAGAGATCTTTTCACCACTACCCTGTCACAGGTATTACAGTCATTGCTAAATACAGACTTTGCTAAAGGAAAGAATTCCACACAGTGAGAGCCAGAGATTTATTTCTCAAGTTCAGTGAGTAGATCAAAGACCTTGTATACTCATGCTAAAAAAAAAAAAAAAAAAAAAGCCTGAGCACGCACTGCACACCTCAGCCTACTTTGTACCACCCAACTTTTCCCATGGTGGTTTCTCTCTGTACCGAGAGATATCTGCAGTAGTGCTGTGCTTTTTTACTGTGGGTCTGCTGCTGAGGAGAAAGGCTATACAAAGAGAAATAAAACAGCTAATCAATAAACTGGGATTGCAGGCAATCTGCGATAGACTAGCAGGCATCCCCACTCACTACCAGAAAATTGCCCACTATCAGATTAATAAGCAAAGAGCAACCAGAGAAAAAAAAATCATATATTTGATTAAAAAAAAAAAATCAAATTTTTATGGGAAATAAAATAGTACATTGAAGAATCAATACATACCTACAGTTTAATTCAAAATAAGGCAGACAAATTTCAACACAAACTTAGAGGTCACTTTGTATAAAAAGCTGCTCCTGCTTTTAATTAAATTAGTAGAGCAGCTCCAGAGCCAGCCCTGCCCCTCCGGGTAAGTGCTCGCAGCGCCCTTCAGCCTCTACCCCAGGGCCAGGCAGTGTCTGCCACCCAGCAAAGGAGGCTCTCCTGCTTGGAAACTGACGCAGAGAGATTTCAATAATTTAACTGCAATAACAAAGTGGTATTTCAGGTAGCCACTGGCCAGCTCTGAATGCCTTCAAGCCCCAGTCTCCCTTCTCCAGCGCTGCACGAAAGGCCCAAAGCCTCCACAAGGCCTTGCAGCCGCTGCAGTGGGAGACAGGTCTGGGGTTGTGAAAGCAGGCATTTTATAAAAGCTATTTATGCCAGTGTTTTGCCTTTCTAACCCTCCTTTCCTTTTGTTTCTTTAACTTATATGCCATCGGTCAAGTTTACCCACATGAGTTTTTGGCTTTGATCAGCCCATTTGTACCAGAGAAGCCATCCACAAATATCCAGGGGTCAGAAAAAGGATTATGGCTGTTGTGCCACCGAAGCCTCAGTGCCCATCCACAATGTGCATCCAATAGCCATGTGAATAGCCTTATGAAACAGTTTTTTACATTAAATTTCCAAAAACATTTTTCCTATCAAAATAAACAGCAACTTAAAGCGAAGCCTCTCCACCTTTCTTCACAGCCTCCCATCTGAAAGCCCAGGGAGTGGGAAGGAAATGGTGCTTTCAGTGAGATCTTTCTGTTTCCCCTTGCCTCCGAGTTCATAAAAGAAGAATATTGTTTCATATTCTTCCAAATCTGCACTCCATTCCCCCAATCTCACCTTACCTTCTCTTCCTCCCTTTTCCTGATGACTATTTTCTTTCTTCCTCACTGTTTTTCTTTCTTCTCGTCTTCTCCTAGCTCTGCTCCTCTTGTTTCACCATCTGGTTCTGTTCTCCTTATCAGCTCCTTTCCCTCTGCTGCAAACCCTCATTTTCCCCTGCTTACACCTTCCCCTTCTTTGTTTCTCCTTGCCTTTCCACTCGCTCCCTTCCTGTCCTATTTCCCTCATGGGTTTTAAAGCGAAATACAGGCAGGGCCAGCACTCCCTTCCTGCCTGCCACAAATCCAGCATTTCATGAGTTCTCACTTCTGCTGGTGGCTCGACAACTTTCCAGCTTGCTGTTCGATCAGACTGGAGTAGCACAGAGACAAATGCACAACTGAAAAACCATCAGCTCCAGCCAGAAAATTATCCTAGAAGACGAAAGTCGCAGATCACACTTTTTTTTTTTTTCAGTTGTTATTGTGTTGTGTGTTGTTTGTTTTTTTTTTTTTTTTAATTTTATTTTAGGACTTGCTTTTTTCCCCTTTAATTTCTTTGCCATTTTCTGTCCCTCTAAGATTTGAGTTAGACTTTAATATACAGTTTTAAAAAGTCTTATGAACCTTTATGCATATTCAATGCTGAAGCAACAAGTAACTAAATTGGTATCCTTTTTGTGCTATTATCATGTGAATCTGTTCCTGAATGCTAACAAGTAGGTCTTTATATACTCCGTCCACTTGATAATAGACTAATAATCTTATCATGATGTTTTCTTGAACTTGAACTACGTGTACAAAGTTAAGAATGAAAATATGGGAAATGACTAAATTATATAACGTTGCAGAGATATTGCAAGGAATTTCTTATATTTTGCAGCGAAATATTGCCAATTATTGTAGCTGTCAATTTAACAATAGGCTTATTCACTATGGTGTTTGATTAATGTGAAATTATTCAGTTGGCTACCTTGTAGTTGGCCTATTTTTGTGTCCAATTAGTATGCTAATAATGGTAATTATGTTCTATACTGCATGTCTCATCACCTAGAGGGTTTTTAAAATGATAAAATAATGAGAATAAACAAGCTGATGCTGACATTCACTGGGCCATTCTAATTACTTACTGAGAGCACACTAGGGAATCAACACTCAACCAAAGAAAATGATTCTTGCTTACTTTGTTAAAACTACTCTTTTCAAAGAGCATTAATAGTTTGCTGCTGTTTTCTTTATTACAAGGGACCACACTATTTTCCCTTTTATTTGCCCTGTTAATATACAGTACCAGGAAAAAAAAAAAAAAGATAATCAAATTATGTTTGACTGAAGCGATAACTGTTTGCAGGAGGTGTCAGAAAAACAAATAACTGTAATTGCCGAATTATACACCTTTGTAATGGCTACCATTTATTTCTTCGCTGTGCGATAAACATACCATCACCTTTCCCACCAAGACAACATGGCATTTGTTCAGTGTGGTGGTGTCGCCACGTGATGGAAAACTGCCAGCAGCGTGCAGTAGGGTGGGCTCCCCCTGCCAGCGCTGCCAAACCCATGGCCCCCGTCAGCCTGCAGTGCAGGGGCTGGTCCTCCCTGTCCATCAGCCTCCTCCTGCACTTACAGAGCTGGCGGGTTTGGCTTTCTGAGTGTTGGATGTTTGCAAAGATTAGCCCCTACAAAACCTATTTTCTGATGAAAGCTTTTGTAATGTGTATGAGGCATTATCATAATCAATAAATAATAGCATATCCACTTGTTTATACTAGCAGCCTGTTTTAAAACATTGTCTGGCATCTGTGTGTAAACATGCACACTCTAGAAATATATACACAGGCTTTAAAAAGCCACGTATTTCTAAGTCTTCCCTTGTTCAGCAGTAACAGTGTGTCTACTCGCTGGCTGGCTGAGAAAAGTTCACTGAGGACGGAGCTCACGAGAGACATCTGTTGCAGTAACATTGGAATAAAGAGTCAAGATTTTCCAGTTTCAGCACAAAGAAAAAAGTTCAAAACAAAGGGTAAAACTGAGCAGAGCATCCAGGAATTTTAAATCCTTAGTATAGCAATTCAGAATTTATGCACAGCTTAAAATTTTTATAGAACAAAAAGTTGGGTGACAAATAACATAATAAAGAAAAAATATTTTAAAAATTACTCTCAAAGATAAACAAGGCTGTACAAAAACTGAGGATAGAGGAATGCAAGGAAGTTGCACACCTGATGCAGACAGACAGACACCAGTTTAACATTTATGCCCTTAACCCTCAGCAAATTAACTGGGTATAAAAAGTTGGCTGCTGAAATACCTCTATGGTTTGGAATCCAGTCTGCCTTAGGAAACCCGTTTAAAACTGTGAGCTGTGATTAAAAAGATTGTTTGAACATAAATCCCTACTAAGACAATATAAAGAAAGAGATAATATAAACAATATCGTATATTTATACTGATGCTAATATTTTACTACACATACTAGTAAGCTTTAAGACAATCGATCATAAACTGAGCTGAGGGTGATGGTTGTAAACACTGTTTGCCAATACGGAGCAGGGGCTGTTTTTAATAAAGGATGTAATACGTGACATGTTAACAGGGAGTCATTTGTGCGCCGTATATTGGTTACTCCTTTCCTGTCATTTTGAATTATGTCTCAATATATCTTACTTGCTAAAGCAACTGTAACTACTGGCGAACAAAAAGTTACTATGATCTGGGAAAAAATAATAAA
This sequence comes from Aythya fuligula, assembly GCF_009819795.1. NCBI lineage: Eukaryota > Metazoa > Chordata > Aves > Anseriformes > Anatidae > Aythya > Aythya fuligula. The sequence goes on along the minus strand of NC_045571.1, from coordinate 19,076,864 downwards.
AAATAATTGAGATATGGTATTCCAAAATATATTTTCTTTGCACAATACCAAATACATACAACTTAGAAATGTAGTTGCAGTACTAAACAGAAAATCTTTGTATGTGTTTTTTCTCCTTCTTCACCTCCTCTCACCCTGGCAGGAAAATTATACCCTTGTCTCATCTAATAGGAGCTTAAATTATTTTGGTGAATAATCTCTGATATTTGTTTTCCACCCCACAGTACTTGTGTGCATGCAGAAAGGCTGCATGCAGCCAGATGCATGTTCAAAGATTTGCAGGAACATTTTGCACATTTTGCTTTTGGAAATGGATTCTGCAGTCTTTTAACAGCTATGTGAAATCTTCCTGACAATTACTAATTATTTTGGACATTATTTTTATTTCAGAATAACAAGCCAATGAAGAAAAAACTCTGCAAATTTTTTTTGAACTCAGTAGTTATTTGTGCCTCTCGTCCATTAGAGGCATTACTAGCAGTATTTATGCCACAACTGCTAAAGAATTATCACTTTAATCAATTCTTGAGAGAGAGAAATTCAGAGCGACAGCTTCACTCTGAAGTGTGCTGGAAGCGCTTAGTGCAGTTTAAGAGACTCACCAATGCCTAAGATAAATGCTGCAGCTGAGGTAGCAAATATATTCCATACTCCGAAACTGTTTTTAAAAGCAAGACTGAATGAGCAAGGAGCTAATTTTAAAGGAAAAGCTAGTAGCCCAGGAGCCAATAATTAACTACTGCACAAAGGTAATCCAGATCAACTCATCTGTAAATCCTGTAACTTTTAGTAAGAGTGCAGGTTGTTTTTTGTTTGTTTGTTTTAAATAAACTACAAATTATGCCAAGCTGCACATACCTTCTACTTCATAACTTCAGCAATTAATCTTTCACAGTAAATTTCAGGGCAATATCTTTGATTTAGTGCGTAACTTAATGCAATATATATCACTAGCTTTGTGAGCTTTGGCCAAATTAATCACCCATCAGGAAGCACAAAAAGGTGCATTCAAGTAATAATAAATATGAATATGAGTATTAGTATACATGCTAACATATACATGTATTTATATTATTTATACAAACATTCATACAGGATTTACATCTGGGGTAGGGAGGGAAGAGTGAAAGAACCAAATCCTGCTCCAAACTTGTTAAAGCTTCCAGATTTAACTGAAAAGGTGCACTATTATTGATTTTTAGGTATCCTGTACTACACACCTTCATATGTCATTGAAAGTCACAGCATGAGAAAGCTGATTACTTCTATAGATACAGTTAGGTTGGAATCTGATAAAAACCTGCAGAAAATGTGAATTTAGGAGCTCTGATTCTTCAGATCTTAGCAACTACAAATGCGAAAATTGATTTGCAGAGTCCCGACTGACATCGGCTGCTGCTGTAAATTGTGAGATTTCTAACGTTAGGTGGCAAAAACAGTTGATATTTCTCACAGCTGCATTGCTGATCACTATTTGTTGATTTTTTTTTTTTTTTCTACAGGAAAACTGCTTGTTTTGTCTTGTACCAGGAGAGTTAGGAAAAATATTTTCCTCTTGCTGTTTTCTGAGCACTGTTCTGCCTGATGAATTATCCAGGAGGCATATTCTCCATTTGTTACCCAAGGGTAAGGTGTTTTGTTTGTTTTGGTTTTTGTTTGTTGGTTTTGTTGTTCTAGTTCAGTGTGAGGGCTTTTGTTTTTTAAGATTTGCATTGCTATTATCTGCTGAACTTTTAGTACCTTTTTTTTTTCTTTTTAGTACTTTTGCAACTAAGATGAGCACCTAGACACCCTCCTAAAACTTTGCTCACTGTTAACAATTTCCCCCAAGTAAAAAATAGGCAGATTCCAGGAAAAAAAAAAAAAAAAAAAAAAAAAAGGAAAAAAGTTCAGGAAGCTACATAGATCTGGACAGACTTTTCTAGCAGGTCAGTCAGCAGCTGATTGCGTTAAACAATGAAAGGATTTAACTAATGCTTACCAGGATAACATATGCACAGCTAGCTCCAAGATTAGGGAAGCCTGACTTATACAAACAGTCACCTGGTCAAGTCCCATTGCCACACATTTGGAAGTCAATTTTCTCTAGGACAACTATATTGGGTTAAATTAAGATTTCTTGCTTTTAGTGAACACCTCTGTTGGAGACGGGGCATAGCTTCCAAATTCAACATCCTCTCAACCTCCCTAAATTGAATGGAGGTATTACTAGAGATGCTTTCTACGTAGCAAGTAGGGGACAGTTTTCTTTGGATTTTCTGCTCACGCTCTGCACATATAGAGACCAAAATCAAAGGCAGGCGAGATAAGCCTTTTTTTTTTTTTTTTTTTTAATCAGAGTTTGAATAAAGCAGGACAATGAAGTAGAGAAGTGATGTGACCTTCATCCCCTTTAACCACTGTCCCACACTGCAAGCACTCAATCACGCAGCCATTTATATTTTATGTGATTGTTAAGGCTGGCCTCTCATGTATTTTTGCACTCTAACATCTGATTTCCCAGCACATGACATCAGCAAGAAGTGGAATAGATAAGTATCTTCCACCAAAACATAGTTCAGCGACCTAAATTACATATTCAGCAGTGGGAACATTGCAAGCCCTAAATCTCACAATCGTCTCTCTGGGATCAAAGACTGCTTCTGCTACAGCAGCACTTTTTGGATAAAGAGCGATTCCTTCCTGAGCTCAGACTCGCTCCTCCACTTCCCAAGATCAGCCATAGCAGCATAGTCAAAAATGCAGCCCAGAAACAAATAAATTATACAGAAGCCATCAGTTAAAGTAGATTACAAGCCACCTTTGGATGTTTCTTTGTGCAAGAGTAATGCAAACAACAGGACAGTATATTTCTTCTCTGAGCAGCTGTTTTTAGAATGGTAATTAAGTCATAAATATACTTTTCTATGTGTATTTAGAATACACTTTTGCAAACTGCAGGGCAAATGTATATTCATTCCTGATTTGTCTGCACCTATACTGCTCACTTCCAGAAGCGCAGCATATTATTACAGTTAATCACTTCATTATTAGCTAGCATTGGGGTTTTCTCCTTTCAAGTCTGAAGAGGTAGTACATTAGGAGTAACAGTTTTCAATAGACGTGAAAGCCTTAAGCTGCCAGCTTCCATTGGCATCTCTTTGATATTCAGCTACCACCCTTATCCAGTGGGATTTCCTTTAAACAGCTTGGACTGGATGCCTCACCACTTCTCCAACGAGCCAGTGATGCAAAGGGGCTGGATGGGGTGTGGTTTGTCCCCAGAAGAGCCAGGTCTGCCACCAGGCTTGGCCATGCAGCTCCATTCCCCATCCCCCAGGTCAGCAAAACAAGCGAAGGGATGTGGGTACCTCCCAGACCGCTATCCTGTGATAGAGCCCCAGACAGCTTTTTTTCTTCTGCACACGCACAATACGCACAGTTACAGACCCCCAGTTAATCCCCTGCCTCTCCTTGGCTTGAGCCAAACACCTTTGCATTTACAGCTGTGGAAAGGCCCTCCAAAAGATCAGCAGTGACACTGGCAGAGTTGGAGGCACTTTTTCCATTTTCATCACATCAGCATAAGCAATGATGGAAGGAGTTAAAAGCCAAGTCAACACATCTGAATGCTGGGAGATCGACCATTTGACATGGCACACAGGCTCAGGACAAAAGCTTGACAAGGAAACTAGATAGAGAGCAGTAATTCTTTTGATTTTATTTTATTGAAGTCTTATTTTTAAGATCTTTCTGTTTCCTTGCATGTTTCATTTTGTTTTTACCTTGTAAGGAAATGTTTCCTTTACTGGGAAGTCTCCCATACTTCTGCTTAGCTACAAAACCCAAATACCCTTTTTCCCTCCCTCCCCCTAATTGGTGGTAATTAATTACATAGTTAAAACACAACTGCCATTCCTTTGCTGGAAACAATCAGCGATTTCTCCTACCCAGCACTGCTCATATGCATTACTTCAGTGCCAAAAGCTCAGAGCTACTCTTGGCTGGGCAGCCGCCTGCTCGGGGAAGCGCCGGTCCCTGCAGCACACCGCGCTTCCCTGCCAAAGCAACCGGGGCCAGGGAGGGAGGACCCAGGCGCTCAGAGCCTGGGCCTGCACATGCCACTGGAAATAGAAAATAAAGTGTTGCAGCCATTAGTGAGTTGTCATTAATTGTTCTCCTGGTGAATGAATGAATGAGCATCTTTGAGGGAAGAATTCCCATCTTCTCCCAGTAATAATTATTTCTGCCTGCCTGACACGACATCTCAAACCAAGAAATTCATGTGCAGGGAGACAAATCCCTGTTTTATTTTGAGTCTTGTTTAGTTCTGTATGGCACTTGAAGTACGTGCTGTGGAAGTGGGTTAGATGAGATCTGCCAACGGTTTTATTCCCTGGCAATTGTGTCTCACACAGGCCTCCTAGCACACCATAAGCACTCGGATAAAGCCTTTTCTCCATAATGAGAAAAAGCTTCACAGAACTGACTGCCCTCAGACCCCACAGAGGCTCCCTGTCCAATCTAAAGCAACCTTAAACAGAAGGAGAGATTGTGCAGCAATACAAAAGCAAAACAAAATTTCTCAGAGACAGCAATTTAACCTCAGAATGGGGAGGAGTAAAGAAAATAGACACTGCCAACAAGGTGCCCCAGTGTATCTCCTATTTTTAGGTGTGGACTTACAAGGGGTTCTGTTCAGGCAGGACCCCTCATTGAGGATTTCAGCACTGCTGGACACACACTTAGGCTTTTCTTGAGGATGTCCAGTTTATTCTCCCTTCCCTCCATGGAAGAACTACAACCAAGGACAAATTTCCCCAATCCCCTCCACTTTAATATAGGAGATACCTGTATCTCCAGACTTAGAAGCAAGATAAAGACCTCGCTTGGATTGGGAGAAACCTTATCCTAAAGATTTGGCCTTACTTAATTGCACTCTGTGCCCCAGCAGATTAGCATTGGATTGTGTCTGATGCAGAATGGTTGCAACAAAAACCATACTCAAATCTCTACCAAAACTCACATGTTTTGTCTTGCTACAGCTGCATGTAGATCACTCTTGGATCCCTCAGGAAAGCTGCTCTGCACCCTCCGCACCACATGCAGTATATATGGTGCACATGATGACCATTTGGGAGTCACACAGCTATTTCCATCATCCACATTTTCACTCTTGCTCTCTGGTCACAGGAGATATCCCTGCCAGTTCAAAAGCTGCTGCTGCCTTAGTAAATTCTACACTCTCACAGCTGGCCGAGGCAGCACACACATCTGAAGGATGCATGTGTACAGCTATATTGAATATTGATCTATGCATACTCCACTGATAATAAACCCCATCCTATGCAGTTGAAAAATCCAAACCATACACCCTTTCCACGCAGGCTCAAGGACAGGGAGGCCTGGCTGCCTCTACATACATCTCTTCCTGGACATCCTGAAGGAGTTAAACAGGGTGCAATACATGATCTGCTCAGAGGCAAAGAACAATTCAGGACATCTTTAAAAGCTATAATAGGAACTGTTGTGTGTTGTGCTATGTATCCCCAAAGTTTAAAGTGGGTGTGCAAATTAAACATTAAAAAAAAAATCACCAAGAATGCTTTGAGTACTTAATGAAGAAAAAGAATACTTAAAAGTCAGAAGTTATATGAGAAACTACCAGAAAGAAATATCAAATGTTTTGACTTGCACATTTCTGAAGAGACCACCATAAGCATATGCTGATGCTCTGGGAGCCTAAAGGAAGTGAGTCTTTTATATCAGTTATGCCTCTATAGTTCAGAAGTTCCTGCATAACTATCCCTTCCCAATTGTCATTTCTTCGCCCTCCGAAACAGTACAAATAAATGAAAAGAACAGGATTGACCAACTTCAGTCTCTTATCAAAGGGTAATGGATGTGGTGCCTTAGGTGTCACTTTGATGCTATTTTTCATCAAAAATAGTAAATTATGCAAAAAACTGTAAACGCGCTTGTTACTGCAGGGGGTTTTATACCTGAAAAGGTTGAAGATCCTGAAGTCTTGAGAGCTCTTGCAAGTAAATTAAGACATTTGTTTCCATACTGACAAACTCCAAGCATATAATTTACATACTTTACTAGTAAAAAGAAAAAAGTATTTTCTTTTCTGTCCCCGCTGCAATATGAAGTATTTTGTTTCATTTTGACCCCTTGAACCTTAATACCGCTTGCACATCTACAAAAATACAAAGAAGGACCCCAGGAATGAGGCTAGCTAGAAAAAACATGAGTTTTCTTGAATTACTTCTCTTTTTCTTTGGGTCTCTCACAGGAAATACCCGAGAACACACCAAATATATCCATGCAAAAGGAACTCTTGTTGACTTGCATTTCAAATTCATGCATTACCAACACAACCCAATTACTACTGAATTATCATTCGGTTGCCGATAAATTAGTTGAAACTTCCATTTCCCAAATCCACTACATCCAATTCCTTTCAAGAAATAACAGACCACATAACATCCACTTTCTTACAACAGCAGAGATTGGCTGGCAGCTCCCAAGAAACCAGGCTCCTGGTCAGAATAGATTTCCCCAGGAAATACAAAAATAAAATTACAAAAAATATTTCAAGTAACTATATAAAACGGCAAAAAAAAAAAAGTACACTGAAATAAGAACATAATGATTGTAGTTCAATAAACTTATAAAAATGAATACAGCAGAATATATGAGCAAACCCAATAACCAGTTCTTGATCTCATCACATATCCAGAAAATAGAACCCAAATTATTTCTATGAGATTTAATCTGTCTCAAACTACTGCTCTGAAATAGACTATCACTACACTTTCCTTTCCCACACATGATGATCAGACATATTGAAAATATGCATTATGTACATGAACTTAAATAACATACCAAGAGAAAAAAGGAGCAGGAAGAAATAAGAGACACTTTGATGTTTAGCATTCAGCTGCAGTGAGCGATGGCTGATAGAGCAAGGAACTAGACATCCAGTTCTGTTTCATTAATATTAAACTTGTTCTACTAGGAAAAAAAAACACGCAACATGAAAACCCTTCATTTTAATTAGCTCTGATGGCACTGCAAAAGGTTTAAACTCCAACAATGCTTTGGTCCCTCATCCTTTGTGGTCCAGATCCTACGAGTCCAGAATAGTTCAGCAGAGCAGCCAGGGAAGAGGAACTGAGGACTTCCCCAGGCACCCCATCAGCCTGCACATTCTTATGTTCTTGGACAGCTCTGTGTATGAGAAATTTTATATTCTGTGTTTCAGAATTGTTATATTCGTGCATTTCCTCAGTGCTTTTAACACGCAGACCCTGCTGAAAGAGCCCATTCCCTCGGAAACTGGGATGCCCTTTGCACATACCAGCAGTGCTCCCCAGCCCAGCTGCCCAGCAACATCTCAATGCCTTCATCTCTACTTCTTGGCATTTTGCCTTTTGGTCAGCCAGAGGATGGGAGAAACCATGAACTTGGCACAGCCACAGAGTCTGACATTTTTTGAAGCAGAACATCAAAAACAACCTTACAGGGAGCAGAATCAGTTCTGGTGAGAATAAGAAACTAACTACAGAGTAACACCCTCTTGCCTTTTCTGAGAAACTATAAAAACAAGAAGAAAAAAAACAAATGCTGGGAAGAGCATACAGAAAAACAGGATGCCTAATTCTTCCATTAAACCACCGTGCTTAGGTTCAGGTCAGCCTCCCATGGCAGTACACGATGATGGAACAAGTTGACCTTCTCTGGCATAGACATGATTTCTCAAGCAAATTAACCTTTTTCTCACCTACAGACAGAACAACAAAAACAAAACAAACAGCCCATAAATCAACCAGTAAACCTGTTATTTTAGAAAAGACAGAGTAGTGAAGTAAATTCTTCCAATATGCCCTTACATCATTCATACAGACAGAAAAACAATTACAAAGCAAATCAGATCCTTTCTTTAATTGATTGCACTCAGAAGTTCTTTGCTCAAGAAGAGAAGATGCCAAAAATAAAAAAACAAGAGTCAACATGTATTTCAATTCTGGGCATCAGTGAAAACGCAACTGTCTCTGGATATTGCTTTTCTTCCCAGCAGTCTGCACTATATGAAAAATATTAAAGCCTTCTCTGTTAATTCTTTCAAAAATTAAATTTCCAAATACTGAGCCTTAGACTATTATATATACATAAGAGATCATTAAAATAGAGCAAAACCATAGGTATTTAGGGGAGGGGAAGCTTTTTTTTTTTTTTAAAGCATGTTCTTATAGCAAAGAGAGGAAGACATGCAAACTACGCTTCTCCATGCCAGGAGAAGAATCTAGAGCCACATCAGAGCTCCACATTTCAGGTCAGAAATGCACTCTGGCTGTTGGAAAGAGCAGAGCAAAGCCCTCTTGCCCCCTCCACCATCAGCCCTAGCCACATCTCTGTAGGCAGCTCTGAGTTTCAGCAGCAACAGAGGAGATGTCTCTCTGCAACAACAGCTCTAAAACCCAGAAGAACATGGGCTAACTGAAGCAGAATCCATCCAAAGCCATGGGAATCCTATTTTGTCCATGTTAAGCACAAAAAGCACAGCCAGCCATGTTGTACTTGTTCAGTTTGCGTTGCATTAATTCAAAGTTTTTGCCCCAGACCTCAGCCCGGTGAGCTCAGGTCCATCTTCATGAACAGTCATCCTCACTAAACAGGTGCCAGTCACTATCCCAGCATCTCAGCCCAGACACCACTGATAAATACCCTCACACACTAACAAAAAAGAGCTTGTGGTGCTTGCATGAACCAGCAAGGGAAATTAGAGGGTGAGAAGGAAGCTGAAGTCAGATTTCCTTAGCATTTCAGTATGAAAAGTACATCTGTGCGTTAGGGGCTACAGAAACATAGTTCTAGCCCCGAGAAAAACTGCTTTGAATAATCATCTCTTGCCCATAGTCCTTCACTACAATTCAAAATAAAGTCTCCTACCATGACCTGCCCTCTCTCTTCCCATGATTTGCTCTAGAACTTGTTTCCACTTATTTAATCTCCCTTCTAGGCACAGCTCCTATGCCCTTGCTCAGAGAGCACTGCATACAGGGATGCAGAGTGCCTCCCCAGTTTTACTCACAGGCTACCTTGGATTGTTTTTTATCTTCTAATCAAAAAAATGCAGTGAGCTGGGTCAAAAATCCTACAGAATATACTGGCACAATGTAGTCTTATGAAAAGTTCAGCCAAATCAGAAATATATTTATCACGAGGTAACTGATTTCAGATCACAGCATACCATGGCTAAGGGTACTTCTGAACCCATGGCTAAACAACACCCAGCCATAAGCCACCAGTAAGTGCCAATTCTACTCCAGAAAGTTTATCATTATATTAGCCATGGCAGAAATGCTTTTAAAAAAAATAAACCAAAAGACTATTAGGTGAAAGTCTTCTGCACTAAAAGCTTTACTGCTCAATAAAACTAACAATAAATTAAAGCTGGCCATGTAAATAAACAAGATGTGGGTTGATCTGATTTTGCACTTTGCTGAAAGTGATGTTTAGTCAATTCAAAGTCTACAGAAATATTTATTGTGAGAACTAATATTTACAATTAGAGCTTTCTCCCCCCAAACAGATACTCTTTTGTGAAGAATACTTTTTCAACCTGAGCTGAAAGCATGCGTTCTGATCATGAGTTTTCACTTGAGATGAAATGCTGAAGTGAAGAAGGGTTAAGAAAGTTGTCTTAATTCTGCACAAGAAATCTTTAGTCTTTGGTCTGCTACCTTTCTGTGGAGAAAGGCAATATGAGACGTGTTCAGGTTGCACTTTATTAAAAGCATACTAATATACATCATTTGCTTTACTTGAAAATGTTTCTTGAAAGCACAATGCATTTCAATTTTATTTTACAAAATACATGTACTCAGAATTTACTATAAATTAATGTAAGCATTACATTAAAACAAACTTCATAAGCCATGACATTAACAAGGTCACTTAAAGTCTATATATTATTAGATGAGTTAATTACATACAATAACACAAGGACTAGATAAAAGCTATAGAAGAACAGGAAAAATACATTCAGAAAGTTTCAACACTGATACAATTTCTTATGCATTAGTAATTGGCTACAGAGAGGTACATTTAATAGTAATAACTGACGATTTCCAGGAAGTAATTCTTATGCCTGGAAAACCAGGATTCGCTTGAGGTGTTTCAAGTCCTCTGTTGACCACCAAGTAGACCCCATGCTTACCAAAGGTGGCTTTTGAAGGAAATTGATGGAAAAGTCAAGACCACAGGTGCACAACAGCCACTCTCCCCTTCTTCAGGGACCCGCCTCCTTTCCCACTTGCTGCACATACCACTGCATTTTTCTCCAGGCACAGCTACACATTATGGGGACAGGAAATCCTCTTCTCCACTCCTTGCTCTACCACCCACATCTGGGCAGTTTATTTCTCCTGCTGGTGTGACTCCCCCCAGGGCTGTCCCCCTGCATTGTGACATCTGCCCATCATTCTGTGATGGATGCTGCCCTGGGTGACCTCAATCCCATCCCACACAGGTGCCTTTCAGCAGACTTGTTAGGGACACTGCCATGGCCAGGACATCTCACCTCACCTCATGGGGGTATTTCTGACAGACCACAGCCATGCATGGGCAGTCCTGAAATCACTCTGCAGAAGACTTCTCACTAGAGAAGCTGAAGCCATATGCAGAAGACAGCTCTCAGGTCTCTAGTATATACATCTGTTCCCTCCTGTGTTGAGGAAAAGCTGGACTCTACACTGATTCTTCTGTCGATCATCCCTCATTGAACACCTTCAACAATGCAGCACCTCAGGAAACTCACAATTTAGTGAGTCCCATGAGTCACAGATCAGTGAGAACCTCCCTAGCATTCCTGCTGCTTCACTCCTCCATGCCTGGCAAGGAGGAGCAAGTGCTGCACCTGATCTGCTCCCACCCTCATTTTTCCATTGAATTTGAGGATGCTGGGAAAAAAGTATTTTCTTACTGTGCAGTCTTACAGTTGGCCTGGCTGAAAGTATCATTTTTGTCATAAGACGCTTGAAAAAAGTGATGGCTCTTTGTCAGGAGTAATTCTTAAGCAAGGCTTCTGTGACACGGCTGGTGGTGCAGGTGTGGGGAAGAATCAGGACCGCAGTCTTTAAGGATTTCACTAGGATTAATATTCAACTAAAAGTTAAAAAGGTAGATTACATTTTAGCAGAGTAAAGTTTAGAGACTCAGTAAGTGCAGGTGGAAATTCAATACAAGCCAGGGAGAGAAAGGACACAGGAAATAGGTGTTCGAAGAAATTAATGTATGCCCAAGGGTTACGCACAACACCTCACAGTAATTGCACAAGGAATGTTCAAGTTGTTTTTTTGTATTTTATTTTTAAAGCCAGTGTGAAGGAACAGAAGTGTAAAAGTAATCAACAATGGGGGAAAGAGGCAGACACGAGTTATAAAACATCAAATACTGAACACGGTTGGAACAATTGCATAATGAAGTTGAAAGCATAAAAAGTGATAAGAAAAGCAACAGAAGCAAATGAAAGGAATCCTTAAGGGGAGGTAAGATAAAATTAGAACAGCTTTTGGGTACAGTGCAGAAGGAAGGGGCTGGAAGAGCAGACCAGGTATCTGCCAGAGCTAAGTAAGTGCAAGATACTATGCAAAGGAAAGACCACATTAAGACCGACTTATTGCTTTATGTTTTGGAAAGTGCCTAAAATTTAAGCTTCCTCACAGGAGAAGACAGTGCAGAAAAGGCACCATATTTTCTGTACTGCTGTTTATTAATATCCTAAGGAACCATCCAGGCAGCATGATGGCTGCTGGGCAGATGCCTTCAATGAGCTCATCTGCTCCTGGGTAAATACATCAGACAAACATCCTTCTGCCAAGGTCTCCCAACCTCCGTGTGCTCAGGCAGCCGTAACCATCCAGTGGGCACAAACAGGGCTGCTGGAACCAGGGCATCCTACACCAAGGCAGAAGTTGTCCTCAGAAAGCCCTAACACAGAACAGGCTCCAAAGCAACATCCACTAGAGATATTGTGGGTTAGCCCCCTCAGAAGGTTGCAACCAGACTGCCCTGCCAGCCTGTGGTGGCACTAGGAGTCAGGCACTCCCTGGTGGTTTTTCTTAAGCACTGGAATCCCTTAACCACAGGTCAGCTCTCACAGGAAGGCCAAGCACTTGCTGTCAGATAGAACTCTAAAATTCAAAGAACCACAAAGAAAAGGATTAAACACTTCAAAAATCTATTCCCAAGCCTTGGATCTCCAAATCATTAACTTGATTAGAAAGGTATGCATGATCCTAACAACAAGAAACAGTTGACATTTTATGTTAACATCACTAAAGTTCCTCTGACAGAAGAGCTCAAAACCCAAGGACCAACACAGATGACATTATAGGTCTTATTTCCCACATCCCAGGGGACAACATGCACTTAATTACCTGCAGTACAGACACTGGCCATGTTTTTTTCCTTTGGACCTTCCAATTTGAAGCACTCTGCTGCCAGAGCCCACATGGAAGCTCACTGAGAAAGCAGGCAAGCTCACGCACATGCTTCCCCAGCCCAGCAAGGGACACCTCTGCTTCTGCCCCACAAAGGTAATCCCATCACCTGGCGCCTACATTCAGCTGCACCCCAACCACAGCAGAGTTTTACCTTGTTTTCTTTCCAATAACTGGATCTGGAAACATGCTAGCCAGTGCCAGGCTTTACCTGGAGGGACAGATGCTCAGCAAGCTCCAGTGGTTACTCCCAGGTACGATACCTGCTCTGCTGCTCCTCCAGCACAAAACAGCTTGGACACAGCAGCTGTTCCCAGTATGGTTATAACAAAACTTTTTCATTCTCTGCCCATAACATAAGAAACATTCACCACACAAGCTTGCTGCTAGGCATGTAGGACAAACTAGCATTTGTTTACTAAATTGCCTGAGTTACACTTTAACCTTGGACTTTAAAAAAAAAAAGAAAAAAGAAACATCCTCATTTTGGTATGTCTCAGCTTTACAAGTATTTCAAGAGTATTTCAGTAGCTAAGAAGAACCTTAAAGTGGTGACAGATCTCCTACCACAGTAATCTTACTGAAGATGGAAAGACTGCAGATATTTTATCATATATACAGCTTGCTTTTTATTTTTCATAAATGCCTCATCTGACAGCTCTGTAACTTCCCTCCTGCCGCCACTAGAGGGAGAAGCCTATTCCTGGGATCTCATGGCTCCTAGGCTATTTTTGGAATAGATTCAGAAATATTTGTTATATGGAAAAACGTTTGTCCCTGTGTGATAAGCATGGATAACACAATAGAGAGCCTCTAAAAATAGAGTGGAATAAATATTTCACCCCCTTCCCTCAAATAAACTCAAATTACAATCCTCAAACCTTGCAAATTTAAACACTGCTGCAATTGTTCCTCTTTGCTGGTGATACAAATCCTGCTACTGTGTTTACTCCCATTGCATCCAGGGCAGGGAAGGCAAAACAGGAAGGAAGAGTACTGGGTTCCTATCAATATAGGAACAAAGGGTGTTTTCTAGTGGGTTAAACTAATTCTGATTTTAATAAAATCTACTAGCTGTATGGAAAATTGGAAATCCATTCTGGACTGAAAAATCCTAAAGTAACATTAAATAAACCAAAAATTCTGAAATTCTGGATTTGCATACTCCATTTTCTCATTCTAACACAACTGAAAGACATTGATGAATACTTATATTTATTATACTCAAACTAGTAACAGATGAATTTGTTAAGTATTTATAGCAGTGACAAAGTCATTCCACTGGTATAGAAATTTTCTTCATAAAACGCTTTCAACCACTGTTACTAAAGCTGCATCCAGTGAAAACCACCCTCCCCTACCCATGCAGTCTCAGCCTTGCTGAGTAACCATTGAATGAGTTTTCAAATATGAGCAGCAGTGAGTAACCAGACCTGGCTTCATGATACAGAACAAGCGAGTCTTAGATGAAAGAGAGCCACTTTCCCAGGCAGAAGGCAGTTTGCAGACTCAAGCCATGACCACATTCATGGCTTGAGTCCGCAAACTCAAGGAGGAACAGCACCACTGACCATTAAGTTCATGCAGGATGAAGCCCGGAGTACCTTAGATATAGCTGAACTGCAGATGCAAACTACCACATTGCTAGAGAAAAAGGATCTTATCCTAAAATGTTCCCCCACCATTCAGCCTACAGCCTGCCTCTCCTCACCATGTGAGGGAATAGGTAAGCCTTGTTATTCTAACTGCCATACAAATTATCAAAAAAAGTGAGAGCTGAACAAGTTAACCAAATACTTCCAGCTGTAAAGGCTAGAACTGAAGCATGGAGGGGGGGAGCACATCCCATTCCCCCCAGCATCAGCTGCACACCTGGGGAGCAAAAGCATCAAGTAAAACAAGCTTTTCTTCTCCCACTGCTTTACTTGGTGTTTTTTCAGAGCAGCTGCAATACCTCCCTCACTGGATGTGAGGTCACTTTAGCACTGTTTCTGTAAAGAGGCTGGAAGATAAAATTGTTGTTAGAAGTTTTAGCTCATGACCCATCATGTCTACAGTATTTTTGTTGTTTTCATCGCTGTGAGGATGGTGTTTGATTTCTGGATTTAAAAGCTGCAGTTATCTTTGTTCCAGCCAAGTGATTTTCTTCTCCTGCAATGATTTCATATCAGAAAGCTTAAGACAACACTCCAGATTCTCCCCTTTTGTGTTGATGTGCATATATACAAGCACATATATTATATGAAAGTTTACTGTGGAATGTCTTTTCTGAAAGGATTTCCACCACCCTTACAAAGTCACAGCATATGAAGCACTTATGCCACTCAAACATTTCCTTTAAATGCAAAGTTTTGTCAAAATCTGCTCTGAACCAGCTCCACAATATGTGCTTCATATAACCCTGAATTGCAGGTTAGGCTACATTTTAAGTATGAAATATTAAGTGAGATCATAACAGCTAAATCACCGCGTTGTCACTCCAACACTAACCCAGGTTGGCAGAGCTCACGCTCA
Organism: Aythya fuligula; assembly: GCF_009819795.1. NCBI lineage: Eukaryota > Metazoa > Chordata > Aves > Anseriformes > Anatidae > Aythya > Aythya fuligula. The sequence continues at coordinate 19,061,859 of NC_045571.1, read as the reverse complement.
GTGATGTCACCAGCTCTACCTTGCTGCAGTTGTGAGCAGAGCCCAGCTCGCATAAATTAGTTTCCATCAGTGCAAAGTATTAACATCTTATTTTTAGCTTGGATCACACTTCAGATTATCAGTTGCTTCTTCATGTTTTAAAAATTAATATCAGCGAGTTAAGTGGCAGGTTAAAACATGCTTCAGAGGGAAACAGCAGAAGCATGGCCAGCACAGGGGAAGACGAAGGGATGAAGACAAAGCACCATCCACCTTGCAGGTCAGAAAGACTACCAAAGCCTCACCCTGAAATAGCAAGGACAGGTGTAGGATAGATTTCACCACCCTTCCACACATTAAACACAGTCCTACTTCACATCAGCTCCCACTGAAATAAATAACTCAAGATCTATGCAACATAAATAACAGCAGAGCAGTTTAAAAAAATCTGTCTTCTAAAAATAGCTTCCTTTGGCTAAATTGTTCCTTTACGGCTTTCCTTGGGAAAGCAGTGATGAACAGAATACTGATTGTGAATCACTAACAGAAACTGCCTCAAGAGCATCATTGGGAAACATTTCTCCCAGACCTTCCTGCTTTGTGAAAGGGGAGGTGGTTTCTGTTTCCTTTTGCAAGTCTGGGGCAGTGACTGCCCCCTCCATACTCCTCTTCATCCACTCAGGTCTCAAAGTCTCTTCTAAATGACATGCACCTCTGCTCAAAATGCTGCTCTCAGGCTGGCTGAGCTTTGTAGCTCCATGGGAAACCCAGCACATCCCCAGCACTTGCTGTGGTCTTGCAGGGAAGTGCTGATAGGACCCAGAGATAGCCATAAGGACCCAGCTAACCAGTCATGTATGGTCCTTCACTGGGTCCTCTCTCAGCTGAGAATTGTAACCACTGCATTTGTGACATCACAACCAGGACTCTGCTGAGGAACAGCCATCCTCATCATGCTCTGTCTCCAGAGCAAGGCTGTGTGGATGAAATGAAGCTCTCCTGACACTATCAGAGTCAGACACAACCACAATGAGTGCACACAAATAGGATCTACACCACTGTTTTGAGACCTTTCCATGGTTTGCCCCAAAAGGAGATACTTACAAGTCAGTTTACATCTTAAAAAGAGTAGTTGAAATCTGATTCAAAACATATTTGAAAGGAGACCATGTTGTCCTCTCCTGCCATGGAGGATTGCTATGCTGTTGGGACTTTGGACAGGTGCTGCAAGGTCATGGAAGGCTTACCTTTCTGTGCAATGTCCTGAACTCGTCTGGAGAAAGAGCTTGGACAACCAGAAATCATTGCAGCATGGGACAATAGGTTGTTCTGAATTCCCTGAAGCATACTGATAAGAAAAAAAAAAAGCATCTGCACTTGTGGTGCTTGAGCTATATAGGACATTAGAGGGGAATGACAGGAGTCAAACGCTGTGCTAAGCATACGCTTATAGCCAAATAAATGGACAAAAGGTCAAATCAAAGACTATCCACATTCTAGGTTTATTTCAGGACCCCTTCTTCTATCACTGCTAGGGGAGCCACAGCCCTTTCAGAAACAAGCTGTTCCTGCTATTGCTGGCTTTGGACAAAAAGCATACTGCTGCTAACCTCTTACATAAAGTGAACAGACAAACAGCTGAATTGCTGACCCCTAATGGCCTTTTCCCTAGGATTTGTGGGTTTGCACAAAGAAGCCAACATTTTACATGCAGTCCTTGATGGAGTTTGGAATTGTGCAGCAAGACTGTTTGGAGTACACACTCTTAACCCAATTGTTTGTGTACAATGTTCCTCCACACTGATGCCAAACACTGTAGGTCTCAGGGTTATTTTTTAAGCTGCTTGGTCATAGACAAGTTTGAAACCCTGCCTATACCTCTACTGCCATCAACACTGTTACAAGTACAAGCAGCAGACAGGGAAGCCCCTCTGTGATGATCCTTCCTCCTTTTTTCAGCTGAGCACTTGAGCCCCGCAGATCTGAGCACCCCTGTTATTACATGCTTGTCTATGAGTGTGCAAATTTGCTGAATGTTTCTTGCATTTGCCCAGTCAGAAATACACATCAGCTTTATTCTATTAGTGGGAGGTGTTTAGCAAGATAAGTCAGCTCAGCCTGAGCTTTGAATAATTCTCTTCATCATTACTTACAAATTGATTAAGTGATTACTTTTATATATATATATATATATATGTACTTCTGTTAATTGGCAACAGAACTAAAGATAGGTAAGTACCATTTTCCTTTATGAATGGAGCCCACTTGCATAACATGTCTGCCTGTAGAAAAGCAGCACATTCGCACTGAAGCACAGCCTAAGCTGAGTTACTCTGCTGCAGCAAACCTCCTCTCCTCCAACCCCACCAGCTCCAGGAGCCTGGCCCCACAAGATCCGTTCAGGCTACTCGGAGATGATGGTGGAAGCACACACTGCAGCAGAATGTTTCACAAGCCACAAGAAACCTGTTCCAACATGAATTTTTTCAAGCATCTCTAAATCATCAAGCCTCGCACCTCAGAGCATATGACTGTGCAAGCAATCCAGTAGTCACACTGGTATATTTACACAAACATGAAACAAGCTAAGGATGAAAGCACGAAGCACTACAATGCTCCAATTCAACAATAACAAAACAGCATTCAGGCATAACAGCAGGCACAAAAATCACCATTGTACGTTTGGTTTCCAATCGTTCTGGCTCTGAGCTACTAAGAACAGCAGCACGTGTTATTCTGTACTCTCTAACCACACTAAATCCCACCTTTGCATTTTTGTTTTAAATCAGAGACATACTAATTGTTGTGAATGCACGAAGTATTACCTGGGATAACACTTCAAATGCAAATTAAGGGCTCTGTAAAATTATTGTAACACAAGAGTACCATGGTTTATTAACAGCAGATTTGCAAGGTTAATTTTCAATTATGTATTTCTTATTAGTTTCCTAGCTGTCTTGCTATTATTAAATTTAAAGAGGAAGATACTTTCAATGTGTCCAGCTTCTGTGGCATTATTACTGATAATTATTCCTATTTTCCAATTTGTGTTACTCTCGTGTCTTGCAAAATTTGTAATTAATGAGCAAATAATTATAGCAGCACTTACTAGAGCTGCTTTAGTTAAAGCTGTGTCAGCTTTTGCATTAGGATCCCCATTTTTCAAGGGTTTATAACTCAAGCATAAAAATTCACTCTGGGCAGAGTCTTGTCATAAGAGCTGTCTGCTGAGCATGATTTTTTGTTTTTAAATGTTTCTAAGCAGCATTATCTGGCTCCTTTGAATACACACACTCTAAAGAAAAAAACCTTAAACTTCCAAGGCCATGAAGTTTATGGCTCTCCATTTTTCTATGATCTAATGTCTCTGAAACAAAGATATAACATTTCAAGGTGACCAAAACCAGGTTTTAAACACCTGATGGTCATTAGCCTCACAAAATAGAGAGCTTGACATTCAGGGATGTTTATGCTGATCCCAACCAGCTAAGCATTCATGCACATACTCAATTAAAGCACATGAGTGGCCCTTAGGAGTCAACAGGGCTGTCCATGCTCTCAGAGATGCACATGCATTCACCACCCTGATTCAGCAAAAACAAAGCATTGCTTTTGATGAAAGTTTTAGGCTATTCCTATTCACTGCAAGCCATTGCCCCCACACTTTGGAAAACTGAGCATCACAGGGTTCAGTTCTTAAGACTCTGAGAGCCCAGTGTCCCTTAAATCCCTCATGGTTTGCTATCCACAGGAAACTGAAAGCACCCATTCATCACTGCCTGGCTTTCTGCACACCTCCTCCTGCAAAGTCTTGGAGCAATCACCCAGCTCCTGGGCTCTGGGAAGCTACTTTTGGAGCAGTTTGACTTGAATGCCAGCTTTAATTAAAGCAACATCACACTGTAATTCAACAAACAGGGAATATCAGTAAGTCAGCAGTGCACGCATATCAGAATTATTTAAACTCCAAAGAGCAGCGTGGATTAAAATGCTTCCATCAGGAAGAATAAAATAGTTACTATGAAATGTAGCCAAAGACAAGACAAAAACAGAATGATGAGACTTAGCTGTACCAGCAACAGCAGGTCATGGAAAGCAGCATTGGTCCTCTTGCAACTTCAGACAAGTTAGCTCTTAATCTTCCTCAACGAAACAGCAGCCTGTGCCCTCAGAGCACTTTTTATTCACTTCCTTTAACCAGTGTCAGCTGAGGATGCTCACACCCTTGTTCTGTATAATTATCTGCTCATGGGTGAGTTATTTGCTGCTGAGGGGAGCACATTGCTTACTCCATGGGGCAGCTTTGCGGTGGGGTGCTGGGGCAGCACTGGGCAGGAGCTCTTCTTCTTCCCCAGGTGTGCAGGGAAGCCTTTGGCTACGCTGACCAAGGGGATGTGGCTACCCATTCTCCTTGGGGTCCTTCTTATGACTGTTCTTTATAAGCCCATGCAACCATTAAGATATCCACCAGTAATTTGCTGATATCTTTATTTCTGTAAAGCACGCATGCAAAGCACGGCCCAACTATGATATTTTTATTCTATAATAAAATCTTGCCCTATGAGCCAACTGTTCCTCCTATTAAGTGCCTGTCTATCTTTTATGTAAATATTTTCTCTTCCTGACCTAGTGTCATGAGCTTCCCCAGTTAAGATTAGTTTGCTAAATCTAGTCGGAGGAATCTATATGCGCCGATATTCCCTAGTTGCTGATGGCCTCACATTTTGACTGTAACCATGGTGCTGCTGGATTTATCATGGCTGCATGGCACAATGTGTATCTCATTATTCTTTCCTGGCAGCTTTGTATAGCTTTTATTTAGCTGTAAAAATAATTTACATTTCTTGAGCATCTGAATTAAAGATAAAATAGAACTATGACATCGAGGGCTGGAGATTTTATGCAAATTTATTTATAAAAATAAATCACATTTAGAATACAAAATTACACAAATGTCTTCTACAAATCACCCATCTCTTTAAAAAAGTTAAGTCTTTCTTTTTTAAGAACGATGCCTTAACACATTATCTATAGAGTTGCGATGTGAACGGAAATGCAGTAGAAAATCCGAAGTGAAATTCAGGTAGCCTGAGCTACAGCGGTTATGTGACAAGGAATTTTTTTTGCTTCTGCATCACTGACCTGAAATTGCTGCAGGTCACCAGTCCGTGGCACCCTCCATCAGCTGCTCCCGGCCTGGGATGAAATTCTGGCTCCACTAAAGTCAGTTGCAAGCTCTGGGTTGACTTTACCGGGGCCATGATGTTCAGCTACAGGAGGTGAATAGCAACACCACGCGTCCATCTCACAGTGACCACATACGCATGTCACAAACACAGCCCAAGTGCATGGACTGTTTGGCACCTGCTCTGAAAGCCACATTATTCAAATGTTCTGAAATAATATTTCTGGGAACTTACACCTAATTCAATACACCCAAATATCAGAAATCTGGGTATTTTTAATTGTCTTTTGTGATTTTGGAAGGGTATAGAATTTATTTTAATAGTGTGGTACAAGTGATGGCTGTTTTCCCTTCTATGAAGCTACTGTAAGCATGGAATTGAACAGTAGCTATTTTGATATCATAATGGTCATAAATTTTGAATACAAATATTTCTTCATTAAATTTCTTTTAATGTTTATCTTTTGGCACCTTCTTTCTGCTCTAGGCTCAGGCCTTCCCTTTTAACCCCTTCTGGTGCTTTGTTACTTTAACATTTCTCCTCTCACACAAGATCTCTGCTTTATATTCATGAAAAAAACACACAATAGTTGTTTTCTTGACTTTCCAATGAAAGAATCAATATGTAGTGTAAGCTTTGATCAACACTTTTATTATGAGATCTCTTTTACATGGTGGCAGCAGTATCCAAACCGTATCAGAAATCTCTACGCTTCTATCCCTCTGCCACGCTGAATTCTTCACTGAATTCTTCACTCCCCATTGCACTTCATGAAAAAAAAAAAAAAAAAAAAAAAAAAAAAAAAAAAAAGGTAGGAGAACTGTTTCCTAAAGAAAAACAAAGGTATACAAATATTAACTGGCAGTAGACATACAACAAATCCCATACATTTCCATTATACAAAGGTGCTCCTGCAAAGACGGGACAGCCCCATTGTCAGGACAGGGCTGGTGGCAGGCACATCAGTACCTTCACCCCCATCTAGGAGCAGGCACCAAGGCATGGCTGCTGATTTGGTGACCCTGCTCTCCTGTGCCTGTCACAGTGCAGACACTTACAGGAGTGTCCTCGCAGGGAACAAACGCTGCACGCAGTGGCTCTGCTGAAGGCTGAGTGCTGCAGGCAATGCCGCGCTCCTCCTTTAGCTCTCCTTCCACGTGGAGGCCAAATACAGCTCTCGAATCAAAAACGACACAGAAAATGACTTCCTCTTTAGTCAGAAAGCAGCTCTGCAGGGTGTTCACTATGCTGAACCTGTGTAATCCACACCACCCAAATTTCTGAGCCTCTGTCCATCATGGTAGCTATAAAAGCATCTGCACTGTATTTTGATTTTGTATTTGATTTGTATTTTGACTTGCAGAGCACTTGCAGACAAAGTCAGCTGTCCTCTCAGAAATACTAGAATGGTTATTTAAGCATTTCATGCTAATTGTCTAACTGTTATACAGCTGAACTTTCCCAATCATTATGTACCCGTGGGAAGTCCAGCTGTCTCACGAGGAGTTTGGATGCTGTGCTCCCCAGCAGAAGACCCACAGGGTCTTCTCACAGTTAGAGGGAGATGTTGGTTCCACTGTAATTTATAAGGACTTAGTAAGACTGAATATCTCAGCTCACCCCATGACTGTTATTACACATGCTATTCTTATAGAGGCATCTTTACTGGCTTGTAAAAAACGATACCTCAGCGGCACAGTCAGTGATAGATTTGGGAGCACAAGGAATACAGGCTCAGGTAGATTTTTCCTCTCAAATTATGACAAACATCACATATTTTAAAACTGTTGTTTTGAGCTTCACCTTCTGAGAAAACATACAGACCTGCACAGGGAAGAAATCCCAACTTCACAGTAGAAAAGATTCACAAAATAACCCTCTGAAATTTAGCAGGTTGGAAACTTTCTGTGGGTGTTTTTAACAGCCCCATGAAATGTTTTAAAGGAAACATAATTCTCTGTTAAGTCCCATGGAGCAACACAAACCACAAGTAGAATGGGTATTCCTTCCAATATATCCTGCTGGAAGAACACTGAGGGGAACTTCTCATTCTCTACATTTTGTTTATCACCTGCACAGTACCTTTCCTAGTCGGTTCTTGGTTCATCAGTAAATGCAGAAGTACTGGGGGTAGAATTTAGTTGTTCTCCCCAACAGCCCGTTGATCTTGACATTGGCAGGGCAGCATGGTCGGTGCAAAGGGCAGGAGGGCGATGGCTCTTGATGTTCAGCTTCACACCCTGGCTGGAGATGGACCAACTGAACTCATCAGGGCATCCAGACCGTGGAGAAAAAAAACTGAAGAAAAAAAAATGGGGGGAAGAAAATGAAGATGTATGAATTAGAAATGTCATAATTAAGAAGAGCCAAGTTAACTGGAGACTAGTTTAACGAATACAGAGTAGTTTTACATCTCAGGAGGGAGTAATACTGCGACAACCTCAGATAGGGCCCGAGGCCCCAGCCAGCACGGAGTTTATGCGCTCAACTCCCACTGCAGACAATTGGATTTAAGCACATGTTTAAGTACAGGGCTGAGCAGGGACGGTTTGCAAGATCTCTATAAAAGCCCAACCTTCCATTCTCCCAAACCATATGGGTTTGACTTCCCATATGGAGTGACAAAATAAAAATATATTCTAAAAATAGCTTTCAAAAATGCACTGGCTGAAGGCTGCTTCCTGTGCTACAATTTGATTAGCCTTGTGTTTTATTTCTTCAGCAGTGATTTCAATTTATCTCTGATTTGGAGCATGAAAAGCTGCTTTTATAGTTGTAAGCAGAGGAGAAAAAGGCATCCGGAAAGCAAATATAGAGAGCTCTTCTGGCTTTATAGGAGCCGCAGGAACAAGCAAAATGATTTTAGAGCAGCAAAAAAACAAAGTGATGGTGGGAGATGATCTATCTTTGCAGCCTGTATTTAACTTCCCTGTCAGCCTCTCCGCCAGCGTGGAACATTACACATTCCGTGCAGCTACAAACTAACCCGAGGGAGCCAAAAGTTGTCAGGGAAGAAATCCCCTGGGTGGCAGGGAGCAGTGCCAGCACCGCCTGGCAGCTCCTCCTGGCCACCGCGCCCTCCACGCTCCTTGATGGCATCTGATGTAAAGAAGCTGGCAAGGCAGGGGGAAAGTTGCTAAAGGTGTAAGTGTTCCCATTTGGGCTCTGCTGTAATGTGTCTTCTTAAAAATCATACCCATTAAAAATAAGAAAGATCTGGAAATGTGAAGTTCTTTGCCAAAAAGCGCAGTTCATTTAGGGTGGCATCTAAAACCTGAAACTGCTGCCTTTGGAGAAGGGGGACAGAGGGCAGCCCAGCCTTGCTAGGAGCCTCTGACCATCCAGTTCTTACCCAGAGATTCAAAATACAAGTTTCACAGCTGGGCTTAACAGGAACCATATTCTCCCCCTGCGTGGGAGGACAGCTGGGGACAGGCAGCATGGCACAAAGAGGTGACATCCAGCTGGTGTCCCCCAGCTGTGGCCAGACCTTGGTGAGACGAAGGGCTGGTGAGGCTGGGTGGGGTTTTCATGTGTTTGCTTTGAGAGTGGTTCAGGGAGGTGCTGTGAGATGCTGGTGGCTGGGAAATTCATGCCCGGGGCTGCTCCAGTGGAAATATTTGTGTAGACAACAGTCGTTTGTTATTCTTTATTACTCCGCACCACACAGGTATGCCCAAATGAAAGCCATCCTTCCTGCTTCCAAGAAGATGCCCACACACTCTTATTTCAAGGCAAGGCAACTGCTCTGGATAGAGGCATCCATTTCTCCTCAGTTGTGTCTTTTGCCAAAGTAAGTAGACATGTAGATAGATAGAAGACATTAAAAATAATTGCAGCCAACTTTCAAGGAAGTCAGGGCATCATTAGGTCTTGTTTTTCCAGCATTTCAGTTTTCCCACACTCATGAGCTTGCTTGTTTTTATGCAAATAGTAAGTGTGGGTTTTCTCTGGGCTTCCGATGCTGCTTTAATAATGTACTGAGAGAGGTTTATGTCCTCTCTAGCCTAATATTTGTTGCTAAAACTGATGGCCAAGACCTCCAGACCAGGCACTGGCCAGGCTCTCAGACTACATCCTCTTCCTCCTCCTCCCTCCCAGGGTGCAGGTCCCAGCTGCAGCTCCGGGTGGCAGTCCCAGCACCAGCAGCTGTGACAGTTTGAAATTAAGTCTTTTTTTTTTTTTTTTCCTCTCCAGTTTATTAAAGCTTTAGAAATGCCTTTTTGCAATATGAGCAAGGCTCTGCATTTACCTTTAAAAGAGACTTCTATAATATCTAAGAGATATTAAAGCCCAAAGAAGGAAAATAAAAGAATAGCAAGAGTGGGAAGAAGCAGAGCTGTAAAGCCTTGGAAGAGAAAGGATTAGAAGACAGCTTTTCTCTAAAGATTTTATATAGAAAGAAAAAAAAAAAAAACACTTTGGAAACAATTATTTACAAGGTTCAAAGCATTTGACACCATTTGCTTTGGTATGATAAGGGGCTACAACAACATCCATAATCACAAGGAGTTAGCCAAACTACTTCTGTCAGCAAAAGTAATCTTACAAAAAGTATATTTCTTCCAGGAAGAATACTTTGCTAGCTTAAAAATCATTTTTACATTGCTAATAAGTCGCTTACCAGTAGATTTTAAGTGCCTCTTAAGTCAGGAATATGTTTAATGCCCTGAGCACAGCCGGCAGCCTCTTCTCGGGAAAAAACACCATTGAAGTCATTGAGAATTTTGCCTGAGGAGGTTCACTGCAGGTGTTTGGTTCTGTGTTTGTAACATGCATCATTACAGAAACTTTTAATAATTGTTATACAGTGCCAATCTTCAGAAACACAATACAAGCCTATTCTGACCTTTCTCCCTTGCCGTGCATCTAGAAATGAGAGGGCATTTTCAGCACTTCAGCACCAGAGAGTAGAAAAGAGTCTGTGTGCCTGACAGCCTGGATAAGGCACACTAACCTTAGATATCTGTCCTCCACTGACCCAAAAACTATTTGAAACATCCTAAATCTGGCACCTGCGGAGCCAGGTAAACCTTTAAAGGCAATGTAAGGTCAGAAGAATTTAACTTCAGTAAAAAAGCGATGGATGAAGAGGAAGGCAATCAAAGGCCTGAGGGGTCCCACTTCTCCAAGCCCTGCAGATGAAGCATGTTTCCAGAGGAGATGCTGAAAAACACGGCTGTGCTCTCTGCCATTGAACAAAAGGAGGAACTGCATCCAGACAGAAAAAACAGGAGTGGATATGGGAGATGGATGGAGAATTAAAGGTCTTTCATGTCGCCAGAACAATCTGAACCTTGAACAATTTTCTGTGGCCCCTTCATGAATAAATACAATGAGGTCAATGATACCTGAAGGCAGCGACAAGCCTCGAGATCCCTTTGGCACCTCACCTGCACGGCGGAGAGCCAGCTGTCCTGCTGGGGTGTGCGGCTGTGTGCTGCGGGCTGTGTGAACACCAGTCCAACGCGGCCTGGGAGGGGCAAGAAAGAACCCAAAGTGATTTTACAGCCAGTGAGAACTACAGCTGGTAATGCCTGTGTGGGACAAGAAGCTGTTTTCAGGGAGATTATTGCCAAGCATTGCCAGTAGACCAAGCAGATGTGGATTTAGCAGAAAGAGGAGGGGAGATGCAGGGGAGCCGTGGCTGGCCATCAGCACCCCCCCGCACTGTGCCGCCTGATGCAGCTGAGGATGCACAGCCTTTTATCCTGTGTTTGGATCAAAGCCATGAGCTCTCCTGGGAGCAGGCTCTGCCTCTCACCGGAGGCAACCACGCTTGCTCTGTACCGCCTTCCACTGAAAGCATCAGAAACAGCTTGCCTAGGAAGGCTGCCTGGAAAACAAGTGCAGTATCTTAATTCTAATGTGCTCATTTGTGCATAACAATAATAGTAATAATAATAATAATAATAAATAAAGGAGGACCAGCTTCTAGACTTGGATGGTCTGCACAACTCTCTGATTTGTGCATAGGCAGGTCCCCGAAGAACAGGGACTGGAGGTGTGGATGGCCAGTGTGGCTATTACAGGAACGTGTCTGACAAAATTACAAACCTAAATCCTGCACCTAGAACAGAGGCTAAAGAAGTTCTTTAAATCAAGTTACCATTTTAATTTCTCACTTTTCTCAAATATTTTTTTTGTTGTTGCAAAGGCTTTGTGGTAACTCATGTCAAAGAGCTAAGTAAATATTTTCTTGCACTGTGTAGAAGATGATGTCAGACAGTGATGGAAGTGAAATACTGACTTTGTACAACTGTTTGTACCTCAGCTAGAATTGACTCATTTTGTGAGATTATAGAAAATGCATTCTGTGATCATATATGCCCCTAGAGGCCTCATGGAGGTGAGATTATGCATCTCACAATGTTATTTTATCAGGGAAAAAAAAAGAGACTAAGTAAATAAAAAATCTGCAGGATGTGACTTCATCATGCACTGTTGACATCTGCTTATATGATTTAAAGGATGTTACTATGAATATCATAGTTGCTAATGTAAATGATGAAGAAATCATAGGTCAATCATATAATAATAAATATTAGCATAGGTTTCCCAAGGCCAGAAATGGCTGAAATGGTAATTGGAACTATGATTTTACTCTTGAATTATGTGATACTGAAAACACTTTGGTCGCTGCTGCTTTCCTGGAACTGCTCCATTAAAGCCAGACAGATCCACTCTCCAATCTTTCTTATTCCAAGAAATAATGTCTCCTCTTCATCTGGACTATTTTTCTTTCACCCATCTCGCCCTGCACAATGCATGGGGCTGTGATGTTAGAGGGGTGAGCAGAGCTGCCCACTCTGAGGGTGCCCAGCACTGCCTGGCACCTCGGGCTGGGGCAGGAGACGAGGTGAACCTTGGCAAAGCCTCCTCACTGTGCTGCAGGCTGGGAGCACGCCGCTAACCTCATAGTCAGCAGCCAGCCACTTCCTGCTTAAACATCCAAATAAAGTGCTCTCAAAGTGCATTAATGTGATAACCGGTGTATTAAATTTGATGAAAGGCCGGTCCAAACAATATGGTTTAAATTGACGAACACCTGAAACTCATGGCACTATTTATGACACCGCTGAATTACTCTGGACATGCAGAAGACACACAGGCACGCAAAAACCCTGTGGCTGCAGCTTTAGCATAATTCATACAGGAGTTATCTGGCAACACCTTGTGCTGCAGAGCATCACCCCAGCCAGCCTGACACCGCAGAGCAGAGGCTTTCTTGGTTCTTAGCCCAAAGCCGAGGATAAAGCCAAAAGCTTGCTCTTAAGCTGGGAGGTGCTGGTTTGGAAGTAATGCTGCCTCGAGCCCTGGGGCCAGCCTGAGACCTTCCCTCTGCTGTGCAGCAGCTGGGGACCCCATCAGCCCCAGCCTCCCCCCATGGCTAAAAAAAATTGGCTGCTCAGAGGGCGAGGAGGCTGAAAGCCACTTTAAAGCCCTACCTATCACTTTTCACCTGCTACCCCAGCGTCCTGCAACCCTCCCTGCGTTTAAGGCTGCATGGATTTGTCCCAGAACAGCCTGAAAGTCAGAAGCTGCTACATGAAAATATTTTAAGTAATAGCAGTTGTTGGGCAATTACTGCATTACCTGGGGATTCCTGGCAACCACTGCATACAGTAGGATTTGGAAATGCTGCTAAATCATATTTTTACAGGGAAAAATAAAAACACAATACAACCCTGTAATGCTATCTGAATAATGCTGTGCTGTTCTCCTTTAATGCTTGTAACTCCGTACTGACGGCAGCTCATGGCTGAGCAGTCATGTTCTATCCGTTGCCTAATCCCAAAACACTCCATACAAAGAAATCCGGATACTCCATGAGTATTTTAGAACAGTTACACAAAAGTCTAAAATTAGGTCATAAATTATATAATCTTGCAAGGAAACAAGAAATTTAATGACTATGCCAAACCAGAGATAAAAGCTGAGGAAGGAAATAGCATCTTCCTCATTAAATATTAAGGATCAGATCCTTCAAACATTTTCCAGTGATGAACTCTGTGGGAGTTTGGCATCTGTATTTGTGTGTATTCTATAGAATATGCTTATACATCATATACAAGTGCTAAATGTGATTTATGGAGCATCCACACAGGAAGTGTATTTATAATGCATAAAAGTATTCCATCAAGACCAGAGAAGGTGATCAGTGACAGATTCCTAAGAGGTTTAATCAGATACCGTGATGGCTTATTTCTAGTGTTGCTCCAAAAGAGTTTTTAATTATAAGGGTGCTCAGAAGGAGCAGGTAGAGGCACTCCTTTTTCACACTTAGAGGCCGCAGAGATTGCAGATGTAGAGATCAGCTTGGTGCCTTCTCAGTGGGATTCAAGAAATGCCGTGCAAGAAGAAAGATCACCAGGTTCTAACAATGGGTTTGAAAATTCCCTGCAATACTTGAATCTCTCCCCCATCTGCTACAGTGCCGTGGTCTTTCTTCTAATCTTATACAAGACACATCTGATTTGATCTATTTAAAACAGTGCTGGGGGGAGACCTTGTGCATTTTCTGTTAAAAGTTGTACCTGATTCCCCTGGACCAGTGGCCGGTGCTGATGTCCTGAGTGCGTTAATGAGATGGAATAAGAGCCTCTGATGCACTACGCCAGATAGCACTCCCACCCTTGCTGCTGTCAAAGCCCCTCTGATAACCATGTCCGTTTTTTCAAAGATTTGAGTCATTTGTGGATTGACTACATAATCCTTGTTCTGAAGCCTGGGACAACTGCTGTTGATGCCCTTGGCAAATTCTTATCCTAAAAAAAAAAAAAAAAAAAAAAAAAAAGCATGAAAAAGAGTACCAAGTAATTTCAATTCCATAAAATATATTAAATGCATCACACAGGTATGTAAATGGGAAACTCCATAACTGTAATTTGCCCATTTAGAGCCTGATCTAAAGGCTATAAAAGTTAATTTGAAATCTTTTCATTGATTTTAATGGGCTTTAGATCGGGCCCATATTATTCACTGCATATCATGTTTGTTTCAGTGCAAGACTGCATTTATCTAAAACATGAATTTGGTGGATTATAACACATACAAATCCACTACTTATTGTCCAAAGGCAAACCCTGTGAAATTTATTGAGTTTGGTTACACACGTAAAATCTAAACCACAAAAGAAAGTCTCAAATACTGATTACACTTTTAAAAAGTGAGATAAAAAATGAGGAGGCCTTCTTTTCATTATGTACTAATGCAATGTAAATGTATTTTAAGCATCATGAAATCCAAATGGAATTTCTCACAATTTCTCTTTTCTGACTGCAGTAGTTCAACAAAAAAATTACATGTAAATGATTCAAAACCTCTTGAAGAAACAGCATTTTTTTTTCTAATTTGAGCAGAAGAAAAAAATGTTTCAACCCAAGCTCAGCAAGGGATAACAGTATTGCAGTCACTGCATGGAGAATTTAGCCACTCATAATTCTAAATCCTTTTCAAACGCTTTATTGCTATAAGGTGGCTAATACCAGCCTCTACACAACAGGGCTCCCATAGCATTAACCATGAGAGATAGGCTTCCAGAAAGAAACTATAGCAAAGTAATTGTAAATCTCTAATGATGCATAAAACCAAGCTGAATTGGTCCTGAATTCTCAGCATAAAAGAAATGAACCATCAGAAGAACCAATTCTGGTGGCAGTATAACATACCCCAGTGTGGAAACTGTTTATGGTGTTTGCTGCAGTGGAAATATTCCTACTAATATGCAAGCAATACGAATTCATTAAAAATGCCCAAATGATGCAAGTTCTCACAATACTGTGTGCGACATTAAAAACAAATCATTAGCCAAAAGAAAACCTCATCTGTACCAAAGCAATTCACCGCCTCCTTTCTCAGTAGTAGCCAGTATTTCTGTACTACAAATTCCATGGGTTCTGTGTGTTTTGAAACCAATATGGCAAGACTTTCAGTATGGTGCTGTGCCTTGTGGCAGGAACTGTCTCACACAGCTGGACCAGCTGGGCTGGGGCCTCCAGGAGTGGCCTTCAAGTGTACAGAGCGATGGACACACGTTGGTGGGACACAGCTGGCCCTGCTGGTGGGCCACGGTAAGCCCAAAGCCTCCCATCTTCCTCGTGGGTTTAGGCAACTCCTGCTGGATAAGTATCCAATAAAACATTTAAATCTGTAATTAATGATACCATTCCATTAATTAATGATGCAATCCACAAACTGTAACAATCGACCCAGCTCATTCCCGAAACCTCAATGCGCAAGCCTGGACCCTCACCCATTAATCCATCACTGTCCAGAGGCAACATGCTCCAGAAGCAGATCAGATTGATTATCTGGGAGACCAGAAATCACTTACTTGTGCACAAATCAGGCACAGAACACGCAGAGGTTATGCACATCTCTCTTGCAGCCCTACCCAGGAGCTTCAGCATGGCCATAAACACGACTCTTTTAGAGACAAGAAGCCAGCTTTACTTTTACATCTAGAAGATCTCGGGCTTTTTTTCAAACGCTGCCAAAAGGTATTGCATGGGATGATGCTTTTCTAGCGCCAGGGCATCTGTCCACTGAGAACTAGATTGACAAGGCTGAAACTGTTGTTTTTGTTTGTTTTATCATTTCACAACTCCAAGAGCCAGACATCTGAAAGCTAGGATACATCATCGCACTGTGTCAAAATCAGCGAATGCACAGATTTGAAATCTGCATACGTGGCAAAAATAGGGCGTATCTGAAATTAATTAAAATTTCTAGGCACTACCCAGAGAACAGTATTTATCCATAATAAGCATGCATCAATGTATATCATATTTAGTGCATGCTTTTTAGCGAACCTGCAGTTTTCAAGTCTTGCGTGTAGTACTCTAAGGTTTATGAAGGACTCTAAGGCTTAGCAATAACTTTTCATTAAAAAAAAAAAAAAAAGCATTTCAAAGAATTATCTTATTAAAAATAACAACCAAATGTAACCGATTTAAAGTCACACTGAAGAGGAATGAAATGCAAGTGACCCACTGGAGCTTTCTACAGTTGCAGTTGCAACTATATGCATCGCATACTGCCTGTGCAGTATTAAAAATACCATAACCATGTACAGGTATCCTTATCCATAATCCCTGTGGAAATTATGCAAAGAAAAGGTAAACAGCTGTGTGAGAGACTTTTTTTAAAAATAGCATTGGTCTGATTCTACTGTAGTTAATGACATTTTTAACATTGATAGCAGTAAAAAAAAGTTAGGATAAAACGTGAAGAAATTAAGTTTTCCTATAAAATATCACTGTTGTGTATGTATATACATGCATATATATAACAATAAAGGAATGGAAAAAAAAAAAAAAAAAAAAAAAACTGTTGAGAGAGGGGAAAAGGTCTGCAGGAACAAGAGAAATGAACCGGTTCACACTGTTGCAAACACCATTCACATCAGCAAGGAGCTGGCACCTTGAGCATCTTTTCCTTTACTTGTGCATGAGGTGTGTCACCCTGGAAGGGTTTTTATGGCTGTTCATTTTGGAAAAAAATATCTGAACTACTTGACTCATTGCCTTACCGTTTTGCAGCAGTAAGTGCAATCTAAGATTCTCCATTTGACACCTTTACATTCAAAGGTACCTCTATTTTTTCCAATCAAATCAGACCAACTCTAATTAAATTTAAACAAGACGCTAAAGTGAGATGAATGGTTTATAGGCGCTTCATGCTTCCCTACAGTGATTAATAGATAAAGAATTCATACCTCCACCAAATTAGTTGACAAACCCTACTGTAATTTATTCCTTGTACATGATGATCTGTAAGTACAGGACACTCCTGTAGGGACTGAGCTCCAGCTCCCTCCAAATACATTTCGTGCTGGTTGGCTGCACCCACCAGGTATTTACATTCCACACATCCTGTCCTCTTAGTCAAAGTTTCTCAATCTGGTTTTCATTTTAAATCAAAGCAGCAGCGATTGTTCTTGCACAGAATGCCATTATTTGTCAGTTGGCTTTGCAATGTGGGCAGCTGCATTAGACCGTGCTATTTCTTGGTGCCCAAAGAACTGCTCTGTTGGGTTTTATTTTTCAGTTTGTTTTCCCTTATGTTGTCCTGCATATCACTCTGCTCTATAAATGAGCAGCAAAGGCAATTTTCTTTCACATATGGGTGTAATTTTGCCAGAGGCATTCATTTGTCACTTAAAAATCATGTTCTTTAATCCCCAAACTAATCCAGAACATGCCTACCTGCTTCTAAGGCAGAGAATTATAAGAGGGGAGTCCAGTGCCATGGATCAGCCAAGAATTTCTCTCAGGCTGGAGCCACACACAGGCTGGAAACGGAATTGAACTTTTGCAGATGGAACTGACTGATTATTTTTAAGGGAGTTATTTTTTAAATTCAGGTTAGGGTATGAACCAGGAGCTGGCAAGAGATGTATATGGGGTTTAATCTGACTTATCAATTACGTTACAGTTTAAATTGTGCAAGGTCAATCCAGACCCTGAGGTGGATATCCCTGTGTTGGATAAATGGAAATCAATAAATCTATTCAGAAAAACATAATTTCATTTTGATTCTAAACCAGAAATTGAGATACATTCATTTCTCCCTTACCACACCTCCCTGACTTAAATATATCCTGTGTTATATAAGTAATTGTTTTGAACCCACTCTAGGACACAGTCAGAGACATGACTCCAATAACACATTATCAGTAAAACAAAGCAAAACAGTTTCATGTCCCTGCTGCGTTTGTATATACACTCTTAAATGAGCAGATTCTCTCATTATTCACTCTGATCTGGTCATAGTATGCTTAGTCACAGCTGTCACAACAGGTGCCCAAGCGTCCCCCCTCTTTGTGGCTCTGCATTTTCTTTCTGGAGTTCATTGTCAAATTCCTCTGCTGCCTTTCTTTGGTGGCTTTGCTGTTGCCTCTAAGGTTATTCCCAGATTCAACTTTATAATTACTTCTGAAATCATCTGGGACTGGCTGACTCTGGATGCAACAACCCTTCACCTTAAGCAACAGTTCTTGGCGATTTGATGGTCTTGTCATGTGAAACCAGTTTATTCACCAGCTTTGGCCCCTCTCTTTTTGCCTGGAACTTTCTCTGTCTGCCTTAAAAATCTCCAGTGATCACTTCTAACTTCAATGTACAACAGTGTACATTGCAGAATATACATGCAGACTATGTAGCAGTTAGTGGCAGAATCCTCCACTACACTGGATTATCTCCCCTTATGCCAAACTAAAGCAGGAGTCTCCAGTGACTTCAGAGTTTCTAGATGGGGTCAGCTCCTCACCTTTGTTTCTCTCTAACATCATTCAGCAGCAGTTTGGGGAATAAAGTTTATCTGATACAACCCCATATCAAACATTTTTAGTTCTAGGAAGTTTTAGGAATCTAGTCTCTTTTGATATTAAACTATCTCCAAATAAAGAGACAATTTTAAATGATTTTTTTTTTTTTCAATTGTCTTAAAGATATATAGTGTAAGTTGAGGGCAAAATATATGCAATTCAAACTTTTATGAATTGTAGATATCAGAAGCTAGTGCCTGATTTCCAAAGTGCTATAACCCATCAGTCCCACTGAATTGCAAAAGTTGGTGAGGAAGAAACAAGACTGAAAGACAGCTATGTAACCTATATCAGTCCCTTGAAGCACTGAAAAAAATGGGCAAAAACATTAAGGCAAAAGCTTTCTACAATTTTACTTCAATAAAATTACACAAGAACAAGGAAAAAAAAAAATCTTTTGATTCACGGAACAAATAGATTCAATCCAGTACTAATACCATTTAGTTTTTCTCCCTGAAAACCCACAGTTAAGGGTTGAGACACGCATTCATATCTCAGGTTTCATCCATTTGAGACTGAAATCTTTTTCTAGCATACCCTTACAATACTGCCTTCCCTGCCCTACAGGGCAGCATAAGCAATTACAAATGCTTACAATTGAGAACAAAATATTGCAAAAATCTTTCATGTGTCTGCACCATTTTTAACGCAATTTATTAGCTGACAACTAGAAGCAGAGGCAGTGTCATATGTTCATCCAGATTTCTGTCAGTCACCTACGATTTGAAGAAGTTATCCTCTATATTATTGTACTTTACCAGCTCTTTGGACATAATAATTAACATGTTGCACTAAAATGACTTAAAATCCTACTGTTTTAAAACTGAACAGAGAATTCATCCCTCTCCTTCCTAGTCCCCTTCTTTTCCCATATTATTGTAAAAGCAAAGTAATTACACCTGGTGTGTTTGTCAGGATGTGGGGGCGTTGCTATTCCCTTCACTTTACAGCAGCACCAGTTTCACTGTCAGCACATCTCGGGACCGTCCTCAGCTCCTGGAGGATTGCAAGCCTGGTCTGAACCTTCCCAGGATGGGAAATCTCCCCAACTTTCACTTGATCGCATGCTAAACTGGAATGGGAGCGGCAAATCTGCCTTGCTACAGTGCGAGTCTGACTGACTACAGTTACACACTGATCTTAACCAAAACATAAATCTGCAACAGATAAAAGGAAATAAATTGGGATGAGCAGAGACTGGGTGTGCAGAGAGAAAACCAAACACAAACTGAGAGCCAGTGTACTGCAAAACCAGGACTGCAAAGAAAGTAAAGCACATGAGCTTATTTATTTGTTTATTTTAACCTTGTTCTAATTTCTTTCGTTTATGTCTTTCTTTCTCCAGATATCATCGGACAGAACAGAAGAAGCCCTGAGGTGACAGACATTTTTTCCCTCAGTCACTTGTCTCCTGAGCTGCTGCTGATTGGCAGGCATCACTTACCAAAAGGCAACCAGATGAAATTGCTCCTGTGTGATGGAAAGCAGGAGCTTTGAATGGATTCCCAGTTTTACACGGTATTTCTATAACTGTAGAAGTTCCATGGTCCATATTATTAACCTCCTTCTATTCAAGGATCCAGAAAAGGCAGCTGTGTCAGCTACCCAACCTGAAGTTCAAGACCTTTACAGATGAGGCAACATTTTAGAGCATAATAACTATAGAAAATCCTTATCAAAGATTGTCACAGAGTTGGAATTACCAGTGGTTATCAGTCAATAATTGTTACAGTAACTGATGGGTAAGCAGTAACCCTTCACATGCAATTCTTCTGTGGGAATGAGAAAAGCAGCTGGAAAGAATTCATAACAAGAACCTTGCAGAGCTCAGAGAAATGTGGTGTATAAACAGATTATTATTTCCTGTGGATATTGATGATAAATGAACTGGATTCAGTGTGTCTAGGAAATATCACTACACTCTAAGCCAGCTGAACTCCCTGTGGCTCAAGGTAAAAAACCTCTGCTGTAACTTACAAGAACTCAGCATAAAGAAAGCACTAAATATCTGGGTCACTTGAAATAAAACAGATGAACATTCCTCTTACATACTTTTCATTTAATTAATCTTTCCCATTCATTTTCAGTGTAATGAGTCATTGATTATTGCAGGAGATGCTTTATAGGGTAAATTAATTTATAGAAGAGAAACTGTAAGAAGGGCTAAGTAGCCAGATAAATAAATAAAATGCAAAGTGTTTTGGTCACCTGGCTGAAAGTCAGCCCCGTGGGATTCCCATTTCTGAAAATCAGCTTCTCAGTGAGCACTACCAATACCCATGCTCATCTTTACCTATACCTACAGCTTTTATAAAATATGAGAAATCATTACAGAAAAAAGCAAACATAGCCAAAACTCTGTTCCTCTGCTAGAAATGTGGTTACCTACAAGGAGATGATAGCTTTACATGAGAAAACGTATTTACAAGTGGCTTTTCCATTCAATTTAAAGGAAACTTAGCCATGGTCACTCATCTCAGTGTAATAAATGATATTTCTAAAAAGAGAACAGAGCAGGAAGAACTAGATACCTACATTTATGGTTAAACAGAGAAAAGGCTGATGTTTGGAGAAGCTGGTTGTACCTGTGAAATTAATCTTTAAAAACTTTCATGGACATGGTCTAGAGCTAAATATACTACCTGGCTTTTCACAGTGCTTACAAAAAGATTAAGTGATAAGGAAAAAATAACATTGAAATAACAAACATGCTCAGAGCAAACAAAGATGGACCAGAAGCCAACCTTCTTGGCATATCTCTGGTTCTACTTTGCCTTAAGTCACAGTGGCTATTTATCAGTATATTTATGCAGAACACAGTTTACCAAGTCAGTCTGAAGCTGGCCTTCAAGAATTGCACATGGGAGAAAACTGCATTAAAGAAACAAAATAATTCTTCATGACCTTATCTCAAGACTAGTCCCATTGCGAATTAGCTTAGATCACAAAAGACTTTGCACCACTGAAAATGTTTGGGACATAGTGGGGTTATAGTTTATGATGATCTCAAACTCTCTGCATTGTTGAACTGCACAAAACCCAGGTAAATATTTTCATCATGCATGGAGCTACAGCACACATGCATGTCTTAGCTCTTTTGATGGCTTTCAACATTGAGAAGGGTTCTCATCATGCTGTCCCATCAGTCTCATTTTATTTCTGTAAGACATGCCCTTTGCTGTCCACAGCCTTGGAAACTGTGTTCCAGGTGTTTGCCAGAAACATGCCATGAACTTTCAAACAAGGAACAGTAACAACCACTTTGGCTGGTAAATTCATACCACAGAGAAAAAGAGGACTACCTGTTTTACAGCAAAATATTCATAGAACTCACAATGCATCTTAGCAGGGGCAAATCCTAAATTCAAGAAATAAATTAGTCATTCATAATATGCACTCAGATCTAGCCTGAAATGTACTATTAAGTCATTTCACACTGCAAACCCCTAAGGGCAAGAGCCACATCTTCCACTCCGGGAACGGTACAGACAGATCCAAAGCACATTGATGGTACTCACCAAGCACTAATACTATGTAATGGCCTTTCAGACCAAACTTGGAGCCCGTGGTACTGATGATCTTGGACAGCATAAGTACTGTGTGAAATCCTGCTCACAGTAATGAACAGTTACCAGGCTACGCAAAAGTTGAACTAGAAACACTAATTTGAAATACGGTACTTAAAAAATAATGTGGAGTCCTTTCACTCCCTGGAGATGTCTGGTTTCCCGAACAAATGGATGGATTATAACAAGCCATTGTGTATTATTTTCTGTTTGTCAATGACCTAGTTCCAGTGCTGTCTGTGATACTTAACTGGGAATCTAAAGCTTGGGGTAGATCTTCAGCTGGAGTAATTCAGCCCTGCTCACTGTACCAACACACAGTCGGAGGAAAGCATCTTTCAGTGAACATACAACACTCAGGAAGTTTCATTTCTTGGCTTGAATAAAATGAGAAAGAAAGATGTCCTTCCAACATCAGCAAACAGGTAAGTACAAACATATTTACAAACCTGAATTCTGGGGTGACTTCAGTGACAGAAATTTGCTTGTTTGACAACTAGCAAAGACCGAGAGGTGCATTTCTGTGATGAATGCATAAGTGCTAATTTTTGACCTGGGACTGATTACATGATGAAGTTCACATGGCTGATGGCATTAGGTTCTCTTCTTTAGTTTGTTGGATTATTACACTTAACATGAGTATGTGGTGAGAGCTTCACAGGAAGAGCTGCCTTACTATCATCATGGTAATATATTTTTTATTTTCTTAAAAACATGCATGTTGCACACTGATGATCCTTGCAGTGATTTACAAATAATGCATTTATACCTCATTTAAATCATACGTTATAATTTATAGGTTATTTTATGTTAGTGTCAATCAAAATCGGAAGCTGTATGAAAGAGCTCAGAATAGGAGAAAAAGATTTTTCATGGTAAGCTTAAATAAACTAATGATGGTATTACAAGAGCTATCACAGACAAACCTGCCATCTATTAACACAATTGTTGCTGTCTATTTAAGTGGTCCACCTCCTGCTTGTTTGTAAAAAGTTAATAATTACAGCATAACTAAACTTGTGTAAATAGACAAGTCTGCACTGGATAAAACCTACAAAACTGAGCTGCGGCTCTACCTGAATGGTTAAGAGTGAATATTGAGATTTCAGCCTTTTTTACTGCAGCATACACCAGCCCTCTGATGAAGGTATATTTGAGATTTTGTTCAGACAACTCCTCTGCGACTGTCAGGGTGACAGCAACCACCCAAAGCCCCACCCCAGCATAACCACAGGAACGGTTTTGCAATGGCGTTGCCTTTGCAGAGCACTTCAGCACTACTGTTGCTGGTTTAGCACAGACAACAGCACACACAGCACTGCAGAGGGAAGGCAGAAAATGCATGGAAAGTAATTCCCTCTTAGCTCTGTCTCACCCTGTCCTTTACAGGCTGGGAGCTCGTCATGTCTTCCAGTGGTCACCACAGCACATCCATTAAATGGTGGCAGCCCTGCTAGGTAGCCACTTGCCTTACTGTCTTCTGGAAGCTAGAATACATTCAAAACTTTTAAGTTAAGGTTGCGAGCAGAGACTGGGACAAAGCAGGAGACCCTGGCTCCTGGAGACCACAGAAAGCCAACAGCCCCTCTGTGTTCTGCACAGTGCCATGGTGGTTAAATGCCAACTCTACTTACCGCCTCCCTCATATGTAGAAGACCTCTGGCAGTTGTTGATAAACACATTTTCAAGGACTGTGTTAGACCCTAGATATTTGTACTTGTAAAACAGTTGTGCTCCAGCTAACCATAGCAGTAAGGACTGCTGGGCGCACCACCTATAGCATGTGCAAGACGCCATTTGGTCAGATTTGGCAGCGGCACTGCCCCATGGTCCTCCGTGTTGTGTAGAGTGAGTCACAGCACTAAAGCACAAGCTACCATGATGCTAAATGCTCTGTATGGTAAAGGGAGAGATGTCTGGTGTATGGAGCAATGCAGGGCTCCAGCTCAGAGACGAATCCTCACCCAGCTCATCTGAAGCTCTTTGATGAAGCACAGGGGAACAAGCTCGATGCAGTCAACACCAGCCTTCCTGCATGGAGAAACCCAGGTCCTTTGGAAGCAAATTTTTCCAATTACAAAGAGAGAAAACACCTCTCATACCTGCCCTTTGCAGCATTTTTGCTGTCTCAAACAAATTGTTGTTGATTTCCTGCAGAAAGGAGCAGTGTAGCCTGTGTGATTTAGAAATATCATCATTTGCCTTCTTCCCTACAGATGGCAAACTCTTTGGTTTCTGCCACCACTAAACATACAAATAAATCATCAAGATATGATCTGCTAACATATTCAAAATGATGTTTGGCCTCAATTTTTTTTAGCTTCAAACATCAATTTCATTTCGTAATGAATACATGCTTCATCTCATAACATTTCATTTTTCATACATTTAGCAAAATTGCTTAACTGATACATTTTTTTTCCAAAACAGCTTTATTTCTACCCTAAAAACATGCAAATCAAAGACTCACACACTTATATCATGTGCAGAATTCCCTACTGTCGGTTCAATCGCTAAATCATAAAATATTCATAATCCCTACTTTTTTTTTATATTATTTTTTATTTTTTACAAAATGAATTTTGTATCCTGACTTTTTTATGTAAATCATGTTAAGATATATGGCCAAAATTTTACCAGCCTCTCCACGTAGCTATTTCCATTTTTATTTGCTGCCCCCTCCAAAGAACAACCTCCCCACCACCCACCCATGTGCTCTGCGTGCAGGCAGCCTTATCGGGAGTGCTGGCAAGGCACATCCAGCACTCACTTCACAAGCTTAATGCCCTTTGCAATTCTTGTCTGAGCAGTTGTTAGCTGAAGACAAGAAGACTTATTTCTATTCATTCCCTGCATAATCCACCTTATGAATTTACACCTCACCTATCCGTACATTCAAGGACCCAGAAATACAAAATATTTCCTACTGTGTTTTAAACCCACATCCTCCTGGATACAAGATAAGAGCTTAATAGCTTTGACACCGCAGTGTTTTCATATTCATGCATAAGTTATGGATATAGCAACAGATCAGCACTTCTTTGTGCTTCTCATTGGCTCTGGTTCGCTGCCTTAAACTGTCTGAGTCAAGGCCACGTTTTAATGCCATAGACGCTCTATTCAAATACCAGTATGACCACATTTTAAAAGCCACCCTGTACCACTTCATTGCCGCAGATGTCCTTTACATCTGGCAAGGGCCGTTTCTCTGCATGTCAACAGTAATTCAGTTTAACAGCTGTCTCTTTTGACAAGCTTAGTGTCAGACTCTGAAATGACAGGGTGACAGTTTTCCTTTTCTTTAACAGAACGTAGTGCAAATTAACCATTTGAATGCAGGATCGCTGAACGCCCCCAGAATACAGTTTTCAGAGTGAACTGAATAGGATTTAGGAATTGTTGATATTTCAACCGGAGCTGAAAACCTGTAGGGTTTGACAAATCGAGGCACTTCTACTGTAATTGAGATCTGTACCTGAAATCTAAGTGTTCAAAGCCCAGAAAACCTTAAATTGAGATGAGATAGACATCAGAGGTAAACACTGGGAATTTGCAAACTGGTAATGATAAGTACTTTTCCTGCATTGCATAAATACACAGGAGAATTTTCTGTATATTTAGTTAAAGTGCTTGTTAATACAGCAGCTAACGGTATCGTGTGTATCAGCTTTCTAATGGCACGCTGTACACACACCATTTTCCACAAATGCCAAACGTACCAAGGCACCTCTTCCCATCATTCCTCCAGGACTAAAACTATGCCCGAGATAATTTTGCACATCTTAATGACTGAAACCTTTACCTCAAAAAACAACTTGTGGACAGTAACAAAGTGCCACCACCATTTATGAACAACCAGTAAATGCTACACAGACATCCCTTTAAACTGGTGCAAGATTGAGCTCTATGAGGCTGGCTGTATTAGGCTCTCATAAAAGTGAATAAAACAAATACAAACATTATGCTACACTTAAACTGCATATTGATGCAAGTTTTGTGGTGAGCCACTTCACTGTGTTAATGTTACACTCCAGCTGCCACAGTGAGGATGAACGATGTGTCCCTGATTTGGCAAATGCATGTCCTGCTCTCATCCTGTTGAAACCAACGGCAAACCTCAAAGCGATTGCAACGGGACTAGACTCCGGCTCGTGCAATTTGTTGTTTTAAAGAACTATGAAAACCTCTCTGCTGTTTGCTCCTGGGTAAGCAGTTACATCTAAAGCACTACAAAAACTCTGGGATGAAAGGATGATACAGAGAGACTAACATTTAAACGCCTTTAGTAATTGCTTTTGTTTGCTTATTTAGATGTCACAGTAAGTATTTGGATGTGTTACCCATTGCCATACCATCTGGGCATCTCATAATATTTAAAAAGATTCATGTCTCTTACTATCTCTAAAAGGTATGCAAATTTCTATGAGCTGAAACGGGGATTTCTCAAGAACTGTTCAGTCTCATAATACAGCTAAGGTCTTCCTCAGTATTCAGCTCTTTTTACATATAAATGGTCATGACCTGCAAAAAGAAATCACTTCCCCTCAGTCACTCTATAGCAAGGCTTCTGCTCAATTTTGGTCCTTCCTTGAGCAGTAGGAAAGATCAGAAATGAGCTAAAGCTCACCCTGGGGCTTCCATCCCAAAAACTGAGCTGCAGGAAGAGCTCTCCTCTTGCTGAGCAAGATCTGGTAAAATTAGCGGTCGACCTCAGTAAAACCTGAGTCTCCCTGCTCTGCAGGAGCTGGGACAGACATGATGATGGAGCTAAACTCCCCGGTGCCTCATTTCTCACCCGACATGCCCTGGCTTTTCATTTCCATGGCCTGGGAATTCATACATTCATAGCCAGAGGTGAGTCACTATGAAGGGAACATATTGCTAGCATTTTATTAATATACCACGAACCTAAGTCAGCTCCAAACACATATTTTTAGCACAACATCAGCCCTGGAGGAGCGTACAGGGCGCTGGGTTTGGAGGGGTAGGTTGTCATTTGTATTGCACACACACCTCAGCTATACAAAGCATATCTAATCATTTATAATACTTAACCTGACCAGAATCTATCACATGCCTGAAAAACTAATAATTCTATAACTTAAACTAAACAAAGTACTATTCAGTTGTAAATTTTATGGCTACTATCTCCACCTCTTATGAAGTGTGAAAAGAGGCTTCATATCTGTCAGTCTTTTCTCAGAAATGACTTTCGTTGATTACTTAAACTTTCGTTAAATAAGCTTTCCACAAGCTGTAAAAACAGAACACAGTGGGGAAAAAATTGGCTCTCTTTTAAAAGTGCTGTAAAGTCTCTTTTTGAATGAGTAATTAGAAATGTGTAAACTCTTTTATGGATATGTGAGAAGCACACACAAAAAATGTGACATTCCATGCAAGTATTTCTGTGTGCTATCAAATTTCATTGTATTTCACAGAGACCAAAACTATACAGACCCAAAATACACATACATCAGTGGACATGGGTTATTTGCCAAGAATGAATTTACATACAGTACAAGTAAAACATCCTAATTTAAATCTACGACAATGGATACTCACATTCTTAAAGAGAAATCAGAGTTGTTTGTCTTTCCACTCATATTTATACAGATTGCAAAGCTGTTGACAGAGCATGATTTGAGCTAGGCCTTTCCAACCGCTTACTGTTATTTTTATTGCCATTGTCAGCTATCTTTTTCATATCAAGAATGGAGCTTGGATGAAGACGCTCTGATTTTTTGAAGCCATAAACAAACAGAAGGAGACGCCACGTCACCCAGCAGCCGGGCACTGAGTGGGCAGTGGGAAAACCCAAGTCCTGCTGCTGGCCCTCATCCCCTGAAAGTCTCCCTAAAAAGCCTTATTTAAATCAATGCACTCTTCTTTGTTTCGCTCCACCCCTTGGCTGTTCTACCCCTGTACCTGGATGCTTTGTAGGACAGAGGCATGGTCATTGAGTGGGACTCATTCTGCACAAAGGGCTCCTCAGGCTGTAGGAACATATTCCAGTGCATTACTGCATAAAATCCCTACTATTCTGGAAGTTTTAGGCAACAAATAGCAAAGCAACAATCTCTCCGTTTAGAAGCAGGATGCATAGATGGGACTGAACATGCTCAGGCACCATGAGTGCCATAGCACCTAGGAGTAAAAACCTCATGGAGTGCAAATCTAGGTACTTCCGTGGTTGTCCAGGCTGTGAGCACAGATGAGCGCTCCGTCCCCAAATCAGATGATGCAGATGCAC
This sequence comes from Aythya fuligula, assembly GCF_009819795.1. Taxonomy (NCBI): domain Eukaryota; kingdom Metazoa; phylum Chordata; class Aves; order Anseriformes; family Anatidae; genus Aythya; species Aythya fuligula. The sequence continues at coordinate 19,033,548 of NC_045571.1, read as the reverse complement.
TGCAACCCCTTAGTACCTTCAGCGCATTAGGGCAATCCCTCTCCCTGCCCTTAAAACTCTCCCTTAATTCATGCTGGGAGCACAACTTGCTGTGACTTTGGACAGAGAGGCAAGTATTTTAAGGTAAACAGAAGTAAAAGAAACCTACAGGGGAGGTGGGTGATTTCCAAAAGTGCCTGTACTCCTGCCACCAGGGCAGCTCCCATGGGAGTGGCCGAGGCCCGCTGTGGACGTCGCAGGGAGAACCCCCCCTCTGAACGGGTAGGATGCTCACTTGAAAAGCCGGTGGATGCCATGCTGTGTACACGCACTGTGCACTATAAATAGTAATGTCTTCTCCGCTCCTCTCCATGGAAAAATCGGCAGGAGGGGAAATAGTCTCAAATCTGTGTCGTTTTCAAGCCAAAGAGAGCCAGGCTCATTCTCTCCTCGGTGGGGAAGCCGTAGGTGGGGGGTATGCCCCCATAACCCTGTGGAGGCTGAGCAGCCAGAGGATGAAGCGGGTTCCAGCTAATGAAGCTGGGAGGAAGAGCTGCCCCCCCGGCCCTGCCGAGCAAGGCGACAGCCGCTGCGGAGGGTTCGCCTGGCGTCGTTCTGCAGGCGGCATTAACTGCCACATGGCTCCTCGATCCCAAAAATGGCCCCGCACACAGGGAGCGCGCCCTGAAGAGCAGCTGCTCCCTGACACCGCTACTCCACAAATCCCAGGGGGCTGCAGTGTGGAAACATCACCGAGGACTCCCAAGGAGAGCAGAGAGCACCGCAGCACGATCTCCCTTCGTGTAGTGGATAGCAGTGCCCTCGTTTTATTTTTTCTTCCCCGGGAGCATAATTAGGACCACATCTGCAAAGTTCAGCAGTAACACTGACACAAGAGCAGTGCCACTGCTCCTGCTCCCCAAGATGCTTGCTCCAAGCAAGTTGCCTGGCAAAGTACTCACACACGCAATTCTGTGGCTCTGTTACAAAGCCAACCATGGCACGAGTGTTTTCAAGTAGAAGAACAAAAGTATGAGAAAGGAAAAGGCTTCACACATCTTTAGTGTGGAGAATGTATTTAGTGCTCCCAGAAGCTATTAGATGGGGTGATATGGGCAATTTATTGTTTTGTCAATATCTTTTATTTTGATTTAATAACTTACAAAAACTAGAGTCTATCTGTAGCACAGCCTCAACTTCCTTTATACAACCCCACTTAACTTTCAAACACTTTAACTTTCAGGTCAAATCTCTGTCACATTGATAAATGGATCTATTTAAATTTTTATCAGCAAAGAATTCTCTCTGGTGTCTTATTCGCTATCAGATTTCATGCACAAAATAACAGGATACTTATTATTTTTTGTTATCCACCACACACACACACACACACAAAATCACAACAGAAAGCACAGATGTCTTTGCAAAATATCCGTAATTTATATGGACACGCACGTGTGGGTGCAGGGAAGATCTTGCATTTGTATAAAGAGTGTACAGCTTATATTGATTATTAGCTTAAAAAAGAGACTTATCAGCTCTCATTTAAGTGTGCCGTGTCATTGCTACCACATACTTTGGTATTGCCAGTATGGGTGTCCTGCAATGCTGTAAAGTATCACACCTACAGACATTTCATATGGAGAATATTTCTGGGAATAATGTGTAAAACACAAGGCAGAAAAACCTCCTATGGGGTATATACACTAGCCACTAACTATCCCTGTGTTAACAAGTAAACAAATCAAATCATTTTATTCTCATGCTCATGAGGCATTACTATACAAAAAATAAGGGCCTGGAGTGTTGTTTAATCTTATTTGGCTATCTGACTATTGCTTCATTAAGCAAACCAGGGAAAAACTGCTGCAAAGTCAACACATTTTTAGGTATTATGGTAAATAATCACCTGGTTTTCCTGCCAATAATCAGGACCAAAACTATAATCCTTATAGCCCTAAGTATGCTATATATGTTTAACCTTTACTTTAAAATGGTATTAAATGCTGAACACTGTGGCTACTGTAAAGATAGTAAAAACAGATACTGGAGGAATATAACAGTGTTTAATGACAAGTTACAAAGAGTTCTACTGAAAGAAAAGCAAGAGCAAGAGAGGTTAAATAAACAGAAACCACAGTGCCTCCGATCTTACATTAACTTTCAATAACTAGAAAGTAAAATTTATACTATATATGATTAGATTTCTCTGATCTTTACATTAAATATTTACTTCTAACTATAAACTTATGTGAGACCCAAACAAAAACTAATTTGCATTATTAATGATGCAAGAAATGTGATGCTTAGTCTCTTAAGATTTGTAATAAAGAAGAAAATATGCTAAAGATTTACTTTCTCTTTTTCATTTTACAAGGCAAGTTTAAACGATAAAACTTATTTAATTAACAGAGACTCTATTTATGAATTAGTTGTTCCTGCCAGCAAGAATGTTTAAAAAAAAAAAAAAAAAAACTGTCTGAAATGAGGCTGAGACTACAAAGAGTCCATTTTCAGCTTCAGAGTCTCAAGGGAAAAATCAAAGGGTTTCTTTCTTTCAACAGTTTGGGTGAGATGATATTTTGAGATGTTGACAGCTGCCAAACTGCAAAACCAGTGAAGAACTACCAAACTGAAATCGTTTTTATCTTTTTGAAATTTTCTCAGTGTTCAACTCAACTTCCTTTTACATCTCACAGCTGAAATTTCTACTCTGTTAAAAGGTTTTTTTTTCCTGCTTCGATGCTTGCATCTACTGCTTTGGGCCAAAAATGAACTCCGTCTTCTAAAATTAACCATAAAAAATACAGTGCCATTTTTACTAACTATTAGTAGTGTTTCTGTTATTATTGTTATTTTCAAGGGTGATGCTGCAGTCCCTGATCTACAGTCAAGGTGCCACTGGGAAGGTAGTCTGCACATACAGTAAATGAGGTAGTACCTGATCAAGGGAACAGCTATACTATTTAAGCCACGATCTGAACATGTGTCGCAAACAGGAAGAGTCCAGCACCCTTGGGGAGCCTGGCTGACTTCTTATGCCTCTGCCTATGTGCCAAGCATTTTAAGACCAAGACCTAAAATCATATACTTTCAAGTGGAAAATAAAGTAATGCATTAATTGCCAATTACATGCTCAGTGTGGAACCACATTTCAATGGTTAATCATCTTAATCATCTATCTTTATCACACTGAATGTTTTCACTATGTTTACTTACAAGATATTTGTAAAACAAGCCTCTTCTCTAATAAACAGAGCAGAAGTAAAAGCCTACATTTAAAACTTGCCTTCTATTCTTTCTGATAGAAGCTGTTTATAAGATAAAAAACAAACCATACTTAAGTAAATTGATAATAAGTGATAATAGTAATGTTTTCCATAAAGCTCAAATGATTCTTTTTCCATTTTCTTGCTAAATCCTACTTCCACTAGCCTTTTCTAACCTCTTTATCTCTGTTGGTCCCATGACCAACCTGGTGGTGGCTTCTCATCTTCAGACATTGGCCCCACACTTCCTCTCCCAGCCTCTTACCCCACATTCCGTGTTTCTTTCTTCACCACATACCCAAATTATCCCTTTCCTCCTCAAGCTGTCAGCCTGAGAAGCAGCCTTAACTTCTTCCATCCACTTCTACTTTCTTCCCAGTCTTCCCCCATGCCTTCCCTCTTGCTGTCACATCTGTCTCGAACAGGATGTCTTTAGTCTTCCTCCAGCCAACCAGTCCCTCCAAACTTGCCCTTTTAGTGTCTGTCCCAGGCATCATTTTGTCCTGGTCCCTGCTTGTCCCCTGTGCACCTTCCCTTACCTGCACTCTGGCAGTACCTGGCCCCTTTGGCTCGCTGCACCAAAGCCAGCTTACACACCACCAGACTGGAGACATTCCCATTAACAAATTAACTTTCTCCACTAACAGACCTGTTCTGATCAATGATCCATGGACTAACTCACAGCTACATGATGAATTAGATTGGGTTTGCATCAAAAGTATATTTATATTCTTTTTGGTTTGTAAGCACAGAATACAGTGCATAACTGTTTGGGCAGTGAGGAAGCAAATCCTGTTGAAATAATGATTCAATGACAATAAGGAATAAGGATAAGATAAGGAAAACCATGAAAACTAAAGGGTAGGTAAGGGGACGTTAAATGCAATATAAAAGGGGAGCTGTGGCACATGTAATATCTCCTTTAAATGTTGATTAAACATAGATTGTTGGGTGGGTTTTTTGTTTGTTTGTTTGTTTGTTTTTTTAAAGAGTTACAGATCATTTTGTTTCTGTTCTATGCTCTCTACAAGCATCAGTGAAAGCTGAAGGTGGTTGGAACTATTGTATTTACCATACATTTGTATTTTATTCTTGCACACTAAGTACATTTACAACTAAAGATGAAAACAGGAGGCATAAAGAGAAGAATGTGCCATAAAATATCTTCAGCCTTCTTAGAAAGCAAGCTGATGTTACTCTGGAAGATGATGGTTTCATTGTAACCACACTTCAAATCAAGTTTTATCAATTGCCATTTATGATTCAGTGAGCCTGGCTTCAGATCATGATGCTGCTTCCATGCCATTTGCCTGAGTAGAAAGTCCGTTGGAAGTATTATGGAATGAAGGAACTTTTTTTATTTTTTTTTTTTTGGTGGGGTTGTATTATTTGTGCTGATGTAATCAGTTACATATTTCAATAAATTACTGAGTGATCATCACTCAGCATTAACAGAACAGGTGTTTATTCTCGTATTTCTGTAAACGCTTACCTCCATCAAAGCCTGCCTTCCTTTTTATTTTACAGAGCTAGGTGGGCTCGAACAGGCAGCCCTCCTGTTTCCCTACGGGACAATCTGCTCAATAGGTGGTGTTTCAAAGTGTTTTTTAATCATTTCTATTATTTTCTCTGTTCCCCAGGGAAGAAGGTTTAATTCAATCTTTATATTCAACAGGATCCCTGAGAGAGAGGAGGCAGGAAGGGAAAGAGGATGGATGAAGAGAGAGAGGGAATAGCTTTCATCTCTTTTGGGGCCAGTCCCTTGCCTTTTACTGAACTCTTCCACAATTACAACACCAAAGGGTTCCTCAAACACATCTCCAAGCTCTGCTGCTCACTCTGCTCCAGCATGAAGTCAGGATGAAGGGGGACAAGAAAAGGCAGGTGTGTGCAGATAACTCTGTTTGCCTCAGCACTCCAGAAGAGGAGGCCACCATCCAACCCCCAAAGCTAATGTTAAACTGAGATAACTACATACCATTCTCTGGTTAGCAAATCAGGATTTTTTTTCTCTGTATAGGAAATCCTGAACCATGCTCCTGGCTGGGGCTGAGCACACATAATGTGTGCTCGTATTGCTTGTGGCCAGTTAAAAATCGTATAATACACCATGGGTTTAAAACATGGGTTTAAATCTGCCAAGTCTCATAACTTCCAAGAAGGAAAATTTACCATAAAGAAAATAGTTTCCATTTACTAGATTTTGTATTCAGATCTCTGCCACAGAGGCTTGCCACCAAAGAAATCTTTTATGCAAGCACATAATCAGCGGAAGCCTTCATTTTCGTTGTGGTTAGATTTAATGTGATAATGAATATTCCAGTGTCAGCTCTGGGTAAACTGATGGGGTTTCACCTCAAATACCCTCCTTTAAATATCTCACACAGGCACACGCTTGCTGAGCAGTAAATAATTTAGCAGCAACAGCACAAGGACACCTGAGATTTATTTAGAACGCAGCCGTACCTGCCTTGCTCATACACTGGCCCGCATTCCTGGTCTTGTAAACAGCATCAGTAGCGCGGCAAAGAGAGTAAAGGCTTTGTTATCTATTTATATCCACCCCTTGCCACTGAGAGCAAAGGGGAGAAAAAAAACCCCGTTAGGCTCACTGCTGCTCAGCCATTTCCAGTGGGATTTAACCCAGTGCTGCACTGGGAACAGCTGCACACCACAGCGCAGTGCTCTGGTGGGTTTGTCCTAGACCAAATCCACACGCGTTCCCTAATTGCCAAGGTTGATTTTTATTATGATTTTTAAAAATACAGATAACATTTTGCATTCATTTGAGAGTTTCCTTGTAGTCTGCAAACATTTACCCATCCCATGTGAGGGCAGTTCTTTCACGCGTGTTTTACAGACGTGGTATGTGGCTGAATTAACATCACTGTGAAAACTTTCACTGCCAGCTTTCCTGGCCTGTGTCACCATATTTTACTCTCTACTCATGACTTAACCATGGCTGCCTAGAGTAAGAGGGTTTTCCAATGTAATTTTTAAGGAACTGTAATTTCCTTGCGTTTTCACCTATTTTGCAGTTATTGGCTGATGTTTCTCCTCCCATTCTTCTTTCTGCCACTTTCAAGTTTCCACTCCAACACCAAATTCTACCCTCTTTTTCTATTGCTGTTAGCACTACACAGATCAAACAAACGCAAAAGTGTTTTCTTAAAAAATAATCATTAAGCATATCGTGTAGTTTAGTACCAGTGACAGCTGAATATTTGTTTCATTAATAAATAATTTGCAATTAATTTATGGAGTCATTTCTAAAAGAACATTGTGATGTTTCCATGGTTTTAAAGTGGCAAAGCACTAGTCATTTTTTGACAAAATTTCAGTACAAATTGCTCACATGCATCTACTGGCAAAACCCGACCTCTGTTGAGGAGCATCCCCTTGATCTGGGAACACAGCTCCCATCTCCCATTAGTGTTAGTGGGGAGGCACACATATAATATGCAAATAATTTCTGTATTAAGGATTTGTATTTCAGCTGCATGGGTGTTCACACTGCTTCATTCTAATTATTAATAATGAAATGGCTGAACTTAAAGGTCTTTTTTTTTTTTTTTTTCTTTTTAAGACTCATAAACAACTCTTCTACATACTGAAAGACTGCTACAAAATCTCCACTACAGTGTCTCACCAACCCATTTGCAATCAAAAGGACGGACATACAAATACGTTATCCTGTCATTTGAAACTAAACACACTCCAGCATGCAAAGGCTCCCGAAGCTCTAAAATCATGCCCAGAGTTACCAGCCACCTTTCCACCAGCTGAGCATGGTCTCCTTGGAGGTCCAAGGGGATAATCCTCAAGTCTACAAAGGTCAACTTCTACCTGGGATGGGATAGGCACCATTCACTTTTACAATTTATTAAGAATTAAACAGCAGTTTACCATCTGTCACAATGTTCTTTCCAACCTTAGAGTCTGACATGATTTTTGAATAAATAGCACAGGAAAATGTCTTCACTCCTGGATGCCAGCACCACTTCAACTCCAAGCTCCAGGACACCTGGACACCTGGCCCGCAAAGACTAAGGACATTTCTAAACTCCAGAAACAATTACAATTGTTGCATATCACCTTCTCAATAACCTTCCCCAAATCTGTAGGTTAGAGAGTAGTCTGCAATCATTAATTGCCTGAAGGAGAGAGAGACAGCACAAAGCAACAAACCCCTAATCAACAGAGTGGGAGCTGTGCAGGAAAAATAAATAAATAAAACTTCCTTAGCAAGCAAGCTGCCATAGTTTAAAAATACATACTTATATCTATATCTACCTATCTATCTATCTACATGATTTGGGACATGTAATTAGCACTCTGCAGTTGCAAAATAAAACTGTTGGAAAATGTGCACAACATAAATTTGTGACTATTTGGGAGAATAATTTGGCAGAATAGTCTTTTTAGATGGAAGTGCTTCCAGGTTTTCTTATTTAGCAGCAAGAGGATCAATTATACTAATGGACCAATACAGCTCTGATGTGACATGCTAAAAAAAATATAAAATACTTGTTTTTCAATTAAACTGAAGAAAAAAATATTATTTTTTAACTGAAATAATGCCCAACTTCAAAGCTCTTCTAAATGAAATGGATAGGTAGATAACTTGGTGCCTGGAAAGCAAAGTTCTAGTCTCTTGGCAAAAATCTTTAGATGAAAGGGTTTATTTATTTGTCAAAAACATTGAGTTAAAATCAGTATTTTAAAAATTGGTGGGATACTATAACTTATGAGCTAAACAGTAATAAAGGTGAATAAGAGAATCTATAAATATTCTGGCAAGAAAATCTGTAAGCAATCAGCTATTTTATATCTTCCATCAATATACAGTCCTTTGTTACTCAATGATTTCAACAAGACGTGGGTTTGCCTTGAATGCAGTTTGCAACCTATTAGCTTGATCCAGTTCCCACTAAAGCAAATGAAAAGATTACCATTGACCTCAATGCAAGCTGGATTAGACTCTGTTCACATTCGCAGTGAAGAAAAAGAAATCTTAATGATTATTTATGCCAGAAATTCCAGAGCAAAAAGCAAAATTGATGCAAATGTGTTGGAGAATTTGAAGAGAAAAATGAGCACAGTGGATATAAAGTATGATTCCAATAAAAACTCTAAGATTACTAATTACTCTGAATAAGCTTATAGAAATGCTATAGATGTAATTTAATTGCACAAATATACTTCCAAATCCAATTACAGCAATGGAGCAATGATTATACAGTTGCATTAAGAGTTAAAATAAAATATGATACCAGATAAATGGGTATATTAGAAAGGCATTATTAGATTTTCTTGCATTTAGCCACCATAGAGTGCCACCAACCCTTGAAGCTAGGGACAGATACAAAATAACAGACAGAGGAGAAAGATTGAGCTTGCTTGCTAAATATAGCCAGTAACAACTGAGGTATTTCTATTAGAAAAGAGAAATGGAGAGATACTAGATAACGATACTTGACTTACACAACAAATCAAAATACTGACTCACGCTCACAGCCTTACAGTTCCACCAGAATTCGCAACTTTTGTGAGTACCAAACCATAAAAGAAGTAAAACTGAAGAGGATTTACTGCAGAAATTTGAAACATCCAAGAGAAATCACAATATAGCAATAAAGAGCCAATTATTACAACCATCAATATTCAGCAGTGGACTATCAGAGAAAAAGATATGCAGATTTGATTAGGAAAAAATACAGTCATGCCTATAATTTGGCAGAAGAGCATTACTTACAGATAGGAAACGGGACACTCGCTTTATTTGTAGGTTTAAATAATAATTTGATATTTTAGCCATTATGTCAAGAAATTAACATTTAAATTAGAGGAAACAAATACATGCACTGTGTCACAGTGAGTCCCATCCTGACTTAAAACTAAACTAAGTCATCCCTTGCTTTGCTTTCTCCAATCCTGGAATTTAATATTGACTCCAAAAAAAAGTACAATATGTATCAGATTTGTCAACTTTTGAAACCCAAAGGAAATATTCACCAATTGTCAGAAGCTTGTAGGTCACACTTAAATCACTTACAATCTTACCTGTTTTTAAAATTCAAACATAATACAGGTAAAACTCGTATGGATTTTTTTTGTGATAATTTCTTTCTTGGTGAATTGATAAATGCTTCTTTGGGAGGTTTCCCATCAATAAGCACCTGCAGTTTATGAGTATTTTGTAGTCACAGGGAGAGGGCCACTGCAAACTTCAGTTTATAATGTACATGGACTGCATCTGCAGTCTAAGGGAAAAATAAAAGTGACTACTCTGCTTTTGCTACAGTATCATAAAGACAAACAGAATAATCCATATTTGGCTAAGCAAATCTCATAAATGTCTGAATTTCCCAAAATGGCCATGATTTTGAGAGAGACAGAAAGATGAAATCTTTACCTCTCTCTAAATTGATGGGAGTCTCCCTCCTCCTTTCAGATGCCAGAATATGGAAGTAGATGACTACCCCTCTGAAGGTTGTATTTTATAATTCTCTGATGAGATTCCTTTGATTTAGGGTTTGCACGAAAAGAGAAAAAAATCCACTTAGTTTGCCAGCTCATCTAACCTAACTTTAATCACTTATTCGGTAGACAGCTATATCTGAGCTAGTCATCTAAAATCCCTTTAAAGTCAATGGTGAGAAATAGATGTTTTTAGGATGCAATTAATTGATTGGAAGGAAGGACATCTATCACATACAGAGAAGAATTGTGGCCCAGAGGGTTCTACTTTTCTCCATTTACAGGGAGTTTGAATGTCTGCACTGTAGTCATCCAAAAAGAGATGAAAAGAATGTCACCAAACTCTATTTACCAGTCTCTATTTTTGAATTTCCTTTTCCTTTACTTTTTCCTCTTCCCTTCTGTTTCTGCACCTAATCTCTGCTGGGACATCAGTTCATTTTATTTTATTTTATTTTATTTTTTTTAACATTTTAAGCCCATTAACCCATTAAGAAAATGCGTTCATTCATCTGACAGTAAACTTTTGGACCATACATCACCACTCACTTAGGCCAGATGGACAAGATAAAATTCCCTACCCTTTAGGGTAGGGTGCCACTCTCCCAGGCACCCATTGATCCCTCAACTCCCAGGGCTCTAAGTCACATCGCAGAGGTACGAGACAATTCTGATGGCAACAAGCAACCTAACGAGCTCTGCTCCGTCACTTCCATGGAGACACAGAAAAGTATTTCCCCTCAATATTATATTGAGTGAAGCCATACAGCTGAAATGCCCTTTGCCTGATTTAAGCACAGAAGGTTCTGTGGCACACACCAGGTAGAAGAGTCATGCAGCTGCTCTTCAGCCACCTCATCCTGCCTTCAAAGTCTCCCACACTTAGTAGCCACAGGTCCCTGCCGAGGTGGTATATATATATCAGAGGTAAGCACAAGGGGAGGGAGAAGGAAACAATCCATCTCCAACTTCTCAAATACTTGCCCAATATCTTCCCATCTTGTACCTATGGAGGCAGGATTTGTTGTTGGGTCACTAAAAAAAACGTAGCAAATTTCAGGGGGAAGAAAATGTAACAAAAATAAATTGTCTTCATTAAGTAAGATCCAATGAAGTCGACTTGAATTAAGATTTGCCAGACTTGAATATTGTGGAGACCTTCAAATGCATTTCTTGTTCCTGATCTACCACCCAATGGATAGCCCTGTGCAATTTTGCTCTGTTGCTTTGACGAGCTGGTGAACCAGCCTGTTCCCTCTCACCCACCAAAGAGCAGCCATTGTACTGAAGATCTCTGAGAAATCTGCAGCACACTCTGACATAAGGGAGTACGTTTTGTTTCATGTTTTCCTTATGCTGGGGCATTCATCTTCAAAGTACCTCGTGCACAACCAGGGAGCCTTAGAAGCATATCAGGGGCAATTCAAAGAGCTTTGCATGGAGCAGGAGGGGGTTCTTGTTCAAAGCTGCAGCCTTGCATCTGCCAGGGAAGAGCAGATTCAAAACCAACGAGGTCACTTCACCTACCTGTAGTGGGATCTCATATTCAGAAGACTCCTACTAAAAATAAGGGATATTTAGACAGTGTGATAACTGAAACCCTCTAGGCAATGCTCTTTCTCTCTTTCCCTCACACAGACACACACGGAGCAATGCCTCCTTCAGAAAAAAAAAAAAAAAAAAGAAAAAGGAAAAAAAGAAAAAATAACGAAAACCACAGGAGACATAAAGGCCTCCAGAAAACTTACTCGCAGATTAGCTCCAACTATAGCATCCTTCTGATTTAAGCATGAAAGTTTCCAATGAGCTGGACCAACACAGACCTCTGTTGAGACCACCTGAAACAAGGAAATGAGAATAAGCTCTTGTATAACATATGAGAGTGGTAACAAATACTGGTTTCTTTTAGCTACCCAATCTAATGCCATGTAGAGGAAATATTCCACTCATTTCATAAATGACAGCAATTACCTGTTTTGTGTGGTCAGACCTAGAAATCCCTGGATAAAATAAGAGCTCTGCAAGGATGGGTGCTGCCTAACCACAGAGTAATACAGAGCTGCTTTTCTCAGAGCTCACCATCTACACAGGAAACGTAGAAAAGTATAGGAGTACAGTTCTCATTTTACACATGGAGAACTGAGACAAGGAGAGATGCAGGGTTCGTGCTCAAACAGATCAACAGATGTTTAATGTCACTGATGATGCTAAGGAAATCAGAAGTGGATTTTTAAGTGAAGCAGAACTACAGTAGTCCTGTAGAATATCTATGGAGGCTTTGCACCAAACACTTGACTTCTTTTTTAAAACAATTTAGATTAAATCTTTGTAACGCCAGATTTTTGGTAAGATGTAAGTAGCTCTGCATCTGCAAGACTCATATTTGGTACTGAGAGATGGCAGTTGCATCTATGGGATTTAATCCCACACTGTCCCAAGTTAGAGGGCTCTATCCCAACTCCCACTGCCATCATCCATCTGGCACTAGCCACCTCCCCATCCCTTCAAATGTTTACTACTGCAGATTCATACTCCATCTCTGTTTCCACCATCTGTAACAGTTCTTCAGTATCTAAGGTCTTCAAGAACTTTTCTTTTTTTTTTTTTTTTTTAAATACTAGATTAAAATATACAGCATCCTCCACTGCAGCCTCCACCCGCCTTTCTTAGACTCCTCGTATTTATATTGCAGTTGTCTTATTAAAATCTGTAAAGCCTTTGGGACAGCATGTACAGTTGCATCACTCCCTGTATAATTTATTGTTTTTATTCAAAGTATATATTTTGTGGGTTATTTTATTTATTTTTTTCTAACTCATCGTAAGCATTGCCTCCATTTCCACATGCTTCATTTTACTGCAGTGCTGACTGCAGTATTCCAGATTCAGTGGCTTACTCCAAGTTCTGTCTATAACAGCAGGCCAAAATGGATCGTAAACTTTATGTCTGATTCCATTTCTTGGGTAACACTTGAGGTTTTTTAAATTTTCGTTCCTACTTAGCACTGCAAGTGCATTACTTTTTAATGTATCCGATAAAGTATACTGGGATCTGGGAGATAATTCCAAGAACTTGATGTAAATGTAAGATTATGTACATATTGCATGCACTGTCATCATGTATGGCTGTCGTGAGGCAGACCTTGAGACAAACTAAGCATACTGAGACCCCTTCATACTTTAAGGCTGCCAGCACACACACTATATGCACAACGTGCTTTCAGAATGTTTTAAAGCCTCTATTTTCATTGTGAGTTTTTTTTTCCCATATTTTATTCTCATTTTTGTTGTTCTTGCAGTGACCTCACCTGGAGCAATGAGGCTGCAAGGCCTCCATAGCTCTTCACAGAAAGAGCAATTGTTTTATGCTCCATATGTTTCCCAGGCTGTGAAACAGCGTAAAAGTACACATGAGGAGCCTCATACTATTTTTCTTCCTGCTGTGTGCAATCAAGCCAGAAAGTATCCCTTACTCAGAAAGATCCTGCAAACTACCTCGGCATACCTGACCTGCCAGCAGTAATACAGCACAAGGATATTGCCCCCGCTCACTCACATTGCTGGTGCAGCGCAGGCTCTCCTCCTGCTGAGCTCCTCCAGCAGGTCTGCATTGCTGCCTGTCTGTACAATGCCTGGGTTGAAAGAAAAATCCTGAATGAGAATGAAACACAAACCTTTGCCACCGAGATACATGAATTATTTTTAAAGAACTTTACATCATCCTGCGTGTTGCAGAAGTGACCCCATATATCTGGGAAGTCTGAAACAGAAAAAGATTTAACACAGCTAAGGAATAATCATGGGAAAGTGCTTCATATTCAGCTAAATATGAAGTAAGGCAGTCTGTTTTCTTCAAAGAAAGCTGAGGCTACCTTTCATTACATTCAACTACATTATATAGAGCTTTACTGGAAAAGGAATAAAAAGTACAAGGGTAAAACAAACAGCATTACTGCAATGCTCAGTGGGATGAAACTCCTTCCTTGCACAGTGGGTACGATTACAGAATTACTCCGATAATGAAGGAGGGAAAGAAGGAGAAAGGGAAGGAGGGATTTCATGAGCACCTCAGTCAGACTCAGTGAGACAGTGATGCAAACCCAGGATACTGCAGCAAACACATTTTGGAAATTAGCTCCAATGTCCACATGCCCTACCTCATTGTCAGAGCTCAGGTCTGAATTCTATTTCCCCATTTCATATTTACTTCAAACCAGAAAAGTACATTATTTCGAAAGTGCCAAGTCTTATATAATGTTGCTTTTCTCCAAGTATCAACAAATTGTTTCTGTGCCTTCCCAGATCATTTCAAACTATTTGCTTCACTCTACTTTTAGCCATATTTCCATTTTTAACTCTATATTCCTCAGAAGTTTGATATTAAGTTCTTTGTGTGCCTAATTTGGTCTTAATTTGAGTCTGGGGTAAATCACTGCAACTCAGATGAAGTCAATAGGAGCACAGCGACTTACATCAGCTTTGTGTCAGTAAATACCGACAAGATTGATCTTCAACTTTTTCAGAACAAAAGATTTTTGAAGATGGATTAAACAACATAAATGCTGAGCTGTTTTCCTACGCTGCAAATGGCATAACACATGCTTTGTGTGACATCTCTGAATTATCCCTTCGTGGCAATGTTGACATTATATGGTATTGACTCATGGAAGAAGCTTAAATACCCTTTTAAGTTTTCAAGACTCTTTGACAAAGCACTATTTCATTAACAAAATGTTAATGGAATCTACGAAGCTTGAATATACAGTATAGCCTGCTGCTTTCAAGGAGCAGTATTCACTGACAGAGAGAAGTGACTGCAACAGAGCAACGTAATCCTTAAGTTTAGGCCAACAGAAAAGGCAGCATCTTGAGCAGGATGCTCATCTGTTGAATAAGGAGACCTTAAACCCACAGCACTCCATTGAAAAAGGGCTATCACACCTTCTGCTGGAGAAGGTCAAAATAGCACCAACAAGAGAAAATATGTAATACAAGGTAAGCCAGGAGAGACAGCAAGGTTCACATTGACTTGGAGCTGAGGCTTCTTGCTTGTGTAAAGGAGGAAGACCTAGAGAACATCACTATGCATAATGCATGCTCCAGAGTAATGTTTGGGAAAGGAGTAGTTATGTGCCTACAGCTGTAGTTGCTGGCTCTATGTGGCAGTTGTTAGCTCATTTATGTCACTAATGACATAAATGGCTCTCAGATAAGTATAGAGCTTTATATTTGATGGGCATGCTGCTGAAAATAGATCCCAATTTTTAGGTTCTTGATCCAACCCAGAGCAGGGACCTGTGGGTGAGATTAGGGCAGCCCAACTCCATGTACAAATGCTGCCCCACTTGGTTGAAAGGAATTGGCCTCCACTTGGTTTTCCACAAGACAACAAGAAATGCAATAAAACGCAACACTGAGACCTCTCCAGTGGAAGCAAGAACTCTATATGTACATAACTAATTTTCAATAATATCACCACCATTTTTCTAGGAAAACCCCACCAGATTTTCCAGCTCAGATGTATGTTGTTGATCACTGGCAAAACAGAAGCCTTTTTTCAGATGTGTTTTCCAGAGTCCAATAGAGAAACAGGTTTCTTCTAATCATCCACCCACAAATCAATAGACTTATAACTATTTATAATGCACGCTGCTCACGACTGTGACATGCTCACAACACATATTTGACATTTAACTCTGCATAGATACCATTTGTAAGTTAGTCTTTGCGTGAACGGTGACAGAGCTTTATAATGGCAAAGTTCACTCACACTGAGAAGCCAACTTCCTAAAGCCAAGTTTTTCTGCTCTTTTCTGTATCTGGTATTACTTTAAGTAATAAATTATTATGAACAAAAGAAATGGGAATGGAGGAGCAGGGAAACACTGAACCTCTGTACCCTTGCTTGCTTTCTGCATGTGGCAGCATTTGGTGTGCCACCGGCATTCCATTTTGTTTTTCACATGGATGTGCATAATGTAACAAGGTGAGGAAAATCATGTTAAAAAAAAAATCTAATGAGAAAATCCATGCATAAACACAAAACTTGACTGGGGCACTCAAGGGCTACCTTGCTACCTGAAGCTGCATCTTTTCTTTTTCAGTGATTCTAGTTCAAGTTGACAAAATCTCCTAAGGATGTTCCACAGCAATAAAGATAAGTGTGCCTGGGAGGAGGGGAAGGTCTATGAGATGCATTTATAGGCATCCATGCAACAAGTAAAATAAATTTTAAATAAGGAGGGTGTACAGCTGCATATACTAATAATGGAACCAATCAAAAATGGCAAAGCTTTGAGACACGTCTGTGCTTGGGTACTGATGACTGGATCAAAGGGAAAGTCGGGTTGAGACAGAAGTCAGGGACCTCATGGGAGCCTGCTCCAGGTCTGCCATCACCGATGCTATCAGCAGTATCACTGCCAGTGCTGGTGGAATCAGGAGTGAGGATTACAGAAGAGGGGAGACCCCCAGCTAATGTATTTGATGGAAAGACAAAGGGCTGAATTGCTGGCACTTTGGTGCGATATAAAAGCTTCATACATGTTTACCCAATTTATCGTTGCCTTCAGAGGCACACGACAGCATACAATTCATCTTTCCAAATACCTTGCTTGCATTCACAGGGAGCAGAGGAAGGCTGCACTGCCTGGAGGGTGCTTGGCTGCACTGCACTGACCTAAAGGAGTACTGCAAATCCCGTCGCATGGGATTTGTTCAAGCACAAGGAAATTCCAACTTTCAGTTCTTCGCCACTAAAATGCAAGAGAAATTTGCCCACAGCACAGGCACTTCAGTCTGTCCTACAAACGTGCGTGTTAGAGGGCAATCCATCAACCAGGAGAGTTTCCTCAAGATTTCAGTGTGACTACATTAAAAATAAAAGATTGAGGCTCTTCAAGAATAAGCAAATAAAGTCCTGAGTGGTTGCTACGGTAATGATGGGCATGCCAGAATCAGTGGAGTTTAATCTCTGTACAAAATGAATACAGGGCATGAGCAGAGGGTCCAGGTGTGCTTTCAGGGCTCAGTATTCCTACTCATATGGAAATGCAATAAGCTAATAAAAGAGAAAGAAAGATCACACAAAACTTCCCTCAAAGCTTTCGTGGACAATGTCATAGCTTTTGGTATATAACAATGTAAAGGATATATGGAACAGTCAAAATTCAGGGGAATTGTAGAAAGAGTTTTCGACTTTGACTGTAAAGTATTGCTCTCAGTCAAGAACACTGAACTTTGTGATCTTGCTGGGGCCGTACATTTTCCACATGAATTAACAGAAGTCCATTGAGCTGCAGGACCAAGCAGGATGTATACTGGCTGAAGATCTGCCCCATGATGTTCACATCCCATTGCCAGGAAAGCATCTCCCACCCTCCAGATAGCACTGGTCAAACCCTGTTGTGAATAACCACTTTATAATGCAAGACACTTACTATGCAGTGGGTCACTGGTAGCAGAGTTGAAAAAGGGACATTCAGCTCTACAATCACAAGCTTCTATAGTCAGTACTGAAAAAATTAGCTCTGTCTCAAAGGCTCTTGTAGACCTAGGAGGACTGACATGACCTAGAATTCAAAGAACAGATTGCTGCAGTAGGCTAGAAAGGGTTAGGGAAAGCCAAGAACATTAAGGTCTTGCAAACTGATCTATGTATCATACGAAAGTTTCTCCTCTTTCATCATACTCAAGAGAAATATAGACTGTACTTGTCACACATTTAAAAATAATAATAATAATAATGAAAATCACAGATATGTTCTAACAAGGCCATAAATAGAAACAGCCTGCATTGGCAAAACAGACTGACCGCGATTTTCCATTCTCCTGCTTTTGAGCAGGACCTACAATATCCCAGAGACACAAAGACAGCTGGAAGGCAAGAAGTTTATCAGAACGGGCACCTCCTTTAAAATTCCACCTCAGTCCCCTTATAGTTTTGTAGATTTCCAGTGCTCTGACAACTCCATATAGTTACAGCCATATTTTTCTCCAGCTGCCACTTTTAACCACAAGTGTGACTGTAAATTAAAAAATGCTTTTTTATTTTAATTTCTTCAACTACATCTGCAAATGTATTAACATAAAACTCTCTAGATTCAACAGGCATTGGATGCTAGGATTTTTTTTCTCATTGATGGGAAGGCACAGAGCAGCAGCACACACACCCAGCTGCCTTGCTGGGCCACTCTTACACTAGCACCAGGCACCTCTCTCACCAGCTGTTCTTGAATGAGGGCACTCATAACTCCAGAAGAAAAACACCTGTGTAGTATCAGGCCCCTGATTTTCTTGAGGTAAGAGGGTATTTACTATCTCTGCAATACAATTACATGAACTAGCCTTTATTTCTGGATGGGTCTTTAAGTCAAAAGATTAAAGAACCAAGAAAGGTTACACAAAAAGTGATAAAACCAACACAGAGACCTTCCAATCATAAATACTTGTCACTCTTAGCATAATGCACAACCTTCAGTATACTGTTCTGTTTTGAGCACATTTAAGCACCCTATAGAAATTACTTTATGCTGCTATTGTTCCTAAAGAACTTCAGATGAGTTTAGATCCATCATCATTCATCATGTCAGCAACTCTACGGATAGTTACACACATTTTGTCTGCTCAGTTTTTATCAAATAACTCGCCCTAGGTTCTATTAATTTTGCAGAAATTAATAGAAATTGCAAAAATTACAGCACTCTGTGCTTATTTATATATTATATCCTAACTTGAATACATTTTCCCTGAAAACCAGGCAGTGCATTAGGCCTGCTGATGCTGGTTCTTCCATAAAAAGGGCATCCCAGGTCCTGCATTGCTGTCTGTAACTTATATTTCTCTGTTGTTTCTCTTCGCTAGGATTAGTGTTTAAACTCAAGGAGAAACATCTTTTTGTTGTTGTTGTTGATAACTGCGTTCCCAAGGGCAAGCAATTGATTTGTATGGTAGGTCTTTCTCTTTTTGGATGTTCAGTAGCTTGGGTTGACTTCAATCCTTTTACTCTTCAAACAATTTTACATCTGTGGGATTAGTAAGCAGCCCTTCTTAATCAAGGATAGAGAAATATTATGAAAATCTGAAGTTCTCTTGTCACAAGAGAGAAGGAGAGAAAACCAGTGACCAGGATATTGTTATCACCATGCAGTGTGGGATTTTGCTCCCTTTCCTATAAAGCACAAAATTTTAGGAAGAGACAGCAGAATTGGCAGTTACAGAAAGTGCTGCATTAGATCAAATTCACTCACCAGCAGACTATCCAAGCCTGATCTGTAGGGTCTGTAGGATCTGAACCCAGGCAGAGAAAATTTCAGAGTTTTGAGAGTAATGTGGCACCTCAACCAAGCTTTAAGTAACTGTCACCATGGACTTGATAGCTTTGTGCAGACAAACTGAGATTCTGTGGAAACAGGCAGGAAGGTAAGGTCTCAAAGGACACATTAGAGCTAATGTACGTGAGGTTTGTGAGAGGAACCGGCAAAAATTTTAGAGGAAGGATGGAGCCATGGGACAGATGACATCAGTCAAAGACTTTCTGACATAAGTCTGTAGCACACCCCAGCATGTGTGCATGCATGCAGCATAGCCAGAAAACCACATGAGAATCCCCCAAATGGCTGCAGACATATTCCTCTTCTCAACCTGGGAAAAGTGATGTTACAAGGTGATAGCAGGGCTCTCCTGAGGGTGTATTACGACATTTTCACATCATGAAGACAGGCAGCACTAATCAACCACTATCCACAACAGCTTTCCAAAATGCCCTCTCCTCCCATAAATTATGTTGTGTACAATTTCTGTGTTTGTATACATGAAGGTATACAAAGAATCAGCTTTAATGGCATACAGGAATCACATTTTAAATATATGCAAGCACATATATATGTTAAATCTACATCATACTAACTTTTTTACCTTCAGTGGAAATCCCCCCACCTTATTGTCAAAGCAGTGATCATTAATTTAACAGTTCTACTGCAAATAAGAGAAAGGAGAAAAAACATTTACTACACGTATATTCAAAATATTGTCTGTTACCTCTAGAATGCTATTTTATTAGATAACATACGGCACCTCTTTCCACTTCACTGACTTTCTGCTCTGTAGAAGTGGAGTAAGGCACAGTTGAGCCCTGGAGAAGGGAAACATGACATGAAACACCGTGTTGCTCTCCCAGACCTCCTTCTCCCTCTCCATCACAACTCCCAAATGTCAGACTTGCAATGCTCAATCTACGAACAAATATACAGGCTGTTCCCCAGCTTGTCTCCCTGTCCCTATGCACACACCAATAGGGGGGATGCCACAGTGGGTGATGTCCTGCAGGGCAGCCCTGGCCATCCCTGCCACGTCCTGGTGGCAGCTCTCCTGTTCAAACACGTCCATTTGGAGCACCCACTGACCCGCGGCACCCCAGGGCCACAGAGATGTTCGTGACAGACACCCAAGGACTCAGACTCGCTGTGTGAATTCACTGTTGGTGGCTGCGACTGTCAGGACACATTGTGGGACTGGGACACAGGTGGGAACCTGCGTGCTTGGTGGGACGGCAGAGACTGTGCAGGAGCCAGCCATTAAGAACTGCTGTGATGGTGCCCGGTGTAGTAAAATATCCAACCCATTTAATGAGGCTTTCAGTAAAACAATTCCTTTGAAGTCCTTCAAACCATGACAGCAATTAACTGAAGACCCATCTTCACTTGTGTTGTTTTACCTACTCTCACTCGAGATCAACACCACCACTGATAGTGCAAATTATTTCCCTGCATAAGCAGTAAGGGAATGTGTGTCACATACTGCGGCTACGATGAGCTTGCAGAATGACCCGATCACAATTACAGCCACAACGTGCAGCTTCTTTGAGGTGCCTGGGCTCATCCTGACTTTTTAATAGCCTCCATTTTGCAGCTGTAAGGCTGTAAAGCAATCCGTCTCCACTGCTGGCAGCGTTCAGATATGTAACCTAGAGCACCTACAGATGGGGTGAGTAAGGACTGCATCACAGGAGAGCAATATACATAAATGTAATCATAAACTGTGGCTCCTCTTAATAAAACTGTTTCCAAGCACATCTCACTTCCATGACATACACCATATATTCACCTTTGACCAAACTTATGCAATGTGTATTATTCATATTGAAAAATATTTATAACAATGCACAGAGAAAAGCAAGTATGACATCAAGCAGAATACGAGCAAATGTAATTTTTAAAAGCCAAGAAGTCTAACTGGAATAAGAGCTTCTCCACACTGAGAGAAACAAGAAATGAAGGAGACAGTAAGCAACAGATAGGCAACAAGAGAGCGTTAGTCTACAAATGCCCTTGGAAGAAACTTTTTCAAGGTTTTCTGTTTGTTTTATTTCTGGTTCTGTTTTTTTATTTGTTTTGGTTTTTGTTTTTAAAGTGAGCAAGAATGAGGATAAAAGAGAACTAATTCCACACTAAAGGGCCTCCTACAGACCAAGCACGATGGCCTGCTGACTCCAGGCACAATGCTGTAACCTTTGCAAGAGTGGAGGCATGCGAGCGCACACATCCAGTTGAACAAGGTTCAAGACAATCATTTCATATGTAGGCAGACTGTGAATTTCTTTAAAACACCATAGCATAGATATAAAAATCCTGGCTCAGCAGCAGGGGGGGCCGCTGCAGCCTCATGGAGGGGAGAAAGGGGATCTTGAAACAACCCTCACCCTGGGCAACACAGATGTCACAAGGAAAATAAAAGTGTATCCTAATCGTTCTCCCTACATCACCTGCAACCTATATATTAGTCTGTTGGCCAAGACTGCATCTCCAGAGCCCTGAGGGCACAGCAATTCACCACTCAGACATTAAAAAAAAAAAAAAAAAAAAAAAAAAAGTCAAGATCTGGCAATTTATGTTCTGTGAGAAATTCCTTTATTTTGACAAATCCCTTTGTGCAGAAGGGAAATGAAATCTTAAAAGATTCCTGTAAAATTGAAGTTATGAGGACATTTTATGAAAAAGTTACATTTTAATAATATGCAGTTGTTGTAGTCTGTGACTTGTAAAGTGATCCAAATGTAACAAAACATAAACCAAAGCATACAGTAAAAGTGAGAACAGCACCACAAATACAAAACGGAAGCCTGAGCAGATTAAAACATTTCAGCATCATTAAAATGAAACATATCAACATTATACCAACACAGATGAAAGTCAAATGAGTCACTGGAACATATTTTGTCTCAAAACTGAACGATCAACAAAATTCCTATAGAAAAATTCATTTTTATTCAAACTGCATTTTGGATTCAGAGCTGTTTGAACATGTTTTGACTGCCTATACTCCAGAATATCGCTGCCATTGTGACCTCCTCTGCCAAGGTGATGCAGGCAAACGGAACAGTGTTACTCCTTCTTACAGAAGGAAAACCTAAGACCTGTATTTTCTATAAAATTGGTGTTCTTGGCTTTTTTCTCAGCAAAGATGTTGTAAGAAGAAGTGAAGCAAAGCTATTGTTACCGAGACCTTCTTACTGTAAGAAAACATACTACAGTGCATTTACTGATACGCTATGAAATATCATAAATCATTCTGACAACATGATACTTGTCAAAATAAAGGCATAAAGTATGTTTTGAAATAAAATATCTCCAATTTTATTTATTTGTTTGCTTACTCATGCCATTTGGCTTTTCTCAATGGGTTTCCCACTCATTAGGGTGAATTAGTCAGATTCTGTTGGAAATACCTAACCATGTGCATATTCACAGACTTACACACACTGAATATCTGCATATAGCTCTGTACAGTCATTCAACAGAACTAAAAATAAAGCTTTCAGAGGACACTTCAGTTTTCCTGCAATATTTTTCTCTTTTCCAGTATTTTTCCCTTCCCCCCCACCAAATATTTCACTAATGCTCAATGGTGGCATGGTTTAAGGGAGTCCTGCATGGAAAGCTCCTTCAGCTGCTTAGCCCAACAGCATAAATTTGATCTTGTAATTAGTATTCAGCTCAGCATCTTGGATAGAAACCAATGTTACAGCCAAGAGGTGGTTTAAATCACATAAATCATAGATCAATGACAGAACTCTAAGCACTGGATAGATTACAAAAGTAAGCTTTAGTTAAAAATAGATTAACCATTTCCCTGCAGGAATTCCTTCAAAAAAGACCTGAATATAAAACAAATAAAATTAAATCTGATAATTTTTTTCTAATGTATGCATATACTAGATGAATTGTTCTT
The DNA here is from genome assembly GCF_009819795.1 of Aythya fuligula. NCBI lineage: Eukaryota > Metazoa > Chordata > Aves > Anseriformes > Anatidae > Aythya > Aythya fuligula. The sequence goes on along the minus strand of NC_045571.1, from coordinate 19,010,594 downwards.
TCCCTTGACAGTTACACACTGATTAAAGAAATGTGTTAACACGCTATTTCAATGGAAAATATTGTAAGTTGTGGAGACTTTAATTTTTTTAATGAGCCTTTAATAGCCAGAAAGAACATAACAGAAATGTTGTGTACAGCTAGGTTTATAGCAAATGTCACAGCAACTAACAGATACTTCTTTAGTTGCTGTTTTTATAAAAAGGGTAAAAATCCTTCCCAAGCCAAGAAAAATGTTTTTGATAAGTGTTTTTAAAGTATTTTATGTTTTAAATTTTAGCTAATGAAGTGCCCAGTTCTAAGAAGTATCACAAGCCATCTGCTACCCTGATTTAAGCACCCATGGGAGTACTCAGCATCCCGAAGGATTGCACCCAAGATCACCAAATTATTACAAGTTCAGTGGGACAGAAGATAAGGGGTTGAATCTCTTCCCCTTGACTAAGGAAGGAATTAGGTGCCAGCTCCAGGAATCAAATTCTCAGCTGCTGTAAACCAGCATTATATCAAATGAGGGCATGCCAATCAATGTACAGAATACAAATTTAAAGTATTTTCTAGCTCCTATGTATTTTACTGTCTTTTCCTAATGGGAAGTCAGGCGTTATGGTATTCAAAAGCCAAAAAAAAAAAAAAAAAAAAAAAAAAAAAAAGATTTTTTTCACCGTATCAAGGAGAATTTGCATGTCTATTTTGTTAGTTGCAGAATTGAAACTGAAAAATGTATTAGCAGCACCTCAGCCATTCCTCAGGATGGAGAATTGAACAATTCCAAGCCACCGCGGCTGGAATAATGTACTTGAATTCCTCACATTGACTGGCAGGCACACCGAAGGAAGAGAGCCCTTTTAAACACATACACACACACACACACACACGCTCACAATTTGAGGCAGTTCAAGCAACATCAAGCAGATGAAAGCAGCCTGAACATCAGGCCTCCAATCCTGCCACCTCTCGTGCTTTTTTATACTATTTAAATGCAGCTTAACATTAGTTAGAAAATGATCAAACAAACAGAGAAACTCAAAATTTCCCAAACCTGGATAAACAAATTTTGATCAGATGGCAAACTGAAAACACTGGAGTTCACCCCAATAAAAAGAAAAAAAAAGGCACAATTTTTGAATTTAAATAACTGTTATAGCCATGATATAATCAACACAAACTTCTTAAACACCAATACATAATTCTGGTTTTTACTTCCCATGAATCACAAAAACGTGAATATAATCCTTAGACATATCTAGAATTTTTAAAATAAATAATAGCACTTCCATATGCCTTTTATTTGTTTTCAAGCACTCCAGATACAACAAGAATAATGTTTTTAAACTTTTAGTGCTTTATGGAAATTAGGGCTTTCAATTTCCAGTGACTTGTTTCACTATAAGAAGAAATAAAAAAGCAAGCTGCTTGATGGCTATTTGAAGAGCAACATTCAAAACTGGCACCCTGTGTGATAGAAGACTGCAATATATGCAATCAAGAGATAGATTCAAACAATAATAACTAGCGCAGGCTCCAGGGCATAGCAGAATGTGTCATTTACTACAGACCTGATCCTTTAAACATCAGTCCTGTGAGTAGCCCAGTGAAAAATGGATGGGACTGTTCACATAAGTATAGACTACTCATACAAGGAAGTTTTCAAAGGCTCTACATTTTCTAAGGGGCTGAAAAATGCATATCAAGTTTAGTAAAACTAAACAAAAAAAAAAAAAAAAAAAAAGAATCTCTGTAATAAGCCAAATTGTCAGTGAGATGTCAGGGTTAATTTTTAAAGGCACATTTCCCTCCAGCAACAATTCTCTTTAATTATTTCAATGTGAAACACATTATCAGACATGTTTGTTCCTTGTTCTCAGCTCTCAGTGGCAGACACAAGATACACACAAGATGTTAGGTCTTCTCCACTGATGCTCACATGCACGTAGGTGCTGAGCCCCTCAGCTCCCGCTGGCTCCAACGCCTGTGCTGTGCCTACAGCCTCCCATACTGAGCTTTTGGGGTTAGCACTTCATAGCCATGACACCAAAATGCAGAAGGATGAGCCTGAGAAAGCTGCAGGCCTTCAGAGAAGGGCCCTTGACGTGTTAAGAGGCACCCAGCACAACACAGAGCCCACAAGCCTGCTGGTTTGAGGAGTACCAGGTAACCCGGGCCGGCATGCTGAGGCCATAACACATGTAACAGCCTTCCAGCATATTTGCATGGGAATTCCTCCAGATTTTTCTTCTTTGAAGTTTAATAGTCATGTTGAATAAATAACACAGATGGGGAAAGTCCAATGAGCATGCTGCTAGCACACTGCTGTGCATGGATGGAGCTACTGCTGCACAGTCACGAGAGCCCTCTCCTCATGAGTTTATGAGAAGTACTTTTTATGTTCCTCCAAATGGACACTGTTCAGAGACCCAAAATCAGCAGAGACACAGACATCAGCTCAAACATACAAGTGACAGTAGGAAAAGCCCTACAGTGGTTTCAAATTTAGGTACATAGGAGAAACTTTAATCTCATGGATCACTTCAGCTGCAGCAGTTTGGTCATGTATTTCAGATGGTAAGGGTGGGTTCTCCATTTTCTAACTTGAAAATAGAAACTAACTAATCTCAAACTTGAGAGACTTATTTAAAGTTATTTAATATGGTATAACCCACACCAATCTGTTCAAAACTCATTTTGGTACAAGGAAAGTCTAAGCCTTTTCTTGAGGGCAAGGGAGAAGGAGGGCTTGAAGGGAACGAGCTTTGGACCAACCCTACCAGATCAGCTGTAATCTAATGGTCTTTTTTATACCACCTACAGTAAAACTCACTATATAGCTAGTCATAAGATTAAAAGCTTTTCAAGTTGCTATCTTGGGAAATTTCTTTCAAGGAAATTACTACAAAGCCTTGTTTTAGTGTGTTCCCCTACTGTGCGTCCTACTGTGTTTTTTTAATAAGGAAAGCTATCCATCCATAGAGGTGTATCCTGTTCTCCATGCTTGAGTGTCTAACAGCAGGCACATACAGTAGACACTCTGATGTTTTGCCTCTTTAATTTTCACTCCATAATGCTGGTGCCTGGTTTTCCTGACTGCACCTTCAGAGCAGTTTAATTATGGGCATGCACAGAATTTTGAGAGGAGATTTTCAGCAACAAAATTCAGACGTTATGAACATGCATAATACATAAAGATGTTCAGAAATTTTTACCATAAAATCCTACTATACAGTTAGCACGGGACGGAAGGTGTGGTAATATTGCCAAGAGAAAACATGCAAATATTTTGTGACTGAAACAGAGAAGGGTAGGTAAAGAGATGCTTCATTTTAGTTTTTAAAAAGACAACTGCATGCTAAATACAAAAGTACAGCAGATACACCACCATGCTTTCAAGTAAACAGGACACAGTCATAGGTTTCCACACTCAAGCTCCTAACAAAATGAAAATAGCTTATGACACTGAATTTATTAGCCCAAGGATTTTACCACTGATTTTGATGAAATTTTTAAAACAAGTCAAGCAGCTCTGCAATAAAAGGTTACCGTGCCACTCAAATACCAGGCTTGAAACGTCTTTTTATAATAATGGGCCAGGTACCGGGTTATAAATGAGCACTGCTCCATTGACTTCAGACGGGGTATGAAAATTGATTCAATGGAGCACCATCAGTTCTCACCAGCTGAGTATCTGTCCCTGTAATCACAACTAAAAAGATTTTCTTAGTCAATTAAAGGCTTGAAGCCTTTACTCACTCACACAAAATCCCTGCTGAAGTCAGTACTAACAATGCATTCATTTAAATCTTAACAAACTGCAGTACATGCACTGCCTGGCGACACTGTTAGTGTTATATATTGAAATACGCGCTGCCGCGATCCTAAGGCATTGAGGGAGCAGTACGTACAGTTCCACATTGTCTCACGTGGTCCAGAATAATACCTGACTATCCTCCAATTCTGACGCGTTTCTTTAGTAACTGACAAAAAAATTAGCACATTCATTATTTTTGCTAACAGGAGTATGAGCTATATGAAGAAAACATGTACCTATGCTGACAGAATGGGAGTACTTTAATTTCCAAATTACACACATAAATAAATCAAGTCATATAACCTGATAAATGAAAGATTATGAAAATAGTAATATCCTGCAAAATCTTGAAAGGCATCATAATTCCTCAAACAATTATCTTCTGTCATATTTGTGAGTAGCCCGTGTAGTTCAAGAACAGAAAATACAAATGTGCTCCTTTAAAATTCATGAAACCACTCATTCTGTCATAAAAGCAGGCATCTTTCATGGCTACTTATTTCACACAGTCTCATAACTAATACTGACAGATACTTGGAATGCAAAAAAATGAGCACTGGACAAAGAACATGAGCTGTTCAATTCTTACATTTTAATGCTGGAAATAGAAAATAAAACCATATATTATATACAGTTAAAGAATTTCTGGTATAATTAAATTAAAATTTGTAGATAAAAATGAGATTGTACAAAGACTGGTGGTATACTGCTACGAGGATTGGGCTGTGCTGCATCCATGACAACAGGATGGAAGGTTGCTTTTAATACTATTATCTTACATACCCACAGCTGAATGCTAATGCAGCTATACTGAGGAAATCAAGTTTCAGATCTGTATCCACTGAACTTACATCCACTAGGCAGGGAGTTTAAAAGCCAGGCTAGCATACAAAGACTAATATTATAGCTCTGTCAACTCCCCAAAGGTCAGATATTTCAAAAGGTATACACAAATATTAATTGTCAGGTAGTTCTGTATGAAGACCAGAATTGAAGCAAAAATCAGGTTTTGTGACCATAATTTTCTTCCAATTCTATTTTATAAAATGGAGGTGCAGAAGAAAACAGAGAAGATTAACTCAGATTAGTTTATGTTCTGTACACTGACACACGATGATTTTGTTTCATATAAACATTGCCTCAGAAAGGATTTTACCTGATTCTCTCAATGAAGAAGACAGAGAGAAAATGTGTGGGAAAGCAGCTGGGCAGCCTTACTTGCCAGTGGATACCAGCAGTTCAATTGACCTGTCCTTAGTCTGACTGAGGAATTCAGATGCTGATTTCAGCCTGCCCTGTGCCTTCACAAGGAGTATGTGCAACTCAATATCTGCCCAAGCCCCTTCTACAGACATCGTCTCTAATTTTCAATTCAGCTTGTTTGGGACTTCAAAATATTTTGCTTTAAAATCATTTTCTAAATCAATTATTATTTTTCAGGATAGGCAGCTAGTTTGATATTTCCAAAATCAAAGAACTCTGTGAGGATCTTTGTGAGCTGTCTTGTAAAATCAATGCGTTTCTTCCTTGTTGGTGCCAACAAAATCAAAATGGTTCAGTAATTCCCCAGGCTAAGAAGCCCTCTAAAGCCTTGTTCTACCAGAAGTGATATTGTGTGACTGGCAACACTGATCCATCTTACCGAAGGTGACGATAGCCTCACAAACACTTCAGGCTCTCTTCAGTGCAGAGGCAATTCTCAGACATCCTTATGCTATCTATTTTTTATTCTCCAACCTCCTACATTTCTGAATGGAGAGCTACAAGCTATTTGAGCTACTGACCACTTTCCTACAATAGGCTGTAACCCATTGTTACCTAAATCCAAAACCAACTTATTTATAAAACATGGGCTTTAACCTGTTATAGTCTGCACAATTCATCTTTATGTGTGGTATAAGATTGTTGCTTGCTCTGTCTTGTTCAATCTCCTGTTGTAGTCAAGCAGGTGAACACTCCAGCAGGTGAAAATGATCCTTTTTTTTTTTTTTTTTTTTTCCTTGAATGTGTTCATAGAGTTACTGCATGTGAAATTAATCTGAACCAAGGGAACTAAAATAAGGAAAAGATGCGTTTCTGGCAAAGTCTCTATAACAAAGTCTACTTGCAGAAGACTAAGCCAGCTATCACGGAAATGAGAATTCACAAACAAATCACTGCAGAAGTGCAGTTCCAGAAGGTTTTTTGTTGTTGTTGTGTTTCGTGGGTTGTTTTTTTGCTTGTATCCACAATAGGGTGCAGAGTATCCTCCCTGATCAAAAACGCAGCTTCAGTTGGACAGCAAAAAGATGCTTCATTTAACAAAAAGTATGAGGCAGTAACAATGCTCACAACATTGAAAGTGTCTTCTAAATGACTGAAAGACAAAAAGTTGTAGCATTTTATGATAGTTTAATTGAAAAAAAAGTATTAAGTTGTTAGTGGAAGTGTATTTAAGAAAAGCCCCACATGTGGATGTAATAAAAAATTAATCCTCAGTGCACTGGAAGTCCCTAAGGATGAAGAATACATTATGAAGTTACCTACTGTCCCAGATTTTCTTGCTGCTTGCCTCTGCTGACAACAGTTGTCTTTTCATTAGAGTATTTGATATCAATTTACTCAGGCACCAGGGGCAAAAAAGGATTTTACTTTCTTCATCTGAAAGACACTGATCCACAGAATTAGTACTTTGAACAGATGCCAAGGTAAAATAGTGACATGTTTTCTAAACTAATAACCACGGGTGGCCACAGCAAATTGTCCAAAGCCTCTCAAGGCTGCCCAGGCAGCTACTGCTCTCCTGAATTTCTGATGATTCTCATCCGGTCAACATCTCTAAATGTAAAGGTATCTCCTTCCAGCCAACAATTGCTGTGGTTCATATTGCTGAACTAACCCCCTGAAGAAACATCACTATTTTTAAGCTGCTCTTTCAGACAGTGCCCATCCTTCTGCAGCAGAGAATGCAAGGGAGTAACTGCTCTAAATTCATCTTCAGACAAAAATCCCCTAAAAGAAGTTAGCCCCCATTTAGGCATGAATTTAGCATTAAATTAACTGCGTGTGATGGAAGAAAGAAATCCAGAATGGGTGTCTACCTCACTTAACATGACAAAAGAGTTGGCCACCTCCTGCTTCTGCAAGGACTTGCAGTGCAAAATGGCTGCAGAAGGCTCCACCTGACCAGCAATGCCCCAGGGGGCACAAGGCAATCTCACAGTTTGTTCCCAGCTGACTTGGCACATGGTGAAACCTTTTGTTGCAGAAAGCACTGACACCCTCTCAGACCATGTGAACCTTCGCCCAGTTCCGCCCACTGCGAAATATTTTCGCAGACTTTGTTTTCTTTTTCAAAACCTTTCTGTGACCGTTGATTATACCAAGGTTTTATCAGAGAAGCCCTTACAAGGGATGACGGGACTGATTCTGCACATATGAGGAACCCAGACCCTGCTGCAAGCCCTGGCAGGGAGCAGCCGTGGCGGAGACACCACAGGCCTGCACCCTGCGTGCCCCCAGGTGAGCAATCAGCTCACTGCAATGGAAGGATTGCCTCTGGACTCACAGCAAGCAGAGGCTGTGCTCTGCTACAGCCAGAAACAACCTGCACTGGATGTTTAAAATTAGGTAGCAAGAATTTCCTCCACAGCATCACTGCATCTTGGTAGAGCAGTATAAAATGAAGGTGGAAACCCAAGAGCACCAGACACAAAGCCCCTGTTTATCAGCAGGACACTGACACAGAAGTACGTGAGACACTGTGCTCGGTACATCTCTGACCTACAATGATCACTCATATACAGCAAATACCAGTCAGCATGTGGGCTTGATGAAGCTAAGGTACAAAAACAGTTATTTTTATCAGAAGTCTTGGGGGACTGAGCTGATACAACTGATATATTCCAACAGGAGCCACCATCACATCACTTGAGAACAGTTTCACAGAACATTTCTGTCCAGTTCCAAAAACAGAAAGTGAAAGGAAATGCAAAAGCATCTGATTTTGCTGCTTATCCATCTTTTTTTTTTTTTATCATATTGCTTTGATGCTCAAATGAGCTTCCTCACTCTGAAATTCCCCTCTCAGGGCAGGTGTGCTGTTAATCTGGTACAGGATGCAAAAACCAGCCTGCAAAAGTACAAGACACCAAGCAGAGCTTCCCCTCTGATCTTCGGCCACTTGACTGCCTTTACTGCAGTTTCAGCAAAGGCTGAACACAAAGCACCACTTTCTGCCCACAGGGGAAACTGCAAATGCTCATATTTAATCCCACAGCCATTTTGAAAAATGGACAAAACCCCAAAACATTAATCCAGGATCATTCCTATGAGAGGCTTTGTCCTCACCACAAGCCCTGCTGCAGGACAGACAGACACACAGATGCACAAGAAGGGCAGTGATAGGTCCCTGCAGTCCTGGGGGGCTCAGATGGGGGGTACGGGGCTGAACACACCCCCAGCCTCATTATCCAAGTGCCAGTCCAGGCAGGAAAAACACACAGCAATCAAATATGTGCAGACAACACATCTGGGAGATTTCATTTCAGCCTCAGTTCTCCATTGACCGTTATGCTTCGTACTTTTTCCAGTAAATTCTGCTTTTTGGGAAAATGATACACTGAACAAGTTTAGCAACTTTTAAAAATAAACCTTTGAAGAAAGTTACTAATTCCAGGAGCCAGTCTGAATGGCTGGAATAAAAATACTCAGACCCATATACTGCTTCCTTTATTTGAATAGTTTGGGTGTGCAGGCATATAATAGTTTGAATATTTTTATTATATGCTTTAAGAATATATACATGATTTGGTATGATTCATTTGTATTTACTTCAGAAAAAAGAAAAAAATCTGAGGTCATATTGTTCATGAAAAATATCCTATTTTCTCTGTCCAATTTTCTACTAGTTTTCTACTTGTCAGTAGTTAATCCTGTCTTCAACTCAGGTATTCAGTTTTGATTTAAAATGGTCTTTCTCGTGTTTTACTTTTCTTTTCCTTAAACAGATATTCCTTTTTTGCCAAAGACTCACCAAGAATTATTTATAATTCTACCACTAATATGGAATTTTTACAAGACAGGCAAGTTACAGGTGAGATAGTCTGCTGCTCAAGCTGACGCTGAGTACCTTTGAAAAATCCAGTCTATAAACAACATTGATATTGTTACAGCATCATAAAATCACAGTCAAGTCCTGTAAACATGGAAATGCTCAAGTTACCCATCTATCTGTGTCTGCAAAAGCAATCGCTTGTTGATGGTGTCGCCATCAGAGCCATGGCACAGCTCAGCCTTTACAGCTAAATTTCTTTTTCTTCCCTCGCATATCTGTAGAGACTTGGGTTTTGCAGCTCTAAATTAAGAGGTAAATTGAATTCAATTATAATTCAGATACGTTTTTCCCATTTTTGACCAAGTCCTTATTTTTAAATAATTGTCTGATGCTCTTTTCTCAACTTTGTTTGTATTGTGGAGCAGGGCTTTCCCTCCTTCATCAGCTCCATGGCAAAAATCCCATATGGCACCCATGTGGCAGCATGTGGGATCAGGCAGAAAAGTGCCACATTACCAGTAGCAATCACGGCAGTAAACAGCACAGTGACACACAAAGAAATGAGTTCCAGATTATTTTTTTTTCCCGAGATGTGGAGAAAACATACGTATAAAACATCGCTTTTTTTTCACTGCAACTTGCAGCGGTGATGGGTTTCCAGCAATATGTTTACTTTAAGTCCCCCATTCCCCTCAGGAGGTTTAACATGTTGAGGTCTCGCATGACCTCGGCTCCCAGCCACATCACTGAAAGTACCCAACGCGTGATGCTTCGTAGCATAAGATCTAAAGAGCTGGGAGAACACATTTGCTTCAGCCAAGTTACCACAGTTGAGAGCTGTTTGGGTTTTATATATACCCTTTAGGATTCTCTACATTACAGGGGGAAGGGAGCTATATAAACATACTTGGAAAAAATGCATTGCTCACATTTTTTAAAGGCTGCCTCAGGCAGTTATAAGTTACATAAAGTTGCTCCTGTTCCTGTTGCAGTTATGCCAAAGTTATCTAAGGTGACTAGCACAAAATGACAACGCCAAACTCCAAAAACAAGGGTTTCTAAATGGGACCTTTTCACATACACAAAATCAGAATATAACGGACAGCCCACAAACAGGCATGATATCAAAGTCTCATTGTAATTGTGAAGGTTATTCTAATAACTTTTAAAAAAAATATACATAACATCTACACTCAAAAACAGAATAATTACTTGTAGATTAGCAGTCTGAAAGAAAGTATTCTTATTTCCAATAGTTGCTTTTATGGACTTCATTTAGCCTGACACTTGTGTAAGAATGAATATTTGGCTTTAGTAAGTGTTTATTCCCTACACTCATGGCTTCTAGAAATCCCTCAAAATACATTACATTAGAAAGAGATGATAAAATGAAAGAGATTCTGGGGGAAATTACTCGCTTTTCTGAACATTCTCCTTCCCCCACACACATTCTCTATTTCCCACACACAATTTTAAGACACTGTGATACAAGTTTTCAGGAGCTAAATCCACAGGCGAAATCCAAAAGAAAGTTCATTTTAAAATAATCAAGACAAAAATAAAAGTCTCCCCTAGCTAAATACAACAGTAAAAAGTTGTCCATCCTGTGTGTCTTTCATGAGAGTGAGAGAGAAAGAGAGAGGAATGATTAAAAATGTACCAAGAGCCATGAATGCCATTTTACTGTCATTTCCTTTGATTAACCTTCACCTGACCTCAATCCCTTAGGCAATTTCAGTTTCTTTTTGTTCTTCCATTTAAATTCTTCAGTACACCAGGTGAGTATCTCTCTGTCACTAAAGCACATGCACAGAGAGCAGATTGTTTTTGGAGAGGATTTCATAGAAAATATTTGCTCTGGAGAATCATTTGCAAAACCTTGAAAGGGACAGAACCAGGTCACATTACTCCAGAACTGAGATTTTACAGTCCCCGTGGCTTTATATAATGACTTTTTCTAGGTATTAGTTAAAATGTCATAAAGTGATCGGACCACACCAGTTTGCACCAGGCAGGGATCTCGATGCTGCTGGCTGGTACAGACTCACCGATGCTGGCATGCTGGCAGCTCTTACAAACACCACTCTGCAGCTGTAACGGTGTCAGCTTCCACATGAGGTACAAAATGTAAGCAATTTGCCCACTGGAATGGGAAAAAAATGCCAGCATGAATAAAAGCTGAAAAATAGATTATAAATCCTTTGCAGAAGGATTGGATCCTTCAAGATTTGAGTAGAAATCATGAAATGTTTGCATAATTAGACTGTGTTCTCCAAACCTTAAACTGTATGTTAAAAAAGGACAAACTGGAAAAGGCAAAAAACATCTGCAGAAATAATATAACATCTATAAAATATGCTGACGATGAAATAACAAGGAATCCTGACCTATTCAGTTCTTCAGAGAATAAGGTAAGAGATGAGTTGATCATCATCCATAGGAATTGATACAATGCTGAAATATTCTGATAGCACACCTTTAATCTATCAGGTAAAGATAAAATTCAACAATCAAATTAAGCCTAGAAGCAGAATGCACATCTTTAGCTGCGAGGAACAACCAGGATCCCCTGGACAGCTTTTTTTAAGATGCAGAGATACCTCATCAAACATGGCTTTTACTATCATTCCAAAAGGCATTCTCCAATATAAAAGAAGGAATCAGTGTAGGCTTTGCTCTTCATTGCTGTCAGCCAAATGTGTGATCAGACTGGAGTCCTACCTGTTTCACATTATTCACCCTAAACAAATTTCCAGGATTAAAAAAAAATAAGAATTGTACCAAACACAAAGTGTCAATATTTCTTGCAAACAGCCACACAAAAAGTTCAGGTTGGATTGATTGAAGTTTATAGGCACAGATTGCTTTGAAATATTCTTTCTTCTAGACTTTAAATTTTCGTTTTCTTGCTATCTGGAAAGGAAAAAATGAGATCAAACAAATGTGGTGTGTTTCAAAATGCTAAAACTGACTATCTAGGCAACTGCCAAACTCTTCTGTTATAAAGGAGGTGCTTCGTTAACTCTGCCCCTCTCCTGTTAGTAATTTTATCCCCACAAACTGGCACTTCCTGAAAACATGGAATTGCAACAGGAGAGTCCAGTTTATCCCAGTCATGATCCTCTTCTGATCTTAAAATTCAATAATATTCATAAAATAATTGAACTAGACTCTTAAAATTCATCAATCTTGAACTACATTTACACCAGGTCTACTTTCTTGTCAGTTGGAAAGGATACATAGAGCTAGTGGCACCAGCTCTGTGCATCAGACCAGGTTGTCTAATCTGTGACAGATTCTGCACATAGTTTTCCAGCACAATATCTCTGCTGAGTTCTAGTAAAATGGCCAGCTCCTTAATGACAGATGTACTCACCTGATAGAGTGCAATACTTAAATGGAGGAACAAAAGGATTTGAAACTGCCTTAGGGAGTGAGGTCAGGTGAAGGTTAATCAAAGGAAATGACAGTTAGATGGTATGCACGGCCCTGGAGATTGCATATGTGTATTTTGTAGGGAAATATTTAACTGCTTTTCCTCTATTTAGGAAGGAACCAAAATAAAGTGCATATATGAAAAGAAAAAAAAAAAAAAAAAAAAAAGAAATCTGTACATGCCTCTTAACCCAGTAGAGCTTGCATTGGTGCGATTCAGACTTGCCAGCTGAGAGGTAGAGAAAGCCAAATGATGACAACTGTTCAAGTGGTTTTGCTGTTATAAAATGTTTCACTATCATAAAATACAATACCACAGCTGAAGAGCTAGAGAAATTCAATAAAGCTGCTAATGAACAGAACCTATTACCTCAACTCTCATATACCTTGCTCCCATATTTATTCTCAATATTTAGTGGTCTTCTCTTAAAACACATGCTTGAGCTAACAAGGAAAAACTAGAGCTAGAAAATACTGTACAAGTCTACAGAAACTCATTTGTGTCCTGTAATTAATTTAGTTTGGCCATATTCCTGCTTCATTTGCATTTCCTTTCAATGATTTTCATGCATTTGGATTTTTACTTTCAGTGATACTTGCAAAAACTGGTTTTCAACTTGCATGCATGCAGCAAGTGATTTTTAAGTACACTATCCTCAAACATTTAATCATGAAATTATTCTAGTATTTGTCCTCAATTAACTGGGGAATTAAACCAATACTACATGACTTAGCAATCACAAACAAGTAACACACTTTGAATTCTGATTTCCAGTTTTGATTAGAAAACCAGCTAGTCAATAGAACTCATGAAAATTTTTGACAACTGTTTTTTTATTCTTCCCACAGAATAAAAGACAAAATTCACTGAATGAATTATTAATTATGAGTTATTCATCCAGCTCTACTAAAAACTAATCTGTTTCTTTTTTTAAGCATCAAAAAGGTCTTTCAAATATAAGTTGCAATAATGAAATATGGCAGCTGATCTTGAAATGTGCCCTTACCCGGTCTACAGATATGTAAAAGGTTACAGTACCAGAGTTATTAATCCCCCATCACTCTGACAATTGATTTTGAACACAGTCTGTTGCAGTCTTTATAATGCAAGATCATAAATGTTCAAAACTAATTTATTGCTCTTTGTTCCACCTGGCAAAAATATACTGTCAAATTGAGTTGTGCTGAAGCAAAGATGCAGATTAGTGTTTGAGTCTTAGTTTTATTCTCATTTGTAAATTTCTTTGCAGTACCTGTGTGTGGTTAGAAGAATTCACAAAGGAGTAAAGAAGAAGAAGAGATTATACCATCTTTAATGAATAGGAAATATTTGTACAAACAGCTATAGGTGGGCTTTGTTTTGTTGTGTGTTGTTGTTTTTTTGTTGTTTGTTTGTTTGTTTTTAATTAAAGGGTAGTGTAAGTATGGAGATTTGCCAGTACTGACATTTCTGGTTTCCACTGTTAGCTGGTATCTTCCAGATTTTTAGATATACTTATATAAAAGCACTTGTTCTGTGTGCATATTTATATATGCACCAGGCAAGGATTCCCCACAAACCAATGAGGAATATGCAAAATCTATCATCCTACATGTTTTTCTTTAAATTAGTAATTTCTATGGCAGAACCAATTCTATTCAGACTGAAAACTCCCTAACTTGTATTTTCTGTATGTGGCAGTTGTCGCCGCTCATACTCATGCCGGGTAAGTTTAAATTTCCAAAGAGGGACAAAGCAAAGTGGAAGGGAGGAGGGCAAAAAGGAAGAAGAGGAATTTTGTGAGGCAGTCCAAGAGAAGTGTGGTAAGGCAGGTATACTCCTGAGAACAAGAAGAGGAAAGTGTGCCTGCACCTGACCTCTGAGAGATGTTTCTGCCTGGACCTACAAACTCAGTACTTAGCCAGGGGAAGTTTAAAACTCTCCTTGCATCATCTGCAATATTTTTATTATTTCTGAGGCACATTTTTTCCTGCAAATGCAGCCATTTTTATCAATAAACATGTGAATATCTGGAACCTCACAAGGTTTGAGAGAATAAAACACGTTTCCAAAAATATTTTCCTGTTTAATTCTTAGGTTATACAGTTTTTCTTGGTCATGTTCTTATATTTCATACACATTTCTCATTGGGCCTTTGGGCTTTTTGTTCACTTGTGCTATTTAGTTTCCATGATCCACTTTACACTGACGTAACACATTCATTTGTAAAGATGAAGGGTTGTTTTTTTTTTAAGGATCAAAAAGAATATATAACAAGGAAGTTTATTTTAAGAATAAAATCCCATCCAACAGACCAAGCATAATGGATGAATTGCAAGTTTTATAAAGCCAACTGCTGAAGCAGAGTACTGAAACACACAGATAAAAAAAAATACACCAACAGACAAAAAAGAAAAAAAACACTGAGAGTTTCAGCATCAAAAATACACCTATCCAGAATTATCTGTATCTCACAGTCTCTGGTAATTTTTCTCAGTAGAAAGATGAACCTGTAACATTACTGTTCTTTCAAAAATAACCACATAATACTTTTTTTTCTTTTTTTTTAAATGACACTTTTTAATCTTCTGTATTTTACAGTCCATTCTTACAAACTTCCTCTTTCCTTTATCTAGAGGCAGAATCATTTAATTGTCCTGGCAAGTTTACTTCTTTTGAATTATTATTTTTACCATGATTATGAAGAGGAAGCTATCAGTCTGTATGCTAGAACTGCCGCATTCAGGATTTGCCTGTATGATATTGAAATTAATTTCCAGTATAAAACAGTTAACAGAATAACCCTAGATAAAGGCAAGTGTAATATTAATTTCATTCTTTTTGTTGGCAATGTTGTAAAGTCCATTGCTCAAGTAAAGAGCACTTTCCTGAGCCAGATACAAATTAATTTTACTATTCTTCTTCAAATACGAATTTTAAAAGTCAACTAAAGGCTACAACAGCTTCAAAACATTTCAGTGATTGTTTTAATTACCTATCATACAGCTGTGAGCCTCTGAAAAAGGGAGGGGTTAAGAGAGAAGGGAGAACAACACCTGGTATATTAGCGGTTGTTTTTCTGACAAAGAAATAAAAGCAGTTTCTGCGCACTCGGACCAACCAAGAGCTCAGCAAAGTCAACACAGATTTTTTTTTGTCATCATGATAA
This sequence comes from Aythya fuligula, assembly GCF_009819795.1. Lineage (NCBI taxonomy): Eukaryota > Metazoa > Chordata > Aves > Anseriformes > Anatidae > Aythya > Aythya fuligula. Next base: position 18,995,171 of record NC_045571.1, on the reverse strand, counting down.
TGTCGTATTTTTATGCCAGACTACACATTCTTATTCTGTCAAGAACTGCTTTCATTGTTAGATAAAACCACCAAATCTCCAAACATTAAACATATGAATTCTGACAGCTCTTAAATCTTGCTTTTCAACCCGAAGTTTGTGCACAAGCTATAATAAGTTGCTAAAGGCACACATGGGGCTTCTTCTTAGGGTCTCATTCTCTTGCAAAAATGCTTCCTTACACAGAGCTACACAAAAAGGCATATTTTTGTCATCCCAGCCCCTAATAGAAATGGGATCTAGAGGCTACTAGGACTTCTGATGGCCTTTGACATCCTGGCTTCAAGCTCCTCAGCCATCAGTCAGTGCTGAGGTAACAAAAGATCGCTAAAATGTACAGTTGTCATCTCCACGCTACATCTGTTGGCCACGCTGTTAGGAAGTGTTGACCCCATCATTTCACTGTAAACACTGCCGAAATCAACAACAACAAAAACAGAAATGAAAAAGGAAACTGGATGTCAAAAGTCAGGTAGGAGCATTTTATTTGCACATGTGTCAGTAAAGATAGAAGGAATCGCTGAATTAAATTAAATCAAAGCAAACCTGCTAATTAAAACAGCTAAAATTATGTTTGTGAAGATGTGTGACTGGTTTCCTGCTTATCTGCAAATAAGCCTCCCCATAATATAAACATGTTTCTATCTCCACTTCATTTATAATAAGTCTTTAGGCAGATTGTAATTAGTATTTTGACTTTCTAATAGAAGATCTATTGTGTTTCAGGAGAAATATTTTTCCTGACCACCAGAATAGTTATTATTTCAGCTCCTCTCTCAAGGGTTCTCACCTGTTCTTCTTATGCTGGTCAAAGTCTTGTATCCAATTTGTCTGAATCAAATTGTTTGGGTGTGTGTCTGAATACCATCATCTTCATAACATATTGCTTGTAGTTAGCCACAAATGCAGGCATTGTATTCAGCTCCACCTACAAGCCAAACCAGAAATTATTACCAGTTTTACTTGAACTTACTCTGTAGTTTGCTTTTCATTTAACTTTGAAAGAACAATCAAAATGACCACGTTAGGGAGCAGAAGAACAGGGTCAAAACACAAATTTTGCACAAAGATGATACAATTTAAAAATCAACTTTTTGTTTCTGTTTTACTTATTCCCAAGTTCACAATGCATAATTTTATACAAACCCAATTACATAGCTCAGTGATTTACTGGCAAAGCTGGCCAGAAGAAATTATCTGGCTTTAGCTAATGTGTATGCCTATTTGCAATCAAAACAAATCCGTAGAAAATTTCAAAATGGTCACAAAGAAAAAAGCATCATCACAAATATATCAGAAGTGATACAGTAGGCAAGCTGCACAAAGTTCACCATATAGTATGTTTTCACAAACCATGGTTGCAAGTACGGGTTCAGTCTCTCAAACCATGCACCGATTACTCAATCCAGTATCTAAGGTTAAGCACGCGTGGGGTTTCATTGGCTTGGAAAGAACAGTGTCATCTTTTTGCCCTTTTCATATTTTTTTTGTAAGGATTAGTTTGCACTGTTAACGGATGCATGGGCTGACTTCAACAGGATTACTCAGATGTTTACTGTTACTCAGGAGTTTGAGCACTTTTTTCAGATTCCAGGCTATGAGGCATTAGGGTGCATGTGCATCATGTTAGCAAATGGCTACATAAATGTACTGGGATCTGAAGTGGGTGTGTTGAACACAAGGATTGTCACCAGTACCGTTGCAATAACGTCTGTACATTACTTATGCTGAAAAGCATCTATGTTTTGTTGAAATTTCATAAAACCGTAAAGAATGCCCTGTAAAACACACAGGCTCTTTTTGACAGACAAAGTATAAAATGAAATTTCTAATCCAGAAATACAAACAAAAGGCTTATGACTTTTTAATTGCACAACAAATAATTTCAGACCACTGTACATATTTCCTTGAAATGACCACTGGGCACAATTCTCAGTCAGAGATTTTGTTGGACATGGCCCAGAGTTCATTTACTCACTTAACTCAAAGCAATGGCCTCCTAAAAATACATCAAATTGCAAATATGCTAAAACCCCAATTTTGCTGTAACTGCATGTGCCAGCACTAAGTCCTACATCAATAAGAAACCCCACTGATGTCAGCATGACTTGTGACAACACAAGATTTCCCTCCCCCCGGTACAGCCATAAAACCGGATCCTTGGTGAGTATGTTTGAATTATGTGGATTATATATGATTAAACAGATTTGGATTAAATCACGGCAATGGGTTGGCTTATCAAGAACATACTGCTAGAACCGCACTGATGTACAGTAATCAAGGTGACCCTATAGACTTATTACAGCCCATAGCAAACTCTGATCAGCTTCTCTGGATGAGGATTTTTAACTCAGCGAAGATCAGACTGCAAGATGGAAGGAGTTAAAATGCTGCTTTCCTGATGAATAGTTTTCATGCCTTAAAATTATGATCCAGGCAACAAAGAGCAATCTTTCTTGCAGGGGAAGCCAATCTCAGCTAAACTCCTTGAGCTCTGTTTCATTCATCAGGATGGAAAATATGTCTGACTGTGCCTCGTCCTAACATGCAAGAAAATCCAAATACAAGAGAAAAACATCTGAATTAAAAAATCCACCAAAATCCCACCCAATCCAAGCTCACCCTTCATTACATCATTGCATTATCTCACTAAATTTTAAAAATATGTTCTAAATATCACTATGAAAGCTTACTTTTTATTACTATGGTTAGTCATCATTCAACCAACGAAAATAGCCTATCATTTCTTGTGTAGATTTACAGTAGGGTTAACCATAAATGACAGGAACAAATTTGTTCCTCGGTGGAGTAGCAAGGATGTAGTCACAATAACTTTCAGCTAACTAGAGCTGTTAACTCCAGAAGCTTCAGGCTTTGGGGTTTTTAGACTGCTCCCTAACCAGGCTGCTGCTACGATGTAAGGGCTTGAACAGCTTGGAAGTGTGTGTCTTGTGGATGCTGATACACATACTCATATTTAATATGGGTAACATTTGGGAACCATAGCTACAGAGGTCATTCTGAGGGTAGGGAGTAAAAAAGACCTAACAGACATAAAAAGGCAAAAAGACCCAGGCAGCCAAAGTCTAGGGGTTTGGCAGAGTAACAGATAAACGAATCATCAGCACAGCTTTCCTGCTCTGAGCCTTTCAGATTTCCATGCACAAACCCATGCCTCTCTCCTTTGGATTAAGCAGTCCAGAAGTTCCTGAACGCATATATAAGTTTGAAGAGAAAGAGGGAGAAAAAGGGAATTTAATGACAGCAGTAATACTTTCTTGAAGTTCACTCGAAGGTATACATCAGCTCAAAAAGATTTTTAGCCCAAGATAACACATAAAAATTTCAAAAGGCTTGCTGGGGGTGGAAAGCTGTTATATAATGTATTAACACTTCAAATGGTTTGTACTGCGTTGTATCTCACATGAACACATGTAGTAAACATGCTCTGAATCTCTGGGTCAGCCACATCTGCCTTCAACGACCTGTCTTATGCAGTCAAGCTGTGGGGAAGCCACAACTCTGGAAACTTGCTCCCCTTTAGCATCCATCCCCTGAACAAGTCCCCCACCCTGGCCTCTCCTCCACCAAAGACATTTTTAGCAAAATTGCTGTGCAGCTAATTACATTGCCATGGCATCCAAGTACCACACAGTCATAAGACCTATTTCTCTTAACAACCAGAAGTTAATCAGGAAACATCCTTACATTTGGAGAACTGAGGCACAAGGTCAAGTAATTTATCCAGGATCACTGCAGAAGACTGACCAGAAGGGACTAGGTGCCAAAGCAGCTGCATGACCACATAAATACCCCCACACCCTCAGAACTGCTTTCAGGAGACAGAGCTGGGGCTCCCAGAGGAAACCTTGAGCAAACAGAGCCAAATAACTACTTGTCAACTGCAGTTGGCAGCCTCCAGCTGTGCCACTGGCCACTGCAACAAAATTAGGCTGAACTGACCACCCCTGGTCCTTGCCAGCTACCCAGAGTGTTTTCTTCTTCTCACCCAGGCAGAACTCACCTTGCAGATGGGAGCAGTGCAGATGCCCACTGCTGAGCATCACAGACCACGTGGCTGTTTGCTCTGCACCAAATTCTGTGGCAAACATCAGGGAACTGGGATTTTCTGTAGTGCCAACTTCACCAGTTCTCTCACCCTCTTTTGGGGCAGCAGCCGCGCCATGTGTTGCTCGTATGGCCTTCCTTGACTGTGAGCTTCCCATACACAAGGGTGTGAAATGAGCTATCATTTGCTTCTATTTCCCATCTATTTCCCACATGTCCTAACTCGTGTGACCTTGCCTGAAACTTGACTTGTCTGAGGCAGGCACTCCGCTCCCCGTTAGCTCCTCTAGAGCAGTGCACTAACTTGAAGAGCTATTTTCTCCGTGCTATTCCTCCATGCAGAACAGAATCACTTCTTAGTTCTAATGCCTCTCACCAAGTTCTCTTATCTATTTCCATTCGTTTCTTCTAACAGACTCTTTAGTCACATCTGTGCTACTTGATGAGTTTGGTCCTGCCTTACTGCAGCCTGTTGTAGGTAGGCCTATTACTTCTATTAGGTCAGTTTAAACCTCGAAGAGTTGTAATTCTCTGCTGCTGCTGTCTCTCACTGCTCTGTTTCTTCCTGTGTATGTGTACAGCATTTTCTCCAGGTAATTATTCCAAAGCAACCACAACAAAATTAGCAAACTGAAATCTGGAGTGGAGGGTTTGAGTCACACTTGCAGAAGGTTCATCCAGCTCAGCCCCACCTCAGATCATACCACCAGCTCAACAAGCTCAGTGGTAGAAGCAGGCTCAGCCACAGCCATTTGACAGGCTCTTAATTTATTCAATTAACATAAATTCAAAGTACTGCTTCCTGAACCTGTCAGCCAGCTGAACTAAACTGAACTAAGACAACCAGCTGAATGCTATGATATATTCTGCCAGCAAGCTAGCTCCCCATATAGAGCGGATGGCCACTAAGACTGAAAGAGGGCTTCAAACAACCAGGAGAGAAGGTTTTTGGCCAAAGGTGTCACCCATTACAGAGCTAGCTTCTGCAACAAAGCTAGTTCAAACGTTTACCAAAAAAAATAATAATAATAAAAAAAGTCATGTTGTCAGTCTGCTCTAGGTGACTCTACATGCAGTAGCAGACAGATTATTTAATTAATATCAGTAACAGAAGCAGTAGCCTATAATCATAAAAGGGAGAGCTGAAACCACAAAGAACTAGGGTTTTGCCGTAGCACAGCGACAGTGGGTTTTAAGTTTCCAGTTCCTCTTCAATGGTATTTTTAGAGGAATAGCAGTAGGCCAGATCAATTCATGAATAGTCAGCGGTGGACAGTGAGAGCAAAGAAACCCCTGCTCCTGACAGGCAGCATCAGCACTTGAAGCTGCAGAAGGAATAGCTGCCTGGCTATTCATTAGAGATGGGATTTGCCATACACACTCCTGATGCTCTGTTATGCAAGGTAATGCTACGTGTGTTCTCTCCTTCCACAGAGACTTAGTGTAAAAGCATTCATATTTAGTTCTCCCATCCCCCTAAATCTCTTCTACAAAGGACACTGTCACCACCAAAGCTCTGCAACAAGGAGCGTTTATATATCTGACAACCTTTAAACCCCCAAAGAAAGGAAAAAGGAAGCAGTAAAGCTCTCTGAAGAGCTCTTTGGTGGAACAAGCAGAATTATGAGCAGCAGGAGAAATATGAGTAATTAAGACAACAGTATACCTATATCTTACAGCTGACAGAGTGAAGCTGCAAGTTAGCTCTGGGCAAGGCATTAGCAGAGGAAAGAACTGAGCAGGCTGTTTCTAATGTTATTGTTGAAAAGCCAGCCCGGGAAAAAGGCTAAAGGGACAATTTCATTAAAAAGAAGGAAGTAGGTTGGCTTGAGAGAGCAGTGAGATGCAGGCTTGTAACATTAAAGGAACAGGTCAACAGCTATCTGTAACCAGACAAGCAATCGTTTTGGGAGTCAGCTAATGTGGCACTCTTACTGTTCTTAAAAGAAAATGTTCTTAAATTATCTTCCAGCAGGCTGTATGGAAAACTAAAGCTGCAGAACTGCACTGCAGCACCAAACAAAACACAAGGGCGGATCGAGGCTGCAGGGGAGCAAAGGGGAAAAGAGACAACTTTTTTCAACAAAGAGTCCAAAGCAGTTGCTGATTTTGGGCAGCCGACACGTGGACAGAGCCGGGGCAGCTGCCAGGATGGGTGTTCACTGCTGCCAGCGATGCAACCAGTGTGTCACCGCGTTAACTCGGGCACAGGTGCCCCGGCTGCAGGGCTGTTAGCTGTGCTGTGCCGTGCTGGATCTCTCCCTGCTGCAGCTTTTTTGACAAGTGCATAAACTCCATTTCCCTCCTTCCCGCAGCCCCGTGCAAGGCACGCTCCAGCGACTCCCCAGCTGGCAGAGCGCTCCTCCACGGCTCCAGCAGCATAGTTTATAGCAGCCCCGAGGCTGTGTTTTCCATCTAGTATATATAAGTGAATTAGTGCAAAATTTGAGCTTGCACAAATCACAGAGCCAGCTCGCAGTTTGTCATGGCGAGACAGCCTTTTCTCATGACTGGAGTAGCAGTAATGAGGTGCAGTAAAGAAACTATGGGCTGCATCCTTGGTTCCCACAGAAAGTCATTTTCAGAGCTGGGAAGGGAAGTGCTTTTAGTCAAGAGAGGGGGAAAAAAAAAAAAAGAAAAAAAAAAAAAAAAGAGGAAAGACAAACAGCAGCTCCCATATCTACATAGATCGAATGTATGGCCTGCTCAGTCACCTGGGGCCTGCAGCCAAAAGATCAATGCATGGGTACTCAGAAAGAGAAGGCTTCCTCCTTTGCCTCCCAGGCCCCATCTGTGTGAAGGAGGAGACAGGAATCACAGAGAGGGCAATATTTATGCTGGAGAAATGGCAGAGGGGTTGCTCCAAATTTACATTATTGTAAACAAGAACAGCATTTGTCCAAATGATAAGAGCTGTAGCAAAGGCAGAGCCAGAGGGCACCAAATGAGGGTCACCAGCTGCAACTGCTGTTGCCACCCAAGAAGAGGAGCTGCACGCCTGCAGCGGGGTGGAAGGATGGGGGACAGGGGAGGTTGGGAGGTGCCAAAAGCTTCTGCTGCACTGTTCAAGCGATTGCCCCAGGATGCCTCTCACACCACTTAGTACAGCCACGTTTCTAACCACTATCCAGCTGACCGCCGCTTCTCAGACTCACCAAGTGTTTCTTTATTGCACCACGCGGGTACCCCAAAAGCCCCAGCCCTTCTCAAGCATTTGTGTGGCCCCTATCAACAGCAACAGTTCTTTGAGCAGCACTGACTTACCAAAAACCACACCTGGAATGCAAGCTGTACACTGAAGCACAGTGTAAGCATTCCCTCCTCTTCTCCCGGAAAGCATAGTAGTGGAGGTGATGGATCATGCTGTTCCTGGCCACTTCATTGCTTACGTGGTGTACAGAGTCTGAAACTAAGGGTTTTCTTGCTGCAAACTTAATATAAAGAAGCATGATTTCCTGCACCGCACTGAGGGGAAGCCTGCACTCTGCATATTTCAAATCACAAACTCTAATGGCTCCTTAAAATACACACTTATATTCAGCCCATAAATCAAAATCGATAGTCAAACCCTGCTTATAGATCTAAATCCTTTTTACACTCTCTTGTAGCTCCATCATGTACCTACGGTGTCACACTGTCTATGTGCTTCTGCCTCCACCTTCACCCACATCCTAGCACTGATTGAGAGCACCAGAGTGTGTAACCTTAAAAACTCAGAAATCAGCACTACTATTTCTCACTTTCCTGAGCACTAAAATGCATCTAAAATTAGGAAAAATGACCTCCTGTCAGTCTGTTGACTTGCCAATGAGTTTATTTGCTCACTCATCCCACAGAGCAATTGTTTCAGGGAAATGCAAAAACGCTGAATATTCCTCCACAATGGCAGAGCGAGCTACCTGTGTCGCCCCTCTGCCAGCCAAAGACAATGACAGCACTGAAATCCCTCATAACCTGCTTTTTGTATAAAGGTGAGGATCATTACAATTCTTTGGGACATGTGCTGTTATAAAGTGAGCAGAGAATTTCATATTATTATCATATTACAGATGGCATTCCTTTGATAAGGGGTCAAAGATCAGGAAGACAAGAAAAATAAGGAAATAAAACCCAGCAATGGTGAGATCTTTAGCTGGCATAATTGGACACTGAAGTCCATGGAACTGTGTCCATTAGCAGGAGTGGGTGATCTGACCCATATGCTTACTACTTTCAAGTATAAAGATTAAAACAACATGCCTAAAAGCAGAAATGGGTTATATTACATTTCAGAGAGGCTTGCATTGCCTAAAATTCTGGAGAAATGTTCAGCTTGCCATCATAAAAACTTCAATGCTGTTTACCCAAACTTTTCAGTATCTCCTTCTAAAAAAAGATGATGAGCAACCATGTTCAGTACCACAGATTTTTAATGTAATCTGTTTATAGTTTTAGAACAATTTCCAGAATAGAACATTTTTTAAATGTCCTGAGCCTTTAGCATTCTCACTTTGATCATCTCCCATCACGTTATGGTTCAGAACATAACGTGATGGAGCCAGGCTAACGAATCTGCCAGAAATGACATCAGAAAGCCAAGTGACCTGAAAAAAGTGTTTTATTTGAGTACCAGTCTTCTTGAACATTCTCTTTTTTATTTTTTATACATTTTAATTAATGTTTTACTTTCACTGGATTTATTTTGCTTGCATGAAAGCTCAGAGCTAGTTCTCAGAAAAAAAACTCCTATTGAAAACAAAAGGAGCCTTATTTGACTAAGGGGAGACTGCAGGAGGTCCTTAGATAACAATAGTTAACAATTCTTTTTGGGATTGAACAGTTTAAATAATGAACACTTTCTTACGAGGTTAACTCTAAATAATAATTGTAGATTTTGTAGCGTGTGGAAGGGAGAGACTGGTCTTTGACAGAGTTTGTATTACTAACCTGATGCATACAGACAGCTACAAAAATGAAACGATACCAGTGATAAAAAATATTCTTTCTGCACTTAGGCAGGAGGAACTGCATGGTAGGAAAGGGCAAATCCTACTGGCCTGTGTGTACACAAGCAGTCCTTATGCACGAAGATAACGATAAACTAAATCAGCATGAGTGATCAGAGGACCTACCTATATAGTATGCATCTGCTTTAAATATTTTGGCGTGCCTCACATTAAATTGCCTGTATACATCTTATATTCCTTTAAAAAAACCTTCAGCTATTCAACAGCATTCACTGCCCCTTTTAATTCAAGCCTTCTCAGAAATGGCAAAGAAGTTGGTAAAAAAACTGTTGTAATGATAGCTGCCCCCTTCCCCTCCATCTGATGTAGAAATAGATAATTTCCAGTACTAAAAGTGATTAAATTTGGTGGATTTCCAACTTGTATTTTAACAATGCATTACCTCCTGAATTGCTGCATAAATATTAATAGACAGACTGATGTGGAACTTTTGCCCGTAATGCCCTTGGAGAACCATAATCACGGCAAGAGGAGCAAAAGAGATGAGAGAGTGTACTGAAGGTGGTGGCTCTATCCCCAAGCTTCACAGGGCTACCCCAGGTCAGGCGCTTTCCATGCAATATCATAGATGAGCAATATCTCAAAGCCCACGCTTTGCCCAGTAGGAGATGACATTAATCTGCTCAATACTTGTCTAAAATAGAGCAGGAAAAAAAAAATCCACTGATACCAAGAGGAACTACACTGATTTTTATCCAAATTAGCCAGACTTAATTTTTGACATGGTGTACTGTTACATTTCATCTGCGGACGTTTGCTATTCTGATCACCTCCAGAATGATTATACAGCATTTATCTACCCGAATTTCATCCCTGTGAGACAATCTCATTAAAAGTCACAATCGTGCCGGCTACCATTTAAAGGAGTGGCTACTGAAGCCATGTTCAGCTTTCTTGAAAATTTGCCAATTATTTATATCCTTGAGCATGGCCTTTAAGGGCTGAAACACAGCACAGCATTCGGGAAACCTTTTTGGATTGCCTTTCTAGTCCACTGTAAAACGTTTGTGTTTTCTGGGAAGATGACACTATTGATATTTGTCACTGTTATGCAAGAACCTCACTGGAAACCTTAAAATACTGGCACTGCAAAGCACAAGGAGAAAAGATTTGTGTTTGCCAACATCTATTACACAGCTGTATTTTTGACACTGGTAGACTACACTAAGGGTTAAGTTAATTTAACTTTCACCAAGTTAGGAAGCTATGAAAGTTTAATCGCAAATGAACTTCAGTGGGCAGTTTGGTAGCTCACAGACAAATGTTCTCATTTTTATTCTTTATAGTCAGTGCTCAAATCATCATAAACCATATTTAAGGAGGGAGAAATTTCACGAGGGGAGGGAGCTGTTTTATATGATAGAATAAGAGAAAAAGGCAACTTACTGTTTTAAAATTTAAATTGAACAAAATTACCAGAAATGCTGCTGGAAAACAGAACGCTGAGAATTCATTATTTTGTTTCAAAGTTAGTTTATCATAAATCTGCCCTCTGACACGTAATAACTAGTAACGTTTCGAAGGTTATTTGATAGTAAGTTCAACAGTGTAGGTGACTGAACATGTGAGCTGCATGATAATGAGTCCCAGGGGAAATCAGGCTTTAGGATGCAGGGTGAAGCATCCCTAGGCTTGTATTCAAATGGAAAAAACATATTCAAAAGTTTATTGTTTATCTCATAAGAACATCAAATAACACACAGTCCTTCAAATCAAATGTATAAGGCACACGAGAGTACTAGTTGCTGGGCGAAAAATGCCTGATTTGATCCAAATTCAAAAAAAACTAATAGCTCATACACTGAAATCCATAGAATGGTTGTGATGGGAAAAGTGGAGGGGAGTGTTTGGGTTTGTTCTTTTACAAAACTAAAAGGCACAGCAAGTCGATTTGCTCTTGCACCAGAACCTAGGAAGAGGAGCTAGAGAGCATTAAAACTAGTTGTTTTCAAATCATCCACATTCCCATACAATAGAGTTCTTTAAGTGTGACAAATATAAATTACACTACTCATCCTGAATTTAATTTCCAAAGTATGTTGGCTGTAATTGATTAATTCATAGTGTACAAACTAATTTAAAGCCAATAATGAGAGCAAAAGATTTTATTTTTCAGCAGGGAGGCGTGGTATATACATCACACTCCAGCAGTATAATAGAACCCCACCTCTCAGCTAGTTAAGCTCTTAAATAGTGAGTCTGATGCTGCCCTTACTGAAGTCAATGGTAGTTTTGTCATTACCGATAATAGAAGCAGAATTGGGCCCATTAGCTGTGCCGGAAAAGCATGTAAGACAGAACTTTTTTTATATAAACTCTCTGTATCACAAATGCCAAGGGCAGCCAGCATTCCAAGCCCTTAACTACCCAGCCGCTGGCAGCCTGCCACCCGGCCTCGCATAGCGATGCAGGAGTGAGCTCGACGTGCCCCGCGCCCGC